>NC_060882.1:2569000-3211250 GCF_021901495.1 Neodiprion virginianus
CACGGATGAAAATAAGGCGAGGCGTAAAAAGGGAAAAAACAGACAGTCTAACGTATCCGTCTAGTATTATACCATGCAGCGTTGTTACACCCTCCCGGAAATTATCCAACCCGAGCAACTTCGCTTTCCTTAATTTACTGCAATACTTGGCGTTTCAGTCCCGTCGTCGAGAGTTGGAGAGAACATTAATTGTCAGGGTGGGTGCAACAGCGGGTCTTTAAAGTCTACTGAAAAGCTGAATTTGACTTTGATGTTGAAGGAAAAATCGCTTATATGATTCTTCAAGTCAAATAAAATATCGCATCGAACGGCTCGAGTCGCCCTTTGAAGTTCAAGCGGTCCGAACTGACATTCCTGGAATTCGGATTACCGAAGAGTGCATAAAAAAAATATATATATAAAATCGATGACCGCCCTCGACTTTACTCGGAGAAACAATTTCCGGGATTTTTTACCCGCCTTCTTGTTGCCCGGAATTCCGATAAGCCGAACCCTGCGGAGGCAGCGGAACTACGACTACGACAACGACGACGTCGTTGAACCCGGTACGCTCTATTGTTTAGTCCCCGGTAGCATATCGCCCGGTCCCGTTACTCATTTGAGGGTCGACAGGTTGTGGATGGCTCGGTTTATCTTTCGTGTATAATTATTATAAAGCCCCCCGATCCTCGGGTCCGTAAGTAACGTAAATTAATGGTGGGTTGGATCATTATCCCCCGGATAGGGACGCCGAACTTCACCCAAGATGCTCCGTATTTACTAATTATATCGTGTTTATCACATACGAAAGTAGCGAAAAATTCCCATTCCATTCCTTTCGCTCTGTCAATTTTTCAGATTTTATTAAATTATACCAGAGAGCTTATTTCTCTCGCAATTTTATACATTCACCTATTCGCTTACATTCGTTTATTTATCTATTCATTCGTTCGTCCTTATTTATCCGTACTGGGAATATGCAAAAAGAAAGAAAAAAAAAACAGATACCTTCACCCTTGAACAAAGCAGACGCCTTTAGTCGTGATAAATTAATCAGCTACTTTCTACCGCGTATACTCCTCTCTTCCCCGTTTTCCCTCGCTTTTTTCTCATCCTCTTCTAATCCCCGGTAATAAAACAAGGATATATTTTTTTTCGCTCCAATCTAGGGTCGGGGATAAAAACATTTTATACATGTATCTACCAGCATCGCAAATGATAATTCAATCTACGTAATAGCGTACGGCTGTCCGAATACTTGCTTGTATACATAAATTAAATTCGTAAATTTATAACAATCAAATTAGCGACATTAAACAAATTCAAACAACGCGAGAGCGTAACAGGAAAGTTTCACGTTACACGAGAGTTCGCCTTTGATTTTCGCATACTATTTTCCACGCGTATAATCTGCATTTCAAGACGGTGATAAGATTTGACAAACGCAGCTTACGACCAAAAGCGCAAATACCGAAATTTATAAATATACTGCAACAGAATTTAAAGGCTAGCGTGCGATCGAACGCCCGACATCGATTCGGCGTTCAGTCTGACGCAAACGTTGTTACCACTGCAGCGCTCGGTCCGATCCTTTATGACCGTTACTACTGCTGCACCGTGTTTGGTTACCCGGCATTTTCCACTCACAACCACCGCACCGCGTCTGATCGAAGAACCATTTTCACTGCCACGTACGGACGGATCGGTGACCGTTACTACTTACTGCACGTTAACGACAGTTTGACTCGGGAGCATTGTTACTACTGCAGCATTACGTCTGATTATCAACGGCAGTTACTACTACGGTTTACGGACTTGATCACTTGATGGGTTGAGTTGGGATGAAAATATAAATGCGGGAATAAGTAATTAGTCAAGTTCAGGTATTGATGCGACGCGTGATTTACGACCTCAAGGGAATCGTTCGTGTCCGAATGATTGGAATTTTGAAAATAGAAAAATACCAGCGATTCAATATTCATTTCGGAAATAGATGATGAAGGATTTCCTGAATCAGGTGAGCCAGACTTTTTCCCTAAGCGGGTATTAGGCACAGAAGCGTATGGATTTTTCTATATTAACAACGGAATACCTTTAATCTCTTTCGGTAGGTCACGAGGACAATTGATACACCGTGCGTCGGTGGTCTGAAGATCCAATTAAATAATCGACCGCGCGTTTAGCGTTACATCTAAACCATACCGCAGGTATGGCTAATTCCTGCTTACGTCTTCTTTCAGTGATAATCACGCTCTTTGCTTACGCTTTCTTAATGCATTCATGTGTTTGCAAATGTGTGAGTGTGTTGATGGAGTGAAAGTAGGTGGAGTACGACGTACGCATACTCCGAGCGAAGACGAAGCGTCATTAATTACATCAGCAGGGAAAAAGAATACAAAAGTTGTTGCTGGTCGTTTGCAATGGTTAATTCAGCCGACAAATTATCAGGTGTACTTAAGCTGACGCAGACTGTGCGAGGAAAAACGATATATGTACATATGTATATAATATACACAATTAAAGTAAAACAAATCAGTATACAATAGAGTGGAAAAATACTAAAATAAACCAGGTATCGTGGTCAACTATAAATGCAAATTAAGTGACGAAACAGGGAAGAAAGCGGTGCGCTGCTACCCAGAAGATTTTTCGCGGTTACCAGGAGAGGGATTTATTGATA
This sequence comes from Neodiprion virginianus, assembly GCF_021901495.1. Classification (NCBI taxonomy): domain Eukaryota; kingdom Metazoa; phylum Arthropoda; class Insecta; order Hymenoptera; family Diprionidae; genus Neodiprion; species Neodiprion virginianus. The sequence continues at coordinate 2,571,660 of NC_060882.1, forward strand.
TTGTGGATAAAGTTAGGTACCTCTGTATATAAGGGTGATCAAGTTAGGTGGTGACCTGAGAAGTAATTGGGGAATGAAACAATTTCATTTAAGATTAATATAAAAGGAAGAGAACGTTCGGACGAAGGCAGGAAGGAATGAACGAACGACGGAACGAACGAAGCCGGGATTATCCAGACCTAACCTTAATTGAACCTCGGCTGGTAGAGGAGGAAAACGAGACGAGACGCGATGAAACCAGACGAGACATCTCCAAATCTCTGCTTTTCTTCACCGAGGTTCAACGTTTACACTGTTAATTAACGAGTGCAGCCCGTGCTAAAAAATCGTCTCACTTCTCCATTCGTACCGGCATTCTCAATTCCATCTCAGATACGCTAGACTCGGAAAATATCTCGCCGTTCTCGAGTATCGACAACGAACGCGCGCGTAATTCCTTAGCATGCACATTCATCGAGCAAAATAAGGGAGATCACACCAGGAGATTCAAAGTAAGTGTATCAGTTATTTACCCTATCCCAATGATTAACCTTTTTTTGTTGTATCTGTTTGAGCATTGGTTCTAAAGTTACCAAAAAATAAATCTAGCAATTGGTTTTAGTGCCGTAAATTTATAACTTTGGAAAATGAAAGCGTCAATAATTGGGTCTGGTCCAAACGTGTCAATAACTGGTACGCTCACCTTGGGTAACAAGCATATTAAAACTGCATCGGGGATCGGAATTACCTCGTATCGGCAAAATGGCCCACTGCTGATCCTCCGCTTGTGGCTCCTCACCACGTCTGTGGAGGCGTCCCAAACGAGGACCGAACCACATCCCGCCGCTCGACACGGCGTCGCCCGTACGCTTGGCCTTCGCTACTTTGAGGGCATCGTTCGCGTAGGACAACGAAGGGGCGTCGCGAGACCGGCCTACACGTGGGAAAGGTATCAAACCCTGCCGTTTCACCTCATGGGACATATCTAAAAGCGTCGTGGAATTTCTGAGGGCTGTAGGTGCGGTCTTCCAGACATAATTAAATGCATTTCGGATTCATCGAGTGGGTCTACAGACACTCGCCTGTCGACTGGCAAACGCGAATTCGCTATTTATAATCATTACACCCGTGTCTTTCCCTGTCTGTTGTCTCTCTCTCTTTCCCGCTCTACAGGTATACGTGTACCTGTATCTCCAAGGGACGAGTGTCCCTAGTCCTCGACAAATTGGCTTGGTAGCAAGGCTGTTTAATTAGTATCAAACATGAAGGTAGGTAACCTTTGCCGTTGAATCCGCTAAGCTTATGTGCTTGGAAATGTATGAATTGCCACTGGTTATAACCACAAACATGTAATCGTCAAAGTTTCGAACTTTTGGTACTAACCACAAGGGCCCCATTCTACGTACAGATAAACTTCTTTCCTGAATGATTTTTTTATACTTATGCAAGCCTTTACAAGAGTGGAGCAAAAACGCTTCAGAATAAGACGAAAAATCTGAGAACACTATTTTTTTCACCGACTTTCTACGTCGTGCCGATTTTACGTATAGTCGTATAGCCAACCTGTATTATACCTATGTACCTATAATACACCTTGGCGTGTGCAGTCTCCTAATTAACGATCTGAAATTACCAGGCCAACTATCAACATCCCGTGGGGAGTTTGGGGGGCGTCAAAGGGTCTTTTACCCATGTCCCCAAAGGATCGGTCAAGCCCAGCCCTCCCGAGGACCCTTCAAGCCCCCTGAACCACGAATAAATTCATCCCCCGTAACGGTCGAAAGTTGTAATACTCGATGCAAAGTCCGAACCGTATAAATTTACTTCCATCACCCCGTGAACTTGAGACAAGTTCACTTGATGCTCAATTTCATCGTCGCAGTTCTCGCCTCTCGTCATTATACAGGGCGAAAAGTGTAGAAACCAACAAAGAAAAAAATGCAAAGTGAATTAGAGACTCTCACCGTCATAATTGAGATCAAAAGCGGCGTCGTAATCGGACGAGTCCGAGCGTCCAACTCGCGGGACGTTTATCATGCCAAAAGCTCGACCCGTCCTAGTGAGCTCCGTCATCTTTGGGGACCTGCCGACGCGTGGATAATCGAAAAGACTCCTGCATTGCTTCTTTAGTTTGATTTCCTCCCCACCTGGAAACAAGGTCCAGTGTAGTAATCACGTCTTTGCTGACTCTGAAGCCGAAAAGCTCGGCATCGAGGTCTCCGTGCGTCGGGCGGATATTTCGCCAGCTTTACGACGTCTTTTATTCTCCCTCCTCTTTACCCCTTGCCAAATTACCATATTGACGCTTAAAAGTTGAAAATGCAATTTGTATTCTCAATTTTTATGTCCAAATGGATACTAACCACCGAAGTAGATCTCAATTTACTCCGAAATACCGGGTTGCTGGTAATTTTCAGCACATGCAAGCAGGGATCGAATTTCGGAATTGGTACTCAATGTTCGGATAATTTGATCACGGTACTTAGCCTGAACTAGCTCGACGCGAATTAACACCTTCGACCGACAGTCTGGATATGATTGATTATTTTTTGTGAGGCTTCAAAAAATGTTCAACTGTTATTTCTTGGAAAAATTCTTTTGATTCGCATTCCTTCGTCTTTGGTTTGATAGATCTTTGATATTGAAAAATGATATTGAAACATTGACTAGTGTTATGATCGAAATAACGAAACTAAGAGGTTATATGAAACAATGCAAAACGGGATTTTATCCCGCTGTGTAATAAAGAAGAATAAAGAATATCGAGACGAGTATAAAAAGATATTTTTCAGCAAAACGAAACATTGCGAGAGAGAGGGAGAAAAATTCCTTTCGCTTCCTCTGAAGGAAGAATGAATTTATAGCCACGGTTCAATTTGGAACTTGTACGTGAGGCCGTGGTGCACAATGAGAAGGTAAAACACTGACGTATCCGAAACGATTTCTCAACAGTTCGCAATCTCGCGAGGATGGGGCTACGTACCAATTACCACAAACCCGAGTCCTGCCGCTATTGGCGGCTGGTATCCACCCTAATCTCATCAAAATGCTTGAGAGGGAATCTCAAAACTGTCACGACCGCCACGATACGACATCGTTCTGGTTTATCAGGATTCAAAGTCGACAGTTCTTTCGGCATTGACGAAAGCTCTCTGTCTGATGGCTTAAGCCCCGAAGCCACTCGCGAAGCTTGCAGAAATCATGGCTGCCTTAATCGAAACTGCGTAATTTCTCTCTAACGAAGGAAAGAAAAAAAACTGGAAGGAATTTCTTTTCGAAATCAAGCGACACAGACAGAAACAACAATTTCAACAAAGTTAAATCATCGTCAACCGATCGTTTTGGACTAACTATGTAGGTAGACGTGTAAAGGGCCGGAAAGCTTCGTGCAAGCTGTCAGATTTTTAGTGCAAATAGTGCAAGATTGGCTTGTTGAAACATGGGATAGAAAACAATGATCAAAGTCGAATACGACTCCCTCTTGCCTTGGCTTCTCTTACATGCCGAATTCCGAAAATTTTTTTGTTTCTCGCAGAGTAACCTCGGGCTTGAACGGCAAAGAAATTTAGTGCTTTCACTTACGATTGAGCGAGGTGGTAGCGATTAATAAAACCAGTACGAAAGACAGAGTATCTTTCATCTCCGAAGTGTGCGGAATACGTGACTCGGATGCAAGTTGGCGTGTGTTGTATTATATATACTCGACTTGGCGAGGAGTGCGGATGAAATATTGTAAAATAGAAAGCGAAAGTAAAAAATGGAGTTTGTGCTGCGAACTTCGCTACTACCGTGGCACTGGATGCTGTGCCCTGGCTTCGGTGAACTTTATACCTGGTGACCCACCCCTGCACACCCGGATCCCACCGACGCCCGACACCCCTAAGCCACCCCCACGTGCCGGTGCGAAGCTTCTTCTTGGCGCCGCTCTACCACCTCCTCTTGGGTCTCCCACCAACTAATTAAAAACGAATTTACAAAGCAAAACCAGATTGGTTCGTGCTCGAAAATAAAATTTCCTTCATATACGTGTACATATATGAATGCGTACATTACATATAAATAAATATGTAAGTTTACGCGCTATGTCGAGTTATATTTATCCGTTTCCTTGCCAACGGCACTTCTTTTTCGCCAAAAACTTGTTCTACGCTCATTTTTAAATCTTCATCCCTCCCCCGCCCCGCTCCGAGACACCAAGATTTTCATCACGCGGCAGTACCTTACGCTGCTCGGATTTAATTAACCTACCAATTTATTTACAATATATACCTATATCCTCTGGCAATTAAACACGATCACCAATCATTACTTCAGCCAATTTTATGAGTATGTAATACCTGACGTAAGCTGACCGTATCGACGTGTGGTATATTATACGCCATGGGCTGAAGGGCGAATTACAAATTCGATACTGAAATATAGTATCGTTCTTTAAATTACACGCTATCGATTCTGAAGAGTTTTGCCACTTTTTTTCTACCCCTTCTCAAGTCTGAACGTTTCAGATCATTTTTCGGCAAATTATGCGAAAAAACGTTCGCGCGCTGTTAATTAGATCGAGAAAAACTTAAAAAAAAACATTCATACCAAGCTGCAATGATTTCGGAACAGCAAATTAAAGACTCTGTTTCAAATGTGCCAATGCTCGTCTAGGTTCGATTGAAAACGAGGTGTTAAAAATTTTCGAGCTTCCCTGCGTGTGACAATCTCGATTTTCTCCATTTCCTCGCGGCAAGAGTCGCATCACGGATACACTAAATGCAGTTGAATTAACGTGATAAAAATCATTAGAATTCATGGCGATAATTGTCCCGAGTAAATACGAAGAAGCTGCAAAGCTGCGGAGTGGGTGTACAGGTATATAGATAAACGTTCGTTATACAATCTGAGATCGTTGAAATAATTGCTTTCGGTTTTTGTCTCGCTGTGAAAATATTTGGTTTATACCTTAAACGCGGCGCGAATCCGAGAATTCTGGCTGTTTGCCCGGCCTAAATGTACTTCATCGCTTCTAATTTGATTGTGAAGCTTTGATTGTAAGAGAAAATATCATTTATATAACGCGTTCATGTTGTAAGCGTTTTTCCATACGTATTTTCCGTACACAAAGTAGCCGTTTCTGTGACGGTTACTCACTCGCAATTTCGGTGGCACGACGATATCCAAAAGAAATCGATTTCTTGTGATTTCAACTGATTTTCGACGATTACGAGTGATTTCTAAATTTCAGAAATCCCTGATTTCTAGATTGTCAAGAAATGAAGATTGGTTAATTATTTTAGATTAACAATAATTAATTTACGATCAGGAATACGTGGGTACTCAATCAATAACATAGATTATTAAAGAAATTAGAATAAATTTTTTAATCTCTCAGAAACATTTTCGCGAACACTTGAACTTTTTTCACTACATTATAATAGGAGAGGACATCGAAAATGTATCTATATACATAACATACACGTTGGATAAATGCTTGCTTGCTTAGAATGGGGATGAGTGATTCGCAGCGATTCCCGAAATCACATGTTTATGTGATTTCCCATGATTTCCTATACATTTTGAGATATCAGAAATCATATAATTCGAGCGATTTCCAGCGACTTTTAGCGATTGCCTGTCTGATTTCGGATGAAATGGTTCAATGATTTCTTAAGTGAGCAGCCCGTCGAACGATAGAGCATGTCTGTGAATGCGCCTGCACGGTGTACAGAAAATACGACTTTCAACTCCTGGAACTTAAAAGTGGTCTTTTCTGTACTGCGCGCATGCGCCAACGCGAACAAATTTGACATTACGCGACCCTAACCTCAATTTCATGTTTCGTGAAGAAACGCGCAACATGCTCTTGTTATATAAAGAATCCTGTGCAATAAGGAGGCAGCGGTATTTTCGCCTCGCGTATTTTCGATATTTGTTTTCGTCTCACCAACGACGCGTATTGCAACCTTAGGCTCGGCCCGAAAAGACCGAGTTTGCCTTTTTGTTACGCAACGTACCGTTGTAGGGATCCTTTTCGAAAACTCGATCAAACGGGAGGCAAAGTGTGCGTGACCGTGTTTAGACACCAGGCAGTAGCTGCGACCCCGTTCGGGGCTAATGCAATGGGAAAAGTAAATTCCTCAGATCCCCGGTACAGTCATTCCTTATCATTATCCGTAGAGTTCTCTTCCCTCCCCGTTCCGTTCTGTTCCGTTACGTTACGTTCCGACCTTACTTCTTTTCCCAGGTTCACTCATATCGGTGTTTACGGCACGCGATTCTGTATCAAAACTATTGGTCGAAATCTTTCATCTGTAGCCGCGGCACGTTTTCGCACCGCATACGTACCTACGTATATGGTATAACCATACATATATGTATAAACTCGTCTCAGCGATATGATCTAATTTAAGAGATACCGAAGCCGAGTTAACTTTGACGAATAGGGAGGGAGTCAGGGCGGAATTGTCTTCGAAAAAATTAACAATTATCGAAGAAAAAGTGCCTCAACGTCGGTAGCATGGATAAAAATCCATCGAGGAACAAAATCGACAGTGTGTATAGAATGAAAATTCACTGAATCGTACGTGTATGTATTAGGATGGTTCTTATTTTGGTCATGTCGGAATTTCTTCACGCTCACCTCGCAAAAGTAATAGACATGTATAGAAAAAAATCTGGTTAGATCCCTGAATTCCTAAAAAATAGACGCATGAAATTTTTTTATAATATATAGTTTTAAAGTAATTAACAGTTATCTTAAGTTATAGTTACCGACAAAATTCGAGGATTTAGCCAGATTTTTGATTGTTGATTACTTTTTGGGGGTTCCGACATGACCAAAATCAGAACCACCCTGGTATATGTATACACGTGCACTGATTTTTTCCAGTGGTATACTTATAACTGTGAATCAGTGAATTATAATTTTCATTGATTTAAATTTAAAGAATGACGTGTAGTGTCGGGAAATAGTAAACCCCAAAGACGCAGGGGAAGTTTCCGTGAACTATTGCTTAATTAAACAGGCATTGGAGCGTGGGCGTTTTTTAAACGGTAGATAGTGCCCTGTTATCGCTCAGTTTACGTCTTTTCCATTCAAATGAACGACCTCACGGAGCCCGGAATCCGTGCATGCAAATAGAGTATCCTTAACAAGCCTACACAGCGTTTCGTTTAACCACCTAAAATACGCGTACATACACGCGGAGATTAGAATGTTTATTTTTCACAAATCACCATGAAGGAAAGCCGCCTTATTTTTATACGAAATTTTGCGACGTCAATATAACCAGCACAGTCCTTGAGTTTATACGACGAGAAAAATATCTTCGTCACGGACGTCAGAGTTACACGTTATACGTCGCGTGCACCCTTGTATAACTTTCGATACGACCGATGCCAGCGGATTTAACACGATCGGGGTAACGATATTAAGCTATTGCAGAATGATATTGTCACGCCCGCTGTGGATTACACATAACACAGTTGCGGGATACCCGCGTGGTGTTGCAAGTATAATTCAGGATGATAAAAAAATAGCACTGGCAATACGAAAGAAACGAAGCTGCACAATTTTTCGCACATGCACACATGGATTCCAAATAAGTGTACGAAACAAAACTAAATTCGTATAGAGAATGGAGGGAAAGGGAACGGAAAAAAACAGATTTCCACCATGTGGCGGGCCTTCGAATGATTTCCTAATAGACGCATACCTGCATAAAATCTATCCATTCAATATCGCGGGTCAGATTTACGCATACGTGGCACATACATGCATACATATGTACATATATATATATACTTGATCGTAATATGGATAGGCGCATAGGGGGCAGTTACAACGGCAATAATATATTATTATGTATGTATACGTAGAACGGTTTGGTGGTTGACACGACGCTAACTCAACGTCACCGTGCCTTAATTGCCTCGGTTAATTGTCACGAGCCATGGTTGTACAATATGACTTACGACGTTCCGCATCGAGCCTTGGGCGCGATTCAACCGCGAAAACCGCAAAGTGTTTCGCTCGCGAGAAACGAGTCTAACAAATGGTTCGCATTAGAAACGTCGGTGGGGAAAATTTTCATCGCCAAATAGAAATCCGCACCGAGAACGGTACGCCTCTGGTATAGCTCCGAGCTAATACCCATGCAAAGCCGTGGAAAATTATCTCGTCTGATTGATGAGCTCCGAGACTTTAATTCAAATTCCCGAACTCCCGACAAGTTGTATATATCACTGTGTTGCATCAAACACACTCGAGGGTTTCCACTTTCAGTGCGAATGAAAAGTCTAGCCGACCCTTCACTGTCTTTAATACCCTGGTCAGGTATGCAACAACTCTCGAACTTGCCTAAGATTTCACATAAATTAATTTCTATCGCGTGTTTTACGTTACTTTGCACTCTTTTTCTGGCCTTGGTATCCTGACAACTTCATAAAACCAAAACCTCATACTGATTATGGGGGACTATGCCGAATTCTCACGGAGCACGTCCTATTCGCAAAATTAAAATAAGGTTGAAGTTAGTAACGTTACTGCAACGATACGTTTCCATGAAAATAATCACTGTTCCACAACTTAGAATTATCTGATATTCAATAAATCACGATCAAGCAAACCTGCACGCTAATTTTAATTTTTTTAAAACTTAACTATCACATTTTAAAACTGTTCTGAAATTGAAAAACAGGGATTCTTTTACCGAGGTTTCGTCACGTTAACGTTAGTAACTTCAACCTTGTAAATTAAATCGATAACTGATGAGGAAATGTTTGCTAGTCGCCGAACTTGAAAACAATTGGAAATTAAATTTCAACATTTATTTCATTAACAACTTCACACCATACTTATACAATTGCGCGTTGGTAGCTTTGAGCGCCTTAATTTCGTCCTGAGCCTTTTGCAACTCGGCGTAAGCGTCACTCCCGTCCGAAGGAACGTCATTGCTATTAAAGAAGGTTTCGGCATTCAGAAGATCCTGCTCTCGACAGCTGTTCACAACCTCGATAACGTCGTTTTCGGAATCCGCGTCAGCATTCCTCTGCAGACTGTGCAGTACAAGCTTAGGCCTCAAATCGTTGGTGAAAAAGTTGTTTACTGCCCTCGTAAAAAATGCAGCGGTAACGGGCCCCTTGTGAGGTATCGTTCTGAGGATTTGGCGGCTCGGAATGTGCCAAATGTTCACGAATCCGTCCGCGGATCCGGAAAGCAGAGACGTGCAATCAGTGGACACGGACAGACAAGTAACAGCCTTGATGTGACCCTTGAAAGTCAAAGCTTCCTCGGTCTGATTGACGTGATGTTCTCTGCCTCTGGGAGGCGAGTGTAAGTTAAACTGAAAAATCTCCCCAGTTGTGCATCCGACAAAGAGGTAACTCTCTCGCAGATCCATGCTTGCGGATGTCAGAGGTACGCCGAAAACAAGGCTAAGCAAGAGTGTACCACTATCCAGATCGTATATCTTAGCGGTACAGTCGAGAGACACGGTGACAAGTCTAGCCTGAATACCAAATCTGCCAATAAATAAGTCTTTCACAGCCAGCGAGTGATCGGAAAAGCTGTAAAGTGACGCTGCCTGCCGAGTCCCCGTGTTGTTCTCGGTCCTGCTGACAACACTGGATACAGACCAGACAAATACGAGACCGTCGTCGCCACCGCTGATTAATGTCGATCCGTCGGAGGTGAATTTCAGAGAAGTTACAGTCTGGTAATGCCTTGAGACAACAGCTAGTAAAACCCCAGTACTCGTTTGCCAGATACAAAGCTTCTCTCCTACTGCAGCAGCGATAAATAATCCATCTGGGGAGCACGTCAACGCCGTGACGGTTCCTGGGGCTACAAAACGCATGTTTTCCACCGGAGTTTGCTTGTTTAAAGGCCAAAAGTACAGACGCGGCTTGGTGGCATCTGCTCCTATCAAATAAGAGTCCGCTAATATATTTGTTGTGTTGTAGCCTAGACTGGTTCCGTTTTTGTACGTTGCCAACTGAGTGCCCGTCTGAGGATCCCATGCCGCCGCACTGAACATTAGTCCTGATCCATCGCTTGTTATGATCATCTCGCTCAAGCTGCTCATCTTGTCCAGATGCTTATCTGCTTGTGAAAAATTATAAATAGTTTGAATAAGCTGATGGATGAGAAATGAATTACGTGCCGATTCGCACAACAAAAAACCTCCGCTGATCGAGAATATAAAGCGTCACAAAAGAACATTGCTATTAGCGCGAGACATGTCAAATGCTGCGTGGAGTATACCATACTTAGGTACAGTACACTGCCGACCAATATTCATTATCCCTGAATTTTCAATACCGCAATAGCTTTTAATCATCCACAATAATGATAACATTCTTCTATGTCGCGCCACATTTTTTCCTCTGGATCACACCATAGTCATGTGAGAACCTTCGAGAAGGGGATGAAATGAGTTAATATTCTGAATTACATGGTTGCAAATGATACCATGTTTTTCAGGGACCCAAAAAATAATGCTGCTTGTACCCGTCACCGAAGTAGGCTCAAAATAATGAAACCTGCCAATATCTTATGTATTTTTTAGTGATTCTTGTAGGACCAGCATAACCTCAATGGAGTGACTAGTGCGAGAATATGAGTAGCTAGGATCGAAATATATTCAGTAAAAAAATGAGCAAATAAAAAGTTAATATTCTCAGTCATGCCAGGAAAAACTGTTTCTCGGATGCGGCATCATAACCTCTAAATGAAAGTCAACGAGTGTTAAAAATAGCATTCGTGATTATAACTGATAATGATGATGATGATGATAAATACACACCTAAAAGTAATACTTGCCTGCAGTGGTCTGGTTTCTATCGTGGAAGTAAGTTTCAATGAAGACAATCAAATTATTATTAATCTTCGCAATTTTGATCCCACAGTAAACACAGCAATCACATGTTTTCAAGCCGATCTGATTTCAAATATTGCGGCTTGTTGACACTAAAACCCAATCTGGCACGTGTTCCGTAACACATTACCAATCTTCGGATTTGCGTTCCGCATGCGAGTAAAATAACTCGACGACACCATTTCCAGCGTGTAATTTAAATCCGGGAAAATTATTACAACGTTGCTGAATTGAGACATCATATCTCTTTACGTTGCTTACCAACTTGGAGCATATGCATACCAACAATGATATGAATAAATAATAATTAGGTGTATGGCAAAGCTTGCGCACGTGAAGCTCAAGCTTGAATGAGAAGATAGCAAATAAATTACGTTCATACGTGTACACAGATGATAAATGCAGTATATCATATTTTCGAACAGAAGTATATATGTATGTGCAAATGTTCATATTATACCTGGATGTCCATGTAATGAAGAAAGAACAGTTCGATGTACGTTCATCTTTTCTTCGGGAGAATTGAACAATTCGTTTTCACTACGCGCACTCGAGTCCGAGGATATCCTAACTATAAACGATGACTTTTCACCTGTAAACATCTGAACTCTACGTTTGCAGATACACGAAACGAAAATCAAACTGGAAAATTTTTTTCATTTCGAGGGCGGAATAGACTCGTTTATTTTTTATACCGTTTGGATAATACACTACGTAAATACCGCCGCGGACAGTATCACAAATGTATTACAAATTTGTTAATCTTTTTAATTCAAAACTAACAAACTTACCGTCAAAACTTTATTCTTTACAGCGCGAGAAAGAATTCGGACTTGGAACTGATCAACAACATGGCTTCCCGATCGTCTATCAATTGTTTATTCTAACGTCGCGGACCTGGACAAAAAACCGTTGACCTAAAACTCGAATAACGCTATTCACCAAAGTTCAATTATATTAGCTCAGTTTTTATGTTAATAAATAACAAAGATAATCAATAAAAACAAATATTTACATGAGTATTGTCGACTAAAGTCCTAAAAGTAGACCCGATCGGCATTAAAAGCAGATGAGACTCCGGTCCGTTGCCAACGTCACACCGATCATGTTGTAAGCGTGATCCGCCATCTCTTGATGATTTTTGTAAGTTCAAAAGCTAGACGCCATCTACGAGATGCGTGCTGACAACTATGCTTTTTTAATGTGGGCATGTACGAGCAATCTATGAAATTCTGAAACCTCGCCCGACGCTTCGGCGTTTTGTACCGTGAATTGTAAATTTTCGTTACTCTTATTACTATAAAAAAACCGCGGGATCAGTGCTACTGTTGTAATATCTAACTTTGATTCAGTATGAGGGTTTACTCCTGAAACGATTGACGGTGGTTTCTTACTTACAAAGTAAGTACTTTCATTTATTCGTAATGCTTTATTCGATTTTTCCTTTCCTTCGAATTGGACAGCAGAGGCTTACGTGTACGGAATTTAGCTCATTGCCAGCAACAGCTTAGCACAGTTTTCATACATAATGTTCATTTCCCAAAGTCGGATTTCCAGGAACTCGATTGGATTAATTTGCAGACAATTCGAACGGAGTTGTAACCTTCTGTTAACTATTTTGCAAGCGGCGGAAATGATATTTACTCAGAAACTGGGGCTTCTGATATTTTCCCACAATTTCATATATCATCACAAATCTTTGATTGCAGTAGAACCCAAGTTAATTGTTTTCAAGAATACCGTCTTTCAACGATTCATTCATTAATTTTCAAATGTACAGGTAAAGGATGGCGTTACCGCAGAATTACAAACAAGTGGCGATGGCGTCGTCAAATGTTGTTTCTAGCAATCGTATGTATAATAAACCTAAAGTGAACATCATGCGCATAGACAAAATTGAATGCTGAAATTATAACTGTTGGATATTTTTAACAGAACGATTACGGGCTTCCGGCGCCAGCGGTAGTTCTAGTACAGGGGTATGTTATCAAGCAATCTTTCTCATACGCATCAGTCAAACATCTGTCTGATCCACAAATTTAATCATGACATTATTTGCAGAAAGATGCGCAGACCCCTTTCATTCAAACACCTCATGGACATCCTGGATTTACCCCACAGAAAGTTGGAAAAAGCACACCGGTAGACATGCGTTTGTTCACATAAAATGTTGTTCTGCCGTTGGCTGCTTACAGGATCCACAATTATGCTATATGTTTCAGGCGGATTCCAGGTTGCCAAAACCACCCAAGCCTCCAGAGAAACCATTGATGCCATACATGAGATACAGCAGAAAAGTCTGGGACCAAGTGAAAGCTCAAAATCCCGAGTTAAAACTATGGGAAATAGGAAAAATCATCGGGCAGATGTGGAGAGACCTACCGGAAGAAGAGAAAACTGAATTCATTGAAGAATATGAAGCAGAAAAGGTGAGTATACTGAATTTCAAATATCGAAAACCGTTCTTCCTCATTGCTACCCACTACAGCTACATCTAAAGTTTTCAAATGTTTCTCTCTTTGAAAATTCTAAACAACTAGTAATGTTTGGTTTCAGGTCGAATATGAAAAGAGCTTAAAAACTTACCATAATTCGCCTGCATACCTTGCGTATATCGCTGCAAAAAATAGGGGAAAATCTGGTAGGTTTCAGCTAATTTTTTACTCTATCTGATATTCGTTGCATTATTGTATAACAAGACATATATAGCTCTAACTGCACTTTTCTGTGTCAGATAAGAAAATGATCTGGTATATTTAGATGTGTTTTGTCAGCTTGTGCATATCCAAACACTGAGTGTAGGATGTTTACAAACTTGTGTCTAATGCAGTGTTATGTGCAGCTCAGCAAAATAGCGATGATCGAGAAACTCATGAGCGTTCCTCTGGAAGCAGTAAAAGTCAGGCAGCCCAAGACCGAAGGATAGACATTCAACCGGCGGAAGATGACGATGGTATACAATTTATCCATTAACTATCTATTCCTTCTTTTGTTAAACTGTAAGTTTTGGCCTGAGAAGTTCATAATTTGCTATCCCGAAATAAGAGGTAAGCACAATTGGGATTTCCTAATCTGTGTTAGGTTTTGAAAGACTAATCGTATAAAGTTGATTGGATCTGTACAAACTTAGCAAACGTCGTTGAGCACCGAGTTATGTTCTATTTCTATTTATCCCTAGATCAAGACGATGGATATTCAGTCAAACACGTTGCATATTCTCGATTCGCCCGCAATCACAGACTGATAAATGAGATCTTTAGCGACACCGTTGTACCAGATGTGCGTTCTGTAGTTACTACTCAAAGAATGCAAGTTCTTCGACGCCAAGTACAGTCACTCACCATGCATCAGGTAGTCTAAACCACACGTTGTTAGTAAAATAAATATGTCTTCTATTGTAAAGCAAGAATTGCTTTAACTTATAAATATAATAAAATACTTCTGTAGAAAAAATTAGAAGCTGAGCTGCAGCAGATTGAAGAAAAGTTTGACGCAAAAAAACGTAAATTCGTTGAAGCTAGCGAAGTGTTTCAAGATGAATTGAAGAAAGTAAGTAAAAACTTGTAGTTGACAATTTTAGCATAGTAATAAATTGTTGCTGATATACGTTTTATCCCATCAGCATTGTAAGCCTGCAGTAGACGAAGATGCATTCAATAAAATGGTTGAGCGTCAATACGAGTTATTACGAAGAGACAGACAAAAAGGTACCGAAGAAAATCGATCTGATGGCCCGGCTTCAAGCGAATCAACACCGAATTCCACTCCAACGCCAACTCCGGCCCCAGTTAGCGAAGAATCACAACCTGAGGTATTAATAATTTGTTATAAATATACTATGTAAAAATGGATTCTGAGTAAGAGCAGATTATTAGATGAACGGAGAACAAAGACATTCTCACATTCGAAGCTTATAATCAATTGACGTGTGTATATTTCTATAGATTACAGACAGCGAACCATCAGATAAGAAAATGGATGTGGATCAGCCTATCGAAACGAAAAAGGAGACACTTTCACCGCCATATACAGAAGTAAAAACTGAAACAACAATGCAAACAAATAATCACTCTCCGCAGAGGTCTTCACCTGTGACATATCCGGGAGCAGTGAGCCCCATCCAGCAAACAACCGTTACTACCGCTACAAGCGTACCCCCACCCCAGCCTTCTACTCCACCAGCCATTGCTCCTGTACTTGTACCAGCACAGCCTCCACCACTGCTACTACAACAGCAACATCACCAACAACAACAACAACAACAACAGCAGCAGCAGCAACAACAGCAGCAGCAGCAGCAACAGCAACAACAGCAGCAGCAGCAGCAGCAACAACAGCAGCAGCAGCAACTACCACCACCACCACCTCAGCCGCAACCTCAAACTCAACCTCAGCAACAGCAACAGCAACAGCAACCTCAACCTCCTCCATCGCATACCCCCCATCAACAAAACGTTCTTCCCAATCATTCGATTCCTCCCCATCAGAATCACACTCTACCCTCTCAAGCGACACCTCCGCACAATCAAAACATGCCGCCCCAAACAATGCCTTCCCAAAATGCAATGCCACCAAACCCTCACGTGAACTCAATGATACCCACCGGTCAGAGTTACAATCAGCAGTATCAACCGGCCGGAGGTCAACAAGCGCAAAATGTTCCGTTGGCTCCAAGACCGCCACATCCTTCTTATGCGTATTCTCAACAGCAGCCGTATCATCAACCTTATCCTCAATATGCTCATCCCTATTATCAATCTTATTCCCAGTATGCTCCCCATTCTATGGGTAGACCGCACTCTCACGGCCCACACAGCCCTCATAGTCCTCATTATCATCCTCAATCACCGCACAATGTGGGAGATGGCAATTCAGGTTCTAATGTTGGCTCTGATTCAGGAGCTTCGTATGCTTCGACACCTATTCACGGCGACAGAGATCGACCTCCCGAAAACCAGGCGGACAATCAAAAAATGGATACATCTGGATCAGGATAAATCCACGAAGTGTCGAATTTAGTTTGTAAGCTATTTTCAAACAAAACAACCTTTTTATTAATAATTGTATTGGAGTAGTGTTTAGTTTCGAAAAACCTATAACTGTAAGTATTCATGTTCCATTTTTGTCATTATACTAGGTTATTCTGATTTATGGTTATATAATGTTGGCTACACACTGATTAATATAGGTTGAAGTAATCTAGTATTTCATCATCATTCACACCATAATGGAAGACTAGGTAATGCTTTTAAAAACACGTATGACCTAGCTGATCTTTTCGTAGAGCGTTTAGAACGATTTCTTAACAATTGCTGATTATCATTGGAACTGATCAATATGGTAATAGAAATAAAGCTTACTCTATAAAACTGGACATTTATTTTATCATTTCGGATGCAGTAATTTAAGCGACTGTACAGAAAACGTTGCAACACATCAATTTGCATAACTCGTGAGTATAAATGTAATAAATTCTTAGTATCCAGCTACAGTGATATCAAGTTTATTGACATGTTAAAAAAACGGCTGAATGCGTAGTAGTACATTCAATACCAGTCACAGGAGATTAATCGAAATAATTTGATAATTCTATTGTTTTTTCCTTGTAGAAAGAGACAAGAATAGTATATTATGCAACAATAAAGTCAAAGATTATTCCTGCGGGTGGGTTTGCTACCTGAGCGAAACGAGGGCAGTAATCACCTGAAGGAATAATCGACTTGTATTTCTGTTGCATGTAAAACTTTATTCCAGGCTCAACTCTGATCACATTATTGACTTGATAGTCTTAACTTTTTATGTGCAAGTGTGATCATTTTATTAGTCTAAAGACTAGGATATTGTTGAAAATTCACAATAATACCGTACGAAATAGTTAAAATTTGAAAATAGTGAGAAAAACTGAAAAACCCATTTCAAAACTAATCATTATTCCCGCAAATGTAGGAGAAACGTGCTACATTTCTCTTACAAACGAGGGAAAGAAATAAAGAAGGAATCTGCTACTTTTGTCCCACATTTCAGGTCAATAAAGTGAACAATCATGGTTGAGTTGGGAATAGAATAATCTTATTTTACAGGCATTCCAGTAGGTAATAAAGTAACAACTCATTTCACAGCCTTCATTTGCCAAAGTCCATCATTGAGGTAATGACAGTTTTCAACACCAACGCCTTTGTTTATTTTTGCGCTGAAATTTATAAATGTAAGTTACAATTATGATACAATTGTAGCCAAAATTGTATTCATCAATCTTTCGACTTACATATCATCAGTTGACAACGATGTCATTCCAACTGCTAAAGCATGTTGTTTGCCCTCGGCCATAACTGCCTAAATGAACGAGTTACTTGGATATAGAATAATATTTTTGAAGAATCGTGTGATAATAAAAACGAAGAAGAAATAAACCCATCACATGTCGATCACTGCCAATAAGAAAAATCCATCTCCAGAGTGACAATATGAAAACCTAACGTACCTCCTATACTGGAGAATAAAAGGTTTTTTTTCACGCGGTTGAGCTGAATATAAGTCTTTCTTATTAGTAGCCATCAATGTGATGCTAAAAGATAATTTCCTATCAAATGTTACAATTTAACAAAATTTCTTCACATTTCATTGAATATAGTCAGCAATGAAAAAGGATACAACTACTGTTCCCTTTGCAGCAGTCGTCATTTGTGCACCCGGAGATGTCAAGCCTGGACACATGATGTTAGCACCACTAAGGACAAAGCGAATTGCCCCTTTATCTACTTGTTGTATCGGTAGAAAAAATGGATCTGCAAAAATATAGATCTTAGACAACTTTCAAATTGTGAAAACTGATTGATTAATCCAGAATTACCAGAGATTACGACTTGATAATGTCATTCACATACACTTATGTAACAACTTCAATGTAGGCATCCATGGTCCCTCCCGTTGATGAAAAAAAAGTAACTCTCCTGCACTGTTTACCATGATTTCGATGTGGTCGTGGCTACAATTTTATTAGTTAACATTGTATGACAATAAGATACATGTATAAACGATGATGTACAAAAAATAGAAATTAATTTAATAATAATTCAAATAGCTTACTTACCGCCTAAAGAACCACTTCGAACATCAAATGCATATTAACTAGTATCCCAAATACATTCAACATTGATAGAATGACAATTACCGTATTGTTCCGAGTATAAGATGACGCCCAATTTCGAGACAATATTTCAGGGTGCTTTTCTTAGTTACCCGAACATAAACTGGGTCCACATATTAGATGAGGATGATTTTAGTGGGTGCTGGCAACGACTAAAAACCTCAGCTCATATTCGGAACAATACGGTAATTAGGACTTGTATCATTTTGACATAATTTTACACAATTATCTGAAGCATTAGGTGTTACCTTAAAATGATACTTTTTTTTTTTAATTCTTTTTATGTGATCTTACCATTTGACAATCCGAAAAGAGTCCTTCTTCGGTATTATCTGATCGATGTAAGACTCCAAATGTGGATAAAGCTCTAAAAGTTTGGATCTAATTCCTTTCTGAACCGACGATTTTAGTTGCTGTACACCTGATATACTATCCTTTTCATCGAATCTGCAAAGTAGAGAAAAATAATGTTTTTTTAAGAAATAAAAGACGGACAGTTTTTCTACAATAATGACAAATTAAGGTTGTAATTCCCTTTTAAAATTCAATACATACTTTTTGAACATTTTTTCCAAAGTGAGGTTAACCCGGCCGTAAAAAGCACCACGAATGCACACAGCGAAATCACGAACTTCTTCTTCCTTTTGGTAAAATTGCTATCCAACGGTACAACAAGCAGAACATCGTAGTTGTAATCACATAACACCAGAGATAGCACTGGGAGCTAATTTCGGAACGCATCCTAGGTATACACACTACACCCGCTATATGATTATGCAAAAATTGTGGTTTTCGGAACACTTTGTAGACAAAATTTCGCCGACCTACTGCTACAGATAAAAGAATATAAATTGATGATAAATTAATCGATACCAGAGTAAAAAATATAGCAAAAACAAACAAAACATGGCAGATTTATTCAGTAACACATCTACGTTTGACGATAGTCGAAAGCCGAAAAGTGGCGAGGCTGAATTACAGGAATTTCTGATGGTCGAAAAGCAGAAAGCTCAATTCAATGCGCAGGTGAGGTTATGTTAGTTCAGATCTTCCCTGCATAAAAATTCGGAATAAATATCCTATTTACAGTTGCGACATGCCCTTTTGATTAGCTACAGCCAATATCTGTTTATACAGACGCGAAATAAATTTACCTGACATTGCTCCCACGTTATTTTATCTAATACCCGATTGATTTTGCTATAGCGCCACATTTACCTTTTTTGAAACTAATTTCGTACTAAAATATCTGTAAAACGTGTACTTACCTTAACAATTATATTTTGCACAATATTAGGCGCAAATTTCTCCTCTTCCAGATACACGAGTTCAACGACTTCTGTTGGGACAAGTGTATGGACAAACCAGGTAGCAAGCTGGACAGCCGGACAGAAACGTGTCTAAACAACTGCGTGGATAGATTCATAGATGTGTCTCTTTTAATAACGAATAGATTTGCTCAGCTACTCCAGAAAAGTGCAGGTGGAATGTGAATATTAGCTGATTAGTTATATGTGCCACAAATTTTTACAACTTACACTTGTTAATGCGGCTCGATATTGTTAAAAAAATAGTCCCAGAATAAAAATGTTCAAATTTCTTTTAACAAATTGACAAGTCACAACACTGATTCGTTTCCTCCAATATTGCAGCAATGCTACAATATCAGCAACTAAATTGTCTCACCAAATAATTTACTGACCATACTAGCTTAGCGTGAAAAACTGAGGAACGGTAAGACCTGAGTTCAAATCCCCAGCCTGTCAAGGAGAACTTGAGCAGCAGCTTTTCTGCAGTAAGATTTCTGTAGTATTCCGTGTCCCTTGTGCAAATGTGAGTGTTTCTGCTAAACATCTTTAGATGACTACAGTCGTATGATGATGATCTCTAATTCATCTCTTCCCTTGCTCTGCACAAGATTCCAATAATCTACTGGGTATGTCGAGAAATGGCAGTGCTTATCATTATTAGTGTAAGAATCTGAGTAGTTATTGAGACTACAAATTTGCAGAGTCGAAAGTGGTAACAGGGGGGAATACTTCAAGTTCTGATCTACTGGAAATAAATGTAAAATATTTTAAACAACGTTCAATTATGATTATTGTAACAATAAGTTATATATAGTCGTGAAAAAATATAACGAATATTTATACGCCTCTTTCACATAAGAACATTATATACATATCGGTCGTTGTGGTAAACACATGTTGTAAAATGCATCTTTTTTCCAGAAATCTTGATTCTTCCATCCACACCAGCCTTTGGTAATAATTGTTGTTAAATTTTCTCCGCCCGTATAGTGAGGATCGAGAATCAAAAACTTCACATCTCCCGAATTCTCATTGTAGTCTATGCCCAAGATTGTGTGAGCCAACACACCACCACCTAATCAGAAATATATTAGAATATTTTGAAACTGACCTTCGATAATGTATGAAGCTTGCTATATGTAATAAAAAAATTTGCCGGTTAATCAACTGTAAATAATTTTCTTACCGATCATAACAGGAGTTCCTTGTGTTTGAAAATGATATGCTAAAGAAGAGGCAAGACTGGACATTTCCTGACCAGTTGAGGCACATAGTACTTTTATGGTGACACCTAATAGGGTCTCCAGCACAAATCCAACTTCTGTCGAGCCAATCCATTGTTTACTTCCGATAAAACTGGATGGCTTATCACCGATATCTACTAAAATTCTTTGTACCTCTCGGTGACTTGGTATTGACTTTTCAGTGTAGCCATTTAATCTGCAAAGTTAAAGAGTTCGTCAGAAACCAACTTAAAAAATCAGTAAAACACAGGTCAATGACTTACATGTACCAGGAAATGATAGTTTGAAGAGATCTGTACGCACATCCCCAGCCATTGTCATCAAAATGATCTTGCATATAGTGATGATAGGAGTAAAGGCCGTCAACTAAGCTAGGCTTTCCACCTGCGACTAAAAATAATTTTATCATTTTATACACCTGTGCGTTGTATGCAAAAATAGAATTGGTAAAGCAAACAAGAAACCTCCTGAGTTTTGAATTGCTTCATGTGGATTCAGAAGAGGTGCGTTCAAGTCTATATCATTTCGGAACTTGAGGGCATTTCCTTTACGGAAAGATGGCTTGGTCATGTCTAGGGCAAGGGCTGTGTGTAAACTCTTACGGTACCAGGCTGAAATATTTATAACAAATATGTTCAACTACGAATTATATTATATACATACATATAACTTGAAATCTCTTACACATGTCAGCATCAGAAAACCCAGCTGGATAGTTAATTGTAAAAAGATGCCCACACCCCCGTGGTTTGAAATGTATTGATCCAGGCAATTTGAAGACAGCCCCATCCTTGGCAAACTGCTTACTCAGAGTTTGCTCAGTCAGCTTTAAATTACGACACACAGATTCGACCAGGACTGCATAAAGCTGGGCCATTCCTATATTAAGACTGACTAAAGACAATGCATCTATTTTCAGGTGAAAATCGAGACATTCAAACGATTCTGAAAAATAAATTAATAATCTAATTATAAAAATGTAAAAGAACTGGTAACATCCAATACCATAACACGATACATACTCGAATTACTCACGTTTAACATGTTGCAACACAGGGGCGCACTTGATACCTCCCTCTAGTACTCCATCTTTTGTTGATATTATGAACATATCTGCAGAAATGGCGTCCTATATTCAAAATTACAGTACATGTATACAAAAAAAGTTGTAGTCATTCCATAGCACTATTCAAATTTATAACGTTTTGTTGTCGACTCGGAAATCATTAACAAGACTCACAACTATTTCAGGAACACGCTTCAGGATGTCCTTGGTGTTGCCAATACCTTCGTACAGGGAAGCAGTTGGCGCTTGCAAAAATTCAAGCGATGAATCCTTGGCGTCAATTTCTCCACCCAAGAGGTAGACGTTGTTTTTTGGTAAACAAAAGCCCACCTTACCTGATGCAATCTGCAAAATAATTTTAAATGTTGAAGATTTTAGAAATATGACATTACAGGATTTGGTAGGTTCAAAGGGAATACATTTTTCCTGGCTTGTTGAATAGCGTCTAAAAGGCCATCTTTCCTTGTTACAATTGGGAAACTAGTTTCTAGTCTAATGTATGCAAATCGTTGCCAAATATCAAGTTCATTAAGGACTTCCAGACTCCCAGCCTTCTCTAATTTCTGGTGAATATAAAAGTACGATTGCAGTTCTGTGCCTCTGATTCCACAGTTCAAGAGCAGGGGGTTGTCGGTGACATCGATGTCCTGTGAATAGGTAATAAAACGGGAAATAAAATATAATCTATATTTTTTCCCAATATTATTCAACATGAATTTATGTTCTACTCAAGTCGATTTAGACGTTATGTCACCTTCAAAGCATAGAGTATGGCTTGTTCACTGCCCCCAATGGAAAGTACGCCACAGAGATCAATTTCAGCGGGCATATTCAACTGTAGATATACGTGACTTGTATTAGTCTCGTCACTGCCATTCTTAGAATCCAGGGTAAATGTTAAAACCATTAGAGTATTTTCGTAAACAACTCCATATAGCCGGCCAGTACAAGCATAGTCCACATTGTTTAATCGCTGCAAATAATTGCTGAGAATTAAAAAAATAAAATCCTAAATCTAGAACGTATTTTTTTTCTATCTTAGAACGATAATGATTTTTGAATAGTGAATATAAGTGACGTATGGCACTCATGAACCACCGTTAAGTGGCAAATTTATGATCACCTCGATTACGTTTGATGATATCTTCAATTGTGGTGCCATTCTATGTATGTGAATTTAACGACTGGGCAGAAAGTAATTTAAATCTAAGATTCACAATATGCCATACGTCGTGGAAATATACAAATCGGTGCGCGCTACTGTCTGTCAAATACAAACAGCATACGGTACTGTGACAACTGTGAGGTTAGGTAGGGTATCGCGAAGCAGACGAGAAAGACCACAGAGGCTGCTACTAAATTGCGTTCCGAATTCTGTTGGTCCTTTCTACTCGACACTAGCTGTGATTGGATATTCGTGTCCGAGCTAGACCTTCTAATACATAATCTCTATGCTAATATACCTGAATCTATTGAAACCTTCTAAAATACCCCATGATGATTTTTCTCAGTCAGAAGTGTATACGGTGTATACCTATATCGTGTGATTGATTGCAATTTTCTAGCCATTTATTGAAATTTAAATAAATCCCCCTTCAACAATGAATCAACAATGGTCATGCTTCCGCATACGCTGCACCATCTCTAGGCTGAATTCAATCCTTGGCCATATATTAAATTTCCACAAACACACATAGATCCTGCCACAGGAAAATGCTGCCGAATTAGCCAAGACGAATTGTAAAATATAAGGTGCTGATTCTTAAAAACTATCATGTAAAATTAATGTCATTTGTTGAGATTTACGCAAAAAGAAAATCTCACTCCATAAAAACCGCAAGGATTCCGAGTGAAATCGGAGGGAATAATCAGGAAGAAGAATGATGGTTTTTGGAACGTAGGGAAACGCGATTGGTAGATAAAATATCCAGAGTGCAAACATTGTTTCGATTGGTGAATTCAAGCAACGCTTGTAACGTATCGCCAGCTGTTGGAGTTGCGTTTGTTTAAAATCAAACGGCGAGAGAAAAGTTTGTTGGTGTTACGTCCAGCTCCGATATTCTCTGCAATGCTCGGGCAGTTTTGAAGCAACGTATCCTAAATATCGACAGGTAACGGGCACGTATCAACGTGTCTGTATCAAGTAACCACTCAACAAAAATAAGCTGCTCGCACTTGTAAATATTTATTTGACGAGGAAGTAATATTGATCGAAGAAATAATGGCTACAATTCGGGTGCACGAGGACCAGGAGAATCGGATAACCGATATCCTACGCGGCAAAGAGAATATTTCGATACCGAATCCAAGCCAAGGACTACAACAAAGCAAACGGGCGGTCCTTGGAGTTATTAACAACAACTGCCTGAGAACTTCAAAACCGGTAATTATAATAATGAAATATAAATAAATTTTTTTTTAGGTTCACCTCAATTTTCCTCTTATCTCATACAATTTGTCATATATTTCTGTTTCTCCACCTGTCAAACCTTCATCCATTCTACATCTGCAAAATTATGCCAATCTGAAATCGTTCGTTTCACCTCGTAGCTTCAATCTGCCTCGTTACTACTCACGTTGGTAATTTTTTTTATTCTTACTTGTTGGTAAATAAACAATGCTTAAGTCGTGTAAATGACCCTGTGTGAATCGATTAAGCTATTTCCATATTTTCTTGACTTATGGCAGTTGATTGCGAGGCTTTTGAAAGACGTATGGTTATTTGCAGCCAGCTTCACCATGTCTGATACATGGTGTTTTATTGTACCTATGAAGTGTGATATTTATTTGAACATTCTGTACTCCATTTATACAAAAGTTATCCTTAAGAGAAAATCATCGTAAAGTTTTCCTTCCAAAGCATTTTTATTAACCAAAAATCAATGATCAGCTCAGGACCGCTTCACATAACCTCAAAACAATACATTGATATAGCATTGTTCTTATCAGGAGATTGGTAATAAAGACGAGAAGTATCCGAAGGCAAAAGCATTCGTATCCAGTCAATATGAGACTTTCAAGATATACGAGGATAAGAAAGATGATGGGACGTTTAATATATATGAAGATAAACTTGAAAAGGAGACATCCGTTGCCCTCAGAGAAACTAAAGAGTCCAAGGAAACAAAGGGGAAACAAATTGCAGACATGACAAAAGTTGAAAGAGAAATGCCGGTTCTTGATGTAGTGCCTCCCATTTTACCATCACTTCGAGCAGCTTTGCAAGAAATAAATAAAAAAAAACGGGACGAACCGTTCTTCCCCCAAGAGAGCCCCATGTCCTTGGAAAAATCAATTTGCCTGTTAGATTCTTCGAGAAAAGATATTGCAGCTAAACGTGAAGCGAGCAAAGCACTCAGGCTTAACTTCTTCGATGTCGATGAGTACAGGGCAGACATATACAACTACCTTCGATCCGCAGAGGTTTGTCTTTGTGCATGCAATTTCTTGCATTTACTCCAAATATATATGTTTTTGAATTAGGAGATTTTCTAGTTATGAGTTCTACGTGTACAAAAAACTCGATACTAATTCTGCTGATAGAAATTGTACAAAAAACTCTCTTTCATCTTGCGCAGACTCAGCATAGACCGAAGCCAGGGTATATGAAAAAGCAGCCAGACATAACATACTCAATGCGATCAATACTTGTTGATTGGTTGGTGGAAGTAGCTGAAGAGTATCGGTTGCACAGTGAAACCTTGTATTTGGCTGTGTCTTACATCGACCGTTTCCTCTCCTACATGAGCGTGGTACGAGCCAAACTGCAGCTTGTTGGTACTGCTGCCATGTTCATCGCGGCGTAAGTACTATTCGTTGATTTATCTGAAAAACTAAAAGCCGACAGTGTACATTAGGTACGTATACTTTTTATTTAACTCATTTTTTGTATTAGTTCTACAGACTGAGAATAAGAGTCCAATTTGTGTTATTCAGCTTCAACTTGTCATTGGTACAGTCAGAGTTAAATAGCATATTATAATACTACTGTTTATCCAACAGCAAATATGAAGAGATTTATCCTCCTGATGTTGGTGAATTTGTATACATTACGGATGATACGTACACAAAGAAGCAAGTATTACGGATGGAACATCTCATACTTCGTGTCTTATCCTTTGACTTAACGGTCCCAACGCCCTTAGCTTTTCTCACCGATTTTTGTATCAGTAACAACCTTTCAGAGAAGATCCAGTATTTGGCTATGGTAAGTTTTGATTGCTATTACTACTCACATATACAGAAAATCTACTCTGTTATAATCGAAGTACAAATACACCTCAATACATTTCACTTCTGAACATGATATTAAAAGAACGAAAATAACCCCTTCATTTGATGTCGTTTAGTATTTGTGCGAACTGTCGATGCTGGAGGCAGATCCCTACCTTGCATTCCTGCCAAGTCACTTAGCAGCATCAGCCATAGCCTTGGCACGACACACTTTGAACGAAGAAGCATGGCCTGAGGAATTGGCTCTTTCGACTGGCTACAACTTCAAAGAACTGAAGGGGTGCATAAGTTGTCTTACAAAAACATTCAGCAATGCGTGTAACATACAACAGCAAGCCATTCAGGAGAAGTACAAAAGCAGCAAGTCAGTATCTGGCAGTACACTCAGAATTACAGTGATCGAATTACATAATTTTTTTCTTTGGCATCTTTTTATGCAAGTATTCATATGTACATGGATGTGAGCATTGACTAAATTTACAGGTACGGACACGTGGCTCTTCTACTTCCCCGTAGTTCTGACGTTCTGGGCAGTGAAGATGACGGCGAAAGCGCTTAGCTGATAACTGAATAACATCGAGTAATCTGAGACAGGCCATGTTATAAATATGAATGCTAATTAACGAACCTCCGGCAACGAATCCCAGGATTAGGAAAGTATCTAGGGGGGGATCAGGGCAAGACTGATTGACTCTTCTGCGTACAGAAAAGTGCATGCATTATTATCAATTTAGTCTATTCGCCAGTATGCACACTGCCTGCGAATAATAACAATAATTAGTAATCGTACGGCATGAATTCATGTACTGAAGTACCTACTTATACTTACTGACTTTGGTCAAAAGTGAATTTTCAGTAACCATTCGGAGGTTTCCGTCGTTATATTAACGCGCGGGTACCTGGATTGCGGTTCATTGAAATTTCTTAGTATTTTTATACTAGCTATAAATATTTTTTTAAGCGATTTTTAATTAAATTTTTGCCACTTTTACGGAGAGAATAAAACAAACCAGCCAACAAACATAAAATAATATTACTAATTAATAAAATAAATAGAATCCTAAATTTTGTTGCCAGTGAAGTGTGAACAATAGATGATAGTAATAATCTCTATTTATTACCAATACTTTACTATTAGATACACTTTATACTATTGTGATAACAGCATTTCATTTAATTATTACTTGTAAAATTTATTACTGTGCTTTTTAACCAGCCCTTCATGTCTTGTACAGTTTATTTATTTACAAACGATCTGCTGGATATTTTACTTATAATTTCGAACTCGTCAGTGTTTAAATACCTCCTGGCATTGCAACTACGTACTAAATTATTTTTACATAAAGCGCGCTACTGTCAAAAATGGTTATGACACAGTGTCTACATAGAACTTAAGCAGTTGTGCCGTACTAAAAAAAAAATATATATGCAAACTGGCAAAAAACCCATACGGCTGCATTTATTAATAAACATTACACAATTCTAGACCAATGTAATAAATTATTATTTTATACAATAAAATATGCTGAATCCGCATGTAATTTTTTCAAGTTCTTTCGTCACGCAAAAGCCTTCGTTGTAATTGGTATGAGCTGATAGCGTTACTAATGCAACGTCATTTGTAAAAATTCAATGTGTAAAGAGGTCGGACAAATTTAACGAACCAAGTGTTTTTAAAATGGCGGATATCTCAGTACATTCCTAACAACGGAATACGAATGATAAATGCGATTTCAACGTGCAATTGGATGAAAGTGATAAAATTCAGTCATTCTTATATTTAACTTCATCCTTTGCATGGTCTCGTGAGTGACTGCAGTTCTTTACTTTTTACATTTCTTTATTTGCAGATCCGTCAACGGACAAATTTTAGCCATCAGTACCGACGGGTGAGTGGACCTGTTTAATACGCCCGGCGTAGCCTTCAAATTGCGTTCCGCATTATTTGTGAGTCATTGCTCAGATTCCAGAGGGCGACGCTCCAGAGCGATTGTTCGGGCGTGAGTTTTGCGTCTCTTCCGACATTTTTTCACACTTGATCCACCTCCCACAACTGTTCATTCATCATTATTGAACGTGAACGTTTGTGATTTAGTGGAAAGTTTGGGATTTTGACATTTGACGTTCAACGGAATTATTTCTTACACTCAGGTGTTTCGTTATTATTACTGTGCAATAAAACGTGAGTAGGATATTCTTCTCGGTTTTACCATCAATTCAATACTATAACGGCTAGCCATGTGTATTAACTAAATTTGACCAAATCTACTAATCGCTTAGAACGCTAACGTATTGATAAAAGGGTCAGTCACTCATATTGTATTATTTCAATAACAGTTAGCCTAACTTGCAAACATACTTTGGATAACGACTTCAAGTATCGTAATTGTTCTGCCTAAGCAAACCAACGAATTCCGTTAACACTCCAATGTCACTCAGTACATCTTCCTCGATTATATTTTTCTAATGTGAATCCGTGATCACTCATTCCAGTGTTCAACTATGGATGCTTTCGGTGACAAATTTTTCAAGGATGAACCTGAGGTTGATCCAGCAGCAGAATTTTTGGCTCGTGAACAGGATCAACTCGCTGGCCTCGAGGATGAAATTCCACCCGCCACCTTATCCACCTCTGCTGCAGCACCCCCTGCCGAAGGTGGGATACAAGCTTATGTCACGAATTTCACCTTATAATTTGTATTGTGCTATTGACACAACACTTACCATACATTATAGATGACTTCTCAGCTAACTTTGGAGATTTGAAAGGTGGTCCTGGCGGAGATGCGGACGGCAGTTTTGTTATGATCAATGCTGTTGAACAGCCTGCAGAGACACCTGCTCCAGAATTACCAGGTACGCTTATGCATTATACCATATATGTTAGACTATGCTAAACACTATCTGGTTATCCTTGTATTCAATAAACAAGTATTCCGTGGAAAAAGTAGTCCTGTGACAAACGACATGTTCAATTGACATTTACTTTCGTCTACTTTTTCTATCAAGAACCAGCTGCTGTTATTCCTCCAGTGTATGAAGAGCCGGAGAAAATCCGAAAATGGAGAGAAGAGCAAAAACAGAGGCTGGAAGAGAAGGGTAATTATTTCGTGCAAATTGAAGTTAATGTAGAAAAGATTCTGAAGTTTTGTAGATTGATTATATTATATGTTTTTTCATGGTAATTTCTACATTCTTCATTTTAATTTTCAACAGATTTAGAAGAAGAGAAGAAAAAAGAAGATTGGCGGGAAGCGGCAAAAAAAGAACTTGAAGAGTGGTACAAGCATCATTCCGAAGCTATCAGTAAGACTAAAGCTACAAATAGGTATGGCTTATTTTTATTCCATATTACATAGTATTAACAATCGATGAATTTAAACTGCCTATGCTTTGCTTATGCCTTATAATTAGCTGACTTATGTGCGCTGTGATTAGCATCAGCCAATAAAGACTTTTTGTGACATTTGTACTTTAAACAGCCTAAACCAGTTTTTTATTACTTAATATTTGAATGTGAGTTTCACAAATTAGTTGAAAGTGGCTTCTATCTGCAATTCAATTAATTGACATATAACTTGAAATAATTAGCAGTGCAGTTACCATGACCTGGTCATTGTCACTAACTAACTCATATAAACTGCTGCTATCCCATCAATTTTTTCCAATATCTAGAACCTTCACTTGGCTGTATTCTCAATATTATCAAATACCTACCTGATATTCTTATATAATCTATCATAGTGCCCTGCTTTTTTTATGCTTCTTAGGGAATCTGCCAAGTAAGTAAATCATCATCACATAACTTACCCTGATGACACTCACCAGCCTGGCTATTTCAATAAGACATTCATACGAAATCCTGATTACATGGACAAATTGATTGAAGTATTAAAATTTCCTAGAGTCTGAGTGACTGTTTTATTTGCTAAAAAGAATATCTCCAATCGAATCTTAAATATTGTGCTCTTCATTAGATGTGTTAAGTTTTTAACCCACGTTTTATTACTGCTTTGTGCAATACTGCTGAAAATATTTCAAATTGTAGAATACGCTCTGTTCAGTGTTGCAAAAAATCTGCACTACTACTTTTTTAGCGTTGCAATTTTTAAGTACTCTACGTAGCGTATTATATTATTTAATTCTTTTCACTCAAATCATGATCGTACTGTGTATGTTTTTCCACTATTCAATGAAAACTTACTTTTGAGAAAACGGATTTCATATAATCTGGACTGTACAGAATGGCCTATACAGTTTACTATACTCGTCACTACATTTCACAACCTTGAACACGTTACTTCGCCGCCTTTCTTTGTTATAATCTATATTAGCTTGTCTGTACAACGTAAATGATAAATAATTTTTCGATTTGCAATAGAAATGCGGAAAAACAGTTCGTCGCAGAAGCGGATGAAGTGGAACCTGGAACGGAGTGGGAACGAATTGCTAAACTATGTGATTTCAATCCAAAATCATCTCGAACATCCAAGGACGTATCTCGAATGCGGTCAATTATTTTACAATTAAAGCAAACTCCACCGGCGCCTGTCAATGCCTAAGCATCTAATGTTGTACTATACACGTTCCATTATAATCTTATCGGTAATATTGATAATTATGAACACTACATAAATTCTCTAACAAATCACAATTGATATAATATAAAGTTAACATAAATAAAAACACGTTGAACATGTTTGATTCACGCGAGTGTGATCGTATTGTCAATAAAATTATCTGATAATCAAATAATAGATTTACTCCGGCTTGTTCCGACGACGAGGAGGAAAAATAAATAGTATGTATCTGACATGTTGTGTGATTTGTTATCTTTAATCAATATAAAATTATATGAAAATACATCTCTTGATATTAATATATACTCTATATCTACACATATGTATGATAAAATGTATTTCTGCAAGTGTACGTACTAAACTGAATTGAACATTTATCAAAAACTCACATTGACAACTTTGTGAAAAAAAGGTAATCCAATACTTGCCAAAACCAGATACATAGTGTATTATAGATGAAATCATCTTGCTAAAAGTACATAATACCTTGAAATGTATGAACTAATTATTAGGTACCCTACATTATTCTTTCCTGAGGTTTTTATTGTTTTTTTTTTTTTAATTTTTTTTTTTTTTTTTTTTTAAATAAAAAAGTTCCGTACTTAGAATATTTGTTATGTATTCATACATTAAAATCAGAAAGACTTGTAATTGAAGAGGCATAGAACGAATTTTTGTAAGTCATGTTTTTCGTAACAATTGTGCTGAAATCAATTGCTTTGAATTATTTACCACTGAATAATATAGAATATCACATGTGAAAAAATATCAGTAATAAAGATCAAGTTTGATTTACACAAAAGCAGTTAAATTTACCATCAATTTGTGTTTTATCAGATTTGCGTGAAAATTGGAAGTATAGAATCGACTTTTTCTAGTCCCTGGGTGGATGTATTTGACGCATTGCTCCAGGCTACCGAATCAGCTGATACAAAATTATGTTGCATGTCAAAAAGGAAGTCACAAGTGACAATAACTTCAGTACTTTTAGTTTGCCGCAAATTTTTGGTTAAGTCAAACGAACTTACTCAGGGTCCACTGCTCTTCAATTTTTGATTGAACCAGGTAACAAGCTTTATGAGCACCAAGAATAATATAGTATTTATAGGAAATTTTAAAAATCTATAAATCACTTTTTATTCACATGGGGGATTTGTAGCAATACCCTTTAGGGAAATATGCTGTACCAATCTTTTAAGGATTCAGTTTTGTACTTCTAAAAGCATAATTCACAAGAATCCAATAAACCTCTTGTGATATTTCATCTTTGCATGTTGTCTTACATACTATATTTGTCTTCCACACAAATCATCTTCTTCTCTTTCAAAGACTCATCACACTCATTATAATTATTATTTACCGTTTAATGTGTTTAATGAATGAAAAACTGAGATCATCCATTTCCATCAATTGTATTCCAGAGTTTTAACACAATTTTGAGATAGACTCCATGGTAGCTTTCGTGTCAGTGCAAATGGGGTATTCAACCTAAAAACAATGAAATTACATATTATGTCAGAAAATAGTATCAAGGTCAACAATTTTTTCTATTAAATTTTAAGCATACCTTGACCTTGAAGGTTCGTTCTCCGTAATCAACTGGAGCTGGTGACGCCAACGATAAATGTTTGGATACAAATTTGGGTTCATATCCATGTCCGAGATGGCATGATAAACCGCATAATCTAATTTTGATGCTGTGTTTCTAAAGAAATTTTTTCTTATCAGAATCTGTAAATGGGATGAATTGCAAGCAGTACTTACCCATGAATAAACGTCATGTCCCCTTGTTCAGCAGCATACATGTCGTCGTCCGAATCGCTGGATATAGATTGTGGGGATGATGGAGGTGTGAAAAATTCGAATTCTTCATCTGTGCGAAGACAAACAATGTTTAAATACACGCATTCAAATGTGTATTGCAGAAAATGAAAAACAATCACTTTTCTACTTGGTATTACATTTTCCATTACATTTCATTGTTCATTGTTTTACCACTGATGTACTTACCGCTACCAGACAGGTCACATAATAACTGGCTCTGCAGTGAATCTAAAAACGAAACATTGAACGTAATCAATGCTGGCGAATTTTTTAACCAAAACTGATTCCTTATAGATTCATTACAAAATAATGATAGAGAAATGATTTTAAACAATAATTTTATTTTGCAACGAGTCAACACGTTAATGCATTGTTTACACATTCTGTAAATTGTGCACAGATTTTAAAATCTGTAGAGTCTTACCAAATTTATTTGATCCCTGATTATCCAGCATATTCAACGTGGAAAAGCTTAGCTGGGTACACAGAGCATTTATTTCGTAATCTGACCCTTGATCATTACCATTAATTGGACATGCTTCAATGTCCATTTTCTGTAAGGATTAAGACATGTTTGTGTTGTATTAAAAATATATACACACACAGGTTACTTACTTCTATACTCTGCTTTGATGAATTGTTAAACTTTTGCTGAAAAAACTCCTCAAGTTTTGCAAGTCCCTCCTTACTGGTCAGATCGGCAAAGGTATTCAAGAAAGGCCAATACTCTTTCCATGCAACACGATATTCTTTGGCAAGGTCTCTGGAATAGACGATGAACAAGTCAAATATCAATTACAAGACGTACTGGACTTTAACAGCTAGATAAAATTTAGATTACAGATTAATTACAGAAGGTAAAATACTGACCTACCGACACGTTCAAGTCCTTTTTCTGTATCTTGTAGCCGATATATAGTGTTTGATGCAGGGCTATTCTGACTGTAAGAATCATCGAATGAAAGGTTCAATTTTTTAGTCGGAGTGTTACGTATTCTAGGTGGAGTTTTCCACTTTCTCCTAAACTCAACAGCTTGGTTTTTACTCATTGGTCCGGCAAATGCAGAAACCTCTACCCGTGGACTTATCGGATCAGTGTTTAATTTCTGAAAGATGAATTGATAATTATTTAATCAATATAACTTGTATTGTAATTATCCCGTTTACTTGTGAGTGATAATGTACATTTTCGTTACCACTTACAAGCGGACTAGTAGGAGAAAAGAGCTCGCCAATTAATGGTTGAGTTGTATTATCCTCAGATCTTATCACAGGCACATAATATAATTCATCTAGCAACGAAAGTATTTCCCTCTTCAATACCTCGTCTTCCTGACACTTTCTGCTGCATATTATCTAAAATGATGCAATATCATATCAGTGTTTAAATATTAATCAATTACGACGTTTACTAAAGAAAATTTGTCTTCCTGGAATGAGATATCAACAAAAAAGTTGAAGCCAAAAAAATAAGTAAAGTTATTATTAGACTTACATCAGCAGGAATTTGTTTATACTTATTCCGAGGTGTCTTTAAACATTGAGGATAAGAAACAAGAACTTGAACAACTTCTTTAAGTCCAAATTTCACAGCAAAATGTAGCGGAGTCTCATTGAGACCCTTGTCAGGAGTGTTTAAATATAAATCGACTAATATTTGAGCTCGATTAAGGTAGTTTGAATAATCATCTTCCCCATCCAATAATTTTATAAAGTCAGGATTTCCCACTGTATTCAATATCAGTTCGCACATATCTGCTCTACAAGCGACTCTCACTGCTATGTGCAAAGCATTGTATCGAGAACCTTCCTATACAAAACAAGTTTATGTTCATTTACACAAAAGTCTAAAGTCATAATCACTATTACTTTTTGTTCAATCTTTTTACACTTTTTTATACAGTTTGTAACAGCAAAAAAAATTGCGTGCATACTTTCAAAATAGCAGGGGTGTCACCACTACTGATCAAGTATCTTGGATTTTCCCAAACTATTTGCTTGACTCTAGCCAAGTCCCCATTTTCAATAAACTTTCTAAACTGCACGGTTTCTTGCTGTTTGGGAGCCTTAAAATTACCAGATTTCTCTTCGACTTGGCCAGTGCGTTTATTTGAAATAGACTGACTCTCAGTTGTCAATGTAAAAAACTGTTCATTGCCGTGTTCAGCAAAGTTTTTTGCTTCATTATAAGTTTTAAAACTTTTGAAGCGACCTTTTTTATATTTCTTGATTATATTGAGAGCATCAGTCTTGACCGTGTAGACATATAGCTGGTCTAAAAAGAAAAAAAAAAACAAATTGCCGGACAAAAACTAAAAGAAATAACAAGGAAATCACAAGAGATTTACGTAGGCCAGATTTATCTTATCCATTTGAATTCCAACTCCATGGGTGGCTGTGTTTTAAAATACTTACGCTATCACATAGCATTAACGTCATGCCATTAGGCAAGTATTTTGCTCCTTTTTTGCAAACGTAGGATAATACTATCAAGAGATAAAACAACGAATACAAACGATATTGAATAGCTAAAAGTTTGAAATGTATTATGCTATTTTTATCGTATTTCATGAATATGTACATGACGATGAATTATAAATTTGGTAAACAAACAAAACTTTGGTTATCTGAACAATATTTTAATTAGTCTTATATCATTATAGATGTAGCCTTGAATTACGGGCAGTTGGGTAAAAGATGGTGATAACACGCGGACGCATTGTTTGTTTACACCACGGTGTATGACCTACAGATCTAAATAATCACAAGCGATAATTATTCTCGCAATGGGAACTAATTCAAGATGAAATGGGCGGCAATATACCTTTAGATTCGAACCAGTTAGAGTCCTCCTGTGGTACGTAAACCCCGTAATAAACAATGTCAAGTCCGGAAGAGTTGAGGTTACCGTGGTCCGTATCCATGTTGATTGATATATCAAGGTAGAAATTACAAGGCAATATCTACGCGATCGTCGAGCGTAATCCTGGAGGTAGTCACACGTAATATTACAGAAATATCATTAACCGTAGACCGGCAAAGCGGGCGAATCTCAAGAATCAAAATTACATAAACCATTTGACAGCAAATTTGAACTGTCAGCGCAGCGTCTCATGGTCCGGAATTGAGGAAGCCTAAAACTTTCAGCCTACCAATCAGAGACGTTGTGTTCTTTCCAAACGTTTCAGCCAATCGTGCGGTACAGAAAGAACCGCGGCAAATTCACGATGAGATTTATCCTCAGTATTTATATGATCGCGTTTTCAACTCAACCGTTGCAAGGTGGTTCTACACCCATATTGTATGATCATTTTTTCTTCGTCTTTCTTCGTGGCTATATGCCGTTATAGGGCAAGCAGAGATAAAAGCAGAGGGGGTAAGGCAAGTACCAGTCAAAGAGGACGGGAAGTAATGCCAGTCGCGTTGTCAAATGCAGTCGCGTTGCCGCGATAGTGCCAGAGACTTTACAACTCTGTAAACTGTACTCGACACAACTCAAATAATTTTATATTAGACTTATTAACCTACCGAGCTGCGGCCTGCAAAAATGCCAGTAGGTTTCTTGAGATATATTACGGAACGCACGCAAATGGGCGGAGCCTGAACCACACCATTCAAGACAACCAATCAGAAGCCAAAGTCAAGTATCTGCAAGGAAGACGTCAGTTGCGTAGCACGTTATCTATTCTTTGTTTTTAATTGTACTTGCTGCAGTCCTTCAGTCGCATTTTGAGAGCAGCCAGCTGTCCCAGCTCTCATTTAGTAGTGTATCAAAATACAGCTGGAGGCACGGAAGTGTTTGCGATCACTTCCTCGGCGATAGCCCGCTTAACCGATTAGAGTAATATCACAATCAGTCGGTCTTTCGTTCCGTCACGCGACGGTCGCGTAAGGTTAACCAGTCGTTGTTTGACAATCAGAGACTCGAGTAACCGAGTCTTACGCTCGTAAGATTTACTTCTGCTTGATATAAATACAGTAAATAACAGTTTTGAGTCGGTCTGCAACCAGAGTTGACAACGAGACACTTCATTTCGGTTAACCGGATTGTGAAAAATGAATTTATCATTTGCTGGATGTGGCTTCCTCGGCATTTACCACGTCGGAGTTGCGGTTTGTTTTAAAAAATATGCACCTCATCTACTCCTTGACAAAATAAGCGGAGCATCAGCCGGAGCTATCGCAGCATGCGCCCTTCTCTTAGATCTACCACTCGGTATGCTCAAGCATTTATTTACTTTATGCTAAACCCCAAAAACTTCAGTTGCGCTCGCGCCGTCTTATAACCTGTTCCAACTCTGTACACCTACAGCTTGTCAACTGACCATGAGTTGCACACATCTTATATGCAATCTAGTTCATTCACCATGCACATCATTCTGATCAAAACAATCACAATGCATTTGTAAATAAGACGTCTATTCAAGACTCTTTACTGTACTATTTTAGGTGTCTATATTTTGGAGAAAAATCTGTAAAGCATATAGCAAATTGTCAGGGAATTTTGTCGGCAAATTGTAGTATAACCTGTGTTATTGATCGGAAAGAAACAAGTGTTGAATCAACAATGCATTGTTTGAGGTAAAAGTGACAGGGAAAAACCGGGATTAGTCACGAAATTTTGTCTATTGGGAAAAGTCAGGGAATTATGATTGTCCACGCGGAAAAACTTACGTTTTTATAAATTTTTTTTAAGCTTCAACTATGATTTTGTTGAATTTTATATATTATCTGAGGTGATGTTGAAATAAATTTCATGTTGTGTTTGTAAATAATTGTGTGAAACGAAGCAATACTATGTAGTTGTTAATCTAAATTCATATATTGAAGGTGTACAGTTAAGTTTGATGAAAAAAGGTAGGTGAATTCTGAATTTTTTGACAAGAAAAGTTAGGGAAAAATCAGGGAATTTCACTTGGGCAAAATTGTCACCACTCTGACCAAGCGACATAGTTATTTCGCAATTGACAAAACATCGAAGAAAATTGAGATCCAGCTTGCGTATAACCCGAAACTAGCAAAAATTTATTTCCAGTAGTCAGTGAAAAACAAACATCTGTGAAAAGCCCATTTATTTCAGTTTTTTTAAGTCATATTTTCACCTCGCCCCGAGAATTACAGAATTTTTGTTATTGGTAAGATTAAATTGCTGTTTTAATCAACCATATTGAAAATATCTTTCTTGTTAGTCAAATAATAACGTAATTATAGAGTGCTAAAACGTGCATACTGATTAGATATAATCCATTAGAATAAACTGAAGTTGCAGTATTCACTGCCATCTGCTAAATTGCCAAGGTCCTTTCTTATCTTATAAGTAGCACCCGATAGAATAAACATCCGTCATCCACTAGCTTTACCAATGCTGTTCAGAATTCAAATTTCGATTCTTTTACGAATGATACTGGTGACAAATAAATATTGATTGAGCTTTCTAGTTTCATGTAATATGCATCAAGAGTAAATCTGTTAATTTTCTTTAATTATTATATAGGAAGATGTGCTGATCTTGCACAAAAAACGTTTATTGCTTCTATATTGATATATGTCGATCATTTATGACAATTGACCCATTGTATAATATTTTAAATACATTCGGTATCAATAGTACCTCCTTCTTGCTGTGCTTCTCACTATTTTACCCCGCTAATAGTATCTGGAGCTGATTATGGGAAAGATCAATCAAACGTTAATAAAATTATGAAACACAAACTATGTTTTGATGGTAGAATTATATCAGCTGACGTCAGAACTTGGGCAGCTGATATGTATCTGAAGAAACTAACTCGTAATGTGTGTACACACACACACACACACACACTCTTGTTGGAAATAGTTTTTTACTCGCAATCAGTGAGATGCCTCGTGCAAGCAAGTAAATACAGCTATGGAAGTGGGTTGTCTCACTTGTGTAACTTCTTTATGTTCGGTTGACCAATAATAATATGCATTCTAAGTTGAGTCATTCTAGCACTGCTGTGTCAGTATTATAGATCTGTTTTTAATTTTCTACTTTTGAACTTATTTATTGATATATTTCAATTATATTTAGATATTTATTCAATGACCTTAATTACATTTAAATGGTTGTTGAAGAGCTTTGACAACTTTTTGGAATCTCTTGAGTTCTGAAAGCAGGTCATTGACCTTGATGATTTTTTCCATTCAAAAAGAGAAAAGAAAACACCATAACTGAATACCGCTAATGATTGTATAACAACAAATTTGATCAGTTTCTGCTGTATAGAAAGTATGGGTTCATTAAATACTTTATTTTTAACTATTTATAATTGTGAAAGCAATGTGGACAAAGCAAATATTTTCTCAGGGAATAAACAATGGACACAATAGAGTAACTACTGCAGTTGCTTTATTATAGTATAATTATGTGTGGACTGCACGGGAAATACTTTTCTGCTGTTTCTGGTACGTTGAAAGAATCCAGAAATATTTTATGGATAAATTTCATTTTTTTTTCTCTAACTCTCTTTCTTTTTTGCTAAACATCGACTTATCGGAAGATTAATGTTTAAAGTCCAAAGATCAATAACCATTTTATTTATGAACGTATCATGTTGCGTAGTAGAGAAGAATACAGGTACACTTGTCAACATTTAATCTTTATAATCTCTCAATAATTAAAATATTGTACTCATAAAACGTTGCAGTTTGTCACAACTGTCGGTGTTATCTGGTTATGGATTATAATCTAGTTGTCACTTATATCTGAAAATTTGGCAAAGTGATTGAATGTTAATTGTGATTGTGAGATTGGTGTGAACTTGATTTCACCCATAAAATAATCTACACTGTTATTGACTTTCAGAATGAAAGTTATAATAATAAAATGGGGATAACTATTTTTGATACACAAGTAAATTTACACACACTAAATATTTCGTATTCTCAACATGTTATTTAACAGAGATGATAGCTAAGCTTTATCAGAGAGATTTGTTTACCAATCGATGAATGAAATTTCTTTGTGTATCATACATAGATAAAATTTAACTTAGACAAAAGTTGAACAACTTTTTTTTTTTTTTGCAATAGTGAAACAACATTCATCATATATACTGGTATTTATTTATTTTTATTTTTTGATATACATTTCATTTTCCAGGGGAGATCACAAGTAATGTTTTGCGGCTTGCTCGCGAAGCCAGGCAGCGAACTTTGGGGCCTTTCAGCCCTTCGTTCAATGTGCAAGACATTTTATTGGAGGGTTTGACTAAGGTAGTGTGAACTATTAATCGTGAAGATCACTTGATTTACAAGATAATTTTCCCACTACACTAATTTCATTTGCTTTCCATTCTAGTTCCTACCCGATGATGCGCATCTAATAGTTAGTGGAAAGCTGCACATTTCATTGACCAGAGTCTACGATGGGAAAAATGTAATTGTTTCACAGTATAACTCAAAAGATGATTTATTACAGGTGAGAATGACAAATAATACACTTTATAGATACCATATTAATAGAAATGATTTCAACCTTGAATGACCAGAAAATTATCTGTCAATGTCAATTTCTAATCTACATTTTCTTTATCGTACTAAGCTTCTAGATTATAATATGGAATTGACTCAGCAATTTGAGTAGCTTGGGAATTACTTGTTTGAAGAACGTGTTTTTTTTTTGTTATTTCTTTATTTCTAGGCGCTGCTGGCCAGCTCTTTCATACCACTTTTCTCTGGACTACTACCACCGAGATTTCATGGAATCAGATACATGGACGGTGGTTTCAGTGACAATCTGCCTACTCTTGACGAAAATACAATCACTGTTAGTCCATTTTGCGGAGAAAGTGATATCTGCCCTAGGGATGTATCTTCGCAATTATTTCATGTGAGATGATACAGCCTTAGATGAATTTATTTATTTTTACTGAAATACGGATAATATGAATGAGTTATGTTTCTAAATTTTCAGATTAATTTCGCAAACACAAGTATAGAACTGTCTAAACAAAACATATATAGGTTCGCGAGAATACTTTTTCCCCCAAATCCTGAGGTAAACATTAATTTATTTGCATTATTTTTTAATTAATTTCATATCCAAAATTTGGCATATCGTAATTTAACTCAAAATATGTACAGATACTATCAAACATGTGTAAACAAGGATTCGATGACGCACTGAGATTTTTACATCGAAACAATTTGATAAACTGCACACGTTGCTTAGCTGTGCAGTCAACTTTTGTTGTCTCTGAAACCATAGACGAAGGCATGGAATATGATCCAGAATGCTCAGAGTGTAAAATGCATAGACAGGTTTGTGATTTGATTGTTTATCGAATGCTAAGTACGAATGTTTGTTTCATTTCCTTAATTTTTACAGTACTAAAATCGACCTCATCATTTTGGGAGATGATTTTTTGTAATTAATTGATTTCAGGAAGCATTAGTTGCCAATCTTCCAGAAACTGTGATGACAATATTCCAAGATGCTATAGATTCTGCAAATAAGGGACTCGTCAACTGGCTGTTCAAACATAGGAGTGTCAAATTGTTATCTTTGCTAAGTTTGCCCTACATACTACCAGCTGACGTGGTGTACGCTACATTTACAAAGTAAGTTTATATTGCTTGTACTTCATTTTGTGCTTC
Organism: Neodiprion virginianus; assembly: GCF_021901495.1. NCBI lineage: Eukaryota > Metazoa > Arthropoda > Insecta > Hymenoptera > Diprionidae > Neodiprion > Neodiprion virginianus. The sequence goes on from NC_060882.1 coordinate 2,612,524, forward strand.
TCAACAGTTTAATTACAGTCGATCTTCTCCTTTCTCAGAATTTAACGACAGTCATACGATACGCCTATTTACATATTCATTTATCTAACTGGAAAATACTAACTTATCACCGGTTTGCCTGCTGTGTGTAGTATACGACTTCTTCTGAATCAATTTCTTCATATATTCAATTTGATTTTCTGATATCTCTCCTCCGTTTGAGGTGTAAATCTCGAAAGACGATTTTTTCATTGCAAATACCATTCATACATTTTGGTTATAGCTACTAACTCTAATGATGTGCATGTGGTTCTTGTTAGCCTGGTCGGTAACAAGGTCGAGACTCGTACCTTAGAGTACAGAGTAATCGGGAACATTCTGCGTACCCCCCAGCAGGCGATTGTTTGTGCTAACCACCTTACATGCCCTTCACGGTAAGCACAACACTGTCGCTTTTCTGTGTTTGCTTACCTGTATAGTCCTCCTGCTATATCTCCACGATAAGTCCATAAATATATCCACAATTTCTCACATGACATTTCTTTAATAACTATCTTTTTGACTTTGTTACAATCGCTGGTCATTTTCATTGGTATTTCGAAGGTCATAAGTCTCTGCTGGGGTGTATGTCGAGCATAGTATGTAAGAGTAAATTCTCGCTAAAAGTAACCTGTGTAAGGTATTCCAGAGAAATACTGTTGTACAGTATTTAATATTGAAACATCAGTACTTATAAGAATTGATAAATCAAGTTGGATATGGTTCGACAATACAGAAATATTGCAAATAGCAATTAGACAACAACCGGTAGTGACGTAAAAGTGTTTGTTACTGCCTGACTTTAAAATGATCACATTTCCACTAACATGATTACTTATTGTTGTCTTGCATAGATTTGTTCTAAACGCTCCAAAGTTGACAAAAAATCTGGTGAAAATGATCAAGTACTTCATGGAACAAATCAGCAGTATATTCCCTGGTGTCAATGTCTACTATCAACCAATGCCACAAACTATCAATTGTCAGCTTGCTATCACCGAATATGGATCCAGTGAGTTTGACATTAGAGAAATATTTTTTAAAACAACGGAGTAACCGTTTTTTAACATAAGTTCACCCCTTTAATCAAACACACAAATCTTCAGGTATATATGACATCGAGGCTGCACATCCTAATGAATTATGCAAAAAATCGAAAACAAATCTCAATTTGAGGCTTCACTACGATGAACGGTACGATGTTTTTGTTTAAATACAGACTTAAAATTAAAAATCCCGAATATCTCACGTTTCGTTTTCTTATAGGCAGCCTTGGAAGGATTATAAACGGCAATCGAACTGTGTAGTCAACATAGCAGATTCAACGACGTTTGATGACACTTTTGAAAATATTCTTCAAGTAAGTACCTTGTCTTTTACTCTGGCAGTCTTCAAATACCGAAGTACAGCGGAAATGTGATACCGTGATAACTTCTAAGGCAGATTCTCTATCATACTATACCTACACTTGGTGCCTGTGGACCTCCGAGCTAATATGCTTGGTAGAGCCATTTATTGTCCTGCCATTTCCGAGAATTTTCCATTCCTATGGCTTCATTGGTGAAAAAATATCAAACATCTACCATGGACGAATTTTCTTGTATATCTTTGGAGTCACTCACATTTGAAACTAATACCATCAATGGTTTTAACTATTAATCATACCTTCCATCCAGGTAACGTCAGATCAAGAAGCTGTTATGGTTTGGTATTACATGGATGACAACAACAAAGTACAGGTTACAGAGATCTATGACGTCACTGATACAGAAAGGCAAGCGATTCTTAGCCCGGATGAAGTTGAGGCAAATACAAAATTGCAATTCGACGAGTGGGATGAACCCACCTGGCTTTCCGATCACACTCTAGCAGAAGGTACAGTCATACATTTTTAAAATTGTATCCACAATATAATATCTGTTCTGTACTTCTAATGACACTTGAATTTCCGGATATATAGTTGTGACGGAGTCGCTATACACAGACGAAGATCAACATAGTTTGGAAGATTTGTCTGACATTTCATTGGAAGATGATTTCTTGGATAAAGAAGGCTCAAACATTTTCTCAGACCCAGAGAGTGAGTGGGGAATGGGCAGAAGTGCAGTTGTGCAAATAGAGCAAACATCCAGTCCGCCAGACAGCAGACCAGAGGTTGACCAGCCATCGACCTCTAATCTATAATTTTAAGTTAACGATTATTAAATTATAATAGAAAACCAAAAAGCAATGTTTCTCCAGTCATACATAACTTATTTATATTGACGTCGTATTAATTTACCTCAATATTCTAGCTTTATACCACTCTGTGGCATTGAGTTAGAGTTGGAGAATAGATGCCGAGGTAAATTGTATAAATCAATATTTTAAGTCTGAAACTGTTACAGTAAACTGTAACATTGTATACATGTAGAACGGTGCAGATGGTAATTCGAATTACCTTGCCAATCTGAACAATTGAATCGTGTCACTTTTTAAAAGAGAAACAGATTTATTTTTTATAAATATATGTTAAGAAACATAGAGGAAGAGAGTTTTTAAATTAATTAAAGAGGGTAATATGAGTGGATTTCAAGAACTTTGGAACTGAAATGACGAGAGACGTGTGTGATATAGTGTGAGGCTCAAGGAGATAGTAAAACAATGATGCGATATGCTTATTCTTTGCTAAAGAACAAATGAAGCTCATATTGTTCGACCAGTCGAAGTGACCTGAAGGACCTGTAAATATTTTTTTTTTTTTTATAAACGACTCATTCGGATTAATAGAACGAAAAAATGAAATCTACAAAGCTGTTGTTTGAATGTATTACTTTGTAGATATTCATATTCCTACAAGTAATTCTCTAATTATATGTATACATATACTATATTATGGTTATTAGACATGTTTTATGAATTTTGTAAGTTCTTTTGTCTTTATGCTATATTTTCTTTCCATTTCAATTGTTTAACTGCACTGGTGGTTATTATCCATACTTAACAATGCAGTCGGTGTGTCAAATTTGTGATTTGCTTGGACTCGATAGATTCTAGATCCAGAAGCTACAGAAGTTAGCCAGTAGTCTTAAGTATCTTATCAAAGTATTATAATAGCTTTACTCTATAAAATAAATCATACTTCGCTTTCGCGTACGTACCTTAATACAGTTAAAAAAAAAGTTTCAATAATGTCTTAAACGTGGTTAAAATTGTTTTTTTTTTTTTACTCCCCAATACATTACACCCACTACGAGGTTACGTAAATGACAGTAACTTAATACTTTGAAAACGTGAACAATTACCTGGTTTTCAGCAGCTGTTGGAACATAATTTATTTGCATTTATAAGTATTTTTTTTATTTTTTTTTTTTCATACAGCAAATCATAATGCTGCACTCGTTTTTTCTCTACTTAGAGTTAATTTGGAATCGAAAAAAAATGAAACGTATTATAATAATTTTGTTCAAAATGTTAGCTATTATGTAAGTAAATATTTTTAGCAATTAGTTGCTTTTTCCAATACACCTTATTACACCGAAAAAAGAATTATACTACATAATAATTTGATAGTTCATATTCAAACCATGTGTATAAGGGGATTAAATTGAGAAATTAATCATTCAATCAAATGACGTACTAAGGTATGTTTCATTTACGTATTTACATTCTACCAGAAAAGTTTGTACTTGTCGAATGATATTAAAATATTCTGAAGGATTCTATAAATTTTTGTTGCATATTGTCAGTTAAGCTATTGTGTTGTATTACAAAGAAATGTCTTTCTCAAATACACATCATGAATTGTATGACAAAAATATGGTTGAAATTGTTTTTACGAGTAGCTTTCTGTCAGATATTTAGGAACATTATTACAGATATGTTATAACTTCCTTATAATTTACAAATAACATTATCTATTTATATATCTACTGTGTTCATCGATGCTCGTAATAATGTTCTCGTTTTATTGCGCGACTAATTGAGAAGTGGCTGAAATATTCAGGACAAACATTTTACTAAAGTTCAGTTGCAGAATACTTGTAACAGTGCTTTATTCAATAGTAGGTAAGCTCCTATCATTTCAATGTTATATAACACATAACATATCATTGCTGATTGTTCAGGTACATTATACATACATAATAAGATATTTGATAAAACTTCAAAGTTGTAAACTTCCCCTTTGGAAAACTCGATTAACCGAACTACTTATAGAAAAAATTTGAATTGTTTGATACAATCAAATTTCTACCCATCTTGTAATGATAGAGTTAAATATCCAGTGAAAAGTTGATTTTTAACCTTTCCAATTTTGTGCACTCTCTTCTAAGAGAAAAAAAAACGTGAACGTTCTTCCGCGACACAGCATACGAATGTGATAATTTTCAAGACGAAATAATTGCAACCTTCTGGAAACTGAAATCAATTGTAGTTAAGAAATTAGTAGGATGAAAAAAATCAATAAAAATGGAATATTTATTACTTTTTTTTCTTTTTTTTTTTTTTTATATAAAACAAATCATATATCATATGTATATATAATATGTACAATAATTGAAGCCCCCTTCCCCAGCCCCCCTGCGTTATCGAATGGTTTTGCAAGACTTTTGTTTCGCTTTGGTGCAGGTGCGCTATTGTACATGCACGTGTTATTTAATATTTTCACCGTTTTCCTGACTGCTGCTTAATTTTTTTTATAAATAAATCATGTATTTCAGGGCAATACATTGAAAAGAAATCTATTATTTACACGAAAATCAATGAATAAACAGTACCCAATATGATGGTATATTGCTTGAACGGCGTGTAAATTTAATTTTTTACTTACGTAAAATATATACTATAATATGTATAATAATGTACTTGACAATGTCATTCGCAAAGAGGCTTTTATTATTTTAATTCAAAGTGACTTATTTTAAGGTATTTGAACGTATTCAGAGAGAGTCTTCCCCGGGAGTAGATTTATTTCGCTGTTGTTGCAATTGCGTCCTATTTGGCGAGTTTCCAGCTACTACAACTGCCTTATGTTGAGCAGCTAAACATTGTAATTGTTGCAGCTGGACCGGCTTCACAAGGGTCCTCTGCAACTGTGAATTATAAGTATTATTGAAGATGTTAATGAATTTGTAACATCACATATACATATACAGTATACCTGTTGCTGCGATAAGCCTGTAATGCCAAGGCTCTGAGACTGCAGGTTGGTGGATCCTGTAGATAGTCGTGTGTGCAAAGACTTTGTAAGCAACGTTTGCTTATTTGCAGATACTACCCTAGCGGAAGATGGAGCTTGAGTCGCCATCAGCACTGGTTTGCTACCTGGAATACACAATTATTTCAGCACATTCGGCCGTTTTCAAACAGAACATTTGTCAAATAGTAATAATATTCCGTTATTCTTTAAAATGTTTCTTCGATTATCTTCAGCGTTGTGACTGTAAAAAAAAAAAAAAGAAAAGAAATATCTTACCTCCAATTGGAGTTAACACCTGTTTATTACCAGACAAAATCAGATGATTTGCTGGTACAGGTTTTGCAACAGTTACTAACTGGCTCGGCATAATAGTTGGTTTAGCTTGATTTGGCTGTACGTGACGGGCGATTTGATTAAGCCGCTGCCTCTGAGATCCAACAAGCTGTATCGCCGGTCCTCCCTTTGCCGGAAAAATGGTGATTAGATGGATGTACATGAAAGCCACTACGTGCATTTCAAGAAATGATATTGTATATCATGCAACATTATTATTACAATACCTGTGAAAGAGTAACTGAATTAGTACTATGCATGTTTTGTTGTGATAAGCCTTTTACTCCTGATGGTATGATTTGAGCTGAAATGAAATAGACGGTGTTTGAGGTGCTACATAATGAGATCATATTTGAATTTAAATCCAAAATTTCTTACCAATTGGTAATGACAAATGAGTATTGGCAGGGTTAGCAATTACTACTGTCGGACTACTCCCAGACACTGCAGTAGTTACAACAGTTGCAGATACCATCTAAAACGAAAGTTATACAATAGCATTTGTAATGAAATAATCTACAGCAGACTGCGAATGTATTATTGCCATTGTGACAGTAACTCACACTGGAAACAGTCGTGCACGTATTGGTACCAGATGATATTGGAACAGATACGATTACTCCACTCGGGGTAACTGATCCTGTAGCTGCCGAAACATTGAGTGACATCGTTATTGGTTGAGATAAGCCAGGAAAAGAGACCTGCCAACAGATAGGAATATTCACTTTGAATGTTTATGTTGTGTTATTTATGCAAGAGACTTTCTAGTTCAACTCTAGTTAACACAAATAGGTTGACCAAATTTTACATTATGCTTTTCTCTCAGAATGAAACAGAAAATCAGAGAGCTAAACATCGTCAGCTAGCCATGTGGAGCTGAAATATCACATTCATTTACATACGATCAGTAGAGCTATTTAACCTGAACATTTTGTAGACCATTTATTGAATTGGGTAGACTAGTGAGATTGACTCCCTGTAAATTCACATTCGTTGCTGGTGGACTAGTCATAGGGCTAGATGGTTGGCTACTTTGACTCGAGGAGGCTGTTAGCCTCTCCAATAAAGAGGAAGTTGTATTAATTCCAGGAATCGGGTTGTCAGCCGAAGGTGTACCTATTACCAATAAGAAAAAAATCAAAATTATTCACGCTAATCAATTTACTGTTTATGTTAATTGTTTAAATCTTACCAGCGAGCAAAGCAGACAATCCGGGCATTGAAAGTCCGAGCGTGGAAGCAGGATCTTGTACCCTAGCCAATCGCACAGCCTGTTTTCCTGCTAGCTGCCCCGTCAAAGCAGGGGCAAAACTTACCCTCACCTGGAATGTAACAGGTTTTGCTATCTAGTAATTAAAGATGATTATTACTTAATATTAATGCTATATGTTCAGTGATAAGATGATCAATAACGATTTATGATAAACAGAGACAATCACCTGGCCTGTAGTATTAGGAACGGTGATCACATTGCCATGCCCGATCACCCTAGGTGGTATAGTAGCATTTAAGGAGATCCTTCGAGGTTGAGTCTTCTGCTGAGTTAAATTGGCAGGACTGCTGTTCAGTAAGCTAAGAATAGCAGTGTTATTCGATTTTGTACTAGCCTGCGCGCTATTGTTCATGGCTGCAGCAGCTGCATTAGCTGTAAAGGATTGGAAAAAGTTTTGGAATTCGCCAGGCAGCCCATTATGTTAAATTTATGAGTCACAAAAGTGGTGGTCAAATTTGAAAACCAAATACGCTGATATATATAAATGAGAAAAATTTTCCAACTGAAACAGACCTGCAGCTTGCTGCTGAAATTGTTGTGCTGAATTCATGAGAGAAGTAACAAGAGCACTTATTGCAGGATTCGTAGAGTGCTTTTTGAAAGATGTCTCTCCCTGACTCTGACTCGAAGTCTCTCTAATGTTACCCTGGGTACCAGCTTGCAGTTGGGCTTGCTACAAACAAAGGTTAAAAATTATAAACTACTAACATGAGAAAAATTTTTAAATCGTTGTCTCTTTTTTTTAGCATGTTGCCGCACGGATTTCTGGACAATTGATTAAAGTCGCACGTTTTTCATACGTTTTACAGATTTCTTTAAAATTCGTACCAGAACAGGAACATTCGTAGCTGATATATTGTTTACACAAGGGGCAGGCTTTTGCTGAAACACTAAGATTCCTGAACCGTTACAGGAATTAACGTCGGCTCCCGGCATCGGTGAAGCATCTACTTGAACAGTAGCTGTATTATGTAGCATGCCGTTACTCATCGCTGGAATTGAATTAGATGTTGTTGCTTCTGCCGTAGATGGAACAACCGATAGATCCAAGCTTGCCAAATTAGCTTGACAGGAACTCGATGCATCCGATGCAGTTTTCATGGAAGCTACTTGGCTTGTTAACGTATTCAATTGTCCTTGAGCTCTTGTAAGGATCTATAAAGTATAAAGAAGATTACAAGATACAATTAAACTTTTTCTAAGCTACAAAAAAGTCAACAGAGTAGCCAATTGCTACAAACCTGCTGGGCGACGTGCTGCGATTGGGCTTGTTGCAGTTGCTGGGCTACAATCTGAGCTGCTTGTGCTTGTGCCTATAGATAAAAAATCAATACGGAGGATTTATTTTGACTTTTTGAGTAATCAAAACTTTGATAGTTAATTAATATTCTTGAATAAAAGTATCTCATTCTAAATATAATTTCAATGATACTATAATTGATCAAAAGTTACCTGTTGATGCGCACGCTGCATTCCAGGAGTACAGGTAACACGAGGGGGCTGCCCTGGTACAACATGTTTTATTCGCACATTTTTCCTACCTTCCTCTGTAAATATTTCCGTAAATTGCTGTATATAATGATTTGCCTGTGCTCTAGTACCAAGACTGAACCTGTTTGAAGGATATTCTTATTTAAAATCTCTGCGTAAATATTGAATTTGATAAGCTGAAGAATTTACAATAAATCTATATCACATCAACTTTTTTACATTATTTCAGAAGCATCCATTTTACACATACCGACAAGCCGATCCATTTTTTTCTCCTTCTCGATGATCTCGATCTACATAAAGCTCACCAAGGTACTCAGAATTCGAAGGTCTCTGTAGAATCGAAAGCTTTATATGATATATTCGACCTTGGCCCCTTTCAGTCTCTAATATATATTCTTCTATAAGTTGTGGTAGACAGTCTCGTGTTTCCCGTGGTCGCTCGTACGCCTTCGCATACCTGATACCACAAAACTCCATCAGTATATTGATTATACATTAACTTTAATTTACCTTATACGATTTAATCAGTGACATAGTATGAATACCTTAGAACATCAATCGGTGTGCTCGGTGGAAGAAGTGGAGGATTAATAAGAGACGGTGACGGGCAGGCAGTGGTTGTTGATAGTCCCCTTTTTGTACGTAATTTCTGCATCAAGTCTTGAATTGTCAAGCCCTCAGGCTGTGCAAGCTGTTCTAATTTTCTCTTTCGATTTACTGTAACCTGTGAAATGCATTCATTCATTTACAATGAACTTGTGTCGTCAGTACCATTGGACGAATCTCTCGCAGCGTAAGCCGATAAATCAGCAATACCTGAGAAAACTTTTTAGCCTGCCGCATTAACTGATGATCAGTAATTAGGGCCTTCGACTGACGTATCCGAGTAGTTGCCAAACTAGGCGCTGGACTGGGATCCAGGCAAAGCGGTCCCTGTGTAGCAGCCACCAGATGAGACTCCAAGACGAGTCGTTCTTCATGGCTCCAATCTCCATCGCTTGTTAGTGTCGAGACATCCGAGAGTACACTCTAATAATCATTAGTTGTTGTTAAAAACTGCCCAAAATTTATTCATTTGCAATAAACGTATTTACAAAATGGCATACGTGATTTAGAGATTACAGTATCTAGTTTTAAGTTTGTCCACTATGTTTTTAAAGTGTTTACTTGTGTTGTAGGCTTGAGAAGAACATGATGTACTTCAGGCTTGGCGTGAGGAAAGGCTTTACGGTAATCTCGTACTTCGGCAATAATACATCCATCGTAAAATAAATGCGAATGACTTCCTTCTAATTGTTCAGCTAGGATCGCAGGCAATTGTCCATTGTCTATTGAGGATAATAGTTCCCCTTGCTCATACCCCATTAACTGAGTCTCAGATAATAATGTGTTTTTATCGAATGTATGTCCTGTTTCACTGCTGGTCAAAACAAACAGATGTAAAGTAAAATTACTAGGAAATTCATCCTTCAGAATCCCATCTCTTTGAGAAAACTAGACTTAAAAACTGGAGGACTCATAACAACATTACCTGTTTCTTATCCCTAATGAGTATCCTTTATTGCCAGCATAGAGATTTACAATTAACGTATGGAGGCCTTCTCTTTGTACCAATCTACCCAGAAGGTCGCACTCATTTTCGAGATTGTTCTATTCAAAGTATGTAAGTCAATTAGAGAAATTTTTGTTGAATGCCGTACAAATTTGTATACTCATTTTAATATAAAGCATCAGTTGTCACAACATAGAGTTGACGATACATACCAGAACAGAGTCAGGTGTTGCGTGTGGAACTTTTGACAACTCCTCAAAATATAGTCTTGTCAATTTTGACTGAATGCTACGCTTAGAGTGATTTTGTTCCTTTTTATTGCCACATTGAATTGGATTTAAGGGTGAATTTAGACAATTCTGAGTCTGAAACTCTTTCCAGCACCCAGGCACTTGGTCAATCATATCCTGTTGGAAGTATAAGATAAGCATGACTACATCTATGCAGAGTTGATATCATTTTATATTAGTTGATCAACTGTCCTTAAAAATATGTTACAGCTTCAGCTGAAGGATATTTCTTTCCCTTCCATTCAACTGCCTCCATACGTAAGTACATAGATGTAGGGTGCATTTGTGAAAAATAATGCCCTGTGTTCTTTGTGTAATATTGCATCATGATTGCTTACCTGAGCTTGACGACAAGCATCTTCCAAACTGGACACTGTGCCAATCATTTTGGCTGGATGTTTTTACTAGCATTCAGTGTCATAGTTCATGTACCGCCGATCCGCTATATTCTGTAAAATGTACAACTATGAGTGAAATGGGTAACTGTAAAGGCTTTGGTAAATTTAAAATTGTCACTGTTTTTATGTTATTATACAAAATGGGAACACATCGTTATTCCTACAGAGCCGAACTTACTTCTGGTCTTTATAAACGTGAATTTTAAAAATATGTGGAATAACAAGTATGCTATTTGTAACTATGTAGCAATTATAGAAAAACCAGCCACACCAAGTTTACATGGAGATTAAATATAAATTTTGAATGAGCTAAATTTAAAATTGACTATAATAATCGTAATAATAATGATAATGATGGTACAATGTCACTGTTGAAATTGAATAATTCAATTCTATGATTTTTTATATCAATCAAGAGTGAGTTGAATAACGGTGTTAAGCATATATTTGTTATGTAACAGGAAGAATAAATGTAATATATCGGTCTTGTCCGTGATATTTTCACATTCACAATGAAATATTTTTTTATCAACACTATGTAGTCATAATATAAAAATATAGTGCATAGATTTAAATTCAGCATAATTATCATTAGGTTTGACTTGAAAACCGAAGAAAATACTAATAAGCTGGGTTATTTACACTTTTCAATGTTGTGCTATAAGGAACGGGTCAATTTATTATGATGCGAGACCCAAATACTTGAAAGACTCTAATTACTTCTTCTTTAGAGAATATGCGAACGTAGGTGAAAAAGAAACATAAAGAATTGCCAGAGATTCGAGGCCAATGCTTGTCCTGTCTCGCTTGTGACAATTGTGAATGAAATGAAAATTGAAAAAAAAAAATGGAGTAATCTTTTGGGTGACCTTTACTCGCCAGTATAATAATATAAATGGGAGAAAGCGTGAGAATTAACGAGAGTTCCAACAGATTCGCGGTATAATGTTTGAACAGTATTACGGGTATTCGTGTATGTACGGTATTGCATCAAAAGTGAAATGTCAAAACAAGAAAACACATTGAATCGAGGTTATGTCAAATGTGTGAAAAAATTAAATGGTGAGTAACATAAATTATCGATTACAAGCTGATGTTTTGATAATGAACTATTTACCTTCATTATAGATATAAAAAAGAGATCTAATAGTAAACATTGGACACAGAATGTAAGCCAGGTGAACTCGCCTATCATAACCTCATACCGATCAATAAATAATTCACAACTTTACGAGGCAGTATCAGCGGATTTATTAATAAGCAGAACTAGCTAAGCGAGATTATTTCATTTAAAATAAATAATAACTACAAACTACAAATGTCATTCTAGAGCATAGTGTAACCTATTATACAAACACCACACAGGCACGGACTGGGATATAAAGCATATTGCTGTAGACTGTGTAACTATTCGCCGTTAATATTTTCAATACTGCACTAGCGACTCGACGATCGGATTTTGTGGCGCGTCAAAAGTCCCGTAAGGTCAACCGATAAAAAAGGCATCTACTAGTAGTAGGTCTTATCATCCCATCCACAGAACGCATGTCGGCTTGTTTCCGATGTGTTTGCCAACTCTGAGTGACGTAAAATCATCCGATCCTTGAAGCCTTGCTGATTGGTTGAGCCGCAGGTCAGACCATCATTTGTGATTTTTGGTCACACTGTTTGACAGACGCGTGCAATTGTGAATCGTGTTGACTCCAAAGACTCCAGAGTAATTTAATAAAATACTGTTACATTGATTCGGAAATAAATATATAATATACGATAATGGCTGATCCTACGGTAAATTGGCCCAACATACCTCAGGAAAATGAATTCCCAAATTTTCCTGCCAATGACAGCTTCAATTTAAACGAAATGACTGGCTTCGATGGTATGGCTTAAGTCTTTTCCTAATATAAAAAAATTTATTTGAATGACAATGAAGTAGCTTATATAATTTCACAAATACTTGATCCATTCTGATATTAATACCGTTTCTCTACTCTTTAGAAATGGTATTTAGCCGCGTTTGCCTATATTTTGCGTAATTGTAAACAATTGCACTTTTGCAAGTCAAGCTATGCAACTAATATATATTTGTAACAAATCACTGATCCGATCGATGAATCAATTGCAGAATTACTGACAAACTGCGAGAACGAGTTATTGAAAAATGAAAATCTCTTCAGTGACGAAACCCTGTTGTCTCAATTGGAAGAACCAATACCGATGGACGATGACACCTTAGAATTCCTTGGTGTGAACAATCGCAGGGATTTCAAAGATCCATCCATACTTGAGGCCAGCAATGCTAAAAAAGATGTCACTCTAACTTTACCATCTTCGACTCCTGCTCAACAATCAACTCCCTGTGTACCTGACTCAATTCAAGTGCAATCAAGAGCGCAAAGAATTAGCATTCCTCAGACTCCTACAGTGTTTAGCTCTCAGTACACCCTTCCTCAAAATATGAATTTCAACGTTCAATCCCCAGTTGTGACCTTAGCCCCAGTTGCTACCCAGCAAAGGCAACTCCTATTTCCCGCTAAACTGATCAAGTCGGAGTCACTTGTTTACTCCACAGGGTCTCAGGCAATTACTTCAACATCTGTACCGCATCAGATTCATACACTGGTCAATACAGCAAATGGGACTGTGCTTGCTACAGGTGACTATATGTGATAAGATTTCAATCAACGATATGTTTCGAGATACAAGTTGTCTTGATTTATTTTTTCAACTTATTTATGTTTTTCATTCATACGTAGGTATTCCAGTCGTTTTGGATACCGAGAAAGTACAAATTAACAGAATCAATTCTGGATCTCACGTCGGAGTGCCTAGAGTCAGAGAGGTGAAGCGCAGTGCTCACAATGCAATTGAACGCCGCTACAGAACTTCTATCAATGATAAAATCATTGAGCTGAAAAACATTATTGTTGGAGTAGAAGCAAAACTTAACAAATCTGCAATTTTACGGAAAACGATCGATTACATCAGGTGAGCATTGTTTTTTGGAGTAGCACAAACATATTGCAATGTTAGGAAATTTTTAATTATCTTTCAGAGGAAAACCTGCATTCCAAATTTCATAGAAGGTTTCTCGAACCGGAGAAGAAATTTTTATTGATATCTTAATTTTCTCATTATTGATGAAAAATTTGTATTCTAGTCAAGCTGGTTTCTAAAAACTCGAACTTTATAAGATTATCTCCAGGTTCCTTCAAAACACCAATGCTAAATTGAAAGCTGAGAACATGGCGTTGAAAATGGCTGAACAACGACAAAATCTGCGTGATCTATTAGCTTGTGGAGAACTGACACCTCCACGCTCTGACAGCAGTGAGCCGTCTCTGTCCCCTGCTCCAGCATCCCCATCCCCACCATCGCCATCTTCTTTGAAGGATGATACAGAGTCTCTGCATAGTCTACATCATTCAATGGTGCCACAGACCAAAGGAATGAGGGATCATACCCGTCTCACTTTGTGTGCTTTCTTATTTGTTGTATTAGCTTTCAATCCACTCGGTCTTGTTATGAATAACATGCGAAGATTGAATCTTGATTATACTGACGCACGAATAGATGGGAGAACAATACTTCAATATCAAGGTAAACATTTTCAGTCGAAAAGGTTGAAGGTGTATTCAATTCTCACATTTTTTACAGATCCGTCAGATTTGGATACAGGAATATGGACGAATATATTCTTGTGGTTGACAAACGTCATTCTTTTGATTTGTGGTCTGAGTCGGCTTCTTCTTTATGGTGACCCTATGCTGCCTTTTGACAATAAAACGACATTAGAATTACGTAGATGGAAGCGCCAGGCAGAGTTCAATATATCAAAACAAAATTATGAGCAAGCTTATCGAGACTTATGCCAATGTTTGAGATGTTTCGGACGTTCGCTACCATCTAACCGTATGGAGACATTCTTTGCTACAGCTTGGCAAATCGTGCGACAAGTTTTGCATAAATTGTGGCTGGGTCGATGGGTGGCTCAAGTTGCAAAGTGGTTTCAGGACAAGTCCGAAAGGCAGCAGGCACAAATATCTTCTTTAGAGCTAGCAATTGTCTACCAGCACATGCTCTGTCTTAGACTTTCTCAAGGATCGGCCGAAGCCACCTTATTCCTTGCGCTGTCGGCAGTCAACTATGGCGAAGCTGCTGAAGATGCGGTTCCAAAATCTTTGATGGCTGAGTTTTATGTAAATGCAGCACTGTGCTTGAAACAAGCTCTCTTTCCTTTCATCCGTAAATACTATCTCGGCAAGGCACGAATTTTATTAAATACATGCACTGTGCCAGCAAAACTGAAATGGATTATGAGTGTGGAGGGAGCCCGTTTTCTTGCATCACAGAAATGGCAGTACGGTGAACAATTCGTCTGTGACTTTACTTCTCAGTGTAGCAAAGCTGACCCCTTGTCCTTCGCAGCTCGGGCTTACCGAGAACATTTGATCAACCAAAGCCTCCGCCTTCTGACTGGCACTGCAGAGGACAGTCATGCATCAACAGTCCTCGAACTTGCTCGAAATATAATGGCTTCTGCCGAAGTTGAGCCCTACTTCATTAGTGATGACAAGCTGACCATAAAGAGTGAGTCCGAAGTTTTTTTTTTTATTGCTCTAATAAAGATTATCTGTTTCATTTGCACTTTCAAGATTATCATTATCATGCGTCTTCTGGTATTACATGCTACAGCACTGTTTACAACATTAACATATGGTAAAACTCGAATAAGCCGTTTCGTTTAAAATACATTGCAGAATGTGAAGATGAAGTGGGACTGTGGTGGGGTGCAGTGATCTACGTTGCTGCAAGCTGGAGATTAGGCGAAGATGACCAAATAGCGTGGAGTATTTTAGAGAGCCGGTTTCCTTTTGATAAGAATCGTCAGCAACCGAATGCAAGCTCTCCGAACAACAGTACCAATCCACTGCCTCATGCTGTTCTCTTCGCACTTCAGGCACGTCGTTCAACTAGAAGAACGGCAATGAGACTGGTAGATCAGGCGGGGGTGCTGCTTGAACATTCAATGGCCTACTATCATTGCAAACAGCAGTCTTCACAGAATACTCTGGTTAGTTTCTTGACTGTGTTCATATTTTGATTAACTTGAAATGCAAAACTAACATCCTGTACATTTATCTATCAAGCACCTGTGTGTTACAAGGGTGCATTGTAGTTGCATTGCACGAAATATAACTGTGCAATACTTCTGCAGTGCAACCTCTGTGGCAGATTATGCCAACATCAGTTTTGGTAAATGTGTTATCATAAAAATTCAAATGACGAAAACATTTAGTCATTCACGTTTATGTTATAACTTGAGGGTCAATATTTCAGCTTACGCAACTATTGGTATGTGACGGGCTCCTCGAGGTACGCACTAGTTTATGGCAAGAAATAGAAGGTGAATTAAGCAGACCGGTATCAGGTCAAGCTCTTGTAGGCTTTCAACGAGATCTGGCGTGCCTGCGTCAACTGTGTCAGCACATACCGGTGACTATTGCAATCTTTAGTAGAAGTTTCAATTCTGTTCCATAACAATGCTAACAATTTTCTTATGTCTATCTGTTACAGTCTGTCTTAACGAGGGTATTTTTATACGAAGCCACAGCTCGGCTTATGGCAGGTGCTGCACCTGTCCGAACTCAGATTTTGTTGGATCGCAGCTTACGGCATCGGAATTTGCGTCCGTCTGTAATATGCGGCAAAGATCGTTCCCAAGAACAGGGGAGCGGCGAAAGAGAACACGCCGCTGCTTTGTACCTCGCTTGTCGTCATTTGCCCACCTTGCTACTAGCTTCACCTGGTGAACGCGCTGGAATGCTTGCAGAAGCTGCCAAAACACTGGAAAGAATTGGGGACCAAAAACGTCTTCAAGAATGCTATGAACTTATGCGACAATTGGGACCAGCGATTTCTGTGAATTGAATAGCTGAGAATAACCCTTTTCATTTTCGATATCATTCTTTTCCTTTTCTACAATACAGTTTATTTCATTTTTCCCATTCATGGCCTAAGGCGCTCATCATATGTATTATGTATTGTATGTATACGTATGTATTACGTAAGGCTGTATATGTTTTGATAAGTAACAAACAGAATTTTTGTCTAGATAATGTATTTTAATAAAACAGCATTGGAGTCTTGGCAAGTCCGGTCCGCTTCCTCTTCAACGTGTAATAAACAAATAGATAAATCTTCATGTAATGTGTGCGATTAGCTGATGACGGACTAACCGCGTGGTTTCGTACTCCCGCGTTGAGTGTGTCGCCAAGATGGCGAATAGTCGACATTTTTTAAGAAATACAGGAAAGGATTTTAATTGGCTGTATCAAACTGTCAGATTTCATAAATCCAATATGGTGTTTCGACGCGTTGTTTTCTTATACATATTTTGTTTGAAATAAGAGCCAGGGACCTACAAGTGATGTGTGACTAATACTTATTAGTAATTTAAATATTTTACGATGTTCAATTATGTTTATAAAAGTTTTCAACAGGTAATGACTGTTCAATGGTAAAAAATGGTCCGAAAGTGTTGCGCTTGTTTCAAAGGTTGCGGCAAGGGGGAAAAGATAACCTTACACAAGTACGTATGTATAATTGATCTTCGAAATGCTAGACGTATGTACGTTACCGTCAGATTCGAGTTTTTTTTTACAGTAATCAACGAATAAAAAGTAATGAGCTATGCAAATTTACAATGCAGATTTCCTAGAGATCAATTTGTTCGGCGACAATGGGTGAATGCAATTCAACGTAAAAACTTTATGCCAAGCAATACAAGTGTTCTATGCAGCAGACATTTCACCGCTGAATGTTTTACATATGGAAAGTCTGGCAGCCAAAAAAGGGTATTTATAAAACCGAACGCAGTTCCTACGCTATTTCCACCGATAACACAATCCAGGTATGCTTCATATTTTACTCTCGCATCTACCATGTTATTGTATGTACCTGTATATGAATAGTGAGTGATCTAGAGGGAACTGCGGACAAGAAATATTACTTTCCAGGAGATCCTTAATGCGATCGATACTTCCACCTCCAAGCAAAACAGAATGTTCTGAGAATGGATTTCTTGCGAGTCAATCGAGCAATCCTGAGGAATATGTGAAGTTGGAAGCGCAAGCGTATACCGATACCAATGTCAGTGAGGCTGGTATGTCGATAGAATCAGCAGAAAACGTATTGGACATGGAGTTCCTAAAAGAGCAAGGTAGCTCCATAGACTGGGTTGAACATTTTGACCAAAGCAATAGCTCACCGGCACACGTCAATGAACAGAGTGCCTCTATAGACTGGGTTCAGCATTGTGAACGAAGTAACGACTCCATCACACAATACAATAGGTAAAGTACATAACTCCGATAAATTGTAAGTAAATATTGGTTTTATGTTTTGCGTGTTTTTTTTTCAGAGAGTCCAATCCTCCATCGTTCGCTGAAGAACAAAAGAATTGTGATGATAGTGACGATGTATTTGAGTTTAAATCAAGAAGAAGAATTCTTAAGAATTTAAACTCGGCATTGAGCCGTATAGCAGCACAGCGGAAAGAGCTAAAAATTGTAAAACAGAAAAATAGGCTACTTGAAAAACGTTTATCCATACTTAAAGCACTGTTAACGCATGTGTTAAGTGAAAAAATACTTTCAGAAGATGAAAACATCTCAGATTCAGAATCAGAATCGGAAATTTGGAGTGGGTGATGCTAGATGCTGGGTTTTCTGAACACAATACAGAACTTTAACTTCAATCGGGCTTACTAATATGGTCTAAGGATGCAGTATGTTTTTTTATTTGTTTGTTCAGTTAGGTGAATTTTCGATACCTATTCGCTAATGTGCTTACATGCATTTCAAGCTGGATAGTAACCTTGCAAATCGGAGAAACAAATTTTTACTTTGTGTTGAAATATATTTTGTCACCGATAGAGGTACAGGTTTCTTTTTTTTTGAATAAGTTGCTTATTAATGCTTCGAAATACTAAATTAAGTGACAGGACTAGTGTCTTGTTTCAGAAATTCCAAACAAGCAACACATTTAGTGAGGACCCAATTGTCTATGCCGCAACAAGACGCAGCAAGTTTCATTATTTTGAGGCAAATACAAAATGAACCCATTTCCAAAGCTAAAGGCATCCTTTCAATAGCTGGTTTTCTTCGAGAAAGAATGATTTCTTCAGCCTTTTAATTAATCATTAAAATTTGATAATTGTCGATGGAACAAAGAAATTTTATCTTTAGTTTGATTTGACAACTCGGAGTAACTTCGAGCAAATTGACAAATCTAACAAAGCTGATCTGTATGGATAATAATAAAAAATGTGCGAATACATTTCGTATTCTTATTCACAATATCTGGTGCAGGTGAAACCTATTCAGTCACTATTTCATTCAAAATCAATTGATCATTACAAACATGAAAAAATCACAGTTATAATAGTAATAATCACTTTCAATACCCGCCATAACCGATCGGCGGATAAATTTATGATCAAAATTAGTTGATATTATGTGACCTCAATAGTGACCTTTTTTTGTATACAATCAAATACTCTGAAATAGAAAAATTCGAACATTTGAGTTGCACTGAGTTATTATTTAATCGTCTACAATGGCCGGCAAATTCCACAATTTGAATATTTGCGGCAGGCGTTCCAAAGCTGTACGATTCGTGGGATATAGCGGCGGAAATTCTCAGATGAAATCTGATTTGACCGTTCATTGGACGGGAGCTGTAATTGGATGAATACCACATTTCAGTCGACCATCTGCGAGAGTTTCGATACATCGAGTTATTTTGCTGTCGTATCGCTTTTGGCTTCTCCTTTCTGCGACGGAAACACAGCACGTAAGTTCATTTCTTGACTTTCCAAAACATTATCGGTATTTTCCCTTTACTCAGCTATTATTAACTGGATCGTCCGGTCCATACCGATGTAGAAATTCGTACACCAAGCAAATCTATTGCGCAAAGCTTTGAATGACAAGTAATTTACACTTTACTAGTCGAAACAAATTCACTATCATGACCGACCACGTGCAGATGGTGCGGAACCCGAATCTCTCTCTATTCTTCCATTTATTAACCCTAACGTTCTCCTCTACGATATCACAAAATTTCTCTTTCCGATTACTTTTTCAGTATCTCTTACTCATTCTCATAATCACTTTGACGGTTACGTTAGTTGGTAACTGTCGATGCACCGTGCATCTCCACGATCATAACCCGCATATGACGCTTACTTGTGTATACGCTAGCCAACATTTCCATGCTTTCATTGTACCGTTGGTATTTAAGTCCGCCGTAATCTTTTTCCCCATCAATATCAATCGAACAATACAAGCCCACGATCCATCGCTGGATATTATTTAATTAATTATTTATTACATAGAAAAGTGACAAATTGTTAATATACTTGCAGACTAGACTGTCAATATGACCAATTCAAAGGGTTATCGTCGTGGTACGAGGGACTTATTTTCTCGCAAATTCCGGAAACATGGAACAATTCCATTGTCGACGTACATGAAAGTGTACAAAGTTGGGGACATCGTAGACGTGAAAGGTAATGGGGCCGTGCAGAAGGGTATGCCGTACAAGGTTTATCACGGAAAGACTGGACGCGTGTTCAACGTAACTCCACATGCTCTTGGAGTCATCGTCAACAAGCGGGTGCGTGGGCGCATCATTGCCAAACGCATCAACCTCCGCATCGAACATGTCACTCATTCCAAGTGCCGTGAGGATTTCCTCAAGCGTGTAAAGGAAAATGAAAGGCTGAGGAAAGAAGCAAAGGACAAGAACGTCCAAGTCCAGCTTAAGAGACAGCCTGCCCAGCCATCTGCTGCCCACATTGTCTCTGGCCGTGAAGCACCTATCTTACTCGCTCCGATCCCCTATGAATTTATAGCTTAAAAAGTAATAAACATCTTGATATGACATTGAAGATTTCTTGCAACTCATTCGATCCGCACCCAATTTTTGCAGACAAGTTGATCAAGGCAATCTGTCAAAATATGTGGGAATGTCTATTTTGAGATTCTCAGTATTTGACTAAAGGAAAATATGACTTGTTTGGGCATGAAAACAAACCTTGTGAAGTTAAGGTGTGTAATAAAATTATCTAAGCCTATAGCAATATTTTTTATTATCAGTCATATATTTTTACATTCGAATAATAATAATAATAATGTACTATAATAGTGCCTGTAACATGTTAATTTTAAATATCACTGACATAATAAGAACCAAGGTAAGAGTATTTTAAATAAAAGATTCCATTTAGCTCTTACATATTTTCAGTTTCGACTAGTTCTACGTAGTACAACATAGGTAATTAAAATAAATAAACTTTACATTAACATTTTCTGATTGCTTGTCTGCCATAGATGAATACTCATATCGACTTCACATACGTGATCATAGCTTGCACGCATCTAGTATATCTTCTTTTCGACTGTTTAAATACCAATGCGCGTAGAACACGTTCAAGAAAATAATTGAAAAATCTGATAGCATATTAAGGTAAACGACCGATTCGTCAGCATGCTATTTAAACATTCGCAAAGTCCCATGGATCATCATTATCATCACTCGTATTAAAATGTTAAATTGCTAAAGTATAACTCAACTTCTAGCTACAGTCCCTTGATTGATAGAATAAAATGTAGCCAGTTTCGGAACTCTTTTGAATATCTGACGTCAAGCCGTAAAAATCTTCTATTGTCGCTGCATCTATTTTCTGGGACAAACAATAGGTTCATTTACTTCAACTCAATATGGCTCTAAGAGATGTTTTGTTATTATTCCTTGAACTTACATCAACCATGTCATCATCAAAAAGTAGCCAAAATCCATGACTTTTTACAATAGAAATGTAATGACCTCTATTAGGACCGCTACCACAATGTATAACAACCGCTACCAGGTCGTACAATCGATCTGGATTCACAGCATCATCACTCTGAAAATGATGATCAGACACCAACAATTGCATTGCAAGGAAGTCTTAAGTAAAAGATAAATCGACTTACAGTGTTGAAGAGTCTCAACTCTAATGGGAAGACCACTCTATGAGAAACTTTGATGTGTCTGTTGTATTGTTCTACGTATTTGAACCTTTTTAAATGCAACGCTAATATCATTGGCAGCTTCTTCACCCTCATACGTTTCTGTAAAAAAAACAGTTTGAAAAAAGTGGTATCATTATAAAATGAGTTTATTATTCCACGTAAGTTCTTAAAGCTTACATACAGCGTAACTTTTTTTTTTACCTGAGCCTCCTGGTAGCTACTGCAATGATCACATTTGAATTTGTTGTCACTGCATAATGTTTCTGTATTAGAGAAGCATTTCAGACAATGTGTGATAGAAGTGTTCTGATCTACATCAACTTGTAGATCAAAAAAGTCTTCATCTTTACTGGAAACAGTTTCACAATTGAGACAACGAGTTTCTGAAGTCAAAATGCCCTGGAAAATTTCGTGAACCCATGTCGGCTCTGGCGGAGATCCTGCATCTCCTGCCCCACCTTTTCCGCCTGCAGGTCTGCTTTGGTTTCTTTCAGCTGTGAGTGAATGGTAAATATTGCTTATGGTTTTAATTCCTAAATTAGAACAAGTAGCTTCAATACTTCTACAGAATTAAACCCACCGAGTATGATTTCGTTAATGTGATTAATGAGAAAATTGAGAAACTCATGAGCATCTTGTTGCATATAGTTGTCGAATTCCTCTGAAACGAGGGAAAAAAAATTGGATTCAGACATGCAACCGTCTATACATTCACGACCACATCCATGAAAACTTGCCAAAAAAAAAAAAACGACCTACCTTTTTCTTTTCTTAGTCTAGCGATAAATTTTTTTGGGGCAATGGAGCCAACTTTTTTCTTCTGTGTCGCAATACTGTAGAAAAGATCTGCCAAGCATGTTAATAAGGTTTCTTTGGTTCTTTTATTTCTTGCTTTGTATTCCAAGACTTTCTCTCTGAATGGACGACAGAAGTACAAAGCTTGTAATACAGAATTGCTGTAGCACGTGTTACCAAACTGTCCAACACAAAAAGTCCATCCTTTAGTCCATATATAGATTGTAAATGGATTGTAACAGGTAGAAAGAAAAAATTAACCATGGTGAAGTAGCTAGTATAATACAACCCGTGGAAAATAGATAAACTTAGCCAGTAGAAAAATTTCAGCAATTCCTTCTTATTGGAGATATACTCACGTTTACTAATCCAAAGTAATGCTCATTGGGAGGGAACTGATCAGAGCCGATGTCTCTTTCTAGCTGCGATATATTTGCACCCTGGAATTGGATGTGAAGATTGAAAACAAGGCGGAGACTCATTCTTAGTAACATATTTCTTCTATTGTTAACGGACTATTGTATTAAAATTCCATACAACAGTTAAGATTATTGTGTACAAATTAGCAGTATCAAATAATGGAAAGAATAGAATTAAAAACTAGCTTTGGTTAGCTAAAGACAACATAAGACGAGGTTATCTTCGGCGATTTATCGTATGAACACGGTTTTCTGTGGAGAACGTACCATTTTATGATTTGATAGTATCAACTGGATGTTGACAAGAGCTAAGTACAGCTTCCACCGTTAGCTTAAGCCCCATCGTATAACAATTTGCACGTTTATATCAATTAAACGACCGACCGAACCATTGTCAATCACAACAGGAGAGTGAGTTTTAACGTAGTAAAAACTTTCGTACGGTGTGATACAGGGAGGAGGATTAATGGATCAACGCTTTCACCTCAATTGTTTAAATAAATTAATTACACTTTTATACTAATTTAAAAGAAAAAATTTTACTACTTCATTGCAACATGCAGGATAAAGCTCGCGTGTATGCATGCCCATAGGTATCCATTAATGTGTGTATGAATTGTACGTATTATTATGTATGTATTACATGCGACTACATGTAGATTTGATTATCCCGTGTTCCTGAAACACTGGAAAAATTACTAAACAACTCGACGGATATCCGAGCAATGTTTCAGTCATCTACTTTTCAATCTACGGTGGTATTCCTATTTTATATTATCAATGTTCAAATAGCAGACACTATTACGATCAGTTACGAAAGCATTGCCGTTCAATTGCTGTCAAATAGGTATTAGGGGTTAGAGCTGCATACATAGATACATAGAATCAAGTGCGTAGTGTCATTCAAGGTTATTTATAATTTCATCGCAATACTCTCGATTAGACGATTCGCAAAAATATGTAACACAACCCGAAGACAGTCTGACAGTCAAAATGTTGAGATCAGTGCGTATTTTATACTTGGGAAATCCCGGGGCTCTCAATCTCCACACAAGCGTAAGTAGATGTTGATACTGCACCACGGCTGTGTGCTGAGTTTCCTACTTAACTGCCAGCAGTCTGTACCTAAACCTTAATTCCATAATTTTGCAGTGTGCGAAATGCAAGGAGAGCACCAAAAACGAGTTCACTGTCAAATTGGCAACCGGGCCGACGCTCCACGACTTTGTTTCAGATACTACGAGTAATTATGAAGGAAAGCTGAAACTGGAAAAAGGGGAAAAAAACCGACTCCGACTACCACCATGGTTGAAAACCGAAATACCTATGGGGGCTAATTACAGCAAGCTAAAATCTCAACTTCGTCAATTAAACCTGAGCACTGTATGCGAAGAGGCACGTTGTCCCAATATCGGAGAATGCTGGGGTGGTGGCGAACATGGAACTGCAACAGCCACTATCATGGTTCGAACTTTATGTATATATCAGTATCATCTAATATAATTTGTTCTTTGGTGAAATGAACTGGTGATGTGTGATAAATCCTTAGCTCATGGGAGACACGTGTACTCGCGGATGTCGCTTTTGTTCGGTTAAAACTGCACGGACTCCACAACCCCCTAATCCTGACGAACCAGTCAACACGGCAGTAGCAATCGCAGACTGGGGTTTAGACTACGTTGTCTTAACATCAGTTGACCGTGATGGTGAAATATTTTTTTCTTATGTAACATTACTGTTATAGAAACTAGTTTAAAAAAAGCAGCTTTCAGAACTCATACGTGATATTCATTGCTCATTGCAGATTTACCAGATGGGGGAGCAAACCACATAGCAGCTACGGTTGTAGAAATTAAAAAGCGGTAAATTTTGTATCATGCATTTCATTTGCTACGTTTTCAATGCTGTTTCTCAAATTTACCTTATTTTCTTAGGAGACAAGATATGTTGGTCGAATGTTTAGTACCAGACTTCAGAGGTAATCAGGAATGCGTAGCAAAAATAGTTGAATCGAAACTTGATGTTTTTGCCCACAATATTGAGACTGTGGAACGTCTAACACCTTTTGTTCGTGACAGGCGTGCACACTATAGGTGAGTTCCAGCGAAATGAGCATAGTAAATAACTATTAATGCTGTTCATTTGCTGAGTAACATCTTTAATTGATATCAACATTTGTCAGACAGTCGCTGAGCGTTTTAGAAGGTGCGAAGAATAAGAATACAAATTTGATAACCAAGTCATCGATAATGTTAGGATTGGGGGAAACTGAACAAGAAATTAAACAAGCCATGCAAGATATGCGAATAGCTGGAGTGGATGCTTTAACTCTGGGACAATACATGCAGCCAACAAAACGACACTTAAAAGTCATCGAATATGTAACACCAGAGCAATTTAAAGCATGGGAGAGTGTAGGAAATGATTTAGGCTTTCTGTACACAGCAAGTGGCCCATTGGTGAGGTCTTCTTATAAAGCTGGTGAATTTTTCTTGACAAACATATTGAAGTCACGTCAAGCTGAATCTATTACACAAGATTCAGCTACCTAACTAATTATATCCTGAATTTTATAGCTGGTGCAATGATTACATAGTAATGTATATAGAAGGAAGTTATTTATACAAGTTGAAAGCCATTAATAATCATTGTAAATTAAATTTATTCCAAAAGGGTGACACGCAACATTTTCTAACTTCTACTTTTAATAATCATAGCAATAATTATTTCCGAACCTGCCATACTCTTTCGGTTACGTTCCCACAAGCGAATAGGTAGCTTGAGCAGGGTAGGGTAGGAATGGATTAGTAACCATCATGTATTGCATAGCCGAATCTTTTTTAGTCAGTTCTTAATAATTATTCACGCGAGGAATTACACATTTCTATTTTTACTGATAATCTTATAATCACATACCATGAAAAGTTGAATTATCTTGATTAATTAAAGTGCACAAACTCTGGAAATATACCATTTTATTTCCTAATTATGTTATTACAAAAGCTTATTCAAATAAATGTTGCTATATTTTCAATACAATTTTCAGTTTACCAACAAGACTGATATCAAGTTATCATAAAGATGAAAATCCTTGCTGCCAACGGAGAAAACGACTTTATTCCGGTGTGATTAATAACATTTTTTTATTGCAACTGAAAAAAGAAAGCATTCACATAGCAACGTAATTCACTCTGTGTCCATCGCAACAGCCGGCTGGGGATCTTGTGGCCCTTGGTCGGCAGGTGGAGGCTGAGGTGGTTGACTATCCTGTTCTGCAGCACCACCAGGACCTCTAGACCGTTTCTCATCCCCTTCAATTTCTGACAAATAAATTGCTGTAGCAGATTCGTCAAGAATTGTAAACGGCACATCCTTTCCCACGATTCCAATCGATACATTCTGAAAATGGTCATATATTACAGTCAATACATTTGGAATACGGCGCAATTCTAATGTAATGGTAAAAGTACCTTGACTGTGAGATCTACTTCATTGGGTAACGTGTCGCGCAAAGCTCTAAGTCCATGTTTGACAATCTCGTCAAGATCGCAACTTGGGAATTCGTTCAGATGTTTCTCAAGATATGTACGAGCACTCTGAGAACGTGACCCCAGTGCCATAGCTTTGCAATTGAAATAGTTGGCCGATGGACATGTTTGAAAAATGTGTGGTCCTTGATCCTGAAAGGTGATTTTAGTCTGAATCAGTGCTTCATTTCAAAACAAAAATGTATTAATCTCGTTAGAAAAGTGATAAACTTTCAGCATAGTAGAACTGCTTACGTCGTATCCAGCAACAAGAAGTCCTACTCCATACGGGCGTCGATCGTACCTTTGAGTACACGTTTGCATCTTATTACCAAGGGTAGTGATGAGCCGACTCACAGGTAAGACCGAGTCATGCGAGTATTTGTAGTTTAAACATTCAGTTCGCATGTATCGACTATAAGAATTGATATTATAGGTGATATCAAAAATCAGAGTAAATAGTGTAAATTTAACAGAGATGACAAACTACTTGGAAAATTGTGGATATTTTGGCAAAGTTCACAATGCAGTTTATTATATTTATTGACAATATTTGCATTTTTTGGACCCTATATCAATGTAAAATTTAACAGTAGCAGCATTAATTAATTGTCATTTAAACTGATCAGCAAGACAAATGTTGATGTAAAAGACAAACCTTAGCATTCTAGCATCTGCAGTGAGACCAGCAAGAGTGATGCCCATGTGATTGTCAATCGGGATAATCTTCTCCTGATAAGCAGAGAGTTCGGAAGAAGCTCTCTTTAAAGCAATCAGTACAGCATGAGTTCTATTCTTAAGCCCAACTGTTGCCGAACCCTGTTTGACTGCTTCCATGGCATATTCTACCTGATGTAACCTGCCTTGAGGACTCCATACCGTCACGTCGCTGTCGTATTGATTTCGGAACTGAGGGTAATTGGAAAGAGAAATAATATTACAGAATATATTGGAAATCAGATAAAATGACTTCAGTTTGCCATTTAAATATAACTACGGCCGGGTTCGAATTTTGTGTATGGGGGTTCGAGTCACCTAACCTCGCAAAATTAATGAAAAAAACTGAAAAATTGAGTATTTTAACATTGATTATTAACTCAAAACCACCGCCATATGATTTTCATTCCACATCGTTGTATGATCGGAGTTTTAAAAGCGACTGCAAATCTGTAAATTCTTAAAATCGAGGCAAATGACGAAGCAAAAAGTGCTGAACCTAAAAATTGATGTATTAGAATTTTTATTTCATAATAGATCGGATAATACCAACCATTTTCACTTAATAATCCACAATAGTATGGGACCCGGTAAATTCACTATTCCTTCAATCAAAGTAAAAAGAAATAATGTGCCGCAAAGTAAACTGTCATCAAGCGTCCATGAATGAGACCCCGAATGATAGTGTTAACGCAGACGAGAATACCAAGCTTAGGAAATCCTGTATGTGTCTGTGTTCTGAAATCGGATGAAAAAAAATTCGGGTAGAGTATCCAGGGAGACGATCGCAGCGCACCTAGCTGCTAAAGTTTCGGCTGATAACGAAAATTTTCAGCACTGTTCAGTACGTAGATAGCCATTGAACGGAAAACAAGAATGTGGTGTTTAGCGATGTCACGACGTGTACGTACCTTAGCAACCGTATGACTTTTCAATGTGACAACCAATTCATAGATTCATAGTGTCTATTAAACAACGCTGTTTGATCGCAGTTTGTTTATCATAAAAAGTGTTTATTTAATATCGTGTGGTGTATTTCCACTTGAATCAGCACCTTAAGCAAGATATGGTAATTATCTGTAGTAAACATTTATTCATTTGCTCGCGGGATCTCAAATATTTGGAATCGTTGAATGCATCTGTGACAAAAAATGACTAATAGATAAGGTAGATTAAATTGAATAATGTAACTAATTTGTTGATCATAGACGTCAGCATACAAGAAACAAATCAATGGTGGAACAAGGAAGAAAAGCACACCAAAGTTTGAACTGACAGAAGAACAAAAAGCTGACATTAAAGAAGCATTTGATTTATTTGATCCTGATGGCACGGGAAAAATTGCTACCAAAGAGCTGAAAGTAGCGATCAGAGCTCTGGGTTTTGAACCAAAAAAGGAAGAGATTAAAAAATTAATAGCCGATGTCGATCCGGATGGTCTTGGTAAATTGTCATTTGAGGAATTTTTGAATCTTATGTCGGTGAAGATGGCAGAAAAAGATTCTAAGGAAGAAATTTTGAAAGCTTTCCGTCTATTTGACGACGACGATACAGGGAAAATATCATTTAGAAACTTGAAAAGAGTAGCTCGTGAGCTGGGGGAAAATTTGACTGACGAGGAACTACAAGAAATGATCGACGAGGCTGATAGAGATGGGGATGGAGAAATTTCACAAGAAGAGTTTTTGCGCATTATGAAAAAGACTTGTTTGTATTAAAACAGATCGGCAATGCTAATTTCAGTTTCAACTTTTATCAATATAAGTCAGCAAGATTTTTACTAACCAAGGACTGACACTACGCTGTATATTTGCCAAAATCAGTCAAATTTTACGATCACTTGTATTTAGTACAATCTATCTCCATTTTTGTTTGAAAACTATTATTTTAATGTGGCTCTCAAAAAACGTTAAATTGTAATCTCTACTTTGGTAAATACTGCTTATCAATAATATTTTAAATGATCAATAAAACTAAACAGTATTTAACATCTACCTATCAACATATGACTAAATCCTATGATCGTTTTTCTGATTTTGAAGGCACTGCACAAAGTAAAAGTAGTCAATAAAGAAACAATGTTTATTTTATCAATTCGATTCAAAGTACAGATACTGTTTTTATTGATATAGTGCTTTCTCAGTTTGTCACTGCAGCCTCGATAACTTTTCTGATAAGATCTGCTCTCTTCTTAGACTTTTCCAAACTTTTTGACAATAGTTCTTGAGATATTGGAATTCCTCCTGATGACAAATAATTAGACCTCTAAATGGTTGAATCAATTTTTGCAGTATTATAAATAAAATAATTTCATTTCATTTGATTTAACTTGTTATCATTTTATCCATCGAATCAGGTAAACCCATTGAGTTTGATTTGCATCCGGTACTACAGAGATAAAGAACTCAGTTACTAGATGTTGCAAAGAATAAGGAAAATTGCTAACCAGGCTTGTAAAGGCCACATAATTCTGGTCCGTCAATTACGAGACATAGTTTCCCTTTGGCCAGAGATTCCTCTTCATCGGTTGGATCAGCAAGTAGAAGTTGTCTAAACACAGACATATAATATTGTTTTGTATACGATTTGAACTTACAGTATTTCAATAATATTTTCACGTAATCCAAGCAAAATGTATACTGATGGAAGATACTTACTCATCAAAAATTGCAAACGTGGTAGATACAGGAAGTGACTTGAGAGGAAATGGTTTTCTGTCAGAAGTGTCTACAACGATGGCACCTGTTTCAGGATTATGTTGGACTTCTGGTAAAGTTACTGTGCAATAAACAGTGGATCATTGTTAAAGCAAATCCATCAGGCTAATATATAACAATGAAACAATTGTAGACTTACAACTTTTAAGTGCAGCTACAAGTGCGCCAAGGCATGCATCTGTAACTGATCCATCATAATCAATGCAAATCAAATCGCAGTAAAGCACCCACACTAGTTTATCAATGCAAACACATAGATCTGTCAAGTCCAGGGCAGAAGAATTTATTAAGATGTCATCTATTGTCTTAGAAGCAACCTGAGCCTGGTCGCTGGGTGGTCCAGGACGAAATTTTGGAGAACACAATGGCGAGAGTTCGACGTTGGGTATTAAATATCCACAATTTGGAGTATCGGCTTTTGGAGCTGCTAATTCCTACAATGAGAAGTACCAGCTTGGATCATGTAGACAATTAAACTATCAAGGATGCTTACAG
Source organism: Neodiprion virginianus (assembly GCF_021901495.1). Classification (NCBI taxonomy): domain Eukaryota; kingdom Metazoa; phylum Arthropoda; class Insecta; order Hymenoptera; family Diprionidae; genus Neodiprion; species Neodiprion virginianus. The sequence continues at coordinate 2,642,812 of NC_060882.1, forward strand.
CTTTGATCCCGCAAACAACAGTTGTACTGCCGATCTTGAATATGGCTGAACTATCGGCCTGACTAATAGCTCCTACGTTGACACTTGCAGACCTGAATCGAAGAAATTCACGACCATCGGGTCTTATGTCTTGTGCCTGTGACGGACAATTTGAAAATTATTAATTAAAGCTTCACTATTGAGATTTGGAAAGAGTTTATTAGTGGCACGAGCCAGTGTCATATGCTCCAATGGCTCGATGAATAAAAGTAATCGATCTTCTCTCATTGATCTACTTTCTGTAAATCATTCATACAGCTTTTTCAATGGTCAGAAATTATAAAGTCGTAAAATATATTGTAAAACTTACAAGGTAATCTCGCAGATATTTCACCGGGTGAATAGTCCTTGAATAAAATTTAAGAACATAGTGATTAAGGTTATCGCGAGAGAATTTTATCACTAAAATCTAAATAACACGTGACATTTTTTTTGAATTTGTGTGTCAAGTGGTTTATCTGCAATGTGTGGCGTATAAAGTGCGAATATGCGTTTTATTTGACGTTTCGAAAGTTGAAAATTACTCAGGTATACTAACTTATATTGAGATGCCATTATTTATAGTATTGCAAGAATACATCCGAATGGAACACATGCGGCTATGTTGACTAAAGCTGAAGTCATGACTGCTAGTCCTGGTTATCTTTCGTAACGGTTTGCCGGGCTTGGGTAGATTTGGGACTAAAATTCGTTAACTCTGTACTTACCGACCCGTCTTATGGGACTCTTATATAGAATCGAGTCAGCATTGCAGAACACTGCAATTGTCTCTCCCGCCTTTCAGCACCAGTTTGTATCACGGGTAGTATATATCAGTGAGTATTTTACTGGTAGACTTAGTTAGGTGTCCGAAAATTGACGTAAAAGGAAAGCGGCCAAGGATATCCGATAAACCTAGAGTAAATAATTGCAGCCATTGAATACCGATGAGTTTTTGAACACTTCGTAAGCGATCAGCGAATTCGTGGCTTTGATGCTCGTGGTCACGTCTTTTTGATGACGTCGAAAGAAAATAGCATAACCTGTCGTCATTCAGTCACTGATATAGGTTATAATTTTTCGTGTAATAACTCCGTTGTAATTGCAAGATAGTTTGTATTGAAAAAATAAAACGTAAACGTAGATAAATAAATAGACATGCATTCAGTGTTGACCCGTGGAAATGCCATTCTGGCTTATACTTTAAGCGTATCGGCCTGTCTAACGTTTTGCTGCTTCCTGTCCACCGTATTCATTGACTATCGAACTCATGCGAACCTAAATACGGTTAAAGTTGTTGTGTAAGTGTTACGTTTTAACATGTTAGAATAATATATAATTTTTTGAAAGACCAATTGTCCTTTCTCTAAACCTATGTTCTCTGAATTGATTTGCTTTATACACGGTATATGTAGGTTATACCTTACTTCGATAATTTGCTCTGCCAGCTGTTGTAGAATTACCAATAGCCTCTAGTTAACATTCGATTTAACCAATTCTGCGTCGCTTATTCAGTCAATTGTTTATGTTGCAGGAAAAATGTGCCAGACTACAGTGCTTCGAGAGAAAAAAATGACCTCGGGTTCTTAACTTTTGATTTACAAACAGATATCCTTTACTACTTTTACCTGTATAGCAATAAGATAATTTTCGATATTTGTATGTATAATATTTCATGTCTTATACATTAGAACTATTAGGATATTTTCATTTTCCTTAACGTAACACACATCTCACCCCGCTGTTTAACTGGAACGTCAAGCAATTGTTCTTATACTTGACCGCTGAATATGAAACAGCAAACAATAAAATAAATCAGGCAAGTTTTTTAAAAGTTATTATTATGGGCATAGCAAATATTTTGTTACCATTTGAATTCTTTCTAACTAGCAATATTTCAGGTCGTACTTTGGGATAAAATAGTATTACGTGGCGATAATGCAGTTCTTGACTTCAAAAATACAAATACTAAGTATTACTTCTGGGATGACGGTATTGGTCTTAGGTGAGCTAAAATTGTCCCTCTTTTCATATATACATGTACTCACTACAAAAGAATTTTCAACCACAACAATACAAGAATTTTATTCTAGGGGCAACAAGAACGTAACTCTGACATTGTCGTGGAATATTATACCAAATGCTGGATTGCTACCAAGTGTAGCTGCTCTTGGATCTCACTCTTTTGCTTTTCCATCCGAATATACGACCTCTCGAGTCTGAGGTTGGTCGAGGTTATTATAAATTACTGTAGGCAATTTTTTATCTTACAAAATAATAATGGGAGCGATCGAGTGCATGCAATGATTTGTCACAGAATAAAATTGATGTTTTCAGAATTATTACGACTCATGAATGATACAATATCCTCTGGAAACAAGCATTGGCTTATCACAATATCAAAGGATTCATTACTTTTAGACCACGTTTTATAGGCTTAAAATTCCTAGAATTTCTATAATTCGCAAGTCTGATCTGTAACACATGCCAATTATCAAATCATTTCAAATATAAGTTGATATTTCACTATATTTGACGGCAGAAATTAATTTTCGAATATACTAGACGCCTTATGAATAAACTTTTTTCAACATCTCTACGGTCAACAACCACGATATTATATGTGGCACAATGAGGCAATGTATAAATTTATACACGTGATTTTTTAATTTCGAACCATTGTAAGTTATTTGGAATTAAACGAAGTAATTTGAAACGAAAATCACGTCAATGTTGTAAATTATTGGACAGGTAAAAAGTAGATAATTCAATTGTGAAGGAGAATAATACAATTGATTTTCTTTAATGTAATGAATACACAGATTTTTTCATATTTCTAGGATTATAGTAACAACGATCAGAATATTTTTAGTCTTGATTCCTTTACAGAGCATTACAAAAATTGTACAATTTCGATGTTATGTGTAAGTATAACTTGGAGAGGTGGGATTAATTCACAGAAACTGTATCCACATGGACTGATCTTTATACGAATAATTTAAATGGCTTTTCATCATAGATCAATTAGTGAATTTTGTATCATAAATAAATTTTTTTTTTTTCAGAGCAAAACTAATGCAAGTGAAATGTTATTCACTATCAGATAGTTTATAAAATGGTCCCCCTTACGGTCTCTCCTCTTAAATAGAAATAATCTCTATACTCAATTAATTAGCTATCCCAATTTCAGCTAGCAGATGTCCCTTTGTCCATTTTAGATGTCTTGTCGCATTTAGAATCAGAATGATTAGTATTTTCCTCCTCATCACACGAACTTTCTTCTTCCTCATCCTCTTCATCTTCACCTGAACTTTCACCTTCGTCATCTTCGTCGTCATCGGCGTCTTCAGCGTCATCTGCATAATCCCCATAGCTATGAGTACTATTACCTGTGCAAAAGTATTGAACATCTTTGTTAAGAAAACGTTTTTAAAAATTTAGTACGAAGTTTTTCTGAATCGTAGCAAACAATCTGAATAAATCTTACCATAATATCCGTATCCTCCATCTTCTTCATCAGAATCATAGGTTCCTGCTTGATTTTGCCGACCAAATTTATGGCTCCTTGCTGTAAGAGTGAAGATTATATGATTCATAGATGTTACATCGCTGTTAATATAAGAAGTATGGTACCAATTTTGTAACTTACTTGACATACTAAGATCCTTTGTTTGAGAGGTTTCGTAACTGCACTTGGGGCATGGAATTGGCTTGTTCTTCTCGTACTTGAAACCTTTCCTTCGAACATGATCTTCACAGTAGCACGTTTTACATCTCAGACAAGAATATTGTCCAAGCTTATTGCAGGACTGACCTGCAATTTTTTTAAAACAATTCTCTTGAATATCGCGGTTTCAGATTTGTCATTCAGTGTGTTACTTGACTGTACTAGTGGTGCCAAATATTTGAATAATAAAAACATGTGAAAATATATTTCATAATTACATTTGAAACTTTCAGACTCCAATACTTGGCAAGATGCCTGATGCTCAAATTGATCATCTTCACACAGAAAGCAGTCACAGAAAGAGCATCGAAATATTCTGCCGCCGTGATCCCATACCCCTCGTTCACACTCCTGACAAACTGCATCCATCAACGGACAAGTACAAGCATGGGAAGTCAGACATCGTCTACCATGGCATACCCATGCCTCGCAGTGGTCACATATTGCTCCCTAAATTATAAAATTTGTTTTGAATGTAACTGCAAATCACTGTGGAAAAATTGTCAAATTACTCTAGACAAAAATTGAAATTTTACGCACCACCATACCAAGGCCAGTTGTAAAAACTCCGACATGTCGAACGACACAATCTCCAGTCTTCAACATGCATTTGACTTTGCCACATTGAGCACATATTGGCAAACGCTGAACACTCTGACAGAAATAACAAAATGCCCGACTCTTCTGCTTTCTATTGCACTTGTCGCATTCCTGCAGTAAAATCCTAATAACTATCGAAACTTACAGAGAGGGTCCGAAGTTAGCTTGGATATTTGTTAAAAATGAATAAACAGGTCACTTGGTTATTTGATCGAAAACAAAGTATTGCTCATCAATGATACTTGCCATTATTGCATTGCTAGGAAATTTTGCAAGGTCTATCTGACCTTTGGCAGTGCGAATTTCCTTTTGTCTTAACTTTTGTTTCTCAGCCTTTTTCCTTTGACCTGTCTTTTTTTTCGGCATAATCGCTTACTGGCTTATAACTTGCAAATCAAAATACACCCAAGAAAAGCCGAAAACTATTGTATATTTTTTCGGTATCGATGGTATTGACCCGGATTCGGTGATTAAATTACGGTTATGTTTTACCGAACAGCACTCCGAACAAGCCTGCGCTCCGATTTGCTCCGAGCTATCTCGTGAGTGGTTGTCACCCAATGTTACGCCATGCGTTCATTGGTCAATGGCCGTCAGCCAATTTTACAATCAGTTCCATCTTTTACAAAGAGGAAGAGGATACACATGTATGTATTGTTGAACCGTGGTAAAGCTTGGACATCTGTCGTCATCGGTTATCTCATGATTATCCCCGAGGACGCGTTCCTAAAATTGATCATTAAAAGCTAAATTGACGTTTGCTGTATTGTTATTCTATTCATGAATTATGCTTTCGAGTGTCTCATCTCTGAAGTTTTTTTTTCAATAATTTTCAACGGAAAGCGGTGGAGCCGTGGTGGAGTGGAGACGACGTATTTTTGTTCCGTGATTAGTGATAACTGGGACAATTAAGCCATTGGCTGTGTTGATACTTCCATTGGCAATCTTGATTGACATCTTCCAGATTGTGGATTAATTGTCGAAGAAAATTATAAATGCAGTTGAACTGTGCCGCAAAGCTTTCGCGTTCTCTGTGGTAACGCACCTACGTATTTTAGCGTTACAAGATTTGTGCTTGCCGTTGATTTAACTCAGTTGTGAATGATTATACGATCCTTTGAAAGATAATTAATAATAATGGGTGTTGGTCTGGAACCGCTGGAATTTACCGACTGTTTGACGGACAGTCCCTATTTTCGTGATAATCTTCATTCCCATGAACGCGAATTAGACAAAACCAGTCAACAGATAAAACGCTTGATAAAGGAGGTCAAGGATTTGCTTATAGCTGCCAGAAGTAAGTTTTTTTCACATTTACGACTCCATAAAGTAGGTTTGACAAAAAAATTTTATCGCTGCATTTTACTATCCTTATTGCCGTCTGAACATTAGGACAATGCAGCAGTCCTACAAACTTCAGGGCCTTAAAAGGGCGAAAATCCACTTAAAACATAACTGGTTGAATTTTTCTGCTATATGTTAAACAAGTCGTGTAAAGAAGAGTAATCTATTCCAAGAATTATATAAATTGACATATATATATTACTCTCTGATTCTAAACAGAAGTAAAAAAACGATTTTCAATATCATTTGTATAGAGCTTGTATCCTTGACGCAACATAAACTTATTTGTTGAAAGAAAATTCAGTCAGGCTCATACTGAGGCAACTTGCTAGCTCTTCGATAATTCTTGAATTTTTTAAATTGATACATCACCTAAGGCATTAGCTACCAAATCTTATTTAAAGAAGTTATACCAATTTCATTTAAAGCGTTAGAAAATTGAATCGAGTCTTCAGTCACAGCTAATAAATTACGTAATACTAATTTTTAGATGCATGATTAGCTAATGAGGTTTATTACCGTGATCTTGATTTGCAGATTTATCACGAGCTCAAAGAACATTCTCGAAAACACTTCAGAACTTCAGTTTTGAATGTATTGGCGAAACACAAACCGAGGACGAAACACACATATCACAGAGTTTGAAAGAATTTGGTAGACTTATCGCATCGATTGAGGACGAGCGTGATCGCATGGTATGACCCAGTTAATGTTGAAAAAATTTATCCTGAAACGTTTGCATATTTTGATCTATGTTTTACTTAAATTGAGTTGATCAAAAATATTTTATGAAATTTAGTATAATTTACATACAATTATAGAAGTTTTCACTGGCTACACGCTGTGCGATTTTCCTAGGATTCTGCTTCTGCTATTGGTTGAATACTGCAAAAATTGCACTCACTGTTTACCAAGTACAGCCAGTGAAAAATGCTATTAATTGTTAATTCAATAAAAGTTTGACCTTATACTCAAAGTATAAGCTAAACATTTTAATGTGTTATTCAAATTATAAATCAATTAACTTTCTAACCAAGTCTTTTGTTTTTATACCTAGTGGACAAATTAAGACACGCAAGTATTATATTACGTTGCATGAACGTTTTTAATATACATTTACCCAATATTCATAGCTATTCTATAGTTGACTCATTTCATTCACAGTTTATAGTTTATAGACCAAAATTAGTAATATTATTTACGTATATATATTTTGATTTGAACAACAGTGACAATTAAAATACGCAATATTATATTCGAAGGAACATACTTTTTATAACAAAGTTATCAAAATGTGCGACATCCTTTCATCTTGAAGTATTAACTTTGCTGTCAGCGCAAAATTCATTTCTCTTCATAAATATGTCTTATCTAATTACATAACTATCGTGTATTATTTAACTAACCATCAAATGTAGCCGGTTTTCTAATATTCCTGTAGAAACGGTGTGATAGAGTATAACCAATGATACTTATTAAGGCTCTGTACATAAAGTTACATTAATAGTTATTTTTATTGCCAATGCGCATAAATTGGGAATTCCTTGACGAGTGTAAAGTGCGAATATATATACCTATACAAGCACATGCCACAAATCCTATTTTCTGTATTACCTCCAGTCAAAAACGAGAATAATGTGTAGTTTTTATAAGCACTAGTGCGCATAAAAAATACAAAATAGTCGAGTTGTTGACGGAGATAGCGCAGAACCACTTTTTCATTCTTATGCTAGTATTAATAATTTATTCAACATTGTACAGCTTTGTACAGCAATGCGTTTATATTTGTTAAGCGTGTCTTTTGAATCACTGTTAATTAATCATTGCAAACCTTTTTTCATTACAACACTCATTCAACAATGTTAAAAACAAAGATACATCCAGTGTTGGCAAATACTTTGACATTAGTTTATAACGATATATATACATAAAAAAGACTTTCTGCAGCATCTTTTATCAATTATATATGGTTTGGAAATGAAACTGATTTGGTAAAGTAAGTCAGCAATATCCTCATATCAAACAATATCATACATCAATATCTGATGTATTGAAGTAATCAGTTTCCAAATTCAAGAAAATGAAGAAAAAATAGATGTACCTTTGACATGGCTGGTCTATTTGAATGTAAAATAATTGACGAGCATTGATTTATGTGCATATCATGGATCATTGCATATGTAATTACATGCCTGTTATACGTACAGTAGAACCCCGATCAATCGGGGTGTGGTTTAAACGTCATCCTCTCGAGTGCCTTCGTGCTTCGCACGAGAAACAGGGTACGGTTATACTGAATTCTTTCGAACAACAAACTGGCAGTAATTCAATCTAATATTTACATCTTCGACAAATAAAACATATAATGATTTCACTTATCCATGGATTCGTTGGTCCCGAGCAGCCCGGTTGATCGGGGTCGTACTGTATGTCATTGAATAAGATCAATTGTAACCATAATCACATACCCATTAATGTGTAGTGTTGTCTCAATAATTGTTCACTCTGCATTTGTGTTTTTTCTTAGCTATTACTAAGTTGTTGCGATATGAAATTATCTGTCATTTTTCTAATTACTTGTCATCTGTAAGACATTTGTTTCAATCCTTTCAGCTGGAGCGTGCGTATGATCAAATAATATTGCCACTGGAAAACTTTAGAAAGGATCACATTGGTGGCGTTAAGGTAACCCATTAAATGATGAAATACTTTCTGCTCAGGACTCTCTTAACTTACTAGAATAAATGTGCTTTTCAGGAAGGGAAAAAGAAGTTTGAAAAGCAAACCATTAAATTTTGCCAGAGTCAAGAGCGCTATTTAAATTTGTCCACAAAAAAACAGGATAATGTACTACAGGAGGTAAATAATTTCTGACAGACTCATATATTTACTCATGTGACCATATATGTTGAATTTTTATTATCAATGTTCAAATATGTATCGTGTACGTTTGTTTAATGAAAATCTTGTTAATTTCAGGCAGACGCTACATTGGATATGGCTGAAAGACATTTTTGTCAAGCCAGTTTGGAATATGTATTTCTGCTCCAAGAGGTTCAAGAACGCAAGAAATTTGAATTTGTCGAAACAGTAAGTACACGTTCAAATTTGAATATTTATAACAACTTAGAAGCACCCCATTTGACAATCATTTGATGCTACAGCAATGTAACGTGTCGCATTGATTTTATAGCTGCTAGGATTCATGTTTGGATGGCTAACTTTCTATCATCAAGGGCACGAAGTGGCAAAGGACTTTAAACCTTACATGACAGAGTTGCAGTTGAAAATACAAAAGGTGAAATGAATTTTCTTGTTATCTGAAGTACAAATATTTCTTGATGAACTTTCGAAGGCAAAAAAATTATAAGTTTCCTTCATTCAGTGTGTAAGCAACTAATCAAAGTAAATCAAGTCACTGTAATTATTCACTGTAAAACAGTAATGATGGTAATAATTTTTCAATATTTGATCTCCTCTCCTTCACACACACACCACCACCTCTAACTTAGTAATGGCTTACCATTTTTGTTAATAACATAGTAACTTTTACGACAATGTAATTAAATGTAGCTTCGATTTTTATTCTCCGTTTTGTCCCAATCTGGAGCTGGCAAATTAATTCAATTTTGCTCATTACTGTCTATGATGTTGAATCTGAAACTAGAGGTATTCAAGTATAACAGTTTTGATGTTTTGGTTTTAGTTGTAACAAGATAACAACTTGCATGCAATATTTAGCTTATTAATTGCTGATTTTTGTGTGTGTGTGTGTTTTATAAGACAAGGGAGAATTTCCTCGCCACCAGGGATAAAACTGAGTCACTCATGAATAAAATGAAGGAGATGAAAAAGGTAAAGTAAAAATAATTCAGTATGTATTAATTTTTTACTCCACAGTATAGTCTTTGTGGCTTTTGTAATCCTCTCTGACAATTGTTTTATTTTAAATTTTCAGTCTTCTGCCGAAGCAGCCCTCTGCAAATTAAATTCGCGTGAAGGCTATTTATTTTTGATGGAAAAAAGTGGGTAATACAGTTTCATGGGAAATATATTTCTACTAAGTTGTACAGAAAACAGAAAAACTAACTCGTGTTCGTTTCATTACAGAGGCCTTTGGTACAACATGGACAAAACAATACTGTACATATCAGAAAGACAAAAAAGAATTCACTATGATACCTTACAACCAACTTACTGGAAAATTTGTAAGTATTACTGCGACGTTACAGTGTCAAATATTCGAAAAATCTTCTGGATTTATTTTGTACACTCTGTTATGCTTCATCAAAATATTTTTCTAACAGAGCAGTAGAGAAAAATTCACCCTTGCAACCTGTGTACGGCGTATGTCCGATTCTATAGAAAAACGATTTTGCTTCGACATCACTGCTGTCGATAAGTAAGTTTTGAATTTGTATAGAACTCTGAATAATGCATAACTATAACGAGTTTTGCCTCATTAAAATGCATTCTTTGTTTACATTCGTTGAACCCAGCCTTACAAATATGACAAACCGTTGAGTGCCTGTTTTTAATTACTTTTTAGACCAGGAGTAATATATACATTCCAAGCTCTTTCTGAATCTGATAGAAAGCTGTGGATGGATGCGATGGATGGTAAAGAGCCTGTAAGTAATACATTTTCCTTCAAGCAATCATTATCTACCATAAAGTAATTTATTTGTACTTTCAAATGGATGTTGGTTACCATCATTTTTTATGTGTACAGACATACGCCCTGCAAGGCCCATCTGTAATGGTGGAGGAAACAGGTCTTGATGAGACTGGCTTTGCATTTGTATCAAAATGCATAGCAGCCTTAGAGGACAGAGGTAAGATAGCAATCTCTCGATTAATTTATATAGTAAATGTGCTTCGAATGTGAATAGTTCTGATTTAGAAACTGCTTCATACTTTCTTCAGGACTAAACGAGCAGGGGCTCTACAGAGTTGTAGGAGTATCTTCGAAAGTAAATAAACTTCTGGCAATGGGCCTTGATAGAAGGAAATTGGAAAAATTCAATTTAGATGATCGTTTTGAATGGGAAAGCAAAACGATTACAAGCGCCTTGAAAACCTACTTACGAACATTGTCTGAACCACTGATGACATTCCGATATTACCACAGCTTCATAGCAGCTGCGAGTGCGTATAGGTATTTTTTATGTTGCCATTTTTATGAGCAAGAACCTTTGGCAAGCAGTGACTACTTCTATCATTCTTCCAGCAGTAATGGCATCTCACTCTTCACGATTACTTGAACTAAGCATTGTTTTATGATACATGTTGACATTTCCGTGAATTTTAATTGATCCCTACCAACATTTGTCATGTTTTTTAATAACCAACGTAAACGCAGGAATCTGACAGAATTTTATAACCAACTAATTGTATACCTGATGACTGTTTTCAGAACAAGAAAACAAGGAAACACGGATTAACGATGTTCATACACTCGTATACAAGTTGCCAAAAGCAAACTTCAACATGCTTCTTCTTCTAATAAATCATCTGAGTAGGTAAGCAGAGCTTTCATAAATTTTCGTATCAAGGTAATCGTATATCAAAGTACATGTGAGAGAGGTGTGAAACTTTTGCATTACAGTGTGGCTAAAAAAAGCGATAAGAACTTGATGACGACTGGAAATTTGGCTGTCTGTTTTGGCCCCACTTTGCTCAGACCAGAAGAAGAAACGGTTGCATCGATAATGGATATAAAATTTCACAATATAGTGGTCGAAATACTAATTGAGAACTGTCAGAGAATAGGTAGCGGTCCTCCAAAAGAGAATCCTCCTGGGCAGTTAATTCAGTCACAAACTCTGAACCCAATGCAGCCTGATGTTAAAGAAAGTCACAACTCTACAGGAAATGGCACTACGATATTATCAAGATACTCTCCGCACATAGCTGTACCAACAACGCATGCTCATGTATGAAAATAATTTCTCATCCACCCAGTATCGTGTAACATGGTACTTGACCTGAGGAAAATATTGACTTATTATCTCATTATGCTCTGCAGCTGATCACAAGATCGTATTATGATGGACCTATGTCTGTGGCTTCTGGATCCTCCATAGATGATAGAAAAAATGGAGACTATGAAGAAATCGATCAAAGTACTCAGCGAATGTCGTATCCAGAAAGTAGAACAGGACGTATGAAATTGAGCAATGCAAATTTCATTTACCATTCAACAGATAAGGGTAATAATTTTCAATGGACTAGACCCATTTGCTATATTCTGATATTGGAAATTCATTAGGCAAGAAGGTCTTGGCGATGCTTGCAGTTAACATGCATTTGTATAGTTACAGGAAGTGGAAACACGAGTAGTTCAAACGAGTCGGTAGCCTCAGATCCAAATCCATTTCCCTCTGATTTGCCAGTGAAACAAAAACGAGGATCAATGATGGGAGTACATTATACTACGAGTTATCAGCAGCGAGGAAACCCGCCGCTACCTCTGTAATTACAATAATCAATTTTTGCTATCAGCAGGACGAGTTATCTATTTTAATTCATATTTTGCCTTAATTTTTTTTCTGAAGGGTGAACGCATCTGCTGGAAGTGGTCGTTCAAGTCCGGGACAAATGGGTGGTATTTGGTATGTTTTTGTCTGTTTAACCGCCAAGAATTACTTATTTTGATCTGTGATGTGACTTGATTACCACATTATGCTCATACTCTGATTTATTATTTAAATAAATATATGATTCACTCTGCAATTCTACAGGAGGGTGAGAACGTTGTATGCTTGCATGGCGGAAAATGATGGAGAATTGTCATTTGAGCCGAATCAAATAATAACGAATGGTGAGTCAAAGGTTTTGGGATCCCCAAAAACAGTTGACATCTAAGTTCAAAAACTCAAATAAAGTTGGGATTTCTGATTTTACAGTGAAAAATTCATTGGAACCTGGATGGTTGGAGGGAACATTGAATGGAAAGACAGGGTTGGTGCCCAGGAATTATGTGGAGCAGTTACCTTGAAGATTTTTGAACCAAAGAGTGCCTAATAGTTACTGAAAAATCGTGAAGTATACCAATATTTCTAAATACATTCCTACTTGCACATTCCTGAAACGCCATACATATACTTCCTAAATATTTATTTCCGAGAAATAAACTACAGGTGAAAATTCACACGCAAATGAAGTTCAAAGCTGAAACGAAGTTTGAGAACCATATGGGCAGTCAATTATGTATGTATTTTAGTTAATAAGAGTTGTCTCGCTCAAAAATGTTTACTTTGTACATAATTCACAAATGAATTACAATATGTATTATACGGTTAATATATGTCATATTTATTCATATTTAGAAAAAATTCATTGTTGGCAATACCTCGAAGCCCCTGAGGCAATATTACTTGTAAATATAAGGTAAAGATACACTACCTATATATAACGTCTTATACACGTAGTGCTATGGAAATTTTAAATATAAATTTTTATTCACTGCTATTATAAAGCGATTAGTGTAAGCTGTGCCATATTCTTGGTTCTTTTAAACTTTTCGCCTATTTATATATTTATTCTTAGAATGCGTTCAGGCTCAATATTTTATAGTATGCGATTTATGCTTGCAATAAGCCGTTCTAGTATTGTAGTGTTAAGGTACAGGTAATAAAATTTGTTTTTGACAGTACTTTGCTGTCACTAAAAGCCAGGAGTTTTGATTACTGATTAAATGAATGATTCCCAATTATTGAATTGGAAAATACGAGCCTCCAAAAAGTAAACATTATCGGTAAATCTAAAATGACACTAGTTTTTCTTTTTATCACTGATAAAAGGCATTAGTAGCTTGAAGAATTGACCAATGGCCTCATTATTCAACTTCAAATATTAGTAAATTACCATAAATTTTAATATTAACATTAAACCTATCGACAATTTACGTATTAACCTATTCCTACCGTGACTGGTTAAATCAACAGCCGTAGCAAATGGGACAGGTTACAAAGAGATGTGAGTATGTATTGAAAATCGCATTGTATTTCATTGCAAGTGTAATTGAAGAGAACTCGTAAGTTAAATTGCGATATAATAACGTTGTACATAGGTAATTTACACGAAACCTTAATAACGGTCATTTGACTGCTTGTGGTAGGTTTAATGTTGAAGTATTACAGTATAACATTAGCTTGTATACATTACTTACTATTTCTATACTAATTAATCATTAATTATAGTAGGATGCAAAAGTGCGGAATAGGTGAATTGTTAACAATGTTACTAATGTAGTCCATTTCGTTTATTAAACATATCACCGGGACAGCAATTGTAAATACAAAATGAATATGCAACATTTGCTGGAATAGCTTACAACTATCCCTTGCATTTATAAATGGGTAATTTCTCTAAATACATCAAGTATTCAGCCACTTGCCCTTTAACGATATTTCCTACCGTAAAACATGTTACATTCATTTTATTGTCTATTTGAGCATCAAATGTTCTATTGGGCCACAGTTCAATACTCTGTATGAAAATAATCAATAATAAACAAAAATCCCTATTATAAGAGAACGTCTTGAGTAGTACATATATTAAAAATAATAAGTAGCATGTAACTTGTAGTGGAAACTTTCATACATGATAATTGTGATAGACTAAAGTGATAATAAACAAAGTATTTGAACAGCAGTTAATGAGGCCAAGTATTTTATCATGAGATTTTTCTTGCAAGAACTAAGCCATGTTGAGATCAATATTAACCAAGCGACGTATTGTATCAAATTTATATCTATTTTTCCAATTAAGCATTCTAGAAGTGCATTATAAACTGCTTTTTACAGTAAAATTTTTCGTGATTTTTTTGCAAAATATGATTCATCGAATTATCGACTTAAAATATCACAGTGCTTTTGACAGCTTCTCTCGTGAGCGTAATTTTTCGTTTCGTAAATGTATACTCTGTTTGTTACATTTGACAATTACAGATCAAATTAATGGCTAGTTATGCGCTCTGTGGAACAGGATCTCTAGAATTACTGAAAATGAAAACTCGAGCTTGAACCATAATACTTACAAAATTTAGATGCCCTCGATCACTGTTTATAGTCGGGAGTACCTACTCCCAAAAAATATTATTAAAATTTCCCTAGGATGTCTATATCTTAGCAGATAATGAAAAATATTCTAAAGCTTTAGGTAGTATTAAATGTTCAGTATAGACCAATAGATATTTGTGGTATCAAGATGCTTGCAATATAGTACAATTACATGCATGTTTGATATACGTAAACTTGCAAAGTGTGTCATGTTGAACTTAGCTGGTTATTCAATTGGTTCAAGTGAAGCTCCATTGCCCGATATCCAGCTTTTAGAGCATTTTTTTCTACACTGTTCCATAATGTGCTCATAAAAATTACATAACACAATACTGCTGTCAAGAAAAGGCGACCTACATTAATACCGATGCTTATTCCGATGTACGGTGTTTTGTACTCAAGTCCCATTGACCAAATTAATGGTACAACTAATATACAACTTGCTATCAAGTACCAGATACGTTCACGCTTTATTGATTTCAGAGCGAGCTGGCAGATAGCAAGAGCCTCTTTTAATGATTCCTTCACATCAGGCCCCACAATTTTGTCAAATTCTCCTGCAACGAAAAATTCTTAGCAATTATTCTCAATTTTAGGAAGACAGTAACTGTATGTAAGTATCAAATGCAAAGAGGCATCTAATTTTCGAGATAATACGGTAAAATTCTACCTTTTCTTAACTTGAAGCTTGCCATGATTGCTTCGTGGTCTGAATAACTAAAATCTTTGTTTGGAACTCTTTTAGGAAAAGGATGTTTATAGTTAGCTACTTCAATCTGTGGGTAAAGAAGTAAATAAAGGTAATTGTCATTGATGATTATAGACAATGTTAAAGATAACATTCAATTGTGTACCTTAGAGTTCTTTGAGCCGAGATATAGGATATGATCAATGCGTTTTCCATCTGGTTCTTTCTTAGCTAGTTTTTTAGGTGTGTAACTGTTGTTGGCACACTCATTGGTCCCTAACTTACTATTACTAATTGAGCAGGCATCTTCAAGGCCAGCGACACCGCGTATGATGCGATAAGCTATATCTTTTGGCTCCGTATTCAAATCTCCTCCAAGAACTACCGCATCTGATCCTTCCATAGTCATCCTAATAAACTGTGCAGTATCAAATGCCTGCAGCACTCTGTGAGCCTTGTACTCATCATTATCCCTGTTGTATTCAGCATGTAGCTGGAATAAATATGTGAGTAAGCGCAGAAATTTTTGTTTCTTGTAAAGTTCTTTAAGGGCAAAAGTGATATTACAAATGGATGAGTCAATTATTCAGATTCACTATCTGAGTAATACCGAACAAGTAGGGACTCGTGCATACGGACAAATGTGTAGGTCAAGGTCAGAAAATTCTAGTAACAAGGATAGATAGATCAGATTGAAGATACATGCAATATTCCACTTACATGCGCCACATAAACATTGATAATAAAATTTTTGAGCTTTATTTTGCAAAGACCGACACCCTTTCCACCGAACCAGTCACCATGGTGAATTTTATGCACATATCCGTTCAATGGCCATTTATGAAACATTACGTCTTGGATAGGGAAACGAGAAAACATACAGATGCCCGATCCCACAACACCGCTGTGAAAAAATTGATAATTTTCTTGAGGTTGTTCTTCTACTAATAGCGTTTTGCCTAGCGAATCTACAAAATACTTAGAAAATGTTTAAAAATATTTTACTGTTTGATTAATTACGATCATGGTGCTACTGTTAGTTGTGTTATTCAGAAAATAACGTAGACTTATTCGAATGCAGCATGTATGATTTTTTCTGTACCTGTAGAAATAATGTGAATATGGTAGCTTCTCGCAAACTTTGGCTCTCATCATTTTGAAGTCACTAACTGACCAAATTTCCTGCAGGCAAACGACATCATAATCATCTGTCACACATTTCTCAGCAATCGCCTCCATTCGATACAACCTATTTTTTGATACAAGTGGAATGCCCCTAAAGAAAATAATGTATTTTGAAACTTCAGTTAAAAAAGTTCAAGGTATTATCCACAGTATATCAAACGGTTTATGTTCAATTTTAGATGACAACTGTTACATTGTGTAATTTGTCTCTTTTGTTAAGAACATGGTTTTGAGTGTTGAAGCTAAACAATGGATGTATGAAACAAACTATTTTCTATCCTTATACGTGATATTATAGTTGGCTAAATTGAAATACACGTTATACTTCGGTTATCAACACATACATACCAGCAATTAAGAGTTAATAAGTTTAGAATTTGTTCATCATTTGTAATTGACATCGCGTAGTAATGCAGAGGTGAACTAAAATAACAGTTTAAATGAATAAATATGTAAATGATAAATTAAAGGGACGCATATGTCAAATTCTAGGTTCTCACACCTCGCAACTCTTGTAAATTTGGCCCCGTTTTTCAATGTATCGACACGTGATCGTGATTGAGCAGCCGTGGGTGCATTGCTGGCAGCACTAAAAATTCCCTAGGATAGAGGCAGAGCTATCCAAGAAATCAGCAGCGCAAAAGAGACAAATGATTGTTGACAGCACTTGGAGCTAATTTTGGAACGCACACCATAATGTCATGTGGGGATTTGTCTGTCACAAAAATTAAGCAGATCAGTAAATCAGTATGCGATTCTTAGTACCGGCACAGCTGATTGACACACGGAAAAAAAGTGATATATGCCTGTTATAATCTCGTACGCTCAGATTGCTGAAACGTTTCCTCTCAGCGAATCAAATGCAGAGTGAGAGAGACGGAGTAGCCCCGATATATATTTGGATTTCTCATCACTTCGACTGCAATTTTCGCACGGTTTTCGCGAGGTTGACGGGATGCGTTGACTGAGGATATACCTATATTCGATTATACTTCGCGTATTGAAGACCCTTTTTTCATTTTTTTCTGATTTATTCGCAAACAATGCAGAAGCAATTTATTAAAGTAAAAGAGTAACAAGGAGTAATTAAGGAGCAATATAGAGCTTATCCTGTTTCGGTGGAATAACGAACGTTTTGTCACTAACATTGGTTTGAATATGGTGCCATTTTATTGGAAACGTTGCCGACTCACGGTACCTGATGCGTGTTTTTGGATCTTTCCAAAAACCATGAGGGTGCAAATAATAAAAATTACGGTGCAATTAAGAACAATTAAGGAACAATTATACGGTATATGAATTTCATGGAAATTCGATGATTTTCGAAAATTCACGATACACACGGCCGCTGCCGGATACGCATTCTTTTTTTTCGATTTTCTCGAAAACCGCATGGGAGCAAATAATAAAAAAATGGAGAGCAATTAAGAGCTAATTGGGAGCATACATTTTTTTTTAAATTCGAAGGTCGCAGGCCGACTTCACACAAGTCTACTTTAGCCCCAGGCCCACTTACCTGCCGAGTAAAATTCACGAAAATTTGCCCCGGGTAACCGTCTTTAAATTCATCCGGCAACGACGGGGTTCAGGTCTATGGTTGCGTCACCGAAATAAGGCTGTTCTCGCCAAATCAAGGAACTTCCAAAATGGTCGCACCAGTCGCGTCAATCGAGTAAACTTTCATGTGCGTACATGCACGGAACGTTCGCGTGTCGATCGTGTGCATCTTAGCGTAATGTCGTAATTCAAGTTGGGCTATTGGTGATTTAGCATTAATTGACGAAATCTGTATTAAACACCTGCGAGACTCGGGAATAGTTTGTAAGTTAGTGAAAGTTTAGGTGTCTATTTTCAATAAAGAGTACCAAAAAATTTCATCATGGCGATGCGCAACTTGTTTTATATACCCCTGTTGATTTTGTTCTGATCATCTTGTCGGTCGTTTAATTTTATTGATAAACGCAATGGAGCAACAAGCTAGCGAAATTCTCGTCACAGACGCAATATCTGCCCCTATGGTCCTTATCAAAGGGGAACCAGTAGAACAAAACGCGAACGGTCAAGAGCTTCAACCTGTCGTGGCCCAGCCGACTTACAATGAGGAATATGTCGAGCCAAGGATTGAATGTACTACTGAAACTCATGAGAGTGAATTCCGAACGTTGTTATCAAAGTGTATATTTTGCGCAAAGACATTCACTCCAGCTGACAATTCGAAACTATTGGAATGTCTCCACGCTGCATGTGCAGCCTGCGTTACCAGCAAACCCAATGAGCACAGTTTGGCTGACGTAGAAGTCGTCCGTGAGTATTTTGGTTGCATAGGATACTGTGTAGCAAATCCAAGAATAATCAGATTTTCGTAAGAATAATGTTATTTAGTATGCAGGATTGCCACAATTTGCAGGCAACTTGCATTAACTCTTTGTACTCAGATATCTAAAATTGTGAATGTCAAGATCAGTAACTACAGCCTGTTGAATATCGTGCTGAGCTTTTATAATTTGAGCATCTTTCTTTTTCACTAGCAAGTGTATCACTTGGATAGCAAACCTAACAAATCTGGAATTGAACTTGCCTTAGATATTGAAAGACTGTGATCAGACAGAAATTTTTTTTTGAGAAGTCTATGAGCATGATTACATCGAGTGTAGATATTTTTATAATGAAGCTGAAGCTAGCACCCAGAGTTAGCAGCCAAACCTGTTGAACGTTTTGGAAATAGAAAAATGCAGTTCAGATTTATAATCATAATTTTGTAGAAGAATTAGAGATTCAATGTATTTCAGAAAATTTTGATATTCGGACTTCACTACCTTATTCGAATGAACATTAGAACGATTGGCTGCTAACTCTGGCTATTAACTTCATCCTTGTATGTTTATAAAGAAGCCCTCAATTATCTGCAATTTTTACATTCCAGTTGAAAGCAACGTTATCGTTTGCCAAATCTGCAATGTCGCCTGTAGAATGGAAAACCTGATAGAAAATAGATTTTTCTTAAAATTAATGGATGAAGAAAATGGCTGCTTGGTTGAAGATCTGCCTGAAAATGTTAAGGAAAGTGGTGAAGAAGAGAAAAAGTGTACGAGTTGTCGTGATAATGCAACAGCCACTAGTTGGTGTGTAGACTGCGAAGAGTTTATCTGTGAAAATTGTGTTTTGGTGAGAAGTATTCTTTATTGTCATATTACTATATAAAAACTGAACATTCATTTCACATCATTTTTCATATATTAAGTTATTGTCAAGCTGTACAGAGCCTGCTAACAATTGATGTACCCTTTTTAAATAATTTACACAATATGATTTTTCCAATGATTGCTGGTGTTGTCAGTCAGAGTATCAACCAGATTTAATCTGATGAATGTACTTATTTAGCGGTCATGTATGTATTGCGATTGAGTAAATGTTGCAATCCACTGCTAACATTTTTCAAGTTACAAATAGAGTCACTCTGTATCCATTCTTAAATTTCATGGAATGATGAATTAAAATGTTACTATTGATATTCTGTGCATACCTTCAGCTTGCATTTGATTATTAATGCATGTATATAATTTTTCAAAGGCTCATCAAAGATTGAAGATAACAAAGGATCATACAATAAAACCAAAAGGGGAACTTACAAATGATGAAGAATGTACAAAGAAAGGAGGCAAAAAAATACCTGGATATTTATTTTGCACAGTCCACTCACACGAACAGTTGTCTCTATTTTGTCAGACTTGCGATAGGCTTACGTGTAGAGATTGCCAACTTAGTGACCATCGTGATCACAAATATAAATTCATCCATGAAATAGCAGCTGAAACTCGCACGACTGTATCGACATTGCTGAAAGAAGTTAGGTACGCTATACTAAATGAGCAATCGCTGCATATTTTGTATTACCAATTTAATCATATAGCGTAACGTTTTTGCTACCAGTAATTAATAAGAAAATACCATTCTTATAGTTACAAAAGAGTTCTGCTGAAAAGTGCTATGAAAGTAATTGAAGATCGGCAAACTCTGATAATTGAGAAAAAAAAAAACTTGGTACAAGATATTACCCACATGGTTGTACAGTAAGTTTGTATTATATTTTGTGGCTGCATATCACGCTGAAACTAGCAGGTAATATTCAGCAGATGATACGTCTGAAAGGTTTTCAGAGAGTGAGCAAACGATAAAATATCAAGGAATATATTCGAATGAGTTCCTTGAATAATCCTGACAAATTCTATCGTTTGGTCATCCCCTGGAACATATCCGCCTGTATTACCTGCTAGTTTCGGCATCATTGGTTGCATTTGCGGATAAATGTATTTCTTATCTTATGTCTTCATATTTATAGACTGACAAATGCAATTAACACAAGAGGCAAACAATTGGTGATGCGTCTGAACGAGGTGTGCGATCAGAAACAAAACACTTTGAATGAAAAGAAAGTTGCCCTGGATCAGCTCTCCAAACTAACGGATCATTGCATTCAATTTGTTAATCATGCTCTTGACAAGGGGTCAGACATGGCACTACTCTACAGTAAAAGGTACTTATTTTTTCTATTCGACCAACTTAACTGAATAATAATATTAAGAATGATAATATGCTTAAATCATTGCACTTTTTGACGGTTTTTATAGGTCCGTAATAAACCATTTACAAAGAATAAAGAGCCGGCGAGCCGATATTCCGAATCCAGAGATACCAGTGAGAATTCATTTGTCTTTGGATAAAGTTCCAGATTTAATTAAAGGTTTGTTGAGACAGATTATTAACTACTTTGTTGGTTTTGACACTTGAGAGAATTTTATTTCAATTAAAATTTTTTCTCATTACAGTAGTTTCGTCAATCGGGGCTATAGTTGTCGATGGCAGAGTGTACCCATCGATTTCGCCCACTACCGGGCCAAGCCTTTTATCCAATCAATTTAGTGAGCCGAATGCAGAGCAAAAATCTCAACAATCTAACAACTCAGGACCTTTGGAGCTATCTGCTGTTCCTGTGCATATACCTTCCCCGACCCAACACACCAATATTCTTCAAAATCCCTTCCAGCAAATGCCTCATCCTTTAACACAGCAGCAACCACTGCAAAATTACTCACAGCATTATCCCCCACACAATCTGCCCCCGCGATCATCACCGCAAACACAATTGCCACTGCCTCGGCAACCTTATGGATTAAGTCCCAATATACGGTTGCAGCAACCGCTGCTCATATCGCAACGTCCAGGTAGCTGTCATCAGCAAGTAACTTCATCGACGCATCCACATCAACAGATGCATTTGGATCAGCTGGGTCAAAATCCCAGCCTTCGAGGACTTCTTGCCCACAATCCTCCGCCCTATAGAGCTTCCAGTAACGTAAATTATCGTTTGCCCCCAAGTTACCGCTATCCTTCAAACAATCCTCACCGTCCACTCCCACCTCACACAATGTATGCACAAACAAACACAGCTTTGGGATCTGGCGTTCGAATGCAACAATGTAGCCCAACTTCTCCTTCAGCACAACATTTTAACTACCCTGTTCATCAGCAACCTGCTGCTCGTTGGCACATACCTCAAAATTTGAATCCCCGTCATCAATCTTATCCTACCAGACATTCCACACCACCTGTATCAGTCGCTGCAAATGATACATATAAAATAACTCTGAAAAATCAATCTGCCAATAATCAAAAATTTAATCTCAACACAAATACGAATTCAGAGACTTTACCGCAGTCACAAAATTCCTCTGTTGGTCAAGCGGTAAGCTCCTCTGTTCCAAAAACTCCCAGCCCTGTACCTGCGCATGCAAAAACTGACGAAACCGAAAAAAGTTTGGACAAGTTTTGTCAAGAATCTGTCAATGATTTAATGCTTACTATTGCTAAACTTGACAGTAACGGAATAGTCGTAATCCCAGAGGCTCAAAGAGGGCAGTTAGATTCCACTCAAGTTGACAGTTCTACTGACGAAGGCATACATTCTCTTGCCGATAATGCTTCAGGTAATATATATATTGCACAGTAGTTATAACATTTATTCTCACCGCTCTGTAAACGTATCATATTTCTCGTTTGTATTTTACAAATAATACGACACTAAGTCAACAATTTCTGAATTGTATTACTTTGTAATACTTGAAAATCAATAACATAAGATTTCTCATGTGATAGATAATTCCAAAAATTCTACGGCTTGCATGACTAAAGATGATCCCAATGAAGATTGGTGCGCTGTCTGTATGGATGGAGGAGACGCTGTTTTGTGCTGTGACAAATGTCCCAAGGTTTTTCATCTTTATTGTCATATACCGAGCCTGAAAATGTTCCCTGAGTAAGTATATAAAGTCAGTAAAGCATCTATTATGAGCTAAGTATGCTCCTGAATTCTAGCAAAAGCAATATGATACTTTGCATAATAATGATCAGAAATGTTCCAATTTGTATGATTCTTTTCAAGTTAATTTATTATTTTTATAAATTTTTCTTGCAGTGAAAGTGAAACGTGGCAATGTATGCTGTGCACTAATGTGCTAGATTGTTCGGAAGATCCGCCAGGAGAGAAAAGACCGTCTAGTATGAGTGCTCGTGATTTGAGGGTAGCGCAACGCATTGTATTGGAGCTTTATTGCCAATATGAGCATAGTTTACCCTTCAGAGAAGTTGTTTCATCAGAGGTATGTCATTCTATTTATTGGTTATTAATTTTTGTTTTCCTTTTGCCTTTAACTTATCTGTGCACAAACTTCTAATGAAAATCAAATGTACATACATTTTGTTTATGAAACTGAAACATGCGACTTATGTTGATATGTTGTCAGATTGTGGAGTACCATCGTATAATTAAGAAACCGATGGCTCTGGATGTT
This sequence comes from Neodiprion virginianus, assembly GCF_021901495.1. Taxonomy (NCBI): domain Eukaryota; kingdom Metazoa; phylum Arthropoda; class Insecta; order Hymenoptera; family Diprionidae; genus Neodiprion; species Neodiprion virginianus. Next base: position 2,666,287 of record NC_060882.1, read on the forward strand.
ATTCGGAACAAACTAAAACCTGATCATCCAAATCATTATACCAACCTACGCCAAGTTATGTCAGACATCAGATTAATGTTCAAGAATGCGTTTACTTACAATCCGGTCAGTTGACGATTCAGTGAAATGTTTTTAGACAATATGCATCATGTCTTAATTCCTGAAGGATTTAAATTATTGAATTGATTAGGTGGAATCGCAAGTTTATCAGGAAGCTCGAAATTTGGAGGAATTCTTTGAGAAATTATTGCTGAAGTGGGCACCAATATATGCTTATGACGATCCATTCCTAACAGCTGAAGGTGAAGAAGAGGAGGAAGTATTTCCTCCAAATAGAAAATACCGTCGTATAATAAGTGATTGAATGAAAGGTATTTATTACAATTTTTATTTACAAAAGCCTGGTTATAAAAGTATTTTCAATGTGAACATTAATGCATCCACAAATTGGAAGAAGTTAAAAGCATTATAACCATCTATCAATTTTATGTACTGAATTTTAACTTTGTACATTAAAAAATTTGAGGGGTAAGCACAAGGGTGAGATATTTAATTGCACAATCATTTGATTTACTCATTAGACATTATTGTGAGGCAACTCTCTATTGACAGAATCGTATTCAAAGCATACTTTCCTATTATTTACGTTATTTTCAATACACATTCATTGGTGTAACCAAAAGCGGAGTTGAGTCAAAAACTATTTGAATTCAGTTATTTATGTCATTTTTACGTTTATCTTTTCAGTGCACATCTAGTGTACAATATATTATGCATGTATATTTTTATGCATAACTAGGTCAGTACTCCCAAACTTGTAAAATATATACCGATAGCCATTCGATTTACCTGTCAAAATTACAAATTAATTACCCTTGAGAACATGTATTTACAAATGACAAATACGTGAATTGTTTACAATATTTATGTTTTTACGTTAATATTTTTACCCTTTCACACAATATATCCATGTTGAAAAAAACTATCGTTGCACAAGTGGAAAAGATTTAATGTATTTTTGTGACGTAGTAATTATAATGATATATTTTGTTTTATCGGAATTGTAGGGTAATTCGTTTAATATATGTGAAATGTTGATGCACAGTTTATTGTTTATATGTAAACTGTACAAAGATATCAAACAAATCTTATATACCTAATATAGAATAATCATAATTGATGAAAAATTTTTAAAAGTGCCGGAAGTTATGAAAAAGCGTAAATCGCACTCATATCCAATCGCAGTTTTTAATACTATTTGTAAATAAATAATTATAGGATCAAATATTGTACTTCATACAATTTTTATCAGCTAATGAATTGCATTGAAACGTAATTCAAGCTTATGTAACTGTTTAGAATTTACGTTTCATATTACATTGTAAGATATGTATCGAAAATTGCAGCAAAATGTTGAGAGCAATAGTACCTATTGCTACTAACTATCTATTAAAATGTACATACAAACGCTTTTGCTGTACACAAGACCGTTTGTTAAACATGGATTTGCAAAAGAATATATGTACGTTACATTTTTTGTTCAGATATCAAATCCGAAAATATACCAGGTGGTTATTCTACTGAAGTATATCTAATAACAATCCTCTACCTCCACTTTAAAAATCATAAAAGTGACAAATTAACATTAGTTACACAAATTTTATTAGCTGTGCAAGATATATTGAGAGAAATATATTAAGTGATATTGTGACGTATAAATACCTATAGTTTATTTTGCATGCATATCATCATTTTGTTTATGGTTCATTCACCAGAATTCAATTCAATTTGTTGATTCAAAAAAGACCTATACTTCCCACGTACCTATTTATTCATTTACCAGTACTCGCAATTTAAAATTGAACCAATTAGTGCTGATATAACTAGTGGAAGAATTGAAGTGGTAACTATGCCATAGTGATGGCATTAAGGTCTTTTTTAAATTTAAATTATTGAATTACAAAACTAATGCGTAGTGCATAGTGATGTGTGGAAGTTGAGGAGTGGCGGGGAAAGGACTGGAAAAGACCAACTCCCAAACATCACTATGTATGATTCACCATTGCCATTAAATACCAGACAACAAAACTAATCCTATGTGGAACAGTATAGAGTAATGGTTGGTTAAATTAAATTATTGAGATAACATCAGTATTTGATGAATTTGTCACATTAAATCAATCTCTACTTTCTACAAACACAACATTATATTTCTCGGTCGACTGCATATAATATTTATAAAATTTTCAACTAGTAGTTCATTGTGATTTTCGCATAAATTATCCAATAATCCAACTACATGGAATACCCTGTTTAACAAAGTATTCTATAAAGAATACTGTAGCTGCCCCGATAGCTCCGAATAACAGTAAAAACAATGCCGGTATAAATTCTTCAACTGGAATTTGAACAGGTTTCAACTTGTAGCTTGCAGGACAGAGTGGCTGTCTGTACCGCCATACATGTTTTATCCTCTCTCCTATTCCATGTTCAATAATTTGACGCAGTCTGTAAAGGACGTTTACAGTTCGAGTTATTGAACCAATAAATTTTTGTCATTTTTATCTCATGTTTTCGAGGATGCACACCATAGGATATTTAACACAGGCCCATGTAGAAGCAATAGCTCGAGACAAAAGGAAGTAGACCAAGTTACCTAAATGCAGTGGGTACTCGAAAACACAGGGCATATGCCATGTATCAAAAGTATTTCTGTTAAATATGATTGAATGTACAGACCCATAGGTGACCATTTTTTTGAACGGGGAATGTTTACTAGTAACAGTGCCAAGATGCGGAGCAGGAAATAATGTAATTTCAACTAGATCACAAATTTCATCTTCAGTAAATTCATCCTAGAAATAATTATTAGATAAAATCAAATTAGATAGTAGATAATTATTCATTACATTCATATATGCATATGTTGTTATATGTTATGATATATTGAGCTGGTCTCTTGCCGTTATAAATTTATACGCAGAATCAACATCCGTGTGATAAGCAAAATTGCCCTTTTGCACTCTACGGAGCCCTTCGGTTACATTGAAGTAGGCGGCATATTTTCGACCTTTTCCAGGTGCAACTTTGCGCCTATAAAGTTCCAGGGCAATCGGATCTGTTGTAGTCTGCCAAAAAATAGTTGCACCGTTATCGTTCCATGGATAGTATGCAAGCGAATGAGAATTCCCTTACCGCAAAATGGTTGCGAGTGTAGGCGATGTCTTCAAGCCCTACAGGCATATCACTATCCAATAGATCTTGCAGTGTTTTAATGTATCGTGGCGGTTCTGCCAATAGAGAACCAACAATACTTGCTGAATAATACTGGTAGAGTAAGAGAGTCCACAAAAATAGTGAGAGGAATACCAAACGCCCAGAGTAAAGCTGAGGACCGCCCGATAAACCTAGATTATCAAGTCAGACTTATCCCATCTCATCTCCAACAACTTTGATGAATAAACTGGACATAAGCAGTATATTGGTCAACTGCAGTAAATTTATTTTTACCCTGTTGGCATGCAGCAGCCAATGTAATCAAAGCTGTTTCAGATCCTGTATGCGAGTATAGAGTGTTAAGCGGTGGGTGATCTCGAAAATGGATTTCAACTCTTGCTGTGAGCCAGAGTAGAATCCAACTTAGTACAGCCATGATAATAGTGAAATACCAGACCTCCTTCTTAAATGGTTTTAAAAATCCATTGTGAACTGTACGCTTTTTTGGATGGCGAAATATGAAACAGCCTCTGTAAGGAATAGAAATTATATTAAGGGGCGATAAATGTTTAATTATGAGGTCATATTGCCAGGTTGAACAACTTTGCCATGTATGTTTGTACTGTAAACTCCGACACTTTGAGACGTTCATTTTTGAACATTATCGGACTTCCTCCAATGTCAGCAATTCCGGCAATCAGATCTCCTACCATACCATTATACGATCCGTTTATCAAGTAGCCCCAGCTATTCGTTAGTTTCAAGTGAATTCTATTTATGTGGAAAAACAACGTATTTTTATTTGTTGTGCATGTAAAAAACGAGCGACTGTTACGTCAAGATCTTTGTGTGAATCTTGTCGAGAATTCAAACAGTTGAAAATACTTGCGTGAAATTGTAATAATCTTGTAAATTTCGGATCAGTGCGTAGTTATAGCGATGCATTGTGTCAAGGTGTCGATTAATTGGATTTGTCATGTAAGTTGTGACATCTGGAGTTGGCTCATGTAGAAGCTGAGAACAAAAGAATTTTCTGATCAGCTAGGCATCCTATGAACAAGTAATGCTGACAGAGGAAGAGAAAAATGCGGAGATACTGGAAATATTTTTTTTTTAAATTATTCATTGTACGAACAACAAGTGACACATTAATACTGAGACCCTCCAAGTTCGCACGCCGTTGATACTTGTACTGAGTAAGTTTAATGTCCAGACCACTGTACTGATTCCATTTTCCCATGTATGTTACATTTAATATTCCGCCGTGTCTGTAACTTGGGTTGTAGACATCATACAAGATGTAATCCAATCCACTTTTTACAGCTACTGACATTTCCGTATCTATGGTCAGTGGCAGGTCATGGAGCATTGTGATAGGAGGTGTATCTAGTTTGGTTACCAATAACCAGTGATAACTTTGATTATATGGAAGTTGCTGCCTTGAAAACTGAAAAATATCGATTAATTAGTATCCAGAGGTATGAAAGTGCATTTCAAGTATAAATACATGTATAATATAGGTTGAAAAAGATTTGTAACTCAAGCTCACTTCTGACAGAACAGAGTCGCTGTATCGGCAGTCCAAGTTGAGGATTATACCAAGAGTGTAATAATTAACAGTTAACAATCTTCTCATGTCCAAAGCATCGGATGGTATGGGAATGTACGTAAGTTTCAGCTTAGATACCGTGGAGTGGTGATAAAAATTTACCTGCTCTGTTGACCAATGCAACCAAGGTAAAATTAGTGATAATGTAATCGTTCTTTCCCTACCTAAAACAATCCATCTGAATTTTCATAATAAAATTTGAGACAAGTGTCCACAAGGAATTTTATTTTGCCTATAATAACAGATACCAATATTGACATCTGTTTCATACGTAGGAATCCTATAGAAAATGAATTAACATTCCATACACGTTTCTCAAACTTGAAATTATGGGAATGAACATGAATTTTTAAAATAAGGTCTCAAATGGTTTGGGTTAGAACAGTTTGACATTCTCTCAGGCAATTTGCTTATAGTGTTATAATCTAATTATGAAGATTCATTTCGTGAACAAATTCTATTCAGAATAACTCGACGAAAAAGTAATACTCATTAGTCCTACCATGGTTATCCCAACAAGCGAAAACTGTGACCTGACGTATGAATTTTCTTTCGAAAAAGTCAATTGTGAGCTTTTGAATTTCATAATTGTTGGCGTGTACACGAACCAAGATAGCAATGAAAAAAAATAGATATAAAGAGCTCATTTGGCAAGTATTAAAGATCTCTACTGGCGACTATTTAACGAATCTTCACTCTACAAATGACTTTCTGAATCTAACTTCTTAAATGTCAAACAACCGCCGTTTCACGTCATACTCAAAGGACGTTTACTCATTCATTATGAAATAAGTATTAAAGCTTGTTCCATTTCCTTGTCACTATACATCTTTTACAATTCGATAATTTCGTGTGTACATGTACATAGCGAACGCATCATTTCATTCTAGAACATAGCATAATTGAGGAGTTAACATATGTCAACAAGGAGCGGAACTCTTCAAATATTCGTGCATTCTATCATCTTGTAAAATATGGGGTTCTCTGGGCTGCAATTTTTCCTGCCGAAGAAATATCCTGCCTACTCAATAATTCATCGATACCCTCAGCGGATGTAATGAGCACCTTGCTCACCGCGGACCACGAGCTTCCAGCTGGTATGATGATCAGGTCGTGTTTATTGATGAAAATCTCCGGGCAAATAATATCAGTAGAATACTCAATTCTCGATGCTCATTCGGGTGCAAAGTCAAAAAACAACATTTTATGTTTATTGAGAAATGTTATTCAATACTTCGATTATTCGCCTTATCACAGGCAACCCAATTGGCTTTTCTGTATGTTGAGTTGCTTTCGTATCGTATGATCATCACCATCCCTGCCAGTTTTTCCAATCGTATGATCAGGATCGATTGGTACAGTAATTTTACCTCCTGTACGGACATACGGTTCAGTTGCTTGATCGTAACCGCGATTCAGCCTCCGATATTGCAAAAGAATCAGGTATAGACGTATGAAGGAACTGTCCCAGTAATTCACATTTCGGGTTATATGTTTTTAATTATTTATTCGAAAATAAATAAATAATTATACGACCGTAGAAAAAAAAGAACAAAAATGTACTTCCGTTGACTGAAAATATATATCGTGAAATCTTTGTACAGTTCTGAAATTTTAAAGTAAAGTCCATCTTCACTTTCAGTACGACCATTTGCTACCAGAGGGCTGGCAACGCTGATCCCTGATGCTGCTCAATGCTGCTGCTCAGTTTTATTTTCGACTCGTGCCTGCGGTGTGCGCTGCTTGTGCCGCTCCGCGTGGTTTGTCAACTTAACCTCAAACTTCTACTTGAATTTAGAAAGTGTGATACGTAAGGTTTTGATTTTACAATATAACTTGATTTTGTGAAAAATCTGTATAAGTATGGTGCGAAAAAAGATAGATAACAGGATTCGCATCTTAATCGAGAATGGAGTCAAGTTGGGTCACAGAACAATGTTCGTTGTTGTCGGTGATAAAGCGCGTGATCAGGTAAGCACTGTCACTAGGTAACAGAATTTAAACTCTAACAATAGTCAAGTTTTTACTAACAATTGACGTTTTAATACAACTCAGTGTCACTAATATAAACTTCCTGGATTCATCGAAATTGATTAGGTGGTCATACTACATCATATGCTGTCAAAGTCGGTGATCAAAGCACGACCGTCTGTGCTGTGGTGCTATAAAAAAGAACTGGGTTTCAGCAGCCACCGTAAGAAGCGTATGAAGTCATTACAACAAAAGATAAAATCTGGGAAGCTGAACGTCAATGAGGATGATCCTTTTGAATTATTTGTCGTTTCAACTGACATCCGCTACTGCTACTATTCCGAAACACATAAGATTTTGGGCAACACATTTGGCATGTGTGTTCTCCAGGTAAGTCTGATTATCATCATGAGTAAATTACTGTTCTTGCTCTAAGTGGATCTTGATCTTATTGAAAATAGCTCTATGTATTTTTTTATACTTAATATAAGTGACTTCAATGCATTTTCAGGACTTTGAAGCACTAACTCCAAATCTGTTGGCTCGTACGATTGAAACTGTGGAGGGAGGTGGAATAATTGTTTTACTCCTACAATCTCTGAACTCTTTGAAACAGTTATATACAATGACTATGGATGTTCATCAACGTTTTCGCACCGAGGCTCATCAGGTGAAATTAAAAAATAACTCTGATATTCATTCTCACAACTAGCAATATCTTTTATAATTATCGTAAAACATATTTCAGGATGTGGTGTGCAGGTTTAACGAGAGATTTCTACTTTCTCTTGCATCTTGCAACCGTTGTCTTGTTGTAGATGATCAGCTGAGGGTGCTTCCGATATCCTCGCAAAATTTGAAAATTGAAACAGTAGAAACCACCAGAGAATCTGAAGAGCAAAGTGAACTAGACATATTGAAAGATAGCCTTCGTGACACTCAGCCTGTCTCTGCACTTGTTAATTGCTGTAAGACTGTTGACCAGGTGAATATAGTGTGACTATAATATCTACAAGTTTTCACTGGAGTTGGTAACGAATCTTGCTCTAATAATTTTTCTATCAAATCATCGGCAAAATACTTGGTAAAACTCAGCAATTTTTTTTTTTCAATCCATAGTTGCTACTCATTCACGTTAGGAACAAAATAACATCAAATTTTTTTGTAGGCTAAGGCTTTGCTCACATTTATTGAAACAATATCTGAAAAAACACTTCGATCTACTGTTTCTCTAACCGCTGCCAGAGGACGTGGAAAATCCGCAACAATGGGTCTTGCTGTTGCTGCAGCTGTAGCATTTGGCTACTCTAACATATATGTTTCTAGTCCGAGCCCAGAGAATTTGAATACATTCTTTGATTTTGTTTTTAAAGGCAAGTATCCATTACCCCCGTGAATAAATAGTTATCAGTTGACTGATCATTGAACAGTAAACTTTTACATGTACTAGTGTATATTTACAGGATTTGACGCTTTGGCATATCAGGAACATTTAGATTATGGACTTGTACAGTCAACTAATCCAGAATTCAATAAAGCAACTGTTCGGGTAAACATTTTCAGAGACCATCGGCAAACCATTCAGGTATGGTAACTTTGTCTGAAATTACTTAATATAGGATAATTCATAGCACATATCCACCTTGACGATATCAATTGATGATTGCAGTATATTTATCCAACCGATGTACAGAAACTAAGTCAAGCAGAGTTGCTTGTAATTGATGAAGCAGCAGCGATACCGTTGCCTTATGTCAAGGCCATGCTAGGGCCTTACTTGGTATTTCTTGCTTCCACAATAAATGGGTAAATTGGATAATCTAACTTATAAATTCTTTCACTTAACTCAAGAAGCTAGTAAATTACATAATATACACATTGACAGGTACGAAGGTACTGGACGATCTTTATCCTTGAAACTGTTGCAACAATTGAGAAGCCAAACGTCGGGATCAAATAAACATGACAAGAGTTTCCAGTCTAGTAAAGATACTCAGACAGTTGGAAGGCAGTTGCATGAACTTACACTTGAAGAATCTATCAGATACAAGTCTGGTGATTCTGTTGAGCAGTGGCTCACTGAACTACTTTGTCTTGATGCAATGACGCAAGCTCCTATTCTTTCTGGCTGTCCACCTCCTGATACTTGTCAATTGTATTACATCAACAGGTAATCCCTATTTTATCTCTGGATTTTCATTTAATAATGCAGAATATAAGCATTAAAAATTTTACATTGAATTATGAACATATTTCGACCTTCAGGGACACTTTATTCTGCTACCACAAAGCTTCGGAAATGTTTTTGCAAAGGTTGGTTGCATTGTACGTCGCTTCACATTATAAAGTAAGTATATGGCTATGTGATATATTTTGTCATATTGCATGAATCGCCGGTATTATATGTATATCTATATATGTATATCGTGATTATTACACCATTTTACAAACGCATAACAACCCCTCACAGAATAGCCCAAATGACCTGCAAATGATGTCGGATGCTCCAGCACACCATTTGTTCTGCTTGTTGGGACCTGTTGACCCAAATAAAAAAGCATTGCCTGAAATATTAGTAGTAATTCAGGTTTGTATCCATTGTCTTATTTAGTATACATGATACCTGTACACAATGTCTGACAACAATCTTTTCCTGCAGTTATGCTTAGAAGGTCAAGTCAGCAAATCTACGGTTGCAGATGGTCTTGGAAGAGGACGGAGAGCTGCTGGTGATCTTATTCCGTGGACTATTGCTCAGCAGTATCAAGATCAGGACTTTCCTACACTTGCAGGAGCGCGAATTGTCAGAATTGCAACACACCCTGATTATCAAGCGGTAAGACGATCATACATTTCTTCTTTTTCTTTTCAAAAATAGTAACAAGATAATTTATTTCCTGTTGCAGATGGGATATGGCACCCGAGCATTGCAACTTTTGAAACAATATTATGAAATGAAAATACCGAACATTGATGAAAAGGTCGAAGAACCAATTACAGAAATCTCACACGTCCAGGATGATGAAGTATCTTTACTCAAAGAAACTGTTGGTACGTTTTTCCACAATCAATACCTACATAGTCATATACTTGTTAATTGATTAATTAATATTTCGTAGAACCTCGCAACTCGTTACCACCTTTGCTGCTGAAATTGAGCGAGAGACGCCCTGAGCCTCTGGATTACATCGGTGTATCATTTGGCCTCACTGAACCACTTCTCAAATTCTGGAAGAGAGCCAATTTTGTTCCCGTTTACTTACGGTATGCATTCATTCAAATAGTGAACATGCTCAAGGATTTTGGTTACTAATTCTTGTTTACTTATAATTTAGGCAAACAACAAACGACTTGACTGGAGAGCATTCTTGTATTTTGTTGTGCAAACTGGGAAGTGATCAGGAAGAAACCAGTAATTGGATAGAGGCATATTCTAAGGATTTCCGTCGTCGATTTATAACACTTCTCTCATTCTCGTTCAGCTCATTCTCCCCATCTCTTGCACTTAGTGTTCTCATAAATAAGGCTATTCCAGTTTCTCAAATTAGTGAGTATTTGCTCATCTTTGAATGAACGTTGAACGTTCGAACTGTATCCTCAAGTATTTTCATTTGATAATCTAATGTTTTGCTTCAGCCCTAGAAAAAGATACATTGGACATGTATTTCACAACATACGACGTGAAGCGCCTAGAAATGTACAGTAATAATATGGCTGATTATCATCTAGTCATGGATTTGTTACCATCTCTAGCCAGACTCTATTTTCTCCACTTGATGGGTGACGTTCATTTCTCACCAGTTCAGTCTGTAAGCATTGCCGTGTTATATACTTGCATCTGTTATCTAAATTATTTAAAACAGATAGTTTTATACGACTTGTTGATCTTTAATTTCAGGCAATTCTACTTGGATTAGGCTTGCAGCATAAAACCGTTGACAAATTGGTAGAAGAGCTGGGCCTTCCTTCGTCTCAGCTATTGGGTTTGTTCAATCGTGTCATTCGGAGATCGGTACAGTACTTGAACAGTGTGGTGGAAAACTTTATTGAAAATAAAATGATGAATAAAATAACAACTAATACTGGAGTAAATATGAACCCAATGGGTGGAAAAAGTATGCACGATGAACTGGAGGATGCAGCTAAGGTTTGGATTTTATGTTATTAATTCCATGGTACTTAGTACATGGTTTTACAATTCTTTTGCTACTCCCGTCTTCCACTACAGATTCTCTAATGATTCTAGATATTTCATAACAGCGGTACACGAATTTTTTTTTGCAGGAACTGAAAGTTAAACAAAAAGCTGAACTAGACAGGTTGAAAAGAGAGAATCTAAGTCAGTATGCTATAAAAGGTTCAGAAACGGATTGGGAAAGTGCTCTTTCTGGGAAAAGTAGTCGTGCAAGTCTCATTTCTGTTAAAACTGCAGACAAAAGAATAGTTGACGATGATTCCAAGGATTTTGCAAAAAGCGGGCAGAAGAAAAAGAAGAAACGCTTCTCTAAGTAATACTTCGCGAATTATAAGAAATTACAGATGTGCAGTGCATGTATATTGATGAACATAAAGACACTCCCTCAACCTTTTTCAAATTCTTTATTGCGCCAATACGTATTAACAATATCATAACATAGATAGCAGAATGTAACTATTCAAAATAATTATTATCAACAATGTACTTTATACATTGGCAAATCAAGTTTCTTTCATGTTGTATTGATCGGGACAAAAGCTTGTTGAGTAATCGATTTTTGTTTGTGTTCAATATCCCTTGTGCAGTGTGATTTTTGTTTTGATGAAACCTTTGATTGTTACGTTCATTTTTATATTTGTTATTGTTTTGCTTTGTCTTTTCAAAATGTTCGAACCTATGTCTGCTGTCATTATTTCTCGTTGTAGATTTATCATTAATGTGACAGTCATCATCTGGGTTTGTTAAGGCTGGAACGCTTACAGGAATGTTAGTATCAACTTTTATTTTTTTAAAAGGAACTTCCTCAGGTCCATCATCTGTGGAAGCAAAATAGCTACTGTAAGAACAATGGCAAGGTAACATTAGATAAAAGATTTTTAAAATATCGTGAAAATTCTAGAGTTATCTAATAAGATAAAATATAAACATTACAGCATACTGTATTACGTAAACTTACCTTCGTCAGAATCTGTGCCATAATCTGCTACCAGACTCAACGAAAAATTTTTATTTGCCTCGAGGTTCATGGTTAGATCCACTTCATCACCACCAGAAATGTGCCCTGTACTTCTTATGTCCACTTCATTGTCTGAATCCTCAATCAGAGAATACTCTTCATCACTCGTCGATTGCCGTAAGTTTACTTAAACATCAAGATTCACAGTATGTTCATAATTCAGTGTATGATTTTCTAAAATTGAAATTATACGCATTTTCCTTGAAAACTTTAATATCTTCATCAAAACTGTGACTTACAAGTGCCTGGAAACATTTGCAAGCCTCTATAAAGCTGTGATTCCATAGCCTTTGCAGGTACAGGTAAGGCACGTGGTCGTCTACGAGTTTTGCGTCTTGTAACTTTCTTTGTTTCATTCTTATGAATTCTATTGATTTCTGTTATTGATTTCTTCTCTCTAATTACTTCATACCGCTTTTGTTTCTCCAACGCTTCAGCTGCTAGATGTTTTATGTTTGCTTTTGTTGGGTATCGCCTGAAATCATAATTATGTTTATGAAATTTGATAGTATCAAGATTAAGAGATTATGTATCATTCAATATTTGAACAATAAATATTCAATGTAGCTACCGTTTGCGTTCTGCTATCCAGTTTTGGATATCTTCTGGTGTCGATAGATTCTTCATTCTATGATAAAGGCCTGTAGTGTGTTGCATGCTGATGTGTTTTTCAACGAGCTTTGGATGCGCTGAAAAGACACAATCGTCTATTCCACAAACTCGATGTTCCCCTATGTGCCGAGCAAGGGATTCCTCTGATGGGAACTCCCTGTCACATACCTCACAGTAATACTCGTGTTCTTCTTCAGAGCTCTGATAATTTTCATCTCTTTCATCATAAGCAGATGTGTCAGCTGAGTAGAGGGCTGCCTAAAATTCATAACTTGAAAAAATTATTCTCATTTAGTAAATCCTTAGGCGAATTAAAGTGCACTTGGAGTATAGTACTGACAGAATCCCCCGAAATGTGAAATTGCCTTAGAGTAAACAGGCTCAAGTAACTTCTCTTTGATGTAATGGCAGATGACTCAGTTATAAAAAAATGAAAAGATCTAGCAGTTCTGTAATCGCACTATATTTCAGTACGTATTTCTAAGAGCTTCAGAGGTACAAATATCTACATGAACTTTAAGTGATTCGAAAAGCATACCTAATTTATTTTTTTTTATTTACACAGGACTGTATTCATTGCTTCAAAGTTAAAATTTGTGTTCTTTATTTGAGCTCAGATAATTGTCTACAGTATGTATTAACTGTAACAATATGCTTACCATTGAATGACTCATTTAATTCTTTTATCTGGTAGGCTCATATTATTTGTTTCTGAATGATGCAAAACTTCATAAAATAAGTTACGTATAATGCTTAGAGGAGCAATACCAATAAGTTGAGCGGTCAGTATACAGTAGTTACAATAGAAATTCAATATTTTACCAGCAATCAAATACTGCGATTAAAAAGAGAATTACAAAAACAACAAAGTGTTTGTCACACTTTTAAGGAATCTTTTTTTTTTATTGTACCAAAAAGTACTTTATCTTCAGCACAGCGAAGGTTATTATTCTTGCAGAGATTAGACATGCATAACTGATTCTTACTGTTGTATTAATAATGTTGAACACAGTATGTTTTGCAAGAAACTTAAAATACGATTATATTAGTGGATTATTATATCAGATCAGGTAAATTTACAATACGTGTTGTTCAAAAAACTATGATATCTTTTGAAACCTCAGAATATTATAAGCAAAAGATTGGCTACCCAATATTATACTGTGGTAAATTATATATTTGGTATTTCAGAAACAGAATGCTCCTACTTGGGCAATGTGTATGTAAAAATTATCCAAGTTTTATAGTAGTGTCTACATACAATGTTGATTGTCATTAAAGTAAATTGTTTCATTTAACAACAATAAGTGTACTACTTGTTAGATGTGCCGAAGAGAAACTTCTTGTGCAGCACTTTCAATTTGTGGATAATACAGAGTCAAAAGGAACAACATGATTACAAGTTATAGAAATATTTATTCTTACATTATGTTTTTTTAATACAAATTTCCTTTCGCTATTTATCATTTGCTTGAATAATATTGGGCCAGTACAAACAGTGAATTCGAAACACTTTCCAACTGCAATTGATAAATTAAATACTACATTCAAATAAAAGCTACATGAAATAAATTTACATACATTACAGTGCTAAAAGCTATCTAAATGAAATGACTGCAGGCAATTCATTTAATCTAGAGTAATACCCAAAAATCTAAATAATTAAATCACAAAAACAGAATCCCCTCAGAAATTAATTTTACTATGTAATATCAATAAATATAGCTTGGAGCACTGTATACTGGCCGCAGAGCAATTTAGGAGCATATTAATTCAAAAGAAAAATTGTCTAAAGGCCAGTGTAACTTTGATCGTTACATATATAGATATCTTAGTAAAGTCTTATGCATTTCCTTTAAGCAAGAGGTGTAAGAAAAACGTAAACAGGGTTTTAACCAATACACTAGATGCTAATCAAATATTAGGAACAAAAAACGTCATTCAAGTCTTAAGTTGGATTTGAGAAGGTAGTTTGCCTATACCTCTTTTTAGATTGGTATGTGCTATGTGTGCTCTTGTGCATCAATAATTTTCACGTAATAAACAAAACGAACTATAATAGTAGTTTCTATAGTAAAGTAAATTTTTCGAGCTTTCAGAAATAGTTCGTTACTTCATTGAGACAATGAATATTGAATACTAAAAATATAAGTTTGACAATGGATTAACTTATTAATGGTTAGAAGAAAGAGGAGTAGCCTAAAGCTTAGGACTGAGCCTTTTCGCTGGAAGGCTGCGTCTCCTCCGCTAGCTTCATTTGCTCTGTTTGCTCAGTTGAATCGACAGTTATCTGAACACCCTTGGATTCAATTGAATTCTTATCACTTGTTTTTTGACCACCCTGTAACCAAAGTAATCTGTAAACTGTTGTGCTCTATTTATCTGTCCGAAAATTTCTTTAAACATCATAACACAATTGAAAAGTTAATGGCCATATCTGCGGCAAATTTCCCATTAAGATTTCTGACTCCTGCAGGTGTTCCAAATTTGCTCAGTTTCTATTCGGAGCACTCTGTGTACGATAATCAGTATGTAAAAGCGTCTTAAAATTCAATGCGAAGTTAACCCATGCTGAATTAAAATATTCTAGAAACTTATTATCAATGAATACCTGTTCCGGATTCTTGGCCAAATATTCCGTTTTAGCGTCACGAATCATTCTGGTTACTTTATTCCGCAAATCTTTAAACTCTTCCCATTCCATTGCATCTTTGTTTTTTTTAGCTTTGGCGTATAGCTTATTTTTTTTTTGTATTTCGCTACGAATCTCATCAGTCATCCATGGCTTCTTTAATTCTAATTCCTATGTACCGCAGATAGAAGAAGATCGATAAATATACAAATAAATGAATATATAGGTGAAAATTTTGGTTCAGCAGAAGTTATACAGACGGTCTTGATAGGTAACTAACAAATGATAACTGGTAAGATGAACCTTTTAGAGGGCCGGCATTTTCCCTTTGAAACTGAAATTTTTTAGAAGTATGATTTATGTAAATAAATATTTAACACGTTCGATGAAGTTCCCGAGTTATCTGCCAAATCCTAGAGGAGCCAGGCTGGCCCTCTAAAGGTTACTTTGATATATGTACGTCTGACATGATGATAATTAATCGTCTTCTTTCTTTCCATGTCTCTCACCAGACAATAGACAGCATGACTGCTTCGTATCTCACAGATGTGATATAGTTTTGGATAGCAATGAAATACATTTCAAAAAAACATTAGCATCTGCAATCGCAGGCCAAATTTTAGTTAATCGCGCATACAAACTAAAGCCATGCATTAGTGTCCATGTCACGTTTAGACATGGAAAGAGCCACAGGTGCATGCGAATAACCACTTGGATGAATAATTAAGATGATAGAGAAACTGCGGTAAAACTAACAAGCAATGGACAACTTATAGCAAGTGGTTCACAATAAAGGCCAAACTTCATACTTATGCCTGTTTTGATTGGCTTTTGTAATGTGCAAAATTGATAAGAAATTAGTTGATGAATTATTCAGAATATTCTGTCTCAGCACATGACATTGCTCGACAATTTGTCCTCGATGCATACGAATCAGTGCTGTATGATAATTAAGTAAAAGACATCAATCGAATACCCAGACTTTATATGAAGTAACATTTACCTCAAGTTTGCTGACTTTTTTCGAATTATTCATTCCTTTTCCCTTCATGTTAATTCCGCACAGCGGTAGACGGGCACGCATGTGCGGCAAAGCTTGGGATGGCAGCATGCCTCGAGACGTGGGTCTCATGGGAGGTGGACCACAGGGTCCCATTCCCCTGGGACCCATCATTGGCCCCATCATCATCGGTGGCATGCCGCGTATCCTGGGGCCAAACATTGGCATGCCGGGACCAGGTAATGGCATACGTTGCCTCATGGGGCCGAACATCGGATGCGGCGGCATTCTGAGCGGCATACCAGGAGGCGGTAGACGGCCACCGAACCGTGGAGGAGGCATGGGACGCATCCCGACCGGAGGCATTCGAGGGCCGAGCATTGGCCCCCTATTTAATGGGCTCATAATGTTCAAAAACGATCCGGAATTACGCGGTAACTGATTCTGAGGTAGACGTTACTTTCCGTCAGTGCAATGTTTATCGCGTGGGAAAGCTATAGGTTAAAACGCGATAAATTTACACGTGCGAGATTGCAATAGAAGGCAGGTTTTTTTATTGTTTTTACTCTGTGTCCCCTTATTCGCGTTCACTATACACGTGCTCGAATCTTTAATACATCAAGTTCACGAAGTTGCCTACAACCGTTGATCAAATCAAACTGAATCGCAAAAATTCGATTCTCAAAGGTACTGGACTCACGCGATGGCCATTCAAGGATGTACAAATAACTGGAGATTGGTGAATAAATGATCGCCCTGCTGGCGATGTCGACAGTTTGGCGCTAGCTTCGCATCGCGAAACACAGGGACGTCGTAGCAGTTGTCTTGATCGGTTGACTTTTAAGACAACTTGTAGAGATATCTTAACAAAGTTATCTTGAGGTATAATTAACACTGATAATTAATCGTGTCGGTAAATTTTCTGAAGAGAGACATCTTAAAAGGCAAGTTTTAAAAATTGGTGTTCACTAGGATATCGTTAACGGAACATTCTGCGTTAGTTTCAACTTTCGGCGCCTGCCTAAAGCGAATGGGCAAACTGAACCATTGGGTAACCACTCTGTACTAGAGTCTCTGCTTCAAAGGGAGCCAGCCGTATAACGGTCGCGTGCAGTGTGTGACAATAATTGTGTGGTAAGTTATCGATATTTCAAAGAATAGCGAATAAATATGCATTCCGCAATGCCAGCATTATAGAGAAATATTTTTCACGGACGGGACGGAGTTTCTAACTCTATGACTATTGTCTAATTCATGTTCCATGTCGATGTTGCTGGCAGTTTTTGGAGTTTTTTCTTCTTGTCGCACCATTATTCACGTATCTCTGAATTTGTTCAATAACTTATTTTCAACAAATGGTTGAAACTATAACGAAACCTAATAAATCTTCTAATTCAACTGTTCTTGCTGTCAACTTCGGCGACTAATAGTTTAGAAGAGTGAGAGAAACACATCTTACCCGTATTAATGTAACTTAACCTAACTTAACCTATACGTCAAAATATCGCGTCATACGGTTTTAGTTTACGTACTGGTGTAGGTATAGCAATCATATGTGAACTCGGCAAGAGAATTACAGCTATGTTTCAATCAAATCGTACTTTGTGGGGCCTCAAATTATAAGCTGAAAATTTTTCGACAATATCTACATGAAAGTCATTCGTAACAATCAAATTGCTATTGTGTTAAATGTACGAATTGTAATTCGCTTTCTCTGTTAAGTTTTTGTTATATATGTGTTATAGATGTCGATAACTTTTCAACAAATTATGTTGGATGCTGAAAAGCTAGTGGGACGTATTTCGGATCAAGAAAATAATACGGATAATTTAATATCAGATATACAATCAGTATGCAGCCAAATCGACAGTATGAAACAAGTTAGTAAATTACAATTTAAAACTCAACGGTGAAGATAGTACACTTTTACATTTACTTATGAAGCACATTCTTTTTACTGTAATATCTTTTTTTCGACATTTAGTATCAAGAGGAAGTTGAAATCCTTAACTCAGAAGCACACCATAGACCTCACTTACAATTGATTGCTGGAATTCAACAAGAGAATAAGTATCTGCGTGAAATTCAAGCAGAGAATAAAGAATTAAAAAATGCTTTAGAGGATCATCAGAATGCTCTTGAATTAATAATGTCAAAATACAGAGAACAGACTTCGTCTTTGATTCGCCGTTGCAAGGTGGATTTTACATCTTTCCACAATTCAAAGTATACTCAGGTAAGTTTGATATAAAAGAAAAAACTCACTGATGAATCTGCATTGGTTAATAAACAATGCAATTTCCATATAATATTATTTAAATATCTGACGTTGTTCCAACAGTTAATCACCAGCCAAGCGGAAAAGATCAACGAGATGGCGGCAGTGATGAAAACTGCAGCTGCGATCGATGAAGAGAATGATATAAGAGGGAAGGAAGTTTATTCTCGGCTTAAGGAAGAGAATACTGTTTTGCGAGAAATACTCGATATAGCTAATAAGTATGGTTCTCTGGATAAAGATCCAACGATGGATGATAAAACTGTTCAGACAGAGCCAGCATAAGAAAAGTATGAGATAGCATTCTAAATGTGTTCTGAATAACATCACTTGCATTGGTTATCTATGATAAACGGCAAATTTCAAAGATGATTGCGCAATGTGTATGTAATTTATGTGGTAGCTTGAAACTTTAACACAATGGAGATATAACGAATCAAGGACACAGGTCACTTCTGAGCTAATTTGGATGTCGGTGGCAGGGAAGACCAAGTGCAGTGGTATGCGTGCATAGATGTACCAGCCATGCTAAGAGGGTTACGGCCAACTGTCAATCGATTGCTGGAAAATACTTTGTAGCTGCATGGTAAAACGTAGTTCAGGTACCGTTTACACCCGGAAAAATATTCATTTCAGTTACGTCTGTGAATTGGCAATGTCACTGGTTTGGATAGCTTTGTTCAACTTCCTTATACAATTTGAAAGCTAGTATTTTTGAATTAGACTGTGAGAAAGTTGAAGTATGTAATTTTATTTTGAAAACGTGAGATCCTTGCTTTTTTCTTCCCTTGACGATTGATCGGAGAAAGGTTATCCGTGCAGTAAGAACAGGCCCGCTGAAGTGAATCACTACTAGATTTCAAATTCTTTACCATCCCACGTCTGCTTTTAGCATCGTATATTATTATCTGGTTGCCAAAATAAATTCATGCATCATTCTAATTACGCAGACAAGTTTAATGGTTAACGTCCTCGTGTTGAACATAATTTGGTATAACTCAACTAGTCAACGTTATTGTACACATGTCAGTTATATTTAACCATAAGTTTATCGTATGTTCAGCTATCATCCGTTATTATTTTAATCTCTTTTTAACCTGTCAAATATCGATATAATTATAAATTAACAAATACCAGGCCCTGTCCCTATTTCGAAGGTAAAAATTTCAACACAACATTAAAACAATATAGGTATGTAACAATTAATTTTAGATGAAAACACTTCGTACTTATGATCGTAAACAAGGTAACAAAATATTTATACATTATTAAACAACTTTTGAAATTAAAATATTTAATGTATTACGCTACTGCAAATGCGATGCATTCGTGTATTGCGGGTTACGTCCCTTTAGGCGGAATTACACAAGTTGATTCAAATTTTTCACTATTCTAAAAGTGGATTTGATTTTCGTATCCAGTCTACATGGCTTTCACTCCTAAAAGGGATGATTACGAATATGAAAAAAGCTATGTCGAAATATTTTAATGATCAGCTATATTTCTGAAAACTGATTAATCTCATTCGGCGTTTAACGGACTACAAATTAGAACGCGCATTGCGTCAGAATAGAGATCAGGGCGGGTGACAACTGTTATGTAATAATTGTTGTGCCATATGGAAGTAACAAATGCATATTCCATAAAATGTGCAATTCGTATATTGTGCATAATTTTTAATCAATCAATTTTCTATTTTTCGACCCATGATGACCGTATACGCATTCCTTTAGTGTTAACTATGGGGATAACAAATAAAATTCCGGAAAAAAATTTCACCACAATTCACGATCTTTGATATTCGCATGTCTCAGCAGCAGAAGCGGTATATGAAGTTAAATATTCTATGTCTAACGTATGTACGCGTTGAGCAGAATTTTGGAAAAAGTTCGAACTCATTTCTGGTAGCGCGGCGCTTTAAAATAGCTTCCGATAAAATAGAATTGTATGCCTCTGGTGCGTTACTCCGGCATAACGGAGGCTTTGCAATCAAATTATATGTCGAGCAGAAATATCGCAACCCGAAATCGTCAGAGTGCTTGAACACCGACGGTGAGACTGCTGGAAAAATCTTTGGTCAATATTAGTTATAATTAGCGATTTATAATGTCAGAATTAGGTTTAATCAAATAAACGGAAAACGAAAAAACGCGCAAATGACCGCTGTGCCTCGAAAAATGGCTGCATGCACATAAAAAGTCTGTACATATCATATGTGTAATACTTACAGTGCTTACACCTTCGCTGCATTTACATGTATACAGGTATTTTACGCGTAACCGTATAATCGCCATGTTTTCAATAAGATAGAACTCATAGAGCGGCAGCACTTTTAAAATGTTCATTTATTATAGGGCGTAGCCACTCCCTACGGATGTTCCGAAGTCCCGTACCCCTTGTATATGCCTGCATGTAAACCTATAGGTGTACACCATATAATATATAGATGCTAAAGCAGTGTTCGTGGAATGACATACGATATGTACTACCTGAAATATTTCTTTCCGAAAATTTAACGCCCTGTTCCATAACTGATCGTCGATGCAACGAATCGGGTATTTTGGCGGGCACACAAGTTTTCTCTCAAATTAACGAATGTACGGAATTTTTGTCGTGGTATAAACGTTGAGAAAACGGTCAACTTCCATGAGGAAATTTAGCTATCCAAGATTAAAACGGTCGCAAACCTTGACTACGATATATATCTCTACGGCCAATTAGAGATAAAAGAACAATTAGAGAATCCACCGGCAACATAAAAAAATATATATATATTTTCCTCACGAGGCCTGTAAAGATAAAAAATCCTTAAGCCGCTTGCAATTTCCGCTCTTTGTAAGTTCGAGGCAGTAAAGTAATATCTGAAACGAGATATAAATGCACAGTTTGACGTTTCCAGTAGTAGTTGACAAGGGTCGGTTTTAGTGACTATAATATTTGGCGCGAATAGACATGCAACAAATAAGTGTTGTAAAAATCTCACGGGCTGTGAAGGGTTAGGTGGAGGACGAATGCGAATTACCGTGACAGGGTTGCGGACTTGCAAATAAAAATACTGCCGGGTTCGAGCGTCTAATCCTTTTTATAAATCCTTTAAAAACACAGACAAGTACACACATACGGAATAACCTGTTATGCAGGTAGAGCTGTGGATGGTGGAGGGTTTCGCCGCAATAAGACCCATCATAATGTACCAGCGGGCAGTCAGCTATAGTGTGGGAACAGTCAGTCCTGCACCGAGTAAAGGGCGGTTAGATGGGCGAAGTTAAACGAGCCCGCTGCTGTCGTCGTCGCTGCTGTTGCCGCCGTTGCTGCTGTTGCTGCTGCTGTTGCCGTTGCTGCTGCTGCTGTGCGAGCGAGCGCCAAATAGTGCAGTAGATACGTCGCCGCAGAAAGAGAGAGAGAGACAGAGAGGGAGGGAGAAAAATAAGGAGGGAAAATCTCGTGGCCGCACGATGCACGCATGTATGCGCCGCGCGCGGTGGCTTATTCTTGTTCGTTAAGGTTCGCGGGCGATTGTAGAAGTTTTTGGATACGTCTAGCGCGACTGGCGCGACTGCACAACCGATGCGCTGTATAAATTTTACGTGTGCTTATGTTTATACGCTTGCAGGGGCGTACAATTTTTCAATAGCCAGCCATATATGAGCCACGATATCGCTTTGGCTTTAATTTTTCGCCGGTCGGACATAATTAGCTTTCAAGTACGAATGGTTTATTATATTCCGCGTACGCATATTTATAGCCGATATTAGACTGTATACTTGAACAGCTATTAGTATGATTTATGAGCGTCGTTGTAAATTAAAGATCTAAAACATAGATATGCGGAAATCTATTGCAGTTTTTTAATGAAAACTGCACAACTTAAATCATGAATTTCTCTTATAATATGTACATAGATTTTTGTTCGAGACGATATCCAAGGGCTACACTGCACGCAGTTGCACGTATACTATAAATTTAAAATTCTTTAAACTAGCATTATGATGAACCAAAGGCTCGCCGTTGCAGTTTATGTATGTAAAGTTTTCGGATAAATCATCGAATTTCAATACAGACAGAGGTTTATTACATCGTAGTCTCGGTCCTTCGTATATTTGGTTGATTTTAACGCTACCTCAAAGTCTCGGAATGAGAATTATACGGCTGTCATTGATCGAAGGGCTTTGCGCAACCGTGCAATATATCGATTACGTTATAATATTCTGACCTAAAATTCGCGCGATAAGCAACTGCCGGGCCCTCGCGCGTGCAAGAACGCCTATCAAAGGCGATGTGGTTCTCCACTGTGAATATAAAATGGCGTCGACCTCGCACATCCATACATACATTACACGGGCGCACGCGATAGGCAAAGTTAGCCACAAAATGTGCCATGCGTTGTACGCATACACCTGCGCAATGTGTGCATAATACTGACGAATAATTAATCGCGCGTTATTACGAAATTCAGGCCCTTCTTCGCCGAGTACATCGCGACATGTGCACGCGCGCACTTTGCGCTTATACGTATAATCGCGACGCGTGCATTTACGTGCATCCAGCTACCTAATTGTACATGTACACACTACTGATATACACGCGGAGCAGCAACTAGACAAGAAAACCGTGAATAGATGTTGTGCACATAAACAGACGGTGTCGTACTCCGTTGCATGGTGTAACGTAATAATAAACGTACTCTACACAAATTTTGCTAAAAAGTCTCGAACAGTGACGATGATTATGCGCACGAAGCGTATAATGTAGGTACTTCGTCGCGTCGACGGTGTTTTTTGGGGTCAGTTTGAAATCGGGCACGCCAACATGACGCCTACGAGTGTACGTGCGTACCTTTAGGTACACATGCATCGTACCTACACACATAAAAGTTACTCTATACGTGTTTCTCATATGTGTATATATATAAATATATATGTACACACATATACCTAGGAGAAAAATGACACGCACACTTTTAAATGACTTTCGACGCAATCGCGTTTCTCGGCCCTGTACATTTATTCGCTGGACGACCCTGGATGTGTGGTACTATGTATGTCAGTATACGCATGGCATGCGAGTATAGGGCGCGGACTAGCTGCTGCTGCTAACTTGATCTAGGACCAGCACGGAGCGCGAGCCCTAGACTGGCTAGACGGGAGGAACATGGTATCGGTGGAGAGGGAGAGGGAGGAGGCCAAGGTGGCAAAGTAGGAGGAGGAGGTGAGGAGTAGCTGTGCCCAGGGCAAGCGCATTTCGTCTGTTAGGTATGGCGGGCGTCTATCGGAGCTAGACGATTGTACGCTGCGGTGCAGGGCTATAGCTAGGCTAGTTATGGACAACCCTACTTGCCAAGGTCACCCTCCCTCTTTTCTCACTCTTTTTTTACGCTCTTATGCGATAGAAGGGTTTTATAGCTGCGTGGCCTTGAGACCAACAATGCCGGCGTGTTTCCTGTGCAGCACCTGTTACCGCGCTCTTTCTGTATTTATACCAACTGGTCTCGCGATGTACAATTTCTTCTTACCGTTAAATATACTACAATACTCGCCTGATCGCTAAGCCTCGCCAATAATTCTCCTACATTTAATTTATCCGTATCGACCCACGGCCACGACACGCAGACCTGCGGACCGTGCAACGTCTGCATCCGTGTACCGCGGTGAGTACGTCGGCCGATGAAAATAATTAAAACAGTAAGAAAGTTTCATCCGCAATGTCAATATTTCCATTTTCGTTCGCGTCTTTGATAGATGATAAAGTGTGATTCTTTGCGGTCAAGTCGGTACACTCGGAAGTTGACATCGTGATAGGAAAAAGAAACTGCATGGGGTTGAGTCGCACGCTGAACAAAAAAAAAAATAATAATAATAGTAAAACGAAAGAATATATATATATGTAAATATATATATATATACGTGTTTCGAGGAGTTGCGTATATTCTTTCGTTTTACTATTATTATTATTATTTTATATATATATATATATATATATGGCATGTATATCGAACAAGTATCTCCGACGAAAAATAGAGGAAATATTCTGTCAATAAGTATCGATAGTAGAAAAATGTGCTATTTTGAATGGCGTCGTCGCCTCACGAAATGTGAATGACTGTCCGTTTAAATGTCCCAGCCTCCGTTTTAACGGTGAGAGAATGAAATCATACACTGCGAGGCTTAACGAAAAGTGATGTATAACGAAACGAGTACGTGTTTTTCATTTTCTTTAAATCTCGATCAATGGAACTCGAAATACGTGCTAGAGTTTTTCTACTTTGCAAAAGTCGTTGAACCGGGAACCGTTGCGAATAGAAACCGGTATGGTTACGGCGGTGCGTACGGCGGTCAATTACACCCAGTAGCGAGTAGCGGATAAGTTGTAAATGGTTGGGGGCTGGTTGGAAAATTGCATGCAGCTTCTCAAAGTTGCCAAGTGACTATAAGCCCCGTATCTTCTTGCGATCACCGCTGAATGAATATAACTGGTACACACGTGTGGAGTTTCACCGGGTGATCGCGTTATAGAAATGGCGAGTATACATTACACGACACGTACTCGATTATATACATATATACTGTATGTATGTATATACATATTTCTGTATTTCGTTGACGTGGAGAAAATCTACGTAGACCGGGTGATGCAGTTTCAGAAAATCATGCGCATACATGTGGCAACAGTGCTAGGGCTAACATTCCACATGATCAGGACCGGTTTGCGGTTGCCGGCCTTCTAACACGAGTCTAATGCAGATAAACCTCCCACCCTCCCTCCCTCCCTTCCGCCCGCGCCATAGGGAGGTAAGAGGGCGACTAGGGCCGGCGAGTCAGTCTGGAGGTGGGGAAGGGGGGAGGAGGGGGGGGGGGGGGATTTGTCGCTTATTTTTTATTGCAACCGGCCGACGCTGCTGCTTCTGCTGCTTTGGCTGGCTGGCTGGCTCACTAGCTGCATGGCTGCTTGCTCGTTCGTTTGCTTCGCCTAGCCATGATCCATTCGTTCCTATATGCCAGCGATGTCTGCCAGCCGTGCTGTGTATAGCTATATATGTGTATATACATATATGCACTCCTGCATACGTAACTGCTTGAAGTCGACACACCAAATTCTTTGATTACAACTATCTTGCCTGAATGAAAAAAAAGAATGAGAAAAAATACATGCACATAGATTTTATACGTATATACGTTATAGCGGTTTGACTCGCTACGGAAAAATTTTGGTAGTTCGTACAAGATTCTACATTTATACGCGCGTATTATGACGTATATGTGTCGTGTTATGTATCGTGAATTTTTTTACGGGACTTGTTTATAGTTGTACACATATGTCTTTCAAGTCCGTCTCTTATGGTTGTTGAAAAAAATTCAACGGCTCCCCCCCCCCCCCTCTCCGAAGCTGCGAATGAAAAGTATTAATTCGCATATATCGGAAGTCAGAACCGAAATATAAATAATACGGAGCCGATGTGTTGAATGACGTTTCGTAACCTGACCTCCACGTCGGCGAAACTTTTTAGTGGAATCTTGTATCTTTATTATGGTTTTTAACATTTGGGCAGTTGTGTCCATTAAAAACGGTGTGATAAATTGTGCTGCGGGCATTGTACCGCTGCAGTAGCGTAGATGTATATACGTATATACATACATCTAATATTATAGTTCGGTTCTCTGCTAAATTCATCGAGGGTTGGATGAAAAAAAAAAAAAAAAAAAGGCTCGACGGACATAATAGATGCGAAATCTTTCTATAGAATTTGGGCTCCTTTTCTCGGTCCAGATAACGGAATACCTGTCGTTTCTTTGTTAAGCGAACGAACCAGACAGACGCACACCCTCTCGAAAACTGCACCTATATTATGCAACCTATGTGTGTGTGTTTTTTACGGTACGGCGGTGCGACGAGGTGTTTCGTTTGCTTGGTCTGCCGGCATATGCGCTTACCCAACAACCTTCACACGCCTAAAACACCGTTATGTAATATTGCAGAAGCAGCGAGGCGAATTAGAAAATTCATGGCAAGAACAGCTGTTGTTTCATTCCCCACGTCCGGAATACAAAATTCAATAGTCATCTAGCTGGTTGATTTTTACTCGTATAATATAATTCTATTCGTATATTACATATAGGCGGTTAACCATATACGTATATGTATGTTATGTTACACGATTGAATTGACAATTGTACGAACGTATTTCGTACAGGCAACGATGCGCATTATACGTCCGTATGATGTACGAGTTTCTTGGTTATTTTTTTCTTGCTCATAGGTATATTCTCATTCGCGGCCCATTTAGATGGCGTAATTAAAACTTTTGTCGTACATGCCATTTTGCCTTGAGTTTAAGTACGAGGATGTGAACAGGAATCACGTTCGCCTAATTGACCACCTCGTTTATCGAGAAATATACGCGGAATCATTCGGAATGGTGGGCGACTCAACAGAGCCGCAAGCTGCAATCACTAATGCAGCCTGTAGCCCGCACATGTAACGTTCGAGTAGTCGAAATTTGAACGATGTTTCACAACCCGCTAATTATAATAATAGAACCGTCAACTTTCTGCCAGGAAATGCAACACTCGCCTTACGAACGTATCTAACGGAAAGTGTTGCGAAATTTTTGCCGACAATTTCTCTCTCTCTCGCTCTCTCTCCATCTCTCTCTTTCCATATATCTCTGTCTCTCTTTATCTATCTTTGTCTACCGTCCATTTGAATTATCAGCGCGGTTAGAATGCAAACCACTATCTCTAGCCTGCATTTCCGGTGCAACAAATTACGCGAGATCAACACTACAATGTATACTTATATACTTTCATTTTTATACATGCGGAGGACAATTGAAAGGCTGCCTTGCGTTACGGAGAGTGGGTTCACATACTGTATCATCGTATAAAGATATGCCGTAGGGCAGTAATGTCAAGGGATCAAAGACACTGCGTGGCAGACACTCGCTTTAGTCGCATAAGCGAGATCAACGCTACAGTGGCCCTTATTATATATACATACGAGACGCCCGTATTGTATGTACATTGATGCGATTATGTGAGCGTGAATTATTATTATAAGTGCAATGTGGGAATGGATCAAACGATGGTGAATCGTGGTTGCATCGATCGTTACGGTAAGAATTACGCGCAACTGTCGTGTTTTTTTTTTTTTTTTTTGGGCGTTCGCAATTTCTGTTTAAACGACGCGATATAATTACCGATGCGAATAACGTACGTTGTGCTTAATAATTATATCCTTATATTTATGTAGTTGTACTACGTGCGCAACATGATTGACATAGACCGCATTTTTCTTCGAAGGAAATTTGCTTAGACGGAACCCGCGTTCGAACTCGGCTTGATCTTATCTACCGCCTGCGGACATGTACTGTGCCGATTAGTATTCGACCGAACAAAATATCTCTTACACATGACATTCACATACGTATTTACCGAAAGATATCTATGAAATTTTACCAGCGTGTGAGAATGACAAGCAAATGCACGCGGAAAACGAATTTAACCGTTCAGAATGGCAGAGCAAGTTTTAGGGAAAGTTTGAATTACACCCAGAAAGAGAGAGAGAGATATATATATATATAATCGTGATTACGACTATAAGGATAGACAGAGAACGAGGCTAGAAATATGCGTGCGCAAACACAATCGTGTTTCATCGTGCGTCGGTAGCTCGAAAGGTGCCTACAGCAACTGAAAATTGAAAATTGATGTTCCACGAACACGTATTTTACTTATTATACACTATACAGTGTATACCTGTATGTCAGATACTCCGTGTCTGGTATATCAACAGTGTGCACGAGTGTCGCGGTGTTCTGCACTATCTATAGTTAGGTGTATATATATATATATATACATGTATCACAAAGAGACGAAGTAGAGCAGGGAAACTGATGTTTGCTCATCGCGATAGCATCGTATGCGTCTCGATTATGCGTATCATTTCGATGAACGTCGATGTCGTTCTCATGCGTGTTCACAAGCACACGCGGCCATCATCCGCGATACTGTTTATAGTGCATACCCATGGTAGAAAAGTATATAATACGGGCTTCGTAACGTATATAGTTTATGTTTGTACTTGGTACGAATTTATATTTCATCATATTTCAACGCTTGAACAGCAACGGCCAAACAATAATTATTTGTCCTCACTTGTATAGTTATATCCTAAAATACGGAATGACGGTCGAATTTTCTATCGGTGCGACATTCGTTTCAGTACCTTATATTTATTTGAATAATTGTTTTACTTTTGACGGAGGTATGTTTATGCATTTGAATCTCGATAATAAATTGCAGCAACGCGATAGATATCCGAAATAATCTTACAAGATCGGTTGTAGGTATAAGACCCGAGAAGAAGAAGCCCCTGATGGAATAAACACGGTAAGCCCTATTTCTAAGGCACCGAGGGTGCCTGGCTGTTGGGTATTCTTGCACGTATACCTCCTATACCTATATATATATACATATATACATAGTATATACTATATATATATATACTATACATCTATTTACCGCATTGCAAGGCCATTGACCGCTTTCGCCCTAAATCGATTACGAGCTACCTGCTGACACATTGTTAGTGTCATAATAGAAGGCAAAAAGTGTAACCAGGGCTTAAACGACAAGTGCAAATATTGCGTAATTGATATTTGGATTTCATATTAGCGCTTATGCATGTATTTTCCATCTTCGTATAATAAATATACCGGTGATGTTCGATTCAACCAGCACGATCGAACACGACGTATGCTTTTGGCGCACGTTTGTAATATCTGACCGATATAAATTCGGCGAATAAAAATAGTATTATATTCTTAGCGAATGCAGTTAACCGCGAACAAATGCAGGGAATACAACCGTTGCTGGGTAATATTTGAAATTCGTTTAATTGAAAATAGACATTCAAAATGTAAATGGCGTTTTGCATGCAACATTTTAAACGTTCTCAAAGCAACCGTTCACATTTACCCGTTTAAATTATATTTTTGAAAGTATAATCCATTTTTCAATTTAAATTAATCGATAGAAGTATCTTACCCAGCAGTGAATACAAGTCTGTAAATTACAATTTTATTTCACACCCGGGTGTGTAAATTTTGTGTTAAGAATGTAGCTATTGGGCAAGAAAATTGGCGGGAAACATTTAAAAGTTTGAATCTTCGTGTTGTGTTTTTTTTGTTTTTCTTCCATCTCTTCAATCCTTTCTTCCCAGACGCAACTAACGCCTATAAAGTTCGAAAATCGAAGAATCCGGTACCGCGACAACCGCGCGAAGCTTATAATATGAACCTGGGCGTGGTGACGACCTATCCACATCTAGCCTATACTCCGTCTCTCTCTCTCTCTCTCTCTCTCTGTCTGTCTCCTCCGTTCGTATACGAAAGTTTATCGAGTTGACTCGCAAGTTGCAACCCTCCCCCCCCCTTCCTGCCGCCCGCCCGACAGCCCGGGAGGGCATCACCCTTGTTACGACGGGATGGGGCACCGGCAGGAAAGCGGCGT
This sequence comes from Neodiprion virginianus, assembly GCF_021901495.1. Lineage (NCBI taxonomy): Eukaryota > Metazoa > Arthropoda > Insecta > Hymenoptera > Diprionidae > Neodiprion > Neodiprion virginianus. Next base: position 2,696,325 of record NC_060882.1, read on the forward strand.
TGATGGTAGTAGTGAGGCTGCACCTTGGCTCTAATGCGTGAGGGGGAGCTCGAGGGTCCGCCGATAGACGAGACTGCCGCTGCATGTATGGCTGGATTCTCCACGTCTACGGCTACGTCTACGTCTACGTCTGCGGGCGTGCGAGCGACGGCAGACCGCGCGGGCCACCCCTATATTACGAGAGTATACCCGCCGACTTGGGGCAGTACGGTCTGCAGGAGCTGGAGGAGGAACTTCTGGCAGGACGAAGGACCAAGGACCAAGGACGAAGGACGAAGGACGACGTACGCGCGACGTACGCGCGACGATACAACTGCAGTAACGACGAAGAGGAGGAGGAGGAGGAGGAGGAGGAGGAGGAGGAGGAGGAGGAGGAGGAGGAGGAGGAGGAGGAGGAGGAGGAGGAGGAGGAGGAGGCGGAGGAGGAGGAGGAGGAGGAGGAGGAGGAGGAGGAGGCGGAGGAGGAGGACGAGGATGAAGAGGACGTGGACGACGGGGACGGGGACGACGACCGCGACCACGACCACGATCACGACCACGACCACGACCACGACGTCCGTCCTCACTCATTCCACTTTGGTTTGGTTCATTCCGCTCCGCTCCGCGCCACTCTAGCGAGCTCTCGGGCCAAACACCATAGGCACGATAGCCTAGGCATAGGGCACCGGCTAGAGAGAGGGTTCCGTTTTCGTCCAACCTCTTTTCAGAATTCGTGCGGGTGTTTTATAGAGACAGTGCGTGCCGTGCAGCCGAGAGTGCGTGCGTGAAAAAAGTGCGCATGAGTGCGTCGAGCGAGAGCCGTGCCTTCCTCTATCGCATCCTGAACGCAACGCAGGCTTCAGTCTCTAAATGTGGCATTTAAGTGATCGTTCCGTTCGCGCTCATCGACAAAACACTCGAAATTAAACAAACATGCATCCATCGCGAATTTACAAGTGATATCCGGTTATTGTTAATATCGGTTATATTAATTGTTATCTTTTTTTTTTTTTTTTTTATATACATATACACACACGATTACAAACACACGAGCGCGCGCGCGCCTTCGTATCTATATATATATATACTTATTATACGTATGCATATACATATTCATTTATACGTATATATATATGCGTATACTTTATAGTGTGCATGTCGTAAATACAGCTATATTTGAAAAACTGCATACATTCCGCACTTATCACAACAAGTAAGTGACTTTTTCAAATAACATTCACGCACTTTGTGATAGTGTTAAATTTTTTACTTCTCGTCTGTGTACTTTTAACATACAACGGATATCGTGTAGTTCTTATAATATTTGGCGTACAATATTCACGGCTAATCACTCGAGCCGTAATTAATTTTTAATCTATTATTGCGCTGCTTCGGTAGACATTAGTCAACGAAAAATGTTTCATTACTTAAATTTACACGTTACATTGCCTTTTCTAGTATTGTTTTTTTTTTTTACATTCGCTTCGTCCTCAAGAAAGTCACGTATACTATTAATTTGTAATCCGCGGGTAATTTGCGCGCATTGTATACTTACGCGGTATTACAATATTCGTTAGCAACAAAGTATTCGTCGAAATTTCGTTCAACTTTGATTAATGTCGAATGACAAATATCGTGTTAAATCGATGAAATTGATGAATTATCGGACACGATAGTAATTAATTAACGAAGGATAAAAATTTGCGTTTTGTGTCAAGTATGGCGTATATACAGGATATGCGCGCACGAGTCGCCATGCGCATGCTCTACAGCTGCGAAAAGTATATATGTACATTGGCCTTTTATTTTACAAACTCGTGATAATCATCGGTCTGCACATCAATTTCAGTTAATAAATCGTCTGCTCTCGGTATAATTAATCATTCCTGTACAATATGCAGTTGTGTTTTTCACGCACAGTGTGCTCAGAGTACGTATAACGACTGATGCAGTTTTCGTTGTATCAGCTTATACCTTATCATACGACTAATCGGATAATTGACGGTTAACATGTGTACTTATACATTGACATATGTGTTTAATAAACAGAAACAAGAAATACTGTTATTGAACATAAACGACGGTCCGGGAAATCGCGACAAAAATGGTTTATTCGAGTCACGTATATGTCAGGACTTTGAATCGTACGCTAAGAGAATGCCTGCACAATGACGCAGATTCTTATATTCTTGGTCGATGCGGTTACTGCGGGATTCGTTTCTAATCCAAATATGTCACGCCTGTTACTGAAAGCTATATATATGACAATTTAACTAACAATAAATGTTTAATTTTGATTTAAATTTGCGCGGTACTGGAATTATGCACTGCATTATACTTTTATACAATTCGTTTTGTCGGTGTCGAGCAAATATTTTCGCCTTCTCATATCGTGTAGAAATCGATATGCCGCATGTAGAAATACAAATATGTAGATATTTTCATTTGACTTGAACTTATACGTCACAAGTTAAATTGTAAAACTGCGGTACTATGGACGGTTACATATTATACTCTTATATATATATATGTTACATATTATACGTTTATATATATTATATATTATATATATTATATATATATATATATAATATGTATATACACGTAGGTCATAAACTGAGAATTATAACTGCACGCGAATTTTGTATTCGTGCTCAAGTCGCTCCATGCGATACGTTTTTTCGCTTTAATTTAGAATATATTTTCATTGATATTGCTTGGGGTAAATTCGATATATTCATATTACATTCATTACATATCTTTGGGTATACAGATGCCATGTACCATGTATGTGTAAATGCACGCATGGAAAATATTAATGTGCAACTCCTGAAGATATAAAATTATTGTAGATGAAATTCTAATTTTGTAGTTACGATTCATGTTTATTCAAATAGCCAAAAATATCAACGGTCCAAAATAAACATTTGTCTATTTTTCTTTGTCTAGGATTAAAAAAAAATACTGTAATGGGGACTGCAACTCAACAGTACTGCCTGCGCTGGAACAATCACAGATCAAACTTACTGACAGTGTTCGACGAGCTGTTGCAAAACGAGGCTTTCACCGATGTCACGTTAGCAGTGGATGGCGGTGCATCGGTCAAATGTCACAGAATGGTTTTGGCGGCGTGCTCCTCGTACTTCCAAACTCTCTTCATTGATCTACCGTGTAAACATCCTGTAGTCGTGCTAAAAGATGTTAAATATATCGAGATAAAAGCAATTCTGGAGTACATGTATCGTGGCGAAGTAAACGTTGCTCAGGAACAGCTCGGCGGCTTGCTGAAGGTTGCCGAAGCACTCAAGGTTAAAGGACTGGTAGAAGAAAATGGCTCACAGGGTAGAAGGGAGGAAGGTGAAACCACAGCCCCGTCGCCTCCTGCAATAACGACTAGCACTACAAGCAGCGCGGCTCACAGTAGTGGCCAGATCTCGCCACCTCACTCTACCGGCACCCCTTACAGTCAGTACGGCAAATCGCCCGTAGATAGAGGACAGGGAAGGCTGTCTATGCCGATGTGGGCATTGTCAGGGCTGCCGCTGGCCCAACATCCGTCATCCGGCCATCCGCCACCCCCCCATGCCCAGCATTCGTCCATGTTGGGTGGCTCGTACGACAACGGGTCAGACTCGTCACCTCTAAAACGAAAAAAAATGTCAAATATGCTTATTAACCGTGATACACCGATCCTGAGAACCGTACTTGGACAAGGGCATGCGGACAGCTCCCAAGGGGGTGTACCCCTGTTACATCCAGACAGTCACGAAAGCCACTCTCGCACCCATAGCAACGGCTCGGCCAACGACATGGACAGGCGCAACAGTAACGATCTTTCACAGAGCGAGGCTGTTCACAGTCCTTACACAGACATATCGCTAATGGATGAAGATGAAAAGCCTTCGCCACAATCCTTTGCAGGAGAAACAAACCGAGGTGAGATTGAGAAATATGATCATGGAGCTTCTGCGTTGGAATGGGATTAGGATCTGTCGAATATGATTGTACAAACACGATTAGCTTCAGGGGGTGGATTTTACAATGGTATTGATGATTTTGAAATAATTGTAAGCTGTACTAGAGATTATGTCAGAAGATAACTCAACGATTTTGCAAGAGTGCTGAATGCACTTGAGAGTTGCTGTTACAGCTAGTAAATAGCCGGAAGGTTGATAGATATTTATCACGTGTTTATATTTTTTGTTATCAAGATTGTAATTTTGTTTTGTGTAATCATTTTAGGAATAGTCAATTACGTTCCGACACAAAAACCTGAATGGAAACGTTACAAACAATACACAAGGAACGACATAATGTCGGCGATAGAAGCGGTCAGATCGGGAATGAGTGCCCTGCAAGCGGCTCGAAAATATGGTGTACCATCGCGCACCCTGTACGACAAAGTCAAAAAATTGGGAATAACCACATCAAGACCTTTCAAACGTGGCTCTAATGGAAGCGGGGCTTGTTTTCCATATGGTATAGGTGGTAATGCAAATGGAACCATTTACAGCGGTGGATTGTCAGAAAGTGAAAATGAAAACAGTAGCGCAGGAATAGGGAATAATCCTGGGTCGATGCTCGATCCAAGTTTCATAGAGGGTCGAGACACCGTTGAACGAGAAACTATGATAGAAATGACACTTCGCAGTCCGAGCCCAGCCGTTCACTCAATGTCTCAACAGCACCAACAACAGCAGCAGCAGCAACAGCCGACTACAGAAGATCAAGTAGAAGATTTGTCGGTGAACCGAAAGCCAGAGATTCGAGTAATAGTACCACCGTTAATAGTCAAGGAGGAAGAACAGGATACTCCAAATAACTCTGATCGTAACTAATTACTAACGTTGTCGTTGTTGTCAATTTTTGTTTCATTTAGTTACAAAGATAAATTCAGGGATTAATCGTTAGCTGCATACCAATAGTCATGCGACGCATGTAACTAATGCTATAAGCATTCGTATTCACCGATCCGTACTATATAATGTGAACGTTACGAAGAGAAAAAAAAAAGAGAATCAATGAAACGTGGTGATTATTCCTGGTAGTAGCTTCAATAAGACTGACTATGCGTCGCAATTTCATGAGACTGAAAATATAATATGCTTGTCCAAAATTTGTATGAGTATTCAGCCGATATTAATATTACGAAAAAATTAATCCCTCATTATCGTGCCATGCTCTGTAAATTTTTGGACCAGCGACCATATTTACACTTATTTTATATTGTTGTGATCCATTTTTATTTGCAATCGATTAACATATAGTAGTAATTTAAGATAAGAATAAATTCTTAAACGAGCATAGTAGAATTGAGTTACGTTATGGTATATTGGGGAAGATGTATATTATTTTCACATTTTCAAAATATCCTTACTTGGCATTAAATGCTAGCCATAGGACGTGAATTTATTATATACACTATACATTGAACAATTTCGTTGATGACTGAGATACCGCTGTTAATTTGTTATATAAATAAGAATAGATTATTATCTCTACAGACCTTGGCCCTGGGAAACAGCTGCAATATTGCTCAAACATATCTACATAATATAATAGAACGACCTACCTCATTGTACAATACGGATATGTTGTACTTTAACATAAGACTGATCTACCGAATACATGATACCAACTCGACAATCCTCATGTTAAACACGCTAATTACATCATATATTATTATACATATATATTATATTATAAGTTATAAATACTATATTATTATATTGTACGCTAACTTTCATTAATATTATTATTATTATTATTATTATTATTATCACTCTTTTTATTCTATTATTATTGCTACTATGATTGTTATTATTATTATTTTTATTATTACTACTACGATTATTATTATTATTATTATTAATTTTTTTTTTTAATATTATTAATTATAATAATAATATACACAGTATATCACTGTAGTTGCCTTATCATAGCCGTCCAACGGCTTATGACAAAAGATACATTGTGTGTTTTCATAAAATTCGGCACTAGTACCTGATACTGTGCTGAAGCTGCGTGTCGACACAGCGAAGCATGTTGTATTTAATCATGAGGAAATGCCTTAGGAGACTAATGCCATAAAATCGAATCTAATTCATACATGTACGGATATCTACGGGTATATATATATATATAGAATATATATATATATATATATATATACAGAAATATAAAATCGAATCTAATTCATTTTAGTATAGATATCTACCGATATATATATAAATATATACACACATACGCAAATAAATAAATGTAATAAGCATGTGTATGTATATAAATTATACATAGGCGTATACACAGGTAGATATCTAGAAATATACTGAGAAACATTTATACGCGTAAAGACGCGTGCATAGTTCTTTAAAAGTCTGAATTAGTAATTACACAGCCGCTTTGTACAATTCATATATTAAGTCCTACCTTTACATGTAACAAAAAAATTTATTATACGTACCCAAAATTTGGCGTAAAATTATACAGACACAGTGTTCACTCGTAAAATATTGGCCACAACTGCATGGAGGATATCATAAATGGCCCTCTATTTCATTAAAATCTTAGTTTTCCAATAATAACTAATACACCTATATAGATTACAATGACGTACAAGCCTACACTGTAATGTTTTACACGATTATTGGGCATTCCATATACTCATGTGCAAAATAGTTTTAACCCATAGAATATTGATTTACAATCAAGCTATTGTTAAAGTACCTGGAAATGTGATTTGTCTCTCGTCTTCACATGATACTGTGCTTCTCATTTTTGTACTTTCTCACTTACCAGTTACAGAATATTCAATCAGATTTGTAGGAATGGAAAACAAAAATAGTTTGTCGATTGAAAAAAGCAAAAAGAAATAAAAATGTATTACTTTGCCAGTAATCGTAGTGACATCTTTTGTTCATAATAGTGCATAACAATAATTGTAGAACTGTTTTGGAGGACACATAAGAAGGATCGGCTGTAGAAATATTGTTTCCATATTGTTATATTTTTTTTCTTTATTTTATGATAATTTCGACAAATTTATGTCTAATCATTTTTCGCTATTAAAATAAATGAGTGCTTTAAGTGTTGATGTGGCCCAGCCATCGCACCGTATGTATAGGTATCTATATATATTTTATTAGAAAAAAAAAATTTGTGAATATCACACCAGATTTGGAACAGACAAAGCCTTAGATTGAAATAGCATTGTATGTTTTTATTATATTCTCATATAAACGTTAAGGTTGTATCGAAAATGGGGTTGGCCACAATATCGTTACTTGCAAGAACAACGATGCCTTATGAGACACTACCATATTTACTTAATTTGCTTACGATAAATAAATTATGAAACAAAAGTAAATAGTTATAAGTGAATGATACTGCCTTAACAACAGCTGTTGTATTATTTGTAAGACTGATTTTTTAGACTATGATAGATATTACAGCGAAGATATATATATAATAATATTTGTCTCACATGGATCACTGAATATTTCTACCTCATGGATGCGTATTATCAATTATTGTGCAAGTTTGTTATGAAATATATTATCCATATAATTTGATGTTATTTTCTATTACTGTTGGTAATTAATTTGACTCCGAATTTGAATTTATAGATTGTCCTCGTTCAATCTTGTCAGATGAAACTAATTAAAAACAATTTTCACTTCACAATGTACTGTAACTATTTCTGGAAAATTTCGAAAAATAAAGAAACCCGAAAATTGGTAAGGTCGACAAAGCGAAAACAGCAGGGCCATTGTTCACGTATACGATGTGGACAAGACTGACTTACGATTGGTAAGCGCTGGTATCAAATAGCGGGTTGATTTAACGAAAATCGGTGGTGATTAGTCAGTGGTCACTGCAATCGATGGTTCAAAAGTTGAAATCAATACCTGAACTTGTGTTACATTTTTTCGGCGGTTGAACTTAATATGTTCTACTTGGCTATTTCGCATTTCTGAGGGTCGGATGAGTTGTGACAGAAAATTGATAACCAACTTGGTGAGAAATAGTTATGGCTCCGAAAAAAGTTATTACCAATGGAAACGTATGACTGACCCTTTGGCGTTTTTGTCGCAAATTTTCGCGATTTTAAAAAGTGCTGGAATAAATTCTTTCTGGCACTATTCCGACGTAATTTTAAGAGAGAAATCGATTAGGCGTAGTCCCAATACGCTGCGATCAACGCATCAGAAGTTACAGCCATAAAACCAGAACCTGAATTTTCGACATTTTTCAGCAGGTGCTTTTTCGCTCGCCATTTCTCTCCCGTTGGTCCTACGCTGTTTTCGCTGCGATTTCTGAGTTCCACAGGGTCCGATTGGTCGGACAAGAGTCGTTTGAATCGAATCTGAGACCAAAAGTTTTCTGCCCAAAAAAAAGTAAGGCTAACCCCTTTGTGTTTTTGGCGAAAATTTTCGCGATTTTGGAAAAAGCTGGAATCAATTAATTGTGGCACTGATCGGACGTAATTTGGCGAGTGAAATCGATTGGGCGCAGTCCCAATACGCTGCGATTAACGCATCAAAAATTACAGCCAAAAAACCAGAACCTGAATTTTCGACATTTTTCAGCAGGTGCTTTTTCGCTCGCTATATCTCTCCTGTTGGTCCTACGCTCTTTTCGCTGCGATTTCTGAGTTCCACAGGGCGCGATTGGTCGGATAAGGGTCGTTTAAATCGAATCTGAGACCAAAAGTTTTCTGGCAAAAAAAAAAGCAAGGCTAACCCCTGACCATTTATGGCGAAAATTTTCGCGATTTTGGAAAGTGCTGGAATCAATTACTTGTAGCACTGATCGGACGTAATTTTGCGAGGGAAATCGATTGATCGCAGTCCCAATACGCTGCGATCAACGCATCAGAAGTTACAGCCCAAAAACCAGAACCTGAATTTTCGACATTTTTCAGCAGGTGCTTTTTCGCTCGCCATATCTCTCCTGTTGGTCCTACGCTCTTTTCGCTGCGATTTCTGAGTTCCTGAGGGTCCAGTTGGTCAGATAAGGGTCGTTTGAATCGAATCTGAGACCAAAAGTTTTTTGCCCAAAAAAAAAGTAAGGCTAACCCCTTTGTGTTTTTGGCGAAAATTTTCGCGATTTTGGAAAGAGCTGGAATCAATTAATTGTAGCACTGATCGGACGTAATTTTGCGAGTGAAATCGATTGGGCGCAGTCCCAATACGCTGCGATCAACGCATCAGAAGTCACAGCCAAAAAACCTGAACCTGAATTTTCGACATTTTTCAGCAGGTGCTTTTTCGCTCGCCATATCTCTCCTGTTGGTCCTACGCTCTTTTCGCTGCGATTTCTGAGTTCCTGAGGGTCCAGTTGGTCAGATAAGGGTCGTTTGAATCGAATCTGAGACCAAAAGTTTTTTGCCCAAAAAAAAAGTAAGGCTAACCCCTTTGTGTTTTTGGCGAAAATTTTCGCGATTTTGGAAAAAGCTGGAATCAATTAATTGTAGCACTGATCGGACGTAAATTGGCGAGTGAAATCGATTGGGCGCAGTCCCAATACGCTGCGATTAACGCATCAAAAATTACAGCCAAAAAACCAGAACCTGAATTTTCGACATTTTTCAGCAGGTGCTTTTTCGCTCGCTATATCTCTCCTGTTGGTCCTACGCTCTTTTCGCTGCGATTTCTGAGTTCCACAGGGCGCGATTGGTCGAATAAGGGTCGTTGAAATCGAATCTGAGACCAAAAGTTTTCTGGCCAAAAAAAAAGCAAGGCTAACCCCCGACCATTTATGGCGAAAATTTTCGCGATTTTGGAAAGTGCTGGAATCAATTAATTGTAGCACTGATCGGACGTAATTTTGCGAGAGAAATCGATTGATCGAAGTCCCGATACGCTGCGATCAACGCATCAGAAGTTACAGCCAAAAAACCAGAACCTGAATTTTCGACATTTTTCAGCAGGTGCTCTTTCGCTCGCCATTTCTCTCCTGTTGGTCCTACGCTCTTTTCGCTGCGATTTCTGAGTTCCACAGGGTCCGATTGGTCGGATAAGGGTCGTTCAAATCGAATCTGAGACCGAAAGTTTTTTGGCCGAAAAAAAGCAAGGCTAACCCCTTTGTGTTTTTGGCGAAAATTTTCGCGATTTTGGAAAGTGCTGGAATCAATTAATTGTAGCACTGATCGGACGTAATTTTGCGAGAGAAATCGATTGAGCGCAGTCCCAATACGCTGCGATCAACGCATCAGAAGTTACGGCCAAAAAACCAGAACCTGAATTTTCGACATTTTTCAGCAGGTGCTCTTTCGCTCGCCATTTCTCTCCTGTTGGTCCTACGCTCGTTTCGCTGCGATTTTTGAGTTCCACAGGGTCCGATTGGTCGGACAAGGGTCGTTTAAATCGAATCTAAGACCAAAAGTTTTCCGCCCAAAAAAAAAGGAAGGCTAACCCCTTTGTGTTTTTGGCGAAAATTTTCGCGATTTTGGAAAAAGCTGGAATCAATTAATTGTAGCACTGATCGGACGTAATTTTGCGAGTGAAATCGATTGGGCGCAGTCTCAATACGCTGCGATCAACGCATCAGAAGTTACAGCCAAAAAACCAGAACCTGAATTTTCGACATTTTTCAGCAGGTGCTCTTTCGCTCGCCATTTCTCTCCTGTTGGTCCTACGCTCTTTTCGCTGCGATTTCTGAGTTCCACAGGGTCCGATTGGTCGGATAAGGGTCGTTCAAATCGAATCTGGGACCGAAAGTTTTTTGGCCAAAAAAAAAGCAAGGCTAACCCCTTTGTGTTTTTGGCGAAAATTTTCGCGATTTTGGAAACAGCTGGAATCAATTAATTGTGGCACTGATCGGACGTAATTTTGCGAGTGAAATCGATTGGGCGCAGTCCCAATACGCTGCGATCAACGCATCAGAAGTTACAGCCAAAAAACCAGAACCTGAATTTTCGACATTTTTCAGCAGGTGCTCTTTCGCTCGCCATTTCTCTCCTGTTGGTCCTACGCTCTTTTCGCTGCGATTTCTGAGTTCCACAGGGTCCGATTGGTCGGATAAGGGTCGTTTGAATCGAATCTGAGACCAAAAGTTTTTTGCCCTAAAAAAAAGTAAGGCTAACCCCTTTGTGTTTTTGGCGATAATTTTCGCGATTTTGGAAAGTGCTGGAATCAATTATTTGTAGCACTGGTCGGACGTAATATGGCGAGTGAAATCGATTGGGCGCAGTCCCAATACGCTGCGATTAACGCATCAAAAATTACAGCCAGAAAACCAGAACCTGAATTTTCGACATTTTTCAGCAGGTGCTTTTTCGCTCGCTATATCTCTCCTGTTGGTCCTACGCTCGTTTCGCTGCGATTTCTGAGTTCCACAGGGCGCGATTGGTCGAATAAGGGTCGTTGATATCGAATCTGAGACCAAAAGTTTTCTGGCCAAAAAAAAAGCAAGGCTAACCCCCGACCATTTATGGCGAAAATTTTCGCGATTTTGGAAAGTGCTGGAATCAATTAATTGTAGCACTGATCGGACGTAATTTTGCGAGAGAAATCGATTGATTGCAGTCCCAATACGCTGCGATCAACGCATCAGAAGTTACAGCCAAAAAACCAGAACCTGAATTTTCGACATTTTTCAGCAGGTGCTCTTTCGCTCGCCATTTCTCTCCTGTAGGTCCTACGCTTTTTTAGCTGCGATTTCTGAGATCCACAGGGTCCGATTGGTCGGATAAAGGTCGTTGAAATCGAATCTGAGACCAAAAGTTTTCTGCCCAAAAAAAAAGTAAGGCTAACCCCTTTGTGTTTTTGGCGAAAATTTTCGCGATTTTGGAAAAGGGCGGAAGCAATTATTTGTAGCACTGTTCGGACGTGATTTTGCGAGTGAAATCGATTGGGCGCAGTCCCAATACGCTGCGATCAACGCATCAGAAGTTACAGCCAAAAAACCAGAACCTGAATTTTCGACATTTTTCAGCAGGTGCTCTTTCGCTCGCCATTTCTCTCCTGTTGGTCCTACGCTCTTTTCGCTGCGATTTCTGAGTTCCACAGGGTCCGATTGGTCGGATAAGGGTCGTTCAAATCGATTCTGGGACCGAAAGTTTTTTGGCCAAAAAAAAAGCAAGGCTAACCCCTTTGTGTTTTTGGCGAAAATTTTCGCGATTTTGGAAACAGCTGGAATCATTTAATTGTAGCACTGATCGGACGTAATTTTGCGAGTGAAATCGATTGGGCGCAGTCCCAATACGCTGCGATCAACGCATCAGAAGTTACAGCCAAAAAACCAGAACCTGAATTTTCGACATTTTTCAGCAGGTGCTCTTTTGCTCGCCATATCTCTCCTGTTGGTCCTACGCTCTTTTCGCTGCGATTTCTGAGTTCCACAGGGTCCGATTGGTCGGATAAGGGTCGTTCAAATCGAATCTGAGACCGAAAGTTTTTTGGCCAAAAAAAAGCAAGGCTAACCCCTTTGTGTTTTTGGCGAAAATTTTCGCGATTTTGGAAACAGCTGGAATCAATTAATTGTAGCACTGATCGGACGTAATTTTGCGAGTGAAATCGTTTGGGCGCAGTCCCAATACGCTGCGATCAACGCATCAGAAGTTACAGCCAAAAAACCAGAACCTGAATTTTCGACATTTTTCAGCAGGTGCTCTTTCGCTCGCCATTTCTCTCCTGTTGGTCCTACTCTCTTTTCGCTGCGATTTCTGAGTTCCACAGGGTCCGATTGGTCGGATAAGGGTCGTTCAAATCGAATCTGAGACCGAAAGTTTTTTGGCCAAAAAAAAAGCAAGGCTAACCCCTTTGTGTTTTTGGCGAAAATTTTCGCGATTTTGGAAAGTGCTGGAATCAATTAATTGTAGCACTGATCGGACGTAATTTTGCGAGGGAAATCGATTGAGCGCAGTCTCAATACGCTGCGATCAACGCATCAGAAGTTACAGCCAAAAAACCAGAACCTGAATTTTCGACATTTTTGAGCAGGTGCTTTTTCGCTCGCCATATCTCTCCTGTTGGTCCTACGCTCTTTTCGCTGCGATTTCTGAGTTCCACAGGGTCCGATTGGTCGGATAAGGGTCGTTCAAATCGAATCCGAGACCGAAAGTTTTTTGGCCAAAAAAAAAGCAAGGCTAACCCCTTTGTGTTTTTGGCGAAAATTTTCGCGATTTTGGAAACAGCTGGAATCAATTAATTGTGGCACTGATCGGACGTAATTTTGCGAGTGAAATCGATTGGGCGCAGTCCCAATACGCTGCGATCAACGCATCAGAAGTTACAGCCAAAAAACCAGAACCTGAATTTTCGACATTTTTCAGCAGGTGCTCTTTCGCTCGCCATTTCTCTCCTGTTGGTCCTACGCTCTTTTCGCTGCGATTTCTGAGTTCCACAGGGTCCGATTGGTCGGATAAGGGTCGTTTGAATCGAATCTGAGACCAAAAGTTTTTTGCCCTAAAAAAAAGTAAGGCTAACCCCTTTGTGTTTTTGGCGATAATTTTCGCGATTTTGGAAAGTGCTGGAATCAATTAATTGTAGCACTGGTCGGACGTAATATGGCGAGTGAAATCGATTGGGCGCAGTCCCTATACGCTGCGATCAACGCATCAGAATTTACAGCCAAAAAACCAGAACCTGAATTTTCGACATTTTTCAGCAGGTGCTCTTTCGCTCGCCATTTCTCTCCTGTTGGTCCTACGCTCTTTTCGCTGCGATTTCTGAGTTCCACAGGGTCCGATTGGTCGGATAAGGGTCGTTCAAATCGAATCTGAGACCGAAAGTTTTTTGGCCAAAAAAAAAGCAAGGCCCCGTTGTGTTTTTGGCGAAAATTTTCGCGATTTTGGAAAGTGCTGGAATCAATTAATTGTAGCACTGATCGGACGTAATTTTGCGAGGGAAATCGATTGAGCGCAGTTCCAATACGCTGCGATCAACGCATCAGAAGTTACAGCCAAAAAACCAGAACCTGAATTTTCGACATTTTTCAGCAGGTGCTCTTTCGCTCGCCATTTCTCTCCTGTAGGTCCTACGCTTTTTTAGCTGCGATTTCTGAGATCCACGGGGTCCGATTGGTCGGATAAAGGTCGTTGGAATCGAATCTGAGACCAAAAGTTTTCTGCCCAAAAAAAAAGTAAGGCTAACCCCTTTGTGTTTTTGGCGAAAATTTTCGCGATTTTGGAAAAGGGCGGAAGCAATTAATTGTAGCACTGTTCGGACGTAATTTTGCGAGTGAAATCGATTGGGCGCAGTCCCAATACGCTGCGATCAACGCATCAGAAGTTACAGCCAAAAAACCAGAACCTGAATTTTCGACATTTTTCAGCAGGTGCTCTTTCGCTCGCCATTTCTCTCCTGTTGGTCCTACGCTCTTTTCGCTGCGATTTCTGAGTTCCACAGGGTCCGATTGGTCGGATAAGGGTCGTTCAAATCGATTCTGAGACCGAAAGTTTTTTGGCCAAAAAAAAAGCAAGGCTAACCCCTTTGTGTTTTTGGCGAAAATTTTCGCGATTTTGGAAAGTGCTGGAATCAATTAATTGTAGCACTGATCGGACGTAATTTTGCGAGAGAAATCGATTGAGCGCAGTCTCAATACGCTGCGATCAACGCATCAGAAGTTACAGCCAAAAAACCAGAACCTGAATTTTCGACATTTTTGAGCAGGTGCTTTTTCGCTCGCCATATCTCTCCTGTTGGTCCTACGCTCTTTTCGCTGCGATTTCTGAGTTCCACAGGGTCCGATTGGTCGGATAAGGGTCGTTCAAATCGAATCTGAGACCGAAAGTTTTTTGGCCAAAAAAAAAGCAAGGCTAACCCCTTTGTGTTTTTGGCGAAAATTTTCGCGATTTTGGAAACAGCTGGAATCAATTAATTGTGGCACTGATCGGACGTAATTTTGCGAGTGAAATCGATTGGGCGCAGTCCCAATACGCTGCGATCAACGCATCAGAAGTTACAGCCAAAAAACCAGAACCTGAATTTTCGACATTTTTCAGCAGGTGCTCTTTCGCTCGCCATTTCTCTCCTGTTGGTCCTACGCTCTTTTCGCTGCGATTTCTGAGTTCCACAGGGTCCGATTGGTCGGATAAGGGTCGTTCAAATCGATTCTGAGACCGAAAGTTTTTTGGCCAAAAAAAAAGCAAGGCTAACCCCTTTGTGTTTTTGGCGAAAATTTTCGCGATTTTGGAAACAGCTGGAATCAATTAATTGTAGCACTGATCGGACGTAATTTTGCGAGTGAAATCGATTGGGCGCAGTCCCAATACGCTGCGATCAACGCATCAGAAGTTACAGCCAAAAAACCAGAACCTGAATTTTCGACATTTTTCAGCAGGTGCTCTTTTGCTCGCCATATCTCTCCTGTTGGTCCTACGCTCTTTTCGCTGCGATTTCTGAGTTCCACAGGGTCCGATTGGTCGGATAAGGGTCGTTCAAATCGAATCTGAGACCGAAAGTTTTTTGGCCAAAAAAAAGCAAGGCTAACCCCTTTGTGTTTTTGGCGAAAATTTTCGCGATTTTGGAAACAGCTGGAATCAATTAATTGTAGCACTGATCGGACGTAATTTTGCGAGTGAAATCGTTTGGGCGCAGTCCCAATACGCTGCGATCAACGCATCAGAAGTTACAGCCAAAAAACCAGAACCTGAATTTTCGACATTTTTCAGCAGGTGCTCTTTCGCTCGCCATTTCTCTCCTGTTGGTCCTACGCTCTTTTCGCTGCGATTTCTGAGTTCCACAGGGTCCGATTGGTCGGATAAGGGTCGTTTGAATCGAATCTGAGACCAAAAGTTTTTTGCCCTAAAAAAAAGTAAGGCTAACCCCTTTGTGTTTTTGGCGATAATTTTCGCGATTTTGGAAAGTGCTGGAATCAATTAATTGTAGCACTGGTCGGACGTAATATGGCGAGTGAAATCGATTGGGCGCAGTCCTAATACGCTGCGATTAACGCATCAAAAATTACAGCGAGAAAACCAGAACCTGAATTTTCGACATTTTTCAGCAGGTGCTTTTTCGCTCGCTATATCTCTCCTGTTGGTCCTACGCTCGTTTCGCTGCGATTTCTGAGTTCCACAGGGCGCGATTGGTCGAATAAGGGTCGTTGATATCGAATCTGAGACCAAAAGTTTTCTGGCCAAAAAAAAAGCAAGGCTAACCCCCGGCCATTTATGGCGAAAATTTTCGCGATTTTGGAAAGTGCTGGAATCAATTAATTGTAGCACTGATCGGACGTAATTTTGCGAGAGAAATCGATTGATCGAAGTCCCAATACGCTGCGATCAACGCATCAGAAGTTACAGCCAAAAAACCAGAACCTGAATTTTCGACATTTTTCAGCAGGTGCTCTTTCGCTCGCCATTTCTCTCCTGTTGGTCCTACGCTCTTTTTGCTGCGATTTCTGAGTTCCACAGGGTCCGATAGGTCGGATAAGGGTCGTTCAAATCGAATCTGAGACCGAAAGTTTTTTGGCCGAAAAAAAGCAAGGCTAACCCCTTTGTGTTTTTGGCGAAAATTTTCGCGATTTTGGAAAGTGCTGGAGTCAATTAATTGTAGCACTGATCGGACGTAATTTTGCGAGAGAAATCGATTGAGCGCAGTCCCAATACGCTGCGATCAACGCATCAGAAGTTACAGCCAAAAAACCAGAACCTGAATTTTCGACATTTTTCAGCAGGTGCTCTTTCGCTCGCCATTTCTCTCCTGTTGGTCCTACGCTCGTTTCGCTGCGATTTCTGAGTTCCACAGGGTCCGATTGGTCGGACAAGGGTCGTTTAAATCGAATCTGAGACCAAAAGTTTTCCGCCCAAAAAAAAGGAAGGCTAACCCCTTTGTGTTTTTGGCGAAAATTTTCGCGATTTTGGAAACAGCTGGAATCAATTAATTGTAGCACTGATCGGACGTAATTTTGCGAGTGAAATCGATTGGGCGCAGTCTCAATACGCTGCGATCAACGCATCAGAAGTTACAGCCAAAAAACCAGAACCTGAATTTTCGACATTTTTCAGCAGGTGCTCTTTCGCTCGCCATTTCTCTCCTGTTGGTCCTACGCTCTTTTCGCTGCGATTTCTGAGTTCCACAGGGTCCGATTGGTCGGATGAGGGTCGTTCAAATCGAATCTGAGACCGAAAGTTTTTTGGCCAAAAAAAAAGCAAGGCTAACCCCTTTGTGTTTTTGGCGAAAATTTTCGCGATTTTGGAAACAGCTGGAATCAATTAATTGTGGCACTGATCGGACGTAATTTTGCGAGTGAAATCGATTGGGCGCAGTCCCAATACGCTGCGATCAACGCATCAGAAGTTACAGCCAAAAAACCAGAACCTGAATTTTCGACATTTTTCAGCAGGTGCTCTATCGCTCGCCATTTCTCTCCTGTTGGTCCTACGCTCTTTTCGCTGCGATTTCTGAGTTCCACAGGGTCCGATTGGTCGGATAAGGGTCGTTTGAATCGAATCTGAGACCAAAAGTTTTTTGCCCTAAAAAAAAGTAAGGCTAACCCCTTTGTGTTTTTGGCGATAATTTTCGCGATTTTGGAAAGTGCTGGAATCAATTAATTGTAGCACTGGTCGGACGTAATATGGCGAGTGAAATCGATTGGGCGCAGTCCCAATACGCTGCGATTAACGCATCAAAAATTACAGCCAGAAAACCAGAACCTGAATTTTCGACATTTTTCAGCAGGTGCTTTTTCGCTCGCTATATCTCTCCTGTTGGTCCTACGCTCGTTTCGCTGCGATTTCTGAGTTCCACAGGGCGCGATTGGTCGAATAAGGGTCGTTGATATCGAATCTGAGACCAAAAGTTTTCTGGCCAAAAAAAAAGCAAGGCTAACCCCCGACCATTTATGGCGAAAATTTTCGCGATTTTGGAAAGTGCTGGAATCAATTAATTGTAGCACTGATCGGACGTAATTTTGCGAGAGAAATCGATTGATTGCAGTCCCAATACGCTGCGATCAACGCATCAGAAGTTACAGCCAAAAAACCAGAACCTGAATTTTCGACATTTTTCAGCAGGTGCTCTTTCGCTCGCCATTTCTCTCCTGTTGGTCCTACGCTCTTTTCGCTGCGATTTCTGAGTTTCACAGGGTCCGATTGGTCGGATAAGGGTCGTTCAAATCGAATCTGAGACCGAAAGTTTTTTGGCCAAAAAAAAAGCAAGGCTAACCCCTTTGTGTTTTTGGCGAAAATTTTCGCGATTTTGGAAAGTGCTGGAATCAATTAATTGTAGCACTGGTCGGACGTAATTTTGCGATAGAAATCGATTGGTCGCAGTCCCAATACGCTGCGATTAACGCATCAAAAGTTACAGCCAAAAAACCTGGACCTGAATTTTCGACACTTTTCAGCAGGTGCTTTTTCACTCGCCATTTCACTCCTGTTGGTCCTACGCTCTTTTCGCTGCGATTTCTGAGTTTCACAGGGTCCGATTGGTCGGATAAGGGTCGTTTAAATCAAATCTGAGACCAAAAGTTTTTTGGCCAAAAAAAAAGCAAGGCTAACCCCTTACCATTTTTGGCGAAAATTTCCGCGATTTTGGAAAGTGCTGGAGTCAATTAATTGTAGCACTGATCGGACGTAATTTTGCCAGAGAAATCGATTGAGCGCAGTCCCAATACGCTGCGATCAACGCATCAGAAGTTACAGCCAAAAAACCAGAACCTGAATTTTCGACATTTTTCAGCAGGTGCTTTTTCGCTCCCCATATCTCTCCTGTAGGTCCTACGGTCTTTTCGCTGCGATTTCTGAGTTTCACAGGGTCCGATTGGTCGGACAAGGGTCGTTTAAATCGAATCCGAGACCAAAAGTTTTCTGCCCAAAAAAAAAGGAAGGCTAACCCCTTTGTGTTTTTGGCGAAAATTTTCGCGATTTTGGAAAAAGCTGAAATCAATTAATTGTAGCACTGAACGGACGTAATTTTGCGGGTGAATTCGATTGGGCGCAGTCCCAATACGCTGCGATCAACGCATCAGAAGTTACAGCCAAAAAACCAGAACCTGAATTTTCGACATTTTTCAGCAGGTGCTCTTTCGCTCGCCATTTCTCTCCTGTTGGTCCTACGCTCTTTTCGCTGCGATTTCCGAGTTCCTGAGGGTCCAGTTGGTCAGATACGGGTCGATTAAATCGAATCTGAGACCAAAAGTTTTTTGGAAAAAAAAAAAAAGCAAGGCTAACCCCTTTGTGTTTTTGGCGAAAATTTTCGCGATTTTGGAAACAGCTGGAATCAATTAGTTGTAGCACTGATCGGACGTAATTTTGCGAGTGAAATCGATTGGGCGCAGTCCCAATACGCTGCGATCAACGCATCAGAAGTTACAGCCAAAAAACCAGAACCTGAATTTTCGACATTTTTCAGCAGGTGCTCTTTTGCTCGCCATATCTCTCCTGTAGGTCCTACGCTCTTTTCGCTGCGATTTCTGAGTTCCACAGGGTCCGATTGGTCGGATAAGGGTCGTTCAAATCGAATCTGAGACCGAAAGTTTTTTGGCCAAAAAAAAGCAAGGCTAACCCCTTTGTGTTTTTGGCGAAAATTTTCGCGATTTTGGAAACAGCTGGAATCAATTAATTGTAGCACTGATCGGACGTAATTTTGCGAGTGAAATCGATTGGGCGCAGTCCCAATACGCTGCGATCAACGCATCAGAAGTTACAGCCAAAAAACCAGAACCTGAATTTTCGACATTTTTCAGCAGGTGCTCTTTCGCTCGCCATTTCTCTCCTGTAGGTCCTACGCTTTTTTAGCTGCGATTTCTGAGATCCACAGGGTCCGATTGGTCGGATAAAGGTCGTTGAAATCGAATCTGAGACCAAAAGTTTTCTGGCCAAAAAAAAAGTAAGGCTAACCCCTTTGTGTTTTGGGCGAAAATTTTCGCGATTTTGGAAAAAGCTGGAATCAATTAATTGTAGCACTGATCGGACGTAATTTTGCGAGTGAAATCGATTGGGCGCAGTCCCAATACGCTGCGATCAACGCATCAGAAGTCACAGCCAAAAAACCAGAACCTGAATTTTCGACATTTTTCAGCAGGTGCTCTTTCGCTCGCCATTTCTCTCCCGTTGGTCCTACGCTCTTTTCGCTGCGATTTCTGAGTTCCACAGGGCGCGATTGGTCGGACAAGGGTCGTTCAAATCGAATCTGAGACCGAAAGTTTTTTGGCCAAAAAAAAAGCAAGGCCCCGTTGTGTTTTTGGCGAAAATTTTCGCGATTTTGGAAAGTGCTGGAATCAATTAATTGTAGCACTGATCGGACGTAATTTTGCGAGGGAAATCGATTGAGCGCAGTTCCAATACGCTGCGATCAACGCATCAGAAGTTACAGCCAAAAAACCAGAACCTGAATTTTCGACATTTTTCAGCAGGTGCTCTTTCGCTCGCCATTTCTCTCCTGTAGGTCCTACGCTTTTTCAGCTGCGATTTCTGAGATCCACAGGGTCCGATTGGTCGGATAAAGGTCGTTGAAATCGAATCTGAGACCAAAAGTTTTCTGCCCAAAAAAAAAGTAAGGCTAACCCCTTTGTGTTTTTGGCGAAAATTTTCGCGATTTTGGAGAAGGGCGGAATCAATTAATTGTAGCACTGTTCGGACGTAATTTTGCGAGTGAAATCGATTGGGCGCAGTCCCAATACGCTGCGATCAACGCATCAGAATTTACAGCCAAAAAACCAGAACCTGAATTTTCGACATTTTTCAGCAGGTGCTCTTTCGCTCGCCATTTCTCTCCTGTTGGTCCTACGCTCTTTTCGCTGCGATTTCTGAGTTCCACAGGGTCCGATTGGTCGGATAAGGGTCGTTCAAATCGAATCTGAGACCGAAAGTTTTTTGGCCAAAAAAAAAGCAAGGCCCCGTTGTGTTTTTGGCGAAAATTTTCGCGATTTTGGAAAGTGCTGGAATCAATTAATTGTAGCACTGATCGGACGTAATTTTGCGAGGGAAATCGATTGAGCGCAGTTCCAATACGCTGCGATCAACGCATCAGAAGTTACAGCCAAAAAACCAGAACCTGAATTTTCGACATTTTTCAGCAGGTGCTCTTTCGCTCGCCATTTCTCTCCTGTAGGTCCTACGCTTTTTTAGCTGCGATTTCTGAGATCCACAGGGTCCGATTGGTCGGATAAAGGTCGTTGAAATCGAATCTGAGACCAAAAGTTTTCTGCCCAAAAAAAAAGTAAGGCTAACCCCTTTGTGTTTTTGGCGAAAATTTTCGCGATTTTGGAAAAGGGCGGAAGCAATTAATTGTAGCACTGTTCGGACGTAATTTTGCGAGTGAAATCGATTGGGCGCAGTCCCAATACGCTGCGATCAACGCATCAGAAGTTACAGCCAAAAAACCAGAACCTGAATTTTCGACATTTTTCAGCAGGTGCTCTTTCGCTCGCCATTTCTCTCCTGTTGGTCCTACGCTCTTTTCGCTGCGATTTCTGAGTTCCACAGGGTCCGATTGGTCGGATAAGGGTCGTTCAAATCGATTCTGAGACCGAAAGTTTTTTGGCCAAAAAAAAAGCAAGGCTAACCCCTTTGTGTTTTTGGCGAAAATTTTCGCGATTTTGGAAACAGCTGGAATCAATTAATTGTAGCACTGATCGGACGTAATTTTGCGAGTGAAATCGATTGGGCGCAGTCCCAATACGCTGCGATCAACGCATCAGAAGTTACAGCCAAAAAACCAGAACCTGAATTTTCGACATTTTTCAGCAGGTGCTCTTTTGCTCGCCATATCTCTCCTGTTGGTCCTACGCTCTTTTCGCTGCGATTTCTGAGTTCCACAGGGTCCGATTGGTCGGATAAGGGTCGTTCAAATCGAATCTGAGACCGAAAGTTTTTTGGCCAAAAAAAAGCAAGGCTAACCCCTTTGTGTTTTTGGCGAAAATTTTCGCGATTTTGGAAACAGCTGGAATCAATTAATTGTAGCACTGATCGGACGTAATTTTGCGAGTGAAATCGATTGGGCGCAGTCCCAATACGCTGCGATCAACGCATCAGAAGTTACAGCCAAAAAACCAGAACCTGAATTTCCGACATTTTTCAGCAGGTGCTCTTTCGCTCGCCATTTCTCTCCTGTAGGTCCTACGCTTTTTTAGCTGCGATTTCTGAGATCCACAGGGTCCGATTGGTCGGATAAAGGTCGTTGAAATCGAATCTGAGACCAAAAGTTTTCTGCCCAAAAAAAAAGTAAGGCTAACCCCTTTGTGTTTTTGGCGAAAATTTTCGCGATTTTGGAAAAGGGCGGAAGCAATTAATTGTAGCACTGTTCGGACGTAATTTTGCGAGTGAAATCGATTGGGCGCAGTCCCAATACGCTGCGATCAACGCATCAGAAGTTACAGCCAAAAAACCAGAACCTGAATTTTCGACATTTTTCAGCAGGTGCTCTTTCGCTCGCCATTTCTCTCCTGTTGGTCCTACGCTCTTTTCGCTGCGATTTCTGAGTTCCACAGGGTCCGATTGGTCGGATAAGGGTCGTTCAAATCGAATCTGAGACCGAAAGTTTTTTGACCAAAAAAAAGCAAGGCTAACCCCTTTGTGTTTTTGGCGAAAATTTTCGCGATTTTGGAAACAGCTGGAATCAATTAATTGTAGCACTGATCGGACGTAATTTTGCGAGTGAAATCGATTGGGCGCAGTCCCAATACGCTGCGATCAACGCATCAGAAGTTACAGCCAAAAAACCAGAACCTGAATTTTCGACATTTTTCAGCAGGTGCTCTTTCGCTCGCCATTTCTCTCCTGTTGGTCCTACGCTCTTTTCGCTGCGATTTCTGAGTTCCACAGGGTCCGATTGGTCGGATAAGGGTCGTTCAAATCGAATCTGAGACCGAAAGTTTTTTGGCCAAAAAAAAAGCAAGGCTAACCCCTTTGTGTTTTTGGCGAAAATTTTCGCGATTTTGGAAAGTGCTGGAATCAATTAATTGTAGCACTGATCGGACGTAATTTTGCGAGAGAAATCGATTGAGCGCAGTCTCAATACGCTGCGATCAACGCATCAGAAGTTACAGCCAAAAAACCAGAACCTGAATTTTCGACATTTTTGAGCAGGTGCTTTTTCGCTCGCCATATCTCTCCTGTTGGTCCTACGCTCTTTTCGCTGCGATTTCTGAGTTCCACAGGGTCCGATCGGTCGGACAAGGGTCGTTTAAATCAAATCTGAGACCAAAAGTTTTCTGCCCAAAAAAAAAGGAAGGCTAACCCCTTTGTGTTTTTGGCGAAAATTTTCGCGATTTTGGAAAAAGCTGGAATCAATTAATTGTAGCACTGATCGGACGTAATTTTGCGAGTGAAATCGATTGGGCGCAGTCCCAATACGCTGCGATTAACGCATCAAAAATTACAGCCAAAAAACCAGAACCTGAATTTTCGACATTTTTCAGCAGGTGCTTTTTCGCTCGCCATATCTCTCCTGTTGGTCCTACGCTCTTTTCGCTGCGATTTCTGAGTTCCACAGGGTCCGATTGGTCGGACAAGGGTCGTTTAAATCGAATCTGAGACCAAAAGTTTTCTGGCCAAAAAAAAAGTAAGGCTAACCCCTTTGTGTTTTGGGCGAAAATTTTCGCGATTTTGGAAAAAGCTGGAATCAATTAATTGTAGCACTGATCGGACGTAATTTTGCGAGTGAAATCGATTGGGCGCAGTCCCAATACGCTGCGATCAACGCATCAGAAGTCACAGCCAAAAAACCAGAACCTGAATTTTCGACATTTTTCAGCAGGTGCTCTTTCGCTCGCCATTTCTCTCCCGTTGGTCCTACGCTCTTTTCGCTGCGATTTCTGAGTTCCACAGGGTCCGATTGGTCGGATAAGGGTCGTTTAAATCAAATCTGAGACCAAAAGTTTTTTGGCCAAAAAAAAAGCAAGGCTAACCCCTTACCATTTTTGGCGAAAATTTCCGCGATTTTGGAAAGTGCTGGAGTCAATTAATTGTAGCACTGATCGGACGTAATTTTGCCAGAGAAATCGATTGAGCGCAGTCCCAATACGCTGCGATCAACGCATCAGAAGTTACAGCCAAAAAACCAGAACCTGAATTTTCGACATTTTTCAGCAGGTGCTTTTTCGCTCCCCATATCTCTCCTGTTGGTCCTACGGTCTTTTCGCTGCGATTTCTGAGTTTCACAGGGTCCGATTGGTCGGACAAGGGTCGTTTAAATCGAATCCGAGACCAAAAGTTTTCTGCCCAAAAAAAAAGGAAGGCTAACCCCTTTGTGTTTTTGGCGAAAATTTTCGCGATTTTGGAAAAAGCTGAAATCAATTAATTGTAGCACTGAACGGACGTAATTTTGCGAGTGAATTCGATTGGGCGCAGTCCCAATACGCTGCGATCAACGCATCAGAAGTTACAGCCAAAAAACCAGAACCTGAATTTTCGACATTTTTCAGCAGGTGCTCTTTCGCTCGCCATTTCTCTCCTGTTGGTCCTACGCTCTTTTCGCTGCGATTTCCGAGTTCCTGAGGGTCCAGTTGGTCAGATACGGGTCGATTAAATCGAATCTGAGACCAAAAGTTTTTTGGAAAAAAAAAAAAAGCAAGGCTAACCCCTTTGTGTTTTTGGCGAAAATTTTCGCGATTTTTGAAAGTGCTGGAATTAATTAATTGTAGCACTGGTCGGACGTAATTTTGCCAGAGAAATCGATTGGGCGCAGTCCCAATACGCTGCGATCAACACATCAGAAGTCACAGCCAAAAAACGAGAACCTGTGTTTTCGACATTTTTCAGCAGGTGCTTTTTCCTTCGCAATTACTCTCCTGTTCATCTCACACTCTTTTCGCTGGGTTTTCTGAGTTCCCGGGGTCCAATTAGTCAGGAAAGGGTCATTTAAATCGAATCTGAGATCAAAAATTTTCGGCTCCAAAAATGAAAAAAAAGTAAGGCTAACCCCTTTGCGTTTTTGGCGAAAATATCCGCGATTTTGAAAAGTGCCGGAATAAATTCTTTCATGCAATCCTCCGACGTAATTTTGCGAGAGGAATCGATTGGGCGCAGTCCCAATACGCTGCGATCATCGGGTCAAGAGTTACGGTCTGAACCCAAAATCTGCACACGGTTTTCTGAAAGGTGTGGTAGAATAATCACATATATGTATGTACAAACTTTCAGCTGTTTATTCAATAAGCCCCAATCATAGTACAAGTGTTCAGGTGTTACTATTTCATGTAACGTGGATTAAACTGAATAAATAATTGAATTTTTCCATATTTTCTTCGTATCATCTCAGCTGTTGGCCCCCAATGATTTATAGTGCTTCTCGAATCCTTGAGGTCCAAATAGTCCAGGAAGAGTCGTACGAATAGATTCTGAGACAAAAGATTTTTTGCCGAAACAAAAAGTGAGGCTAACCCCTTGGGAATTTGGTGAGCATTTTGGCGTTTTAAAAAAATGCTGGATCCATTCCTTCGATGCACTATACCGACATCATATTGCGAAAGGAATCCATTGCGCGCTGTCTGAAGTTCAAGTGGCGAGTGAATGTACGGTGTTTGCATAACACTGCAAATTCTCGTACATATCAATCACTTGATATGTAATCTCCCGACTTCTTCGAAAATGATCTTACAACTGCTAAATAATTTTTAACGTATTTTAATGAATAAATAATCTAGAAACATGTACATATTTCCTAACCTCTTCGTCGGTTAATTTATACACAACGACTTTAACAAAGTTTAGGCTTTGGGCTTAAGAGTCTCCTTAGCCAATGATTCATCTTCGTCGCTGGAGAAAGACAACAATACTTCTAATAATTGCAAAGCTTTTCGCGTTCCATTGCACTCACACTCGATAACGCGTCACAACGACGGTGTAAGTTTTTTGCACTCGGTGAAGAAACAACTTGCTCTAGATTTTCAAATGAAACACGCTGCACTTTAAAGTTGCGCGCTAAAATACCAAGAGAAAGACGCGACTTGCGCGTGGTACGCATCGTGCGCATTCAATGCAACCGATGCCCTCAAGAGGAAACGCTGTAAATCTGAGATGCACGCACGGCAAACAACAGTAATTCTCATAAACCCGAACAGATGTCGCTGATATATACCACTGATCTCTATACTAATCAGTGATATTTACCTATTCCGTTCTGCAAATAGCGTGTATGCAATAGGAGGTTTGTATTTACGTGTGCACGTACCTACTGTCAACTGTGAACTGTCAGCTGGCAACAGCTTGGTACGAGTAGGCCGGAACAAGATAGTTAGGAAGGGTGGGAAGTGTCAAATCCAAGGATGAAAATTTGACACAGGCGAGAAAATTGATGTTCACGCCGGTACAACCATTCAACTAACAAGATATGATTTACTTTGATTGACCTCTCTAATAAACGTTTTAACGTGGTTAAGGATTATGAATACGATGGAGTTAATCAAAATTCCGAAGGCCAGTATGCACGGTGCAACACCGTTGTAAATTTCTTTCATTATTTAAAATGTGTGTTTATCGTTTCGTTCATTTCAGGTGGAAAATGTGCGGATGCTTGACAAGTACAGCAACAATCATTCCTTGGGAACGCTTTACCCAACTGCAACGCATTTGATATTTGTCGACCCAAATGGGAAAAAACAAATATGGGTGAGGTTTCATTTACATTGATTTTTTTTAGGCACCAATGCAATGAGCATTGGTAATGATTTCCCTGTCCTTTGAGTAGTTCACTATTTACCATTCCAGTCGTTCTGATTTATTCTATCTTCCATACGATATGTTCGCAACAGTTAATTAAAATACATGTATATCGTGAAAAGATTTCCAGTATATATTTCTTTCCAGGTTTTATACATGCATATTACCAGTGTAGATAAGCAGCCGCTGTCAACCACAGGATCCCCTCTTCAAATAAAGTGCAAAAACTTTTTGACCGTTACTTTTGTAATACCGAAGGAACGCGAGTGTCATGATATATATCTTACACTATTAAAATTGTCATCACCAGGTAAGATTATTACATAATGCATACTTTCATCCACCACATTGTTTCCAGCTCTATTCAAGCATCAGCAATGAGAAGCCGAATGACATGAATTGTACAAGAGATAGCAAGCTGATTCCCTGGAATTTAGCCATTTTTATTCGACTATTAAATTACTTTCGATGCAAAACTAAAAAGTATTTGAATTTCGAACTGTATAAAAAACTACCAATATTTTCAGCAAGATTAGAAGATCTGTATTGCTTCAGTTATCAAGCAAGTAAGGATGAATTGCCACAACATGCCGGCTGGAATTTTTTTGATATTCAGAGTGAATTTCAAAGATTAGGTGTTCCAAATGACGAATGGTCTTTATCCTATCTCAACACAAACTACGAGGTAGGAATTTGTCTGTTTTTTGAACTCTACATATTCCATACCATAACAGTTTACAATTTTTATTTTTTAGCTGTGCGATACGTATCCAAAGTATCTTTACGTACCTAGTACATCAACGAATAATGTATTGTCTGGCAGTGCAAAGTTCAGAAGTAAAGGCCGCTTACCAGTTTTAACATATCTTCATTCTAATAAGGTTCAAAATTTATGCCTGTTAGACATTGGTTCCTGGTTTGTCACGTGTAAAAAATATTCAAATAGATTGCAATAAAGTGACAATTCAACTTCCAGGCTGCGATATGTAGATGCAGTCAGCCGTTATCTGGTTTCAATGCACGATGCCCTGAAGATGAGCAAATGTTATACAACATACTTTGTACTAATCCCAATTCCAAATACATGTATGTGGTTGACACACGACCACGGGTAAGTGTTTTAATTTGAATTCGATTGCAAATTGCGATCAAAGTTTAACTCATTTGTGAAAATAATGCACATTTTGTCTACACCTAAAGGACTAAGTGTTATACAATTTTAGATTAACGCAATGGCAAATAGAGCCGCAGGCAAAGGCTATGAAAACGAAAGCTTTTACGAAAATATCAAATTTCATTTTTTTGGTATTGAAAATATTCATGTAATGCGAGCAAGCTTGAATAAACTAACAGAGTGTAAGTTCCACTTTAAAATGTCAAATACTTATACAATCATTGGCCATACAATTCCCTGTCTTCAGCAGTAAAATAATTCGAAAATTACAAAAAAGATCATGTTTCACCCGACAGTGCATAAAATGACAACAGTGAGCAGTTTTCTGAACGGATTAGAAAGTAGTGGCTGGTTAAAGCACATACGTTCCATGCTGGAGACTGGCTGGTTCATAGCACGTGCCATTTCAAACGGAGTTAGTGTTGTAGTTCACTGTAGTGATGGCTGGGATCGAACAGCGCAAGTCTGTTCTCTAGCGGCATTGATGCTGGATCCATTTCACAGAACAATACAAGGATTTCAGGTGACAATTTTAGTGCAGAGTAGTTGTAAATCATCATGTATTTATACAAAAAATTATATCACTGAAGTACCATCATTTATATTCTTTTATAATGTTTGTGTATTTAGGCATTAATAGAGAAAGACTGGCTATCGTTTGGTCACAAGTTCAGCAATCGATGTGGTCACATTAGCAGTGATGGTAAAGAAATAGCACCAATATTCACTCAGTTTATTGACGCAACATACCAGCTTTTGAACCAGCATCCGTATGCCTTCCAATTTAACGAATATTTCCTGTTGACTCTTCACGATCACATTCATAGTTGTCAATATGGAACATTCGTTGGTAACTGTGAAAAGGATAGGCAAACACTAAGGTGAAATATTTTCATTGCAAGATGGATTAAAATCTCATAGAAAAGTCTTTCAGAAGTTTTAATGAGTTTAAAAATATTTTAGACTCAGTAACAGAACTTATTCTTTGTGGGGGCACATGGCAAATCATATGAACGAATATATCAATCCGTTGTACTGCTGTAACGGCTATAAAGAAGAGAGCAACAATGTTCTGTGGCCTAAGTTGGCGCCACAAAGTATTTTGTAAGTAATGAATTAATGTAAATGACAAAATTGTCTTATTGGTATGGTGTTAAACGATGTATAATTCATTATAGGTTCTGGAAGGGTTTATACTGTAGATTCGAAAATGGCATACACTGTAGAGAGACGTATGAAGATTTACTTCTAACTATTCATGACCACACTATTGCTTTGGAGGATCATGTAAAACTTTTGTATAAGGTATATTGCTGATTGACCCATACATATATTCCTAACTGTACTACATAATTTTTAATATAATTAAGTATGTTTGCAAACTTGCTTTTAGAGAGTCAATTTAATAGGCAAACTATTAACATCAAATGATGCTCAAAAAAAGGAACGGCAAACACATTACGAACATCTGGATAATAAATTCAGCAAAGAATCTCTGTCGGAGAAGATAATAGGAAATTCTGCTAACGTTCAAGAATTAAGTAATAGAACAGATATAAGCACAAGCCAATTAGAGAAAGAATTGAAATCCGTTGCTCTGGATTGGAAATCTTCTCGTAACATTGAAGAATGCGTTTGCTCTACTACGTTTGACACTTTCAACAAAAAGGTATAGACATTTCACTATCAGTTTGCCTTACGTCTCACCAAAGTTGTTTACATTGCTGTAATATGTAATGTGATAAATAATTTTAGTACCATTGCTGGTCTTGTGGCAACATATTTTGCACAAGGTGCATGGGAAGACACGGGACATTAGCTGGTCAATTATCACAGCGTGCAGTACCAGTTTGCAAGTCATGTTCCCAGAATCCATCAAGTTCATCACCATGTAATTCTTAGTGTTACTATTCAACACCGGACCTGACTGCGCACATTAGTGAAAATGTAGACACAATCTATGGATTTCCATTTTGTATCTAATTTATACAGGGAAATATCATTTATTATAATGTGACTATAATTATATGAGTTCCATAACTGATAAGCATATGACGTATCAACTCGAAATACACTTATTACAGCACGACATACAAGTATCCTGATTAAATGGATAAACCAAATTCATTTAATTTTTATACGATTTTTCTTCAACCCATTCCGGTCCTCATATAATGTGGGAAGATAAATTATGCAACACTATTTGAAATTATACCTACGTAATCCAATATACTATGGAGAAATAGGTACAATAATTGAAATACATTTGTAAATCGAATACTTTCTGTTCTTAATTAAGAGTACACTCAAGGAAATTTTTTTTCCTTAATGACAGAACGTGCAATCACGCGTGACTGTACTTCAAAGATTGAATCTCAGTTTTTGTAACTTGATTGAAGGTGAAATCTTACATCAGCTACTTTCGTTATCATTCTGTTTGTTACAAAACAGTACTTAGTGAGTGCCAAAAATAATCGTAAAGTCAAATAGAAATTACAAGTGTATGCAATGACAGCCATGGCTATTTCACGCCAAGTGGTTGAATCTTCCCATCAAATTGTTCAACGCATTACTTTTTGAAAGTTAGCTAACGTTATTTCACGCGAAACATTTTTACCTGAGAAACCATTTTTGTAGAGGATTGAAAAAAACATCAACGGCTTACATTAATCAGTCTGCAAAATTCACTCGCATGTATATGTGATAAGAAAAATCGGCTGGTGCTCACCCTGAAATTACCATTTCATAGTGTTTACATTTACGAAGCTATTACCGTTTATTAACAAAAATGAATTACACAATACTCATGAGGGATTCTACATTGATGTTGTACTATGAAAACTGTTTTTGGATAATAAAAATATAAAACATTTTACAGCAGGCTGGATGCTTATTAATTTTCCAATAGCGTAGATTTAGAGTTATGAAAATTGAAATTCTCAAGTTTCAATGAGGCATCTGATGAATGACTTTTACACGAAAGTAGAATCACTTCTTGAAATGAGCTATTAGGTCTCAATTCCTAGTACAAAATTCCAATATGAAAGAATTCTGTTTATATAATAATTACAAGAGGCACAGCATTGTAATATAAAATTATCCAAAAACAGTTTAAATTGTTTTTGCTTTGGCTAATTCATATATGTACATACGTACATATTTCCTATACTATGAAGTAAAAAGTAGGTATATCCATTACATGAGGCTGAATAAATAAATATTGTATTATAGATTAAGGTTTTTGAAACTAAATAATGTGTTGCGCAATAAATTAAACTGACTTTCGTGCTATGCATAAACATATACACAATATATTTACGTCCATTGGTTTCAGTTTTGTTCCACCTAGAGTTGACATTTATAATAAGGACAACATGCACAAAGAGACTTAGTATGTACCAGATCAGTACTTGTGTGTATTTGTATCCATTTTGATCAATTCGTAGTCAAACGTATTACAGCTTTCAGTACAAGATCAGTATTAAAAATACATAGGTTCGATATAACTTTGTCAAAATTAACTCCTTACATTGAGGGTTACTACAATATTCTCAATTTCGAGATCATTAACATCATTTTTACTCGTAAGGAATGCCATTGCTTGTTTCACTACATACGTAATACTGATCATATGGTCAAAATAATTTTTAGTAAGCAACGTCGACCTCGTCTTCTCACCAATTACTTGTGTCCTCATTATAACACGAAATTTGGAGACAAAGATAATAAAGATGTAATAGAAATTGATTTCATTTCATAATGATGGGTGAAGAAAGGTGTATTGAGAATTTCACCTCAAAGATTTACACGCTGCCAATTATCACCTAAATTTCCCAAAAGTTTCATAAGCTCATACACGTGAGATTTATTGAACTGTATAATCCACATAAAGATTAGACAGGTGGTAAACCCACAAAAGATGATTTTTTCAATAGTCTAACAAAAAAGTTTCTAGAGACAAGCACAAAGTTTAATGAATATACGGGAATAAATTTTAAGATGTTCCGGAAAAGAATTTACACAATCTATTGATCACTCAAAATCACACGAACGAACTTTATGAACTACATAATGAAAACCTGGTGGCAGTAACTAAATGTTCACTCTCAGAAACTTCATCATTAGTATTATAATATTGATATTGTGGAGTTTAATTTCTGCGACTAACATTAAGTGAACATTAGATATTTTCAATGAGAAAGCTGTCCACGTTTCATCGCTGCTACGTAGGATGAATAAAGTTCAATTACTCGTTATTAACAAATATTATAAAAGAAAAACTATTGACACATGAAATGCTTTGACTGCTATTCCCCAAAAAGACCACAATACTAAATAGTGATCTAATTGTAGCTAACTCTGTTGTCGTCCAGGATAAATTTAATACTTATCAACTGTAATATTAACTTGTAATTGTAGAACATTTGATAGTGAACTTACAGCGGAATGTGATTACAATACGTCAATCTTCACTGCGCTCATTCTTTATTAGGCTTTCTTCGGCGAGGCCCATCACCTCCTTCTAGTGGCTTCTCCTACGAGGAAAAGCGAAAATCAGGCTACTTTATATCTTCAATTCACCACAAGCAATTGTGGGTACAAAATTAATACACTCAATCGAGGGTGTTGCCTAGGTTCTGCACCGTTAATCCACGTCGATCCATATACATAGCCTTGTATTCACCTTTTGAATTTCTAGGCTTTTCAACACTAACACATTTTATGTGTAAGCTTAATAGATGGTTACAAACCTTATTAATAGACTCCTCCGTCACAGCTTCGTCTGATTCTCTACTGTTCTCCGACTCTTCAGGTTCAACAACTTCTTTTTGTTTTCCATCAGTCTCTTCTTTATTCTTCTGGTCAGTCTCTTTGTTCTCTGCACTAGTATCTTCTTCATCTGCCACACTCTCTTCTTCATTTAGTTCTTCATTTTGCAAAGGCTCTCTATCTTCTGGTTTGAAGTCTTGTTTATCCTAACAGTTAATTATGGTTTAATAAATTGATGGGCGGGTTGTAAGATGGCTTGAACGAAGATTTTTACTGCAAATTATTAGATCATGAAATACTTCAACATGGATATATACTAACCATTTTTGTTGAATAGATTCGAATCTCTAAGAAGTATATTGATGTAGTTAAAGTGAGATTAAAAGGAGTTATGCAATACATGATTTAGGGGTCAATCTAATTGTAAAGTGCATATTCTTCTCACTTTCTTTTATACATATCTATACTACACATACAAAAAAATTTGGGGAAATAACTATGGTGTACCAAGCATAATACCTGAGAAGGAATACAGCAGCAGTAAACTAGTAGAAGTATGGGAATACCAGCAACGAATACGTAAATAGCCCACATCCACGGATGATCAACCGTAAATGCAGCTATTTGGCTCCACAGACTCCACTATATGTAACAATAGAACAATTCTACACCATTCATCTCAAATGCCGATTTAAATTTGTATCTTACTGTGTCTTGAAAATTTTTTAGCGACATAGTTTTTTTTCATATGATTATTTCTCTATTGAAAACGCTGTTGCTCAAAGTTATACAAGGTGTCCACTTTCAAATTGAAATAAAATTCCCTGATAGTTCATGACTTGTCCCAGTACACATTACTTGTTCCCTTCATAATTATTTCGAATATATTTCAGTTTCAGACACACTTCTGTATTGGCTTTTGCGCAATAGAAACCAAATTGATAATATACAAATGTAATAATTCGTCTGATGTAGATGAAGTGGTATAGCCATGGGGAGATTTTATTATCAACTATATAATTGGTTCAAATATTATAAGACTATAACGATACGATTGTGATTAGATAAGGAAATGGAACAAGCACAGCTTAATTTGGGTTCGCATCTTTTTTTCAATACCTCTCCAGAGCGCTTGATTAGGTAAGAGATGTACATAACAACAGGTATAGCGCAGTAGATGAAATATATGGCCCACCATCCTGGCTTATGGTTCATAGAATGCATCATTCTACCCCATAAAGTTTCCTAGGTATCACGATCCAATGGAACCATGTGACAGTGTGTTAGTGTAAGTTGAAAAAATTCGGTAGATTTTTTCAATTTGTTTGTTGCCATTATGAATGACATTTAAAAATTCCGCTCCATACCATTGAAAATTTATCATATTACCCACTTGTCAATCAGTGAGATTTTAGGTGTATTAATAGGTAAAGAACAAATTACTCACGTTTTGTTGAGCAATTTTTGCTCGATGTAATTCAAACGAATCATCAGACCATTTCTTTGCAACTTCTTCACTATCTGTGATAATAATATTGTCAAAGAAGATATCAGGTGACATGGACCAGAGTTCAAATCCAACTGCGAACTAAAACGAGAACAGAAAATACTATGAATATAATTTGAAAATATAAATTCATTTTCGAAATAAGTTGTCCCTATATACTGAAAAGGTTTATCCGAAATTCCTGAAGAGCCACATGACAGATAGAGTTCAAATTTAATGGTCATTAGGAGCCTGAAGACAATGTCGAATAAAAATATTCTTTTAGGTGGAATTATAAGATTTCAAGGTCAAACTTCTTCACATATATGGACAACTGATTTCAAAAATTAAGTTTTTCCGCTTAGCTCTATGTTGATTACAGTGAAAATGAAACCTTTTTATTCATTGAACAATGCATATTTTTTTAGTTTGCATTACAATGCTAAATGTACTTACAATTGGGGTCATTTTGAAAGGATGTTCGTCGTTAAAATAGGCAGGATTATGTATAAGACGAGGCATCCATTTACCCTTGTAATTAGGATTGTTTATTAGCGGCGCCAACCATTTTCCTTTGAAACGGGGATTCTGTTTCAATGGTTGCTTCCACGGACCACATCCTGGAGCTTTCTCGCACAGCGGGTTGCTCAACATAGGTGGTTCCCATTCTCCATCCATTTCATTGTCCCAGTCTTCAGGCTTTATTGCGCTAGAATCAGGTATCATCGCTGACTCATCTTCTAGCCAACCGTCAGGAATTACTGCTTCTTCATCAATTATTTGAGCTGGTGCATCTTCATCCCAGTCCTCAGGCTTAATAGCTAAGGGATCAGGTATCTTTTCCCTCTCATCCCAATCTTCCGGACGTTTATCATTAGGGTCTTCAATCTCCAAAGGTGGATTAACAGGTGGAGTAAAGTCATCCAGTAGGCTACCTTCATTTACAACGCTATTGTCTAGCTTCACTTGAAAAGTATTGTCTGGTCGAATTATAAGTGTGTACAAATGAGGCTGTTTGTCCTTGAATGCGTCTTCAAGACGCTCTTTGGGTTTTTTGCAGTGCTTTTCTTCAAAGGAACCATTAAGAGGGTTTTGATGACGGAAAATGAAGTGCAGCTGTGAATAAAAAATTATGTTACAAAATTTACCTAAGTTTTTTTGATCAATTTCATTTCCTGTATAACAACCATTACCTGCTACCCAGTACCTACTAAGTTATAACATTATGTATGAATATTCCTCACCTTATGATCATTTCCACATTTGTCTGGCCCAAACATAATGGTATAGGGAGTCTTGTCATTGAAGAGTTTAAGGTCTTTATGCTGAGAATCAAGAGTCAGAAGTTTAAGGTAAGCACCGCCGCATTCTTGACCTTCTTGTAGTATCACTTCATACTGAACGACTAAAGGTTTGTCTTCGAAATAAAAAGGTCTTGACAAAGGAGCAGAGATGGCAGCATGACGAGCCTTACTTTTCAATACTAATCCAGTGTTACCTTCCTGAGCATATTTTGAAGCTTCTTCCAACTTCCAAATACCTGAAATGATGTGAATTCTTGGTAATTGAGTCAGAGTTAATGTGAATCATTCTTTGTATTGAATATCAGGATGGAGTGGTATTGTTGGGTATCGAATATCATCTATCGATGATTCATTCTACATCTAAAACAATACCAACCATCGTATTTGGCTATTTCCTCATCAATATCATCCTTTTTAGCTTGAGATAAGACCCATTGTTTCTTTAAGTGTTCAGGGTCATCGAAATGCTCGGCTAGGTAGGCAAACCCTTTAGGGACCGGGCTTCGATAACCATGATTTAAGGTATCACTGAAGTCCTCATTGTGTATATGATCTTTGTCTGCATTGAATCCGCTAAATAGCAGACTGAACAGGACGGTGACAAAAAGTCTATCCATTTGAAATATCTGGGGACAAGTATAGTGAGTATATTTCGTTACCGAGGCAATAGTACAATGCATTAAAATCACTTACTAATGTATACGTACATGAAAACGGTACTGAATCGGTAGAAACTTACAATTGAGCAAAGACCTACAAATAATCGAAAAATAGGTCGCGTGGCTTTGAAAAACATGTTTAGACGACTTTTTAAAATAGTAATGCACCAAAGCAGAAATAAGTTCCGCACGCTTACGAAATGGTTACAAATAGATAGCAGCTAAAGTTTCGTGAATAAATAAAAATGTAATCAAATCACTTAAGATCAGATTGAAATATTATTCGGGTGAACCTAGCCTCTAAATTGAATTTTAGGTATATGACGTAAGATGATGCCTCACCTTTTCAACAGATTTCAGTCATAAAGAGGCAATTTAAAGCCGGTGAACATAACTTGGTCACACGCCAAGTATACACGTTTTATTTAATTAACTAATAGTTATAATCTAATCTATTTACACGTAGTAACATTTGCTCACGAGTGTTCTTGAATTCTTTCGATTCTCGATTCTTGACGATCACCGATAAGCCGCGTTCACATGCACGCGACGTTTTCAGCCTAGCTTTCAGCGTTGAATTGGAGTCGACTCTTTGCGAACCAGATCTTCATATCGCTCTCGAATTTGAACCGAGGTTTAAATGGCGATGGATGAATCCAGAAACAATAAGCACCTGAAAACTCACAATCAGTATCAAAATAATTAACAAAACCTGTTTCATATTGCACCAAACTCTCCACCAAATGTTTTCAGCATAATGTTACATACTCGTGGGTGCTCGTGCAGGACATCGTGACGGGCTTGCGAATGAGGGACCAATGAGAACCAGAAATATTCGGCGGCGATATGAATAATGGAGTGGTTCCGACGCACTACAATCATCTACTCAAAGCTGCTCCAAGTCACTCCGAATTCTCAAATTTTGATGGAGCACTTTTGTCAATCGTCACCTTTTCCCCACACTTTTACAAACAAAACTATTTCACTAATCGTTAGTTCAGTGAAATCAGCCAGAGGAGTCACCAATCGGTTGCCATGGTGACGAAGCCTACTACTATATTTCTAGCTTAAGAGAGTAATATTTATTTTGTGTATTCGAAGCATTTGCTTTTACAGCAATCACCAACTTCTGTAATCATTTCCATATTAATTTATTTTTACCAGATGCCATTATGGCCAAATCTAAAGTAACAGCATCGGAGAAATTGATGATAATTGGTATCACCCAAGTTCGAGAGCAAGCAAATCACAAGTTGTCCGCATCAGTATCTATCGCAAACAAAGACTGCCAAATATCTGGAAATTATGAGGAAACTGAGGATGAAATTTCCGGAGCTAGCAACAAAACTGAAAATGCAGCAGCTTTGAACATTTATAAACCAGAAGACAGTCTTAATGGAGAGGAAATGGAAAGCGATGACAAATCCGAGTACGACGTGGACTCATTTTGTTCGGATATTTCCTGCAAAGAATCTGAAGTTACAAATGTTACACCACATTCATCGATGAGCGGTTGCTCGTCACTTTTGCATTCAATGGATGTCAACTATATTAAAAGAAATTTAGATGTTATTAGGACGAGGAGTGGCGGAGATTGGCATAGAGATGGAAAAGAAGATGAGGATTTGTCTTTGTCGGAAAGCGAAATGACATACCTGGGCAAAGGCGAAGGCACAGTCATTTTAGAGCAGCAAAGAAGACAATTGATACGCTGTGGGAGAAGAAACATGAGCTTCACGAACGAAGATTTGCGAAAAATTGAGAGAGAAAACCAACTGCTACTCAGGAAGATAATGTCCCATCAAAAACCGCAGGGTAAAACTGTAAAGCCAATTTCAGGACCCCCAAGAACTAGTAGCTCTGCAATCAATAGAAAAAGACAGCAGAAAAAAATCGAAGAAGACAATATGGTACCATTACTTACCTATTCTGTGCCCATCTTAGTGGATTTCATCAAATGGTAATCAGGTTGATTGAAATTTTTCAGATGCTGCTGAGGAGAATACAGCAAGCTAAGTCTTGTGCTATGCCTAGGACCTCAGTACCTGGTTGTAAACTGACAATGCTGTGATCATTGCAACTGTACTACAATTACTGTCTCTGTGTATCTAATTGCGTGCACCTTTTAAGCATCTTGTTCAAACTATAAACAATAATATCCTGTGCACATACATATTTGGTACCGCTTTACAAAATTATATTTATACATTTATATCTTACCCTCTCGAATAAAGATTAATATTGTCACTCCAGTTGTTCAGCTGTATTTGATAAATTTATATGTATTGGCAACGACACTTCGAAAATAAAACGGCGCATTTTTACTCAACGTTTGGTCTCTAGTAACCGGATAAGTTTGGAAATAGAAAAGTTTGTAGTGCATGTAAAGTACAACTGAATCTTTGTAGCTTCTTTTTATTCAAAAACAAAAACAAAAAGTCTTACAAAAATGTTACAATAGAAAGGACCTATGTGTGATACGCGCATTTGTTAAGTAAATACATATTTGGCCAAGATAAAACATTTACAGTAATGGTAAGAGCTAAAGGTAAAAGAAAAAAGTTTTGTTGTTGATGCTACATATCCGTATACCAAACTGGCTATTGAGTTATTCGCTTTGCAACTAAATGAATTTGAAACAAAATATTCACACGGCTGTTTATGACTATTGTTTGTTGCGCTGGTAGACTATGTACAACTATGATAATATGCTAGTGACTATGAAGGGAAAAAAAAATTCAACACATACATTTACCTAAGTAACACAATAACATTCGGATGTCCAAATAATATATGTATTTACAGCTAACGCAGTCATCTATCACAGATATATTATTCAGGTGTTATTAGGTGATTATTGTTAGGTGATTTAGACTTGATAAACTAAAAATGATCACTACTGAATTGAATTTACGTAGGTATGCTTTGTGAACTTTTATCATTTAGATACTGTGGGTCTTACTCATCTTGTAAATTATAGTTATGTTGTTAAAATCTATCCTGAACAATTGAGTAATGAAATTGTATGGTCGCTAACAATAATCAAGATTGCGCTGTTCTAATCATAACCACGGTATTTCAGAGTACAATGGCAAAGCAATTGTAAAGAAAAAAAAAATTAATAGTTTTCATATACATGCAAAATAACAATCAGGAAAAAAAATATTGGACATATTGACCAATGATACTTTTTAAATAATTGACCACGTTTTCCGAATGACGGTGAATCCTTGTTACATATTGTCATATCGTATAGTAGTGATATTGTAGGTGAACAGTACAAGTTATATCGAGTTCTCTACTGACAAACTACACAACTTGATAAGTTGTTAAAAGCGTCAATAGCAGTTTGTAGCATTTTCATTGTAAATGTTTTATTAACGAACTAACTAATAAAGAAATTATGTCATAATCACATCGTTTTTGCAATCATATTTTGTACCGATCTGCCACAATGTTAAAAAGAATGCTTCCCTTTTGTAAAAACATCAACAATTCACATTATTTATCAGCAATGAATTTCTGTCACCCCACCGTTCTAAATATACATATGTTCGATGATCAGTTGTAACAAATAACGTATTGTTCCGAATATAAGCCGAAGTTTTTTGTCATTGACAGCACTTGCCAAATCGTTCTGGGTTTTTACGCGGACCCGTCTTATATGCGGTTGGTAACTAAGAAAAACATCCTGAAATACTGTCTCAGTACTATGTGCGAGGTCGCCTTGTACTCGGAAGAATACGGTAATAGAAAGCCGACTGATAAAATAAAATGAATAATTAAAAGAAAGGAGATTATGAGAATTGCCTATTTTGTCTGAAAATATATTATTTAAAAAAGTGTGGATTTACGGGTACGATTAACATTACGAATGCATAACTTGTTAGAAAACAATATGGAGACAAAATGTAACCATTAACATTTACTTTTGAAGATTTGATTTCCATGGATCTGTTGACGATGGTGTCCAAATCGTGCTAAGAGATCGGAATGGATCAAAACCAGAGCGATCCTGGAAAGCGATAAAACAAGGGGGACACTATAAGTACACATCAATTTTTTTCAGAAGAAAATTCGTAGGACCGAGAATTTTTTTTTCAAAGAGTTGTATATCTGTAAATTATTTACCGGAATATTCTGTTTTATTTCTTGCAATGTTGTAGAGGGCTGCAGCGTGTTTGCTGGAGGTGTCGGAGCTCCCCATGGTGCAGCTGCCCACACACCTCCTGTATTAACGCCCCAAACTCCACTTCGCTCTTCCCCAACTGCTCCTCGTGTGTAAAGTGGTTCCCAATTTGTTTCTACCATAACCCAATTGTCTGAAAGCCAGAAATTTGAATATTGAGACCAGATAGGTTCGCAAAGTTGCAAAATAACAGACGATATCTACTACATTCGGAACTGTATTTATCAATAACTTCACCATTTTATTGCAATAAAGATGATTTACCCTTCAATGCATCGGACAAGTTTGAGGTTTTCTCTCCTGGCTTTGAATTTGTTATTGCACCGCCATCATCCCATAATCCACAGCTTGATCCTGCTTCGAGACTTTCAAGTTCGACCAGAGGTTCGTCAGTTTCTGGTAATTCATATGGCACCAATTCTGGTTCAAACTACAAGTAATTCGGTTTCAATTGTAACAGAACGACGGTAGATGGAAAATCATGACAATAATCATTTTATAACTTACAGGTGGCTCTGTAAATGTGTTCATGAAGAAACTATTAGAATGGCAGCTGTTTGGCTG
Organism: Neodiprion virginianus; assembly: GCF_021901495.1. Classification (NCBI taxonomy): domain Eukaryota; kingdom Metazoa; phylum Arthropoda; class Insecta; order Hymenoptera; family Diprionidae; genus Neodiprion; species Neodiprion virginianus. Next base: position 2,737,001 of record NC_060882.1, read on the forward strand.
CATCGATAAAAGTTCTTGATCAGGGGACTTGTCACCTTTGCACGATCGATCTGCAGCACCAAATTTAGGATTTATCTTGAGCTCAACAGGGCTACAAGGTTCTTCCTCAATTTGCGTCGGATTATTATTCGCTATCTTAGTCTGTGGGTTACAGGGCGTAGGTATTTCAAGTGACTTTGAATAAATTTTTGTCATACTATTAGCATTGGCAAAGATCGAAATGCTGTCTTGGTTCCTAGCGACAACATCGCTAAATTTAGCTCTGTTTTCACCCCAACAAGATGGTGGTGGTGGGAGTGGAGATGGGATTGCAGGTGGGACAGGTCTACTCTCGTCCCTTTGGGATAAAGTCGCTCTCAATGAATTCGCTGCAAAGATAAAAACATTTCAAACTCACAATCACGTTCTAGATTGTCATTGCTGAAATCGTATCTTCATTTACATACACTTTGGATGAGTCTTGTCAGTACCACGGCGTTTCTGAGTAGCTTTTTCTTTCCGGGGCGTATTTTTGCTTGGACGAGTTAGTTTGAAGGATGACTCGGTGTTACATCGGGCAGGGTGATGATGGTGCTTTGTATTTGAACGAGTCGTACTAGTCTTCCACCGATTTGGATTGTCCTGTTTTTCTTTATCGTAATCATCATCATCACAATCTCCTTCGTAATTATCTCTATAATCTATAGATGGTCCAGCTGGTATGGTTTGTGGTTTTCCTTTTTTGACTAAAGGTTTTCTTTGAAGTTTCTCTGGTTTAACATATGTACGATCGCAATCCTGCGAATCAAAAGTATTTTTTACAATATTATATCTAGCTTAGTAATGAAATACAAGGGAATGGAAACAAAATATGACCTTATACGGAACTGCATCCTCGTGAACGGAACTTTCTGTCGTAGTAGATGACGTCTCCTCTTCAGAAAACTGATTGACTTTTTGGCTATTCGAAGCCTCGTATTTTTTATAATGATTGTTAGCCTGAACATGTCTGCCACTACTGTTGATTTCTTGCTTCTTTTTTAACTCTGATTTACTTTCTCTAATGTTAATCGAAGTTTGCATTGTATTTTCTGCTTGCACTTCGTTTTCAACTGTCTTTACTTCTTCTTTAACAGTAGCATGTGTAACTGTGTTGGTATTTGGAGCCAATTTGCCCTTTTTGGTTGTAGTAGGACTTGATTTCAGTAAACCACCGACTGAATTCTTTTTTTCTGGTATAATCTGGCTGTCCGGTATAGGCGTCAAGAGTGGTGCCAGAGTCTCTACCAGTACCGTTTCTAGGTTGTTATTTTGTTTCTTATTATTCTTTTTCTTAGTTCCCAGAGGAGCTGTGTTATTGCTATTACTATTGGCATTTTCTATAACTGATGGATCTTCCAATTTCTTGGCTGCCGATATTTCCTTTGATTCAGTATCTATTTTGAATCGTCGTTCTTCGTCTGGTGTCCAGTCTGGAATTTTTATTCCACGTTGTGTATCTTTCTCCTTGGTTTTCTTCACGTTCATAATTGACCAGTCTGGCGAGACATCGTCTTTTTTACTTTGTCTGTTCCGCTCATCGCTAGTCACCTTTTCTTTCCCAAGAGCATTACTCTGTGTGGATGCGATTGAAACATTTGCTAATAATCTAAGATCCAGAGGTGGCTGTATAGGACCCCCTTTAGATAGATTAACCAATGCCCCACGCAGAATTCTATCCGCTTCAAGAAACGAAATAGCAAGGATACATATTAGCAATATGGTAGAAAGGCAAATTGCAGCGAGTTGTACAGGCTGCTCCCAAGAAGGTCTAGTTATGACAGCCGCACAGGCTTCTAAAGTATGAGCAGGAACAGTAGTTAACAAAGAAAGCCTAGCCAGCCCACTTTCATTGACACCCTCTACCTGGACACTGTCTGTTCCTAAACTCGTTAATATGAGTAACTCTCTTTCGATACGTGAGAGTGTAAAGTCAGGCGTGAAAGCTATTTCAATTTTTTTTGTTGCATTTGGATTCAACTTGAAAGCCGCACAGTTTAATACTTTGAATCCGTATCCTTCGCAATATAACCCACTGATGTAAAATCCGTGAATATCAATTGGCAGTTCACCGGTGTTTCTTGCAGTGAAAGATCGTTTCACTGTAAGGTTGGGTATTGGGCTTTGTCTCAACCTTTCACCTGTAACAGATTACATTAAGAGCACTTCAATAAGCAAAACTAACTAGGAAGACAATTGGAATAACGTTACAACTAACCGATGCACAAATAAAAAAATAATATTAATAATAATAACGATCGGTAGTACCAACTTTGTGCTGTTTGCTGAGGATCAGAAATTCTTCAAGCCTATTCGAAATCCAAGTAACATGTCCGATCTTCAAACAGACCTATCTAACTGTTAAGTAAATCAGTTCTTGACCTCCCGTATGATGTAGAAAAATTTCTTGGATATGTAGGTCTTCTTATTAAAAACATCGAAATTATCAGTCAATGTTTCGACCCTAAGTTGTGGGTCATCTTCAGAACAAGTTTATTGTATCCAGTACAAATTTTCAACCAACCAAAAAAACCAAAAAGGCAAGTATCTTTCCGGTGAAGACTTCTCTTTCTTTCTTCAGTTTAAGTTGTTTCATATTTTAAATTTACATTAAATTTGTACTAGATGCAATAAACTCGTCCTGAAGATGACCCACATCCTAGGGTCGAAACGTTGACTGATAATTTCGATGTTTTTAATAAGAAGACCTACATATCGAAGACATTTTTCTACAGACCTATCTAACGTTGCGGCCTGGTGCGATCTAAATGGTCTTCGATTGAATGTGAATAAGAGCTTTGACTTTTCTTTCAGTAGCGGTAGGGAAAACGTTCATTGCCACTATGCAATATGAGATGTGTGCTTGCAAGAATCCGATTGAGTCAACGACCTAGGGGTTTTGCTTGACTCAAAGTTAATTTTTAATGAACACATTTCCTCCAAGGATTGTAAGTCCCCATCTACTCTGAAGATGCTATACTTCACGTTAATTCGTCCCATCCTGTCCTGTACTTCTTCCCTCTGGCGCCCCTTTAGTAAAGGTAATGTTTACTGCCTAGAGGTGGGACAGCACAGGCTCCTCAGGTATGCTTTGTACAAAATTAATCATCCTATGAAACGCTTCAACCACGACTATTTTGAGATTAGCAAAAATTTAAATCTCCCCAGCTTCTTTTCCTATAGAGACTACCAAGACCTACTATTCGTATACAAAGTTTTTAAGAACTTCAACGATTCTCCTCCTGTCCTCAAGATGTTTCACTTTCACCCACACGCATCAGCTAGGAGAAACGACATCATTTTCCAGGTGGCAATTTTCTCTAACACCTACCTGGCTAAGTCCATCTCGGCGCAACTAAGCATTTTAGATAATAGGAATAGCACGTGGATTGATCTGGAGAACACGTCTATCTTCTGCTTTAAAAAATTTGTCATGGATGCCTGTTTTGAATATCTGTAATCCCATTATTCTACTTTTCTGTATTCTGCTACCTGAATTTTTGTAAGCTTTGTTCAAAGGGTATACGCCCATATAAATATAATAAATAAATAAACTTAAAAACATAAGTAAGATTGAAGAGTACACAAGTTTCAAATTGTGTTTTCTTACGCTCGCAGTCCTTGAGGTGCTTGTCAGCAAGCTCAAAAAGAAGTGGTGTATTCGATCCCGGCTTACGATTACCAAACTTGAATTGTGCATGTGCTCCACGCCCAACTAGTCGCAACACTTCCAGTATCGTCATATTATTTCTGAAACACACACACGTAAATTGTGTTAAAAAAAGAACTACATATGTTATACTTATTCAACATACAGGTGTATATACACATAGATGTATACACACATATACCTATCTAATATACTGTATATTGTACATTACATGTAATGACAACAGAAGTAAAAATTGACCTGATGTATAAAAGCGCTGATGACGAACTGGCCGACAAGGGAGTGTAGGATATACGTATTGATTTAGATTCACGTGGACTGAGATAAAGTGGCAGAGATTGAGCTGGTGCTATGACATTCCAATGTTTTTCGAATCGTTCTCTCTCCTCAGAATTATCTTCCAATTTAAACTCGCTGGGAATCGTCATCGGGCATTCTAAACAGATCGGCTTAAACCTGTCAAATGAAAAACATGGAATAGTAAATAGAAAACTGTAATTAATAATAGTTGACTGTTAAAAATTGATGTTCAAGAAAAAGATTTTTTTATAATTCCAACAAACGTGTTATGTAAACTTACTTGTTAGGTAAGGAATGATAGAGTCGCATCCCTTGTGGGTAACTCCAATCTAGCACCAGCTGCACAAGCAATGGACTAGAACTAGGATTATCAATTTTGATCGTTTTGTAGGAGGTGTTGCCCACTTGCGTAAGTGAAAACGTTAGAGAACTCTTGTTCTTTGAGATACCAATGTTACCCAGAAGACTTGGCCAATAATGTTTTATATTTACACTAAATCTGTGACCTCTTACTTCTGTAGTGTCCAAACGCATGGTAATATTTTCCCAAGATCCCCCACCCGTCGAGTTTAGATAACGTGTATAACGTGTGTTTAATAAGTTTAAATCCGAATCACGTGTATGTGATGGAAGGCTCAAGGTATTTAGCCACTGAGCACCAGCTGAAAGTTAATACAATACTATAGTTATCCACTCTCTTGGAAATCGGAGTTAAATGTATGTAGAAGTACCGCTTGCGTTAAGAGACAATCCCAAGTAGCAATGATGCTTGCAAGCAATTGATGAGTCAAATGTGATGGATCCAATGTGATTATCGCCTTTAGATATAACAGGCAAAGGTGCCTCATCCTGTGGAACATATTTTAATCTGTCATCCTTGTGGAATGGTTCAACTGACGTAACTTCCATCGGCCTTGCAAATGTTGAGTGCACTTTCACTTGGTGGATGCAAACGGATCCCTGAAAATTCATGATTTTTCACACCGTTTTTTGTTTTTGCTGACAAAAACATTAACACAAACTACTGAGCATAAATTGACTAACTGGAAAACAATCCGTGAACGTGAGTTTCTTTACAAAAATACGCCCATGAGCAACACGCATGAAGACAGGTACAGTGAGGCGTTCATAGGTTGTTCTAACAAAAACTTCTCCTACTATTGTATCTTCCTCAACGGCAGCAGTTTTTACTTTAATTTTAAATACTGCTAAATATCCTGGTTTTATGCTTTGCTGAAATTCAATAAATATAATATTACCTATTGATTGTAAAATATTTTTAACATTGAAATATGATTAAAATTATTCTCATCATTTAATGAGCATTCGTGATTTCTTTTCCTGCTTACATTTCCAATTTGGCTGCAAACGCTTATGTTGCGTACGCCTTTGTTGAACAGATGAGTTGGTCCTTTTTGACATCCCATTAATTCCAACACAGCTCCAGGCATGTTCACACCCCAGCCATGAAGTTCTACATTAATGGGATTGTGGTTTTCCAACGCGAAAATAGCTTCATTTTCTGTCCCGCTACCGACAGTGCCAAAGTTCATTGTGCCTTTATCATTTTCTTTCTCTCCTGGTATAATTTTTTTCACTTTTCCATCATAACTTAACAATGGAACTTCTGTTATAGAAACATTTGAGTGAATTAGTATAGAGGATTCAAGTTTCAAATTATCAGACTTCTTCTCATTGGATAATTGCAATGAGAATATACTAGTCTTTTGCCTTGGTCTCAGTACTTTTGGAATAAAATCTTTGATCTGAAAAATATAAGGATGAGTATTAGATGCTTGACAACACATGCCCTAAAATTCTGTAATTGTTTGCCATACCGAGAAGAGAGTTTTTGCTTCTGGCGATAGCGACACATTGGTTATAGCTAGCGGTATTTTGTACTTGTTCACAACAGTAAAGTTTCGAGGATGTGTGGAATAGGGGGCACAGTAATGCGTTACAGATGTGTTTACTTCCAGACCGCCAATTAAGACTTCCGCCATCCAGGGTATCGTCAGTTTTTGAGGTAAGCCACCAGGCCCGATGCCTTTTACAACTAGTTTTCCTTTGAAATGTTGTAAATCTAATCCAACTTTCCCTGAATTACAAAAAAATCACAGATACAATTAGAACATATACGAATATCTATGATGAACTGTGTCGAATTCAATCATTTTGAAAGACAGTAACGCAAAATATTCTAGCTACTTACAATCGTATATCAATGTTCCAACGGTAACTGGTACTTCTGTGTCACCTGGGACTACAACTGGTTCAAAATTAATTCTCAATGCCTTTGACACGGGCGTGCTTATTATATTCTAAAAAAAAAAGATCGAAAGAGGGAAACAACCTTGTGAAATTAGTAGTAAGAAAAAATGGTGTTACGTAAAATAGTGGGAAAGTGAAAACTAACCAACACTTTTACAGGCTTCTTAGCAGAATTTTTCAAAGCTATGGGATGGTGAGTTGGCGGCTGGAGCGAACCTCCCATTCCCAAATTGAAAACTCCAGAACTTCCACCCCAGTGAAGTCCGGCTCCATTACCCACCTCAACTTCAACTGCGACTACCAATACTGCGGCACTATTATTAACCTTGAACCTTAACAAGTTACACATTTTTTATTTATTTATGAAATGTAATCAATACAAAGGTGAAAATATGTTAAAGGCAATACAATTCATACCTAATATAGGCTGTATGGTTTTTCTCCGTGTACGCATTGAAGTGTAATCTAATAACAGGTTTGGTTTGGTAAGGAGGTATTTCCCACAATTCTCGGGGCCCTTCTGCTTGTCCCGATGGCAGTTCGAGCTGGAATTCACCCCCGCTACTGTAAACTTCAACTACCTATGGATGGAAAAGTATGACAAAAAAAAAAATAAGGGCATCACTTTGCATTATGGACATTTTTTTTTTACAAAGTGAATTACAAGTATGAGTAATAGTAATCACCTGCATGGGCTCGGGATGTGGATTATGCATATATATGAGAGGTGTGAAAGAGGCATTTAATGGTAGCTTGATCCCCACTACAGGTCGTAATCGATATGGACTGCTCACGCTGATTCCTCGGACCTGGATCAGTAAAAATAAAAGATAACTCTCGTCTTCTTTGACTTTAGTCCCCTGTCACAATTACCTGATATTTTAGAGTACCGTCTGAGGTATGAATGAACAGATAGCTATCGATTTCACCTTCTTCCCTACCGAGGAACACAACATTGAACGTTGTATTGCCAAGGGGTGGGATTACCTTTAAACATATAAAATTTGTTTATGAGTCTGGAAGCACTCAGTTATATTCCTTTTCCTTAGGACATACCATAAAATCAGTAGTATTAAATGCAAGGCTAAAGACTCACTTTATCCTGGAAAAAAGACGAATGAAAGTGTTGTGTATTCCCAGAAATTGATGAGACATGAATTGTTTTATTACAATCTCTATTGAACAATGTCACAGTTTCTTGATGTGGTACACCAAGCTGTCTGAAATTGATATATTCAAAGTTATATTTCAAAATATAATTATATCACAAGTTCCAAAAAAATTTTGACTGCCTGTTAAACAGCTTCGTAATGGAAATTATTTACATACCTTTCTTTGAAGTCCAGTATGCTTGGTTTGAACTGAATGTATGATATTGCATCGACTGTGTTGTCATCTGACATCGAATTCCTTCAACAAAATTTCTCAATTATAGAGATCATGCATAGTTTGCGGAAAAAAAAGAGGAAACAGGAATAAGATGTGAAAATAAGAGAAGTATGAGAAAAAATCTCTTACGTTCAAAAGGTTATCATTGAATGTGACTTGAATTGATATGAAAATCCACCTTCATTAGAAATACTTAACTTACCGATGCTCCTCAACTGAACTAGAGAATCCCTGTAAAAGAAAGATAATATAATATGATTGTGCAGTTTGAAGTAAAGGAAAGAAGTGAATGAAAAAACAGATCTCATTACCTTGTGCATGGATATAGGGATGTTGTCCAAAAGATACTGGACCTCATTGTTGGCTTGCACAAATGCTGAAAGTAAGAAGCATAGAAGAATTATAATAGAAACATACCAATGAACGTTAACGAAGCATGTGCACAAGTTTTTAGTGAAAGACATTTATGTAATTATAATTTGCGTATCAAGAGCATAGCTATTTATTTTGTAGAATCATTCAGTGAGTACTGAATAATACAGATATTGGAAACGTAATGTTCGATATGGCTTTTTTTAAATTCATTGAAAACTTCGATTACATATGCATATATATATATATATATATATATATGTACACATACGCGCGCGCGCGCGTGTGTGTGTGTGTGTGTGTGTGTGTGTAGATATGTATATTAACCGCAAGCATAACTGATAATTCCAAGCCAAGCTATTCACGATCAGTTGTGGTTTTTATGTGTCGTAAACAATACGCAATGTGGGAAAGCGACTGAAATAATATATTTTGATATGACTCTACAGTAAATCTTATTTACCAAAAAAAAATATAACCGCAATTAGAAAATGAATTGCATAATTGATTATTAATCTTTTCAATTTATAAAAGTTAGTTTTATTTTAATACAAGTGTTATGTTATGTATATTGAATCAAACATGGAATACAGGATCATCGAAAAAACAGGGGAAAAAATACTCACCATTATTGTGTCCGTGCAAAGACGGGTGAATTTTCGACACTAATTCTAGAGTTATGAAAAAAAAAAAATTATAACATACTTTATTCCAAATCATAATTGTATATTGTGTTATTTAGTGCTGATGCTATTTCGTCTCTAGCAGAAGTGAATATCTGGTGTCAGCCATTTCTGTATTGCTATCGACACTTTTCAATATCGATTGTGGTTATTGGTCTTATCTCGTCTCCGAATACCAGCCGAATACGTGAAACAATCGCCCGCATCTCGAGAATCTCGCACCTTTCGGACTGTTGGTAACACTGAGTCTCCGGGCTACGTTCGCGCCACTCGAGAGTCGAGACGAGACTCGATTATTTTTTATACGGTGGTACCCGGACCGGTTCGCTGTTCATTCCTTCGTTCGTCTCCGTCTTTTTTGGACTGTGAGCATCCTCAACCAAGGGTATAAATTTTTAATATATATCATTAATTCAATCGCCGCTTATTATCCGCGACGTACTCCACTTTTCACGCGTGACGGCGCTCGTTAATTAACATATGAAATATCATTGATTCATCCAGCTAATTTAACATCTGTAATTTGCTCCATGTGCACGCTGCCTGCGGTCGCGGCGCATAAAACTTTACTTCAAACTTTGACAATATAATCTCCAATATTTTCGTACGAGCAGTTTATCGAAAGTATTTTTACATTTAAAAGTATCCACGTAGTCAAGGATTTGAAAATCAGCCCGCGTCCTGATCTTTTAGGAGTTTCAGATTTGACAAATTAAACGTGTTCGCACGCGGGCAACCTTTTGTTCTCCCTACATGGCTATTCAAACGTCAGACATATTGGGAGGGAAAGATGAACAGTTTTTTTTTACTCTGTTATTTGCTATTATTTTACACCAGAACCATGACCACCGATCCTGAACGTGCTGGAGATGCGAGTGACTTGGAATTCGTTGAGGATGAAGATGAGAATCACCCTACGGGTATCAACTCGCAGATCCTTCGCAGGCCCGATCTGTTGGCAGCTTTACAAGATCGTATTCATGCACAAATGTTGGAGGTACTTTGTTTGCTTGTAGTTCTCTTATACTAAAGGATCCAGGTTTGATGGAGATGCTAAAGAAAAATGTTTTTAACAATGCAGAGATAATTAATCATTCATACATCTTACATATACGACGTAAATTATATTTGATTCAAATCAATTTTACATCATGTTTCCAAACTCAATATCTCAACACATCAGTAACAATAACATGTCGTGTGAACAGCTCTCATTTATTAGTGTGAAAATATAAAAGTGTTTGACAAGCTTCTTTTTTAACAGGCACTTCCAGCTCCTGTGAAACGTAGAATTAAAGCTTTAAAAAAAATACAATTGGTAGCTACAAATATTGAGGCGAAGTTTTATGAAGAAGTTCATGCTCTGGAATGCAAATACCACAAAATGTACGTACCTTTGTACGAAAAGAGGGGAGAAATTGTATCAGGCATCTATGAACCAACTGAAGAGGAGTGTGAGTGGGAAAGTGACGAGGAAGAACAAGGCCTTAGTAGCGAATTGAAGACTAAGGTGAAGATTGAAGATCTTAAAGAGAAAAAAGACGAGTATGTTTCTTTGCTTTCAAGGCTTTTGATTCACTGATTTTTATAGCTTATGTAACGTATCAAATCAACTCAACCATTTATGCAATCCGAATTCAATATAAAGCAAAATTTTGTTGCTTATGCTATATTCAATTGGTTCCTGGTAACAGGACAACATAATACATTAACAAACACGTACAACATGTCCTTGAAGAATAGTTTTGAATCATTCGAGAATATACACTCTCGTGATCCACTTATCTTTCGTGACCTCTGAACTGCCAACTGTATTATTAATTCCTTCTGCCTTTGTGGAGTACAGAATACGCGGGGGTGACAATTTGATCCATACTTTGAAATAAAATTGATAACACCGGCGATATCGGTTGTGTTAAATTTGTACATATTAAAAAAGTAGAGTAAATCTTTAATATTCCACCCATGGCTGTTTCTTACTAAGACATCGCTATTAAAAAGTCATGATATCTCTATATCGGACGAAATTTTTTTTTTTTTTTTTTTCATATACCTAATTCTTTATTCGTCCTCAGGGCTAAAGATGAGAACGTCAAGGGTATTCCAGAATTTTGGCTCACAATATTCAAGAACGTGGGAATGCTGGCTGAAATGGTTCAGGAACATGATGAGCCCATTCTTAAACATCTTTATGATGTCAAAGTTATTTTCCTAGAATCAAACCCAATGGTGAGCAACGAATAAATATGTAATCATGACTAACTAATTGAAATCCAAGTCTTGACATGAACTTAACAGCCTTAATGTTATGTTTTTATTTTAGGGCTTTGTTCTGGAATTCCATTTTGAACCAAATGAGTACTTCTCAAACTCTGTTCTCACTAAGGAGTATACAATGAAATGTGCCCCAGAGTTGAGCGATCCTTTCAGTTTTGAAGGACCTGAAATCTACAAATGCAAGGTAAAAATTTAATGAATTTGTATGCGAAAGATTTAGCTTTGCTATTCAGCATCAATGTATTTCCTATTTTACCTAGACTAGAATCTACTCGGTAATGTAATTTGTGGAATTCAACAGGGCTGTGTAATCGATTGGAAGAAAGGAAAGAACGTTACTGTAAAAACGATCAAGAAAAATCAGAAACACAAATCTCGTGGATCAGTCCGCACGGTCACAAAGACTGTACAGAATGATTCCTTCTTCAATTTCTTTAGTCCTCCAATTGGTAAGGAATTCTGTCATCTGATATTTTTCTGGTAGAATCGTTGGGTAAAATTTGCAATTGAAAATCATTTTTGTTATCACAGTACCCGAAGATTCAGAAGCTGAAATCGACGACGAAACTCAGGCCCTTTTGACGAGCGATTTTGAAATTGGTCACTACATAAGAGAGCGTATTGTACCCAGAGCAGTGCTGTATTATACAGGTATTCAACAAAATTTCAAACTAGATAAAGAAAAGTGAGCAAAAGACAGTTTGCAATATATTGTGTACAAATCTTTCGGCATTCTCAGGCGAAGGACTGGAGGATGAGGAAGATGATTACGAAGAGGAGGTTGAAGAAGAGGACGACGATGACGAGGTGGATGAGGAAGAAGAGGATGGCCATGTTAACGCCCCTCCAGGTGCGAAACTGCCCCAGGGAGCCAATCCCAATGAGTGCAAACAGCAGTAGGACTATAGAATATGTGAAATAACTAATCATAGTACCTATACAACTTTATTATAAGCCATCCCATTAACCACGCGATTGACCACTATCCTTAGATTGTACCTCAGTTCCGACTTGAACCGAAACACATAAACATTCCGAAGTCCTAATCAAAATGCAGAATTCACAATATATACGGTCTTGCAAATCTCTAGTGTACAACGTTTATATCAGCTATGACTTCTGCACTATGCTTTGAAGGCTTACGGAATATGATGTGCTTTGGCCTCTGATCCATTTACGTAAACCATCCGCTAATCATATCAATCTCTCCTATTCCAGATCAAGCCTAGAAACTTCAACTTACCAGTGAAAAAATTATGTGTAAAAACCTCTCTAAATCCGACGTTCATGACGATTGATGAGTAAATTTGACGCATTTAGAAATACGTATACATCTAACGTGTTTATAACATCTGAAGTATATTGATAATGTGGTTCTCTCCTCTAGTATATTCAACGTTCCTCTAATTATTAATTGCTTCAATATTTTTTTAAACTATTGTTACGTTTATATGTATGTAGACAGGAAATGATTTGAAAACTTTTTTCAAAATCTGTGTTGACCTATACAAAAGAGAAGAATTTTCGGTACTGTTGAGGCATTTTAATACAAAAATGTGAAAAAGATTTACATGATCATTTTCATTCCCTACTTTTTCAATCCTTATGTGATTACGTCCCTATCGTTGTTACTCAATTTTAAATTTGTAATAAACCTTTATCATACAAAACAAACAAATTTTGTTTCAAAATATCGAAACTAAAGGATATGACTTAACGAGCTGGGGATATGTATGCACGATAACACGTGTGCGTGCATATACATTCATCTATGCTAGCTGAATAGTTAACGACAATTAATGTCATGGAGCGGGAGTAGCCGCAATAAAAAAATTGCGGAGTGACGTGCCTACTACACATGCACTGCGTCGTGACAATCGTGACCAATTATTACATAGCACGGTCTCATATCCTTGACTGAGGATGCTGAAGGTAATGGGTCTAACACAAAGCGACACCAAGTGATTTTATTGGCTAGATCTAACGGAATAGGTCAATGAAATCACTTTGTATCGTGTTGTGTCAGAAAATTGTCGTAAAAGGAAAACGCTAATTATGACTGCGTTAATATTTGTGCCATCGATTTGGTTAGGGGAGTTAGGGATAATTTCCGGTTTCTGCACCTGTCAACCGTAGACTTATAGAGACTCGTCTATGCTGTCAACCACTTGTCAACGCTGCAATGATTCGATAATTGCAGAAAAGTACAATTTCCACCGTCTTCGACTGGATTTTCACAAGCAGCATATTAACGGAGTAGCGCGGTGTTACAGACAGCCAAAGACGCTCATGATAATGCGTGCCGACGCGGGGACACGACAGCAAAATGCTACGCATCAAAACCAATGATATTGTAGTTTTTGTCATAGTAGGCATAAAGTACGGGAAAACGTTCATGTTTCGCGAGCGTAAAGTTGAATTTTACGCCTAGTGGGCATAAACTCATAATATAAACGTTTTCCCGTATGTTACGCCTACTAGGTCGTTAAATATCCAACTCTGCACCCACAATATGAACATTTGCGCGTGCATACATCGACGGGTCCTATGAAAACAGACAAATTTCGGCGGACCAGATAGAACGGACGTATCTCCCAAGTTGCTATAGCAAGTATATTCAGAACTCGAGTTCTGTATATCTATCGGATCCCCAACACAGTTCTCAATATGCCCACTTACCCGTAGAGTCTGGTAACGAAAATTTGTCCAGCGGTAACCGTCTTTGAATTCTTCCGTGTACGGATACGGTACCATAGACTTGTTGGCCGTGTTCGTAAATTGACTGCCAGTGCTAAAAATTCCCTAGGACAGAGACAGAGCTGTCAATGAACTCGGCAGTACAAAAGAGATGAAAGATTGCTGACAGTACTGTCAGATTAGAGAGTATTTCATTTGTCACAAAACGCTACGGGTGGTTGAGTTTCATACTACTGAAAAATCCCCAAAATTGTTGCAGTTTTGTAGTGTGGAAGTCAGTCTTATTCCGTCTTAATTCTTGGAGCAACCAGCAGAGCGATCCTTTTTATTCAGTGAACCAAGTGTACTTAATTCGTACGATATTTAAATAATTTGAAATAATCTTAACGTTGTTTAAAATAATTTTAATGGCGTGGAAAATATTGGCACGTTGTTCAGTTGTGATATTTTTGTATACGTAAACTGGCTGTATAGGCGACAGTCTAAATCAGTAAGATTCATTTGCTCAAAAATTCAGCCCCCGGTTTCATTATTGTAACCTTGAACGCTGACGGCTACCAATTAACTGTCATACCAAATACGAGTGGTGTATTCGAGTGCCAGATTTTTATATCCAACACGAGTAGAAAAAAAGATAGTTGGCGAACGCTGGCGGAGTTGAATCGGATCTAACCTAAAATGCGAGCAGTCGTAAATGCCGAAGTAATTGGATTATTTTCGTGCTACGTGTTTTGCTGGTGTTTTGGCCACGGAGTTGCTACTGGGGGTGCGCTAGACTCCGGCAATAATTACCAACCCGGTTCGACCGGGGCGTCTGGACCTAAAATAACAGCATTTACCTCTAGCCTCACTGATCGATTGGCCCAGGCTGTCGCACACGAATCCAGTAAGTTCTCTCTAACAACTATACAAATTCACAGCATTGACGAATACTCGCCAGACTTACAGATTGTTTAGCTTCTACCTTTGATTAGTGAAATTTTTGACAGATCTAAGAGAGGTACATCGTACTCGGTTCAAGCAGATAAATTGACCACAATTTACATGCGTACCTGAATTAAATTTATTGTGAAATTGTATAGATCCGTTATATCCTACAAGTGTCCGTTGAATTTATAATGGTCAAAAAGAAATATTTTACTCAAGTCAATAATATCATTATCATAATATCCTTCCTATTTGCGGCAATTCTATTTATGGACATAGTTAAGGAAATTATATACATTTCCTTTAAATAACAAACTTTTGACTGCTTGTGCCGCAAACTTATTGAAATTTGACTAATATCCTTTTCGTGCTTTCCAATGCCACCTACAAAAAGAGAATTTGTAAGTATGAAAGGGATAATTATAACATTGCAAACGTATTATAAAAATAAGCCAATTTCAGTTTCTATAGAAACCATGTACAAGTCTTAATACAACTAGCACTTTCATTAAAAATAATTTCTACCAGTTGTGAGGTGTCCAATAATTATAATATTGAAGTATTTTTCAAATACACTTCCAGATGAGCAGGACTGCAACAAGTAGTACACAGTAATCAGCATTGGGCACCATTAATATTGACATTTCTATTTTACAAATTCCAAATTTCATGTCAGCTCTCAGTCGTTAGAAAATTCAAAATTACTCTACTTACCAATCGTTACCAAATTTGGTCTTACGCCTGAAATGATATAAATCTGTCCCATTTAGTTTGCAAAGTCACCCTACTATTGCTGTTAGTTTGTACATGTGCCTAGTATGTACCTGTAGAATTTTATGAAACAAACTAATTTTTGCTTAATGACTCAAACTACACTTTATGAATGCCCTCAATATATGTTTTTGTTGACTAAAACTTCATGGTATGCGCCAGTCACCGTCATTTCAATGACTTCGCAGGTACAGAGACTTGTAACGATGACTTAGCTTGTTTGACAATGGCCTCTCATGACCGGTTAGGCCTCGAAGCAATTAAGTCGCTTCACAGCCAGTTGGATGATGACGCCAATGGAAATGTAGATCTTTCCGAATCAGATGATGTAAGTACTATTTCTATGACACTCACAGAGGTTCATCGATAATGCCTGCTCGCACAAGACTAGAGCTTGGACAAATCGAAAAAGTCCTTAACGTTTCTATGTTATTAACAGTTTTTGAGAGAAGAACTGCAGTACGAAGCTGGATATGAAAGGAGACAACGTGCGTTTCATCATAATGACGATATGCACATTAGTGTTAGAGAATTGTGGGAGGCTTGGCTCCGTTCTGAGGTACAAAATGTGACTAAATAGTTTATGCCTTTCTACATGTTGATTTGGAATACCATGAGCACAAGCATGCTTTAACAATTTTTACTTCCAATTTCGTATTTTTATGAATTTCGCAGCTTGCAATAAGTTAAACTCAAGTTTAAATATTTGAATTTTGAGGAAAAAGCAAATCAAATTCATATACAAGATGGAAAAAAATATTTCAAGTGGATCCTCCGCTTAATTTGAAAAACATTTGATAAAGGTACACAACTGGACCATAGAACAAACTTCAGAATGGCTGACATCAAATGTTGATCTTCCTCAATACGTACCAACGTTTATTCAGCATCGCGTTACTGGTGCCACTTTGCCCAGGTAATTAATGCTTGTCTTACATCTGTTCGAAATTCTCGTTACACAATTGTCAAACTGTATTTCTTTCAGACTAGCTGTTAACAACATGCACTACCTTAGCAATGTTCTTGGAATCAAGGATCCAATTCATAAGCAAAAAATCGCCTTGAAAGCTATGGATGTCGTTTTATTTGGACCTCCAAAGGGTAACTATGATCCTGTTTTTCAGATAATGATAGATGAAAAATAATATCAAACATATCATAATAATTATTTCATACATACAAATAGATACTGGTCACAGTCTTAAAGATCTGATTCTCATCACACTGTTGTTTGGGGCACTGATTGGATGTTGGTATGCCTACCAACAAAAAAAAAGCTCTCAGAAGCATCTTTTTAGAATGATGAAGGATATGGAGAGTTTGCAAAAGGCCGAAGTTGCGTTAGAAGATCTTCAGGTAAAATGGCAACATACTCTTGATATTTACAAGTCTCGTGAGTTAAATTCACTCACAATCCCTACCATCGATACTAATATCTATTTTGAAAATGAAATTTCAGAAAGAACTGGAGAGAGCAAGATTAGAGCAGGAAAGTACTGCAACAGAGAAACAAAATCTAGAAAAACGTTTACAAGACGAAACTATGGGTCTCAACACATCTTACTCAGATCTTGAGGTTACACAACTGAAATCAGAAATCGAGGTAATATTGTTATTAACAACCTGTATAGGATATATCCATCATTCATGTGTGTTTGGTGGACCTGCTCATGTATACAATGGCATGAACTTGATAGTTACGATTGCGTTGGTATAATAGTTTTCTGTGGAATTCGAAAGATATGTCAGATTGAACATTTTTCCATTTCCAGATGCTGAAAATGGAGTTACAACGTACCGTTGGTGAACTGGAAGATCGCTGTTGGTCTCCACCTGTAGGTCTTCAGCACTGGTTGCAATTGACCCATGAAGTAGAGAACAAAGCATACACCAAAAAGAAACTAGCCGCAGAAAAACAATTACAGCAAGCTCGTGAGGCAGTATGTATTGATAGTATGATAAAAAGTATGGTGCATTCAATGTTGTATCATTTCTAGTTTACAAAAAATTCTTAATACCGTAAATAAATTTGTTATAAACAGTGTGAAAAGTTAAGAAAGAAGAGGTCCAGTCTGGTGGGTGCATTTGTTTCTACTCATGGCAAGTCCATAGATGAAGTGGACAAAAGTATCGTCGATGCAAGGACATCGTTGAACGAAGTTACCATTGAGTTACAGGAGCGAGTTCACCGTTGGAAGCAAATTGAGCTCCTGTGTGGTTTCAACATAATCAATAACAGTGGTTTACCTTACCTCGAAAATATCCTCTATAGAGGAGCACCAAATGGCCGAGGTATTGGATTCAGAGGTATGGATTTACGCATTCTTACAACCGTTGCTTCGCAAAATCAGTATTCGAAAAATAAAAACTGTGCCATTACTTCTCAGTGTACCATCTAAAAAGCTGTATCTGTGGTTAAATATTCCATGCCTTATATGCTAGTACAATTTTGTTCTATGAAAAATAAAAATGGTCAACTTAATGTTTTCTAATATTTTTGAGCAATTGAGCAATGTTGAATACCACATGATATCGATGGGTCGATTTTAGAATGACATTGTGTTTCAGGGCGCATGAGTAGTCAAGATGACTTGGACGACGATGTAAGCTCTGTATATTCACCATCAACATCAGGTGCTGCAGGTAAGCCGGATTTGGACATCCAAGAGCACTCAGATTGACCGATTGATGTTCATCTCACTATGACAACACCTCTGCCTTCACTTATAAAACCATTGCTTTTCTCTTCCAACACATTGCTTCAAATGAAATATTTTTGACACGGCTCTAGTTTATAGATGTGCTTTTCTGAAAAGACCATTTTTATTTTGATGATCGTTATATGGTAAAATTGAATAGCGTCATCTCAGTGATATAAGTTTTATTTGCACATTAGTGAATTGTGCAAATGGACCTCTACCAAGGCTCATATTAGTCAAATGCCTGGTATAGGAGCTGACAATAGTTAAAGTCACCTGAGGCGATGTTTGGCGAGTACCTGGTATATGGTACCAAAGTGTATCAACATATAGTTTACCCAACATACACTCATGTTTTGGTATCATTGGTAAATTTTGGAACCTATACCGAACGCTCACGAATAAGCACCTCCGACAATGACGAAATCACCCTGACTGACACGGGTATATCCAACCCAACTGACACTATCTATTGTCAGTGCCTATGTTGACTGAAGATATATAAAGTCTGCCAGCCTCATAAACTTTGGCATAATAGGTCAAAGGAGGTGAAAGTTTGGGGGGAAATTTCAGTATTCTATTATGTCAACTCGATTTTACATTGGGATCCCGTAAGACAAATCGGTGAGTGCGGAGTACTGGAATTACCCCCGTGCCATAACAGTCTTAACATATCTTCAGTCACCGATGCCTATATGAATTTATTACACATACGATTATCTTCACCCTTTTTTTCACATTTTCGTATGTGGCTGATTTCTTTTAATGACAAATAAATATGTTACATTGAATTTTTAATCACGATACTTGTGTTCATTCAGATCTGATTATATTACTCTTGAAACCTGTTGTGAAAATTTTTCAAACGTAATATCTTGCTGTTAGATATTCGACGCAAAATCTAAAACAAGTTGTGTGGTGAATTTTCAGTAACATATTTCAAATAATACGTATTATCACGATCCTGTATACTTTTATACACGTAAGTGGTAAACATATAGATAGAACCTCTCGAAGCGCGTGCATTTATTAGTCTGTCTGTTAGGTCAGTCTGTTTCTCATATCAAATGCTGTAACTTTGTCTCTACAGTCAGTGTGAGGGGTCTGCTTCGACAAATCCTTGCTGTATTTATTATCATATTTATATATACAAAATTTACTTTAATTCGGAATAACAGCACACTTCTCACATTATTGCATATGTGAATGTTAATCGGTAAATGCACGCAAAATTAATTTTGTCGGTATTCTTTCATTTTGTATATTTATTTAATTTCAAAAATTGACCGTAATTTTTTTTTCTATATTTATAATATTTTACCGAAGTCTACAATATTGAAGGAACGCGAAACTTAGTCTTAATATCTGCAATTTATGGATTGTTGGATTTAGCGTGGATAAAATTGAATCACCAGCAATATAATTTTGAATTCTACTTCTACAGGAATGTTCTATTTCGAATACATTCAAGTAGTTATGAATTTTTACACTGTGCTAGAAACATATTTGAAGCAATAACGTGCCAGTAATAATTTGATAATGACACAATATGCTAACAGCAATTGTAATCAAAATAGTTTAAATATATTTACGTCATTGACGAAATCTGGAGATAAGGGAAAAGAGCGATTGTGCTCAAATCTAATTGGACATTCTTGACTTGTCGAAGTTACTTCTCAAATTTTGCCGAGCAGTACTTACAAATGAAATTTCACTCAATAGCACAGTTGAGCATAGATTTTACAATAATTATAGGCCACTTCAATTATTAACAAACATTTTCGAGCTCACTGTGCATCTGTACCTCCTTTCAAATTTAGTAAAAAGTGATGGGTTCACTCTTATTAATCTATCCACACACTATTATACTGTTACTTGGCAGCCATTGTAGATATGACACTTGGCTGGTTATCAAATATACTTACTGGTATTTGATAGGATCGCATCAATAAAATCATACCTTGATTAATATTCAAGGTTTTAGTTTTCGAATGAACCTTCTGTAGCTGGCTACAGTTAGTTTTTAAATTCATTTTAAAATCAAATTAAGCATATAGAACCATATTAAAGATTTCTTTTGATTATTTTTATATTGAAATAAGTGAATATTTACTACGATTAGTACATACGACGTGTGTTTAAGTTGATACCATTGTGGCTGAATATCAAATGACCTTCCAGTATTTTTTTTTTTTTTTTGTGTCACACTTTTTAATTATTTGGGATTTATTTCCTGCTACAGTAATAGCTCGGACATTCATTTTTGCAACAAATTTCAATGTCCCGTTATTTAACGAATGGTCTTATTCAATCGAATAAAAGGGGACAAATAACCGAACCTACGTTTATTAAATTGCTTTACCTCAAAGCGATGTCAAAAAGAATTTGCATGTAAGTACTGTACAATTGAAATTTGCATTATAATTGGCAACTAGAGTCATTTCAAACTCTGAATACGCTTTCACTTCAGTTCCAAGCACCAATATATTAACGATTGTAGTAATTGTAGTCGATACATAGCAATATTGTTAAAGATCTGAATTTTTTGTCACTGCACACCAATAACTTTTGTATGCATGTAT
This sequence comes from Neodiprion virginianus, assembly GCF_021901495.1. Taxonomy (NCBI): domain Eukaryota; kingdom Metazoa; phylum Arthropoda; class Insecta; order Hymenoptera; family Diprionidae; genus Neodiprion; species Neodiprion virginianus. Next base: position 2,757,657 of record NC_060882.1, read on the forward strand.
GTATGTATGTATGTATACATATTTATGTGCAAGAATATAATTTGTAATATTTAGATTGTGATAGTCGTGGGATGAAGAACATTTTAATATTCTGTAGAATTTTATGATAATAACAATTATCTTTAATATATTTTGTAGAATGGCTGTATAAACGAATATACATGTTTGATTCTTTTCCTTTCTATTCTTAGACAAATAGTACGGAGAACGCGATTAACATACATTCAATGAAAATTATGTACTCACTCGAACGCATAGCTCGTAATGAATAAAATTTCAAATGTCTGCGAAAACGAGATTCCAATTTTTTTGAAACACCTGTGGCTGTTTTCGAAAAAAGTTAAAACAAAAATAAAGATAACGAATCTATAAATCGAAGTATTAGTTTGCTTTCAAAAATATTTGTGCTTAGATATATATACATATATGTGTCTTGTAAGCTTCACGTCAACATACGCCTTGCATATATGGGTTTCGAAATTCTACTTCGAAATAGAATTAGGTATTTAAGAAACATATCAAAAAACCTAAGCAGATAAAAAGATCAATGAATTTAAAAGCACTCGAATATCTCTGAATTCTTGCAAAAATAATATTCAAGCTATTAGCAAAAAGTTTCACCTCTGCATAGTATCTGTATGTTTTGTTTACCATTTAGTTGTTGGCCATGAGAATGTTATTTTATCGGTTGCTGTGGAGTGATTATTAGCAACCTCAATGGAGTTACATCATCTAATCACTAGCATGAAATAACTATTTTTAATTTAATGTTCACTAATAACAAAAATTTTTAGTGCAATATTGTTTCATACATACAGGTGTATTTGATTCGATAACTTTTGTACTGTTCACATTGAGAAATTTGAGTACTACTTAAAATCCAAAAGCTTTCGAAAAGCTTCCAGGAAATGAAAAGCACTGACACGCGTATTTATTACAATTTCAGTATATCTGGTTAATTGTAATAAGATGCTCTTGGACAGGATTTGATATAGTGGCAGATCGCATTATGTCTACAGGTACGCTCGAGACTTTAACATGGAAGGAATCGTCAATACCTCCAGACTCGTCTGGCAGTGAAACGGGAAAGGACACGCCACCGGAAGCTGTACATTTTATCGTTGGGGAAGGAAACGAAGAACCCCGAAGGTTCCACCCCAGAGAAAAAACCCGTACGTCGCACATGGTGCGATCTTACAGCCAGGATACTAACATGGTCCTCAGCGAACCGACTACCTCATCATTCCTATCCAAAACATCATTTTCTGACAATTCGTTAGATACAGCTGAGAAATTGACCAGCCGTATAAATACTGTTAAGAAATCACTGAAAGATCTTCCTACTGTCATGTCAGTCGATGACGAAACTTTATCAACCGATTCGAATTCCACTGCTGATAATGACGAGCTCAAAAGGAGGCGCAGAAAGCTTCATTTCCCATTTAAGAAAAATAAATCTAAGCTCACATGATCCTGACTAGTCACCATAATGTTACATACTTAAAATATTTGGAAAAAAACTTTACATCTCAAGTAGGAATTATTATTTCAAGTTATATTTGGTTAATTGTTTAGACACATGTGTCTCATCCCGTTTGCTGTAATAATTCAATAGACATACTATATGATACACCGAATTCTGTAATAATTAACTAGAATTTATGTAGCTAGCTATGATATCAACAATGATTGGAAAATGATCGTTATATGTACGCAATTCTCAATGCCGAAAAAGAAAAAAGAAACAAGAATTCAAAGTATAAAATTGTGATGTATTGCAATAAGTTTTTCATGGTATGATACGATAACTTTCGATAAGACTTTATTTTTTTGACCACGTTATTTACGGTAGTTTTGTGATTGTTGGAATACGGTCCAAGCACAAATTGTCTTCACACATATGTTAGAATATTGCATCACAACACATCAAGTGTAGTGATATAACGATCTATGAACGCAAATTTCTGGAAAGAATGAAGTCTAACGATTTCTCTAATTCAGCATTTTGTGGGAATCATGTTTGAAAAGTATTCGTTAAATAATGTTCCAAACTTTGACTTTTGTAAATCGCATGATATGGCGAAGATAATTCGACTCTCTGTTATAGTGTATTATAAAATTTGATAAATCTGAAATAAAAAAAAAAATAAAATAAAAAAAAAAACAGAGAAGACGATATCAGATATATGTAATGCGAATTTCCAAGTGACCTAACTATGTGAAAAATATAAATGAAAAGCAATAACATGAGGAAATTCCTCTAATTAGCAAGAATGAACAGATGCACGGGATCTGAATAACTTTAAAAATTTCAACAGTGGTTGTATTGTCGGTGTAATGATAGCTTGAACTTGATTACCACATAACAACCTCAAAGTTAGTAGTATATTATTTTCAAGATTGGCAATAAAGTCTGTACTTCTTGGAATATATTGAAATTTTTTCCTTTCATGCCAAAAGAGTCTTTGAATGACAGTTGCATTGTTTTGCTTGATAGCAAAAAAAAAAAACTGGGTGATAAACTCTGGATTGTTGACTTTAAATTCTTAATTATGCTGAATGCTTTGCGAGAGTTCAGTTAATTACCCAATGTTTACGCACGATTCTATACCAGTTAAAAATAATTTTACTCAAGTGACTTGATAGAAAAAACTTATACCTACGCTTTTAATACATTATTGTTTAATGGTGTAAAAGTGGCAGAAAATGAACAGTAATCTTGAACTACTTTAGCATTTTTCAAACATTTAGTTACGGCTACTCTAGCACTGTTAAGTCTATTGCGGTGGCACCCACTTCCTTGTTTTTTTTTTTTTGTTTCCCCCCATCAAAGCAAATTAATCCCAATATTAACTAAAATCCTGCATTACGTGACGGGGTACATACGTCAAATACAGATTAAACGAGGGTAGTAATTCACTTCGTGTCTTATCGCACGTATATATTGAAATGAGAAGAATCTCAACGTAACTATGATTAAAACTATCAATCATACGCGAGAATGTAAATAGATGTAGGCACATAAATGTACATAAAATAGATCATGTACTTACTTACATGACTTATTATTGGGCAAGTTGTGTACAGAATATTTTTAAGGAGGCCGTGCATCCCATTCAAAATCCTCAGAGATATAAGGGCAATCCATTTGCAAACTCCTTCTACTGAACAGCTAAACAAATATATTGTGTACATGAATAATTATATCAATTGAAAAAATAATTGAACATGTTCTATCTGAATGTGTATGGCCCAGTAGTTGAAATTAATAGTTTTGGGCCCCTTTAAACATATTCACTGTACATTAGTTGTAACGCAATTGAAATATCTTTAAATGAATATTATGTAAGGATTTCAATGCCTGTATAGAACATGTGCGTCTTCCTTGTAATCAAAGAAATATATCAAACTTTCCGAAATAAAAATTAGTATTCAAGTATAAATACGTTTGTTTCTTCGGGATTTTTTTTTTTTTTACTAATCCTCTTCTAATTGAAAGTGAAATAAATACGGGTCAAGTTATCGGCGACATACTTTAATTACATTGGAGTAGATCAATTAACAACAGTTCACGTGATACTAAAAAAAAAAGAATGCTGATTTTTCAATACAAACAGGCTAAGTGAGCCAGGCTAATGACTCAATAATTTTATTTACCTGCTTTGTAAACCTCTAACGAATACGTTAGATAAATTGACTCTTATAATTTCACTCACAGAATTTAAATATTTATAAACACAGACAACATTATGACTCCTAATAGTAAACTCAGCATTGCAAGGTCTTCAAGTATTTAGTCTTTGGCACAATAAGTAACTATATGCAGGCTATTCGTACTGCGTTTTCTATCAAGTTTCAAACTTATCTTTATATAGAATTAGGGCGAGATAAATGGAGAAAAAAAACAAACGAACCCAACAGCGATTTCTGTCGATTTGCCCATTTTTAAGATTGACCGTTATTCATCTGTAAACAACCAAATCAAGCTGTGTTTCTCTTTTGTAAGCATTTACAATCTGTTAATCATAGGCCTATTGAACAGGATATAATATTTCGTATATACTGCAAAATATTGACTAGGTTTACATGAGTTCAATGATTCAGTTCTTATTGTCCAACAATATTATCGTCCTTACACCCCATGCTTTTATGTATAATAATTATCAATGATCTACCGTGAGCTTACATGTGTAATAAAAATTTGTAATAAATTATGAATGTACCCCAGCATTGGCATACCTGTGTATAGAAATACTGGTACAAACATGCTGAATAATTTCCTTTTTGACGTACAATGCATAGCCAGACTTCTTTCAAATACCTCACATTCAATTTCCTTACCTCTAATATATGTATATCTATAATTAATATTTGTTGTTTCAAAACATTAGAGCATGTAGAAAAATACCCGTCAACCACCTACATGAACTGCACGTATTAGGCGTTTTTAAAAATAGTTGCGACACAAAATGCGTAATTTTTAGTTATTCAATCACTTCAATTTAGAGAGTGTTGTTCACTTTTATGATATTGCCATGAAACGTTACGTTGGATTGAATATCTTTCAAGCTTATAATCATAGGTATGTGATCACCAAATGAATATTGTTTTTCTTGTTGTTCAAAGTCAACTTATTGCCACACAACAAATTATACTAACACCGTACCGAAGTTGTGTTCACACACCTTAGACACCCTGACACTACTACCAATGGCGTTACGATATTAATCAATCACCGGCAGGTATGCAGGTATAGATGTTTTCGAAGCGCTATACCGACCGAAAATGGATAAAATCTCATCTATTGAGTACAAAGTCTTGGTAAAGGTATCAACAGATAAATCTTGTTCTTAAGTAATTTCGGAATTTGTAGGTTGCAGCTTGTTCTGATTATTACGATAGAATACTCATTTCAATAAAATCACAAGAAAATGCTTAAAGAACTGTCGCGTTTTATATTGTTCTGAAGTTTAAAAATTTTCCCTACGATATAAAATGTATGCTGCGATACTGCTATTTTATTACACTTGCAACTTGTTACTTCGGAAGAATGTTAAAACGTGTCTTTTTATATTTACAAATCGCGGGTCAATAACGTAGCCAGTAGAAATATTGCTATAAATAACTCCAATAGGAAGGAGGGACTCTTCAATAAAATATGTATAATTGTATGAATATGTATACCTATACGTGTATAAAGTGAATATTGCAGCTTTTACTAGTTTTTTTAAAATTAAATATTACTATAACGATTTGGAGGATATATTTTTCTTCCCAATAATGATTCAATACTGTGGACATCAAAGAGTATACAACCAGTAGCATTATAGGAACGATCAGTTTACCTAAAATGTACGCAGGACAAACGTCTTATCGTTAGGGTACGTATATATCTTACAGCGAGGAATATAAACTATAATTTAATTGTTAGCATGAATAATTATCAGTTTGCTTAATATATTAGCTATCACACAAAATTTGTTTCAAAGTTTCAATATTTGAGTGATCAACATTTCACACAACTTATTACATCCTTTTTCAAGTCAGTAATTATATATTGGCTCTACTGTGGAGTCGTTATTTTACCCATCTTGAGCTACAAAATGTTCCGAGTTTTATTAGAATTAACTGACCAATAATGGTGAAATATGTCACCACCATCATTGATATAACATGACAGGCAACACAGACCACGTATTCAATGTAATATAATACGAAGGCATCGTATTCAGTGGAATCCAATGCGGCAACCGCAGCAAATTACAAACATTCTGAATATAGATCATTTCTTTGACCATGGTTGAACTATCAGTGGCTGGAAAATGCAATTCTATTTCAATTAATAATTGACTCAACTAATGATAACTCTTTAAATCTATTCGCAAACAGTAAACAGCTACATTGTGTTGTGCATACAAAATCTAACTGATTATGGTAGCATGAAATTTTCTCGAATGAAATCCGAAAGTCAACAATATGAGCAAGATAAATGGATTGGTTTTCTTGCTTTCGTTTCTTTCAGCTATCCTGTCATTATACATATACCGTTGAGCAAATAATAGATCAATTATTAGCTATCCGTGTCATGGCGGGGCATGACAATTGTACAGAAAATTATCCTACACCTAATTATTTTACACGTACTTATTAGGTATATCATCATGAAATCAGACCAGTAGTTATGTGTCGAAACTCCACGTGAGGATCAATTTCGTGGAGGATAACGTTGCGTGGAAATATAATTTTACATGGGATCGTTTCGTATAGGATAAATTTGTGTAGAATAATTACACGCAGGATTATTTTTGTAAGATTGGTGCGCAATCTGTGTCTCTCAGAGTGGACTGGTTTTGAATTAAACTATAACTGCGTCAGTTACATATTTGTGATAATTTTCACGAGGCAACTGATTAGTTCTGATAATGAGTGACTAAAAGATCCTAGACTAAAAAACCTAGTATCTACATCAATTGAATGGGCTACACATGAATATGTTGTTATGTGATGTATATTTTCACGGAATATATTAATCTTTTATAAATAATATGTGTATATTAATGATAATGTTAATACTTGTACATAATAAATACTTACATAAAAATGGTAAATTGAAACGTATCATTCAGGGGAATTATGTTGTGGATGAAATTATAATATTTCCAACTTTCCTACAAGACTTGATTCAATACTTGTCATTAGCTGATTTCACCTTTCATGAATCAGTGTGTAATTCAGTTCCGTGCAAATTTTTTAATAACAATATATTTTTGTGTCGATTTTACAAAATATCAGCAAATCCACCTCCGAGTAACTTACAACTGTAATAATAATAAACGGGAGTTATGCATTTCTTGATCTTGTACGTCAAGTAGTGTGGATTTAAAATGTAACAGTTGAGTGGGCATTGCTGCATAGGATTATATAAAATGTATTTCGTCAGTCTTATAAATTCCGAAAAATCTACGAATATTAATGTCAACAGTTTGTATCCTTACCAGTTGACGCAACTATTAAGAGAGCTGAGAGCGAGAAAGAGAGAGAGAGAGAGCGAAAGAAACACTGAAAACTATGACATAATACACTATGGAAAGGAGATATATATCAATAATTTATCATTCTGGTTTTCAGAGAGCAATGGAGGTGGATTTAATGTCATGGCCTTTTCTTTACTTATATGTATATTACTATAGCTACAATATATATATATATGTATATATATATTCTTTTTCCAACTCTTAACATGGCCAGTTAATTGCATTACCCCGTTGCAATAGTAAATTTTCTACACCACGTGTAAAGTCATTAACTTAAGTAAGTGTATAAATATATTTTTCCCTACATTTCATTTCTTCCTTTCTTTACTGGCATTATCAATTTCCTAACACACCATCATCATCCTGCTGTTCACTCATTTCAGCCGCTGAAGGTATCGTGGCCAAAAGTCTAACAGCCAATCTACCCGGCGACGCAGGAGGATCTGGTTCTTGAACAGCAAGTTGTCTCGTTAATCGCGGCTTTGGCCTTACAGGTCTCGGCGCTGGACGGGCAGTCACCTCTAGAGAAGCGCTTGAGCGAGACATTCTCCACGTACTAGTGCTAGCAGTTGTCGCCGAGCCAGAGGAATCGTTGCGCGATGAGCTAAGATTAGAGTCTTGAGACGGTTTCCTTGTTATCAACCATGAAGAGGCCCGTCTCTTGGGGTCTAGTAATCGTAATGGTATACCGCAGTGGTGGGTCTGTCTCCAAGAATCTGATCTCGAAGACGAAAAATTTTCACTAGAAGACACAGACGAAGCACGCTTGTGCTGTTTTTGTTGGATTTCGGCAATTTGATAAGCGTACTGATCGCTGCGCGCGTGTCTTTCATGCTGACTACGCGTACACGGCCACAACCATCTCGTTCCCCACCAATTACCTCTACATTGACTTGCTTCGAGGAGTCGAGTGTTACACACACATGGTGCTTGATTTTCCCTCGACGATCTATCAACTAGACTATTAGTATTGGCCGGAGTTTGTCGGTTGCTAAAATTTGAGCTGTGACGACATCTACCTATACCTCTCGTTACGCGAGATTCTTCAATTGCTTTGCAAATCAGCACACAATCCTTTTTAAACTGTTTAGTTAATATAGCATATAAGAAAGGGTTGCAACATGAATTTAAGGGTAGAACGAACACGGCAAATACTTTCGCCTGCTCCAACGAAACCAACTGTAGGCCAAATGTTGCAGTGAGTGAAAAAAATGCTATCGGAGACCAGCATAAGAAGTCTGTAAATACCAGAAGAGCCATTCGTTTGGCGATTCTCGAATCATTTGAATTCCATGCCTGGGAGCCACGAATAGCGCAATACATTTTCAGGTAGCATCCCATCAGAATTAAAAATGCTACTCCGTTAATGAGCATTAAAAAAACTACATATGTAAGAGAAACTGTCCCTGTTGTTTCAAATGGTAAACATATTGCAAATTTTCGGTAGTCAGATACGCCAAGCAGGGGTAATGTTGCCATTGAGAGAGCAAATCCCCATCCAACGGTCATAATGTATCCGGCGTGTTTCAGAGATAGCCGTTTATTAAGATGCATTGCGTGAGTAATGGCATAATTTCTTTCCAAAGTTATCACCGCAAGGGTGTAAACACTTAATTCAGAGCTGAGAACACCGAGAAAACCGGCAAGTTGACATCCAGTAGACATCTGCCATCGAATGGCGTACATCCTAAATTCGCCGAGTGTCGAGGCATCGACCACCGCTAACAAGCCTGGACAGGGGTACGAGAATAGATTAAAACGACATGGACAAAGAAACGTTCAGTTCACTTACCCAAGTAGACACCCATGAAGAAATCGGCGGCAGCCAAATTGCATACCAAAAACCTTGGTACGTCCATCTTACTCCTTGAAAAGATCAGAACAAATACAACGGTGCCGTTTCCAAGCATGGCCAGGAGAAAGACGATCCAAACTCCACAGCGCAAGGTCCACCAGTCGAACAAGTCTTGACATGGCAAAAAGGGTCCTGGAATTGAATTATACAGTTGACATAATTAATGCCTGGGTCGGGTATTCTGGAATCGAAATTCTTAGGGAACCGAGAGGTCGGTATGTGGAGAAACAAACCAGGCTGGGGCAGGCACTGTACGTGCAACGGTGCCAAATGACTTGGAATCGTACTTCGTCCTTCCTGGTCCTCAAAATAATCCTCCACATAGGCAGGCAGGTTACCAGGGTATGTAAAATCTGAACCAAAGTTATCCCAAAGTTCATTTATTTCTGTTCCAAATTTGTTGCTCAAGTTATCTAAAAAATTTCATCACTTCAGTGCTGCAAACTTTTTCCAAACAATTTCATACCAATACCAAAGTGTTACACATTTATTCAATTAGTTGTTACTATAACGCCGAGCAATTTTGTTTCTGCGATTTTCTTTGAACTTCTATGCAATTATTGATTCTATATTCGAAAGATATTTGTTAACAACATGTTATGTTCCAACATTTTGCAGCATTAAGTGTGATTGGAATAAAAAAATAAATGAAAAGATTCTGAAGAATGTATTACAAATGAAACTTTACTACCAATACCCTTCATTTTTATAATAATAATATATTTATAGTAATACCCTTCTATTTTCTATCGTTCTTTTGGTATTGAGTGTGCAAAGTTTTATACATGCAGCTAAATTATAATAAATTATGTACTTATACTTACGTAACTGTGGCCAAATATCAGTGAGACTAGAATTCCAAAGACTCATGTCGAATTTATTATTGGTAGGAAAAAGTACCGACTCTTCTACCGGTGATTTGGTAATTGGTTCGTCCAATTCCATGGTAAGAAAAGCACAGCAATGGTAAGCATAAGACAATACCATAGTCTGAACGCGGGGAAACATTTCGGGTGCTGGAAATTCCTTGAGCGCAGGATTATTGAACGTTTTCAAATGCAGTAACTGAGAAAGTCCAGCCGTTGGCAAAGTTGGAAATATGTTGTTTCCAAGATTTCTGAAAGACAGAGATCGTGTGTAAGAATAATCAACAAGGTAATTCGATCCACTCCTATATCGCAACTCGATATTACACTTACAGATCTTCAAGGTGTTTATTCTCTCTGAATGTATCCGGATGTATGTATTCAATGTAATTACTTTCAAGATCTCTGTAACATATTTAATTTTTATTTTGATTTATTCATCAAGTAAATTAAGAAAATTCTTTTATCCATTCTTGGATCAATCAAAACTGAAACTTACAGAACTTGCAATTTGAATAGACCATCGAAACCATCTCCTGGTAGTGATCGTAGATTGTTATTTGACAGAAGTAAATCATGTAGCGCAGAGAGATTTTTAAAAGGTTGTCCAGATAACGAAGAAATCATGTTACTAGTCAGGTCCCTGAAAACAGATATTCAAGTTACTACAGATCAGGAATAGCCAATTTAATCAGATCTAGGATCTACTGTTTACTGTCCAGACTCTGTGCGATCTACGGATTTCAGATCTTTTCCACAGAATTGAATGAAATATGTTTTTGACAGAGTCATGAATTTTTCTTTGCTGTGTCGCGATCGACTGGCCTAAAAGCTATGATCGACCATTCGATCGCCACTGACCATTACACTTATGAACAACTGCAGTGCATGCATCAGTACAGACAAAATTGGGGAAACTCGGAAAAAAGAAAAACCAACAGAGAATCAGATATATATATATATATGTGTGTGTGTGCGTGTGTGTGTGTGTGTGTGCGTGTGTGTGTGTGTTTAGAGAGAGAGAGAGAGTTGTTAAATACTTACAAAACACGAAGATCACTGCACTCTGTCAAATTTGGAATGCGTGTCAAGTAATTGGATTTCAGGTCTCTGAAAAAATAAAGAAAAAATAAAACTGGACGATTATATAAATAAATATGCCGTTGATGCGTAACCTGTCGGGATACCGCATACATGAGATGCAACGCATAAATAAACCTATTTCAAAACTTACAAACTCTTAAGTTTTGGACATGTTCGACAAAGTCCAGCCGGTACCTCCTTCAGTCGAGCGCGATCTAGTCTTAGCAATTCCAGTGCTCCAGTTCCGTTCAGATTTGGGAACTCTTTCAAGTCCCTAACGTTGGACAGAATCCTGAAAGATAAAATACACAGACAAGCTGTTTATTTAATGTTGGATAGCGGAGAATAGAATCATTCCTAGGCAGGCATGTTTAGCGTTTTACTCGCATTTGTTTAATGAAATCAATAGACTTTTTTTTTTGCCAGTTACAGATACTAACAGTTTACGAAGTTTCTTGAGTTCCTGAAAGCTATCAGGATGTATTTCTTTTATGGGATTTCCTCTCAGATCCAAGGACTCCAGATTTCCCAAGTGCTGTAGCAATCCGCCTTCTATCCTTTGTATTCGATTATTCGTTATAGACCTTGGATTTGAAATATGGCATCAAAGAAGTACGAGTAATAGAATTTCGTAGTTCCATTAAACCGTTAATGATAAATGATAATTGTGCTTACAAGTCCTCGAGGTTCTGTAGCTGTACGATAGCTCTCGGTATTTCTGTTAGCAGATTGTCGTCAAGTTCTCTGCAAGTAACATTTGAAAATTCACAATTAATCAATAATGTAGTAGTATAATATGAATCTGCTCCCCGTCCTTCCTGACAATTGAAAAAAATCTACTCACAGCACTTTTAAATTCGTTGAATTAACAAACGCGTCGATGCTGATTGAAACCAAATGATTACGCCGAAAAGACCTGTCGCAAAAATAATACATTTTCAAGTGTTGAAAATATGTGTAAATATCATTGTAAGGTATGCGAGCACTGGGTCAGTTCACATACCGAGAGGCTTACGATGAAATACTTACAAAACTTGAAGTGTACAAAACTGATGAAATGCAAAGGCCGGAATGTTAGTTATATTGTTGCTTGATAAATCGCTGTAACAAAAGAAAATAAATTTAGTTGAGTTCACACAAGTGGATGAATACAAAATATGATAATAAAATATAAAATCTTGCCAGATTATGCACAGGTGATTATGAAATGTCAAAATTAATCAGGATTACGCGTCACTTCGAAACCTCTTATTAAACCATCATAATATAAATATAACGTGTGATAACATCATGATTTAAAAAGAAAATATTTCTTGCTGCTACACGTAGGCTTAATTATAAACAAAAACGTATACATACACAAATACATACGTGATGACATACATACGGATAAATACGATATTCTGCATGGAAATTACTGTAAACCCGTTGGAATAGCATTGTCCAGATTAATAACTGTCACTAAACCAAAAGTGTCGTGATTGATTATCGCGTCAGATAGACACTGATTGATGAAGAACCGTTCATGTGTTGAGGGGGAACGAGAAATGCCTTATGCAGGAAGTTTAATAACATACGTATACATCAGTATATACATATATACATAATACGTATTATATACATTGATAAACATGAGTTTTATATGACTCGAACGAAGCTATGCGTATAATATATCTTTACATCAGACCGGAGATGATAACGCATATCAATCTCGTAAATTTCGTATACACATCACTCGTAAATCGAAAAAATTAATGTCCTGCCCCTCCCTTCCTTTATCGGCCGACGAAAGGTCCAACTTTGAAACGCTGTAACTTTGCGTAAATTCCAAGTGGAAAATGATATTGAAACTGAAAATCTTCGGTTCAAACACCATTCTCCAGATTTACTCCCTACGTATATTTTCTCAAGTAATCCTACCTTTACTCTCACGCTTAAATGTCAAATATGGCAAGTCAATCTTCTTTTTTCAAGAATTTCTTTTTTAAAGATTTTCAAGTTATTCATTTTGCAGTTTTTTTTTGTCGTTTTGTGTGGTGTTCTTTTTTTTTCCCCTATTATTACGTCTGTACCATTTTTTCTTGTCAAGTTATCCAATGTCAAGTGAAATAGTGCACGAAAAACTTATTGGTCCTAACGATGAGTAGCAAGTGAAAAAACTCGGTAATTCTAATGGTGGAGGTAGACAAATAAGAGTCGCCATTTTTTGTTTGAACTTGGGTATTAAAGAACGTAAGGATAATTTAAAAACAGAGAAAAATCTCTAGTCCTAGAGTTGGCAAGACGGGAAAACACGATTGCCATTTTAAGGAACACTATAAATTCGATTACCGAATTTTAAGGACAATCTCTGAACAGCTGTTAAATTTTCCAGTTATTGAGACAATAATTTTTGACTAAAGATTAAGAAAGGTGACACTCAGAGGTTGAATCTCTAGCCATGTACTAATAATCGTTTTTTCACTTCCTACGTACGATCAAAGTTTTTCAGACACTATTTCGCTTGATACTGGATAACTTGGCGTGGAAAAAAAACAAACCATTTTTAAGGAAGTAATTAAAGCTACAAAGTGAGTAAGGTGAAAATTAAAAAAAAATATTTTGTCTATCGCGTATAACGACCGTGAAGTCAAAGTTTCCATTTTACAAATTTAACGCGAGTGACTTAAAATTGAATATATAGGATTATACTCGAGAAATAATGCGTATATAGATTAAATCTGGAAAATGGAGCCTGAAATAAAGATTCTCAATTTCAAAATTCTTTTCCACTTGCAATTAACTCGAGGAAGTTTATTTGAATCTTGACCATGATCCTTTCTATTGAAATTCACGCAAAAATACAGCGTTTAAAATAGTTGGACCTTTATTTCAGTCAAAAATATACATACGATATATATACCGAAATTAAAATAATTTTCGTTGAATTTATTTGTGCCACTATCTCTACATTTGTATCATTTGTATCATCATCTATGCACATCGAATATATCGGCTACATTTTATTTCACACGTACGTATACCTAAATAATAATATACGTGAATTAAGTCGAGACGAAATAATTCTTCGATTAACGCGCTATTAAACACACACCTGTGTAACGTAACGAATAATACACTACATACACATACAGTGCATATATTTAAATACTCCTGCGCGTTTCTTGTTGTCTTTGAGGCCAAATATACAGATATACAGGCATACGTGTGCATGTATGTACGTACACATGTAGGCTATTTTCGTGTAGGCTTTCGCCTTCAACTAGCCGCATCCACCTACCTATCAATGAAAAATAAGATTAAAAACAAAATGAAAAAAAAGAGAGAAAGAGAGAGAGAGAGAGAGAGAGAGAGAGAGAGAGAGAGAGAGAGAGAGAGAGAGAGAGAGAGAGAGAGAGAGAGAGAGAGAGAGAGAGAGAGAGAGAGAGAGAGAGAGAGAGAGAGAGAGAGAGAGAGAGAGAGAGAGAGAGAGAGAGAGAGAGAGAGAGAGAGAGAAACAAATTAAAACAAAATAAGAGGAAGTAAAAAATACTCGACGTTCCAATCTGAAATATAAAATTAAAACCTAGCTCTGAAGAGGCCCGGCGCTCTTTTCACGTATAAAATATAGAACTCCGGCGTTATATTATATGTATAGAAATGAATGCAGTGCGTAAAGTTACAGGCGGGATTCATCGAGAATTAATATGTAATATAATATTAACGCATATTATCCGCAACGTACGAAATTTTTTACTAATCGACTTTCTTTCGTACATAAATGCATGGATGAATAATGATGATGATTACAACCTGAACATTTTGTATGTCATATAATTACAATCACGTATCCGATTTTCGTCATCGTCGTCGTCGGCGATTATCATAGTAGTGTACAATATACATACATGTATACACACGCAGACATTGTACAATGTCCAAGGATAAATGGAAACGTTTTCTGGATCACCCTATACACGTAAAAATAGCACAAGTTCAAGCATGGGTGCTTTCACTCTTGCTTTTGATATGCTGCCGTCTACTTTCAAACTCACTTGCCTATATAGATCAGCCGGCCTAGCTGCTAGCGCATGCTATGCCTATAATGTAGGTAAATTAAACATACGTAGCACACGCGTGTGTATATATGTATGTATATATGTGTGTGGGAAAAAAATAATACCCATGACAGGCTTTTGCAACACTGATTCAACGCACCTCGACGACGTGTGTGTGTGTGTAATGACGAATGTACATATCGCCGCACTACTACAACCACGTGTAAATGTGTTTTATGTATGACGCGTACCTCGTTCCGCGTTATACGTGCGGTGCACGCATATATTTAATGGTGGTAAGGATGACCCAATAAATAATTTCGATCGACGCGGTAAGTTCGATCAAATTCGTGGATACTAACCCTGTGAGTCATAGTGATAAGTATTCTTACTACCTATTTTATATACATTTTTTGGGTATCAAGAGAACTTTTCGACATATTTCTATTCGGTTTTTTGCTGTTTCTGATAGATTACTAATAGGTTTTCAATATTCGAGAGTAGTTGTTGCGATGTAATGTAAATTATTATTGTTAGAAACACATTGATTGAATATATGTAATCGGGAAATTTGAAGGAATATTGCATTTCTTAGAAAGTCACTCCTCTATGTGTATACATGTTTTACATAAATTATAAGCTTTTGGGGTCATTTTTTACGAATCTGAAATCGGATTTTGAAAATTGAAGACGGCGGACGAAAATTTCGAACTTGATCACTTCGGGAGAAAAAACTCTGTTCACGGGTTTTTAGGGTCGCTGGTAAGGAATCTGAGATCAGATTTTGAAAATTCAGTACGGCAAATCTAATCAACGACCCCAAAAACCACTGCATAGAATTTTTTTACCGTATTCGATCAAATTTGAAATTATCGTCCGCCATATTCGAGTCGCCATCTCGAATTTTTGAAATCCGATTTCAGATTCGTATAAGCTAGCGACCTCAAAAATCACAGAAAACTATATTTTTACAAAAGTCGATTCAGCACAATAATCTGTGACTCAAAGGGTTAAAATGCACCAAACAGCTGTTCACTCGTGTTGTATACAAATAATGAGTACGATATTTATACACCTACATAGCTATTTCATTTTAACCCTGCGATATGTCGCTCCGTATCAATAAATTAACCGTTACACAACAAATGTTATTTCCCTGTTTCCACAAAATCTGCGTGACGCGGTTTTTAGATTACACGTACGTAGCAAAACTATTGACGACGAGGTTCTCTTTGCCCTGATTGCCTAAGCGTTGCTTACAAAAAGCATATATGCATGGATAAATTTCACAAAGCATACATCATTCGGTCACCGCCCAAAACCAGAACACAACGACAGTCTGTGCGGAACGTTTCTCGTAAAAGGAAATGGTAATTGAATATAAACTGATGTATATAATAACTTACTTCATTGTACTTTATAAGCTTCCTTATTACATGAAAAACTGTCTGTATAATTACATCTCAAAGTACAAACTCGATAATATTTTTCCTACAGATGCGTATAGTCTCGTTCTCTATACCTTAGAAATTGCGTACGCAAGAAAAAAAGAAAAAAAAAATATATCGTTTTCTAATCATCGTGAAATGTCCCGCCGCTGCTAGACCAGAGGAGTAAAAATAAATGAATGAATAAATAAACATCGAAGAAAGAAAAGAAAGGAAGGAAGGTGAAAAAAAAATAACATCATCGGCAACAATCGCCGACCGTATCCTGATTCGAGATGTGAAGAATACAGAATAGATGTTGTTGCAGACATTTGGCAAAATATGCAGTATTATGGATCTATAATAGATATTATGAATACGCCTCACAGTTAATTCACTGCTAATGTTTATATCTACATACATATATACAAATATATACATTTGATTGGGAGCAGAACTGCGGAGTCGATAAATCAATGCGTGCTACCGAGTTGGAAGCTGGCCAAAATGAAATCGAATGAAATCAGTCTAATCTACGCTACTCTTCGTATGACCAAAGTTCAGAAAAATTCCACTGTCGAACTGATTTTTAGGAGTTCCTCTAAAAGAATTTGAAAAAAAAAACAAACAAATGCTAAAACACGCAGTACAGCAAAACTATATTATTTATATACAGGCAAATTATGGGTAATTTTTACCACTGGATAGATGGGTGATTTTTTTTTTTTTTTTCGTTTTCTCACATGTTCGACGAGCGATGCCCCAATTTCAAAAAAAATCTTGAATTACAGTTTCTCCGTGAAAGACGGAATGGGAAGTAGATAGATATATTGGGGGACGGGACAGATATTATAAAGAGGTCTGCTAAAGTCGCGGTGTCAAAACATCCCTGATTCCAGCCGGTTAAAGTTTCTTTTCGGTGTCTCTCACCGCTATAAATCTAAAACGCGTCTTTCGTTCATGGGTCCCGAGTTTCCGGCGAAGCTCAACGAACGCTGAAGGATATATCTATACGTATATTGTATACGTATACCGATGCGGAATGGCTGTGAAAAGAGTGAAAGAAGAAAGAGAAAAAAGACTTCCCCGCAACGCGATGTATTTTCAACAAATTTCACCCCACGGATCTTAATCCGCATACCTACATGTAATCCGTGCCTATAACGTATATGTGTACATACCAACATATAATACCATACTGCAAAACAGCCCAAAGTTGTATAACAACAGTATTGCTCTACCAATTTTTCGAGTCCCGTGAAGGAAAACATGTAAGAAGACTGCGAGGAATAGAATAATTAAAAGAGAAACGAAGATCTAGTCGGTAATTTTAAAAATCTTAGTATCATATCGGGTTAATAATTAATGAATCGTGGAGTGGTGGGGAGGGTATAAAGAAGTATTATCATCGCACCTTTTTACACCTCGACTAGATATTGTAATCGCTTGTATCGCGCGTGTATCTGCACGCATCGCTTTTTACTCTTAATCTCTTGTTACCCTGATATTACCGGGCGCCATTTAAACAACGAAATTCACCCGTTGGGGATAAGCAATCGGGCTGCGTGATATGCGAGTATATGTTTGATACGAACCCTAGACGAGGCCGCTTAGTAGAATTCGCACTCACATGATTCACGAAGAATATAGGTATAATATAACAGTATAATCCTTGCAGAGGATGATGTATCAGCTCGCGATCTATAAAAGCCCCATCGCAACACCTCACGAGGAAGTGCAGCAAATTAGAAATTGGGCCCTGTAGTATGCGTGTAATAACGAGTCTAACGATGTTGAAGTTAGCAACGTTGTCGTTTTTTTTTTTTTTTTTGTCTTATTACGGTTTACTAAATTTAAGCCAATTCGAAAATGGTGAAGTATCGGTTTTTTCTCAGCATGAATCGTTGCGATATAATCGAGTCTAGGAATAAATATGTATGCTTAGGGTACCTTGACGTATGTAATATTGTCGTATGAAAAGTGGGGAAAAAATCCTCCGAGGTAATAAAATCTATACATAAACTCTGGTATCTGCAGCGCGAAACGCGCAGCTGATGATCGCCGTCGAGACGAAAAGAATTTCAAATCATAAAACATGACGTAGGGATACGATACAAATGTAGTTATGTACCGGATTTTTGATCCGATAACACGAAATTACATATATCGTTAAGCGCATTCATACGGATGTGACGTTTTTCTTTATATTCAAATTTCACGAAAACGAATGTCAACGTGACACGCAATAATTGTACGTACGTTTGCTCATTTATCAGATTTAAATGGTAATATTATGTACAAAGTGCGACGTTGGAATTGGTAAGAAGTAATTGTACGCCTTGTTGGATGGTTTTACACTACGTTTAAACTATACCGCAAAACAAGGCCTGCAGCTTCGTAAACTATTTACTGAATAAAACCGCATATCCTGTCTGCATACCTATACTAACGAGACCTGCAACCGCCTCCTCAACACCAGATACGTGCTAATTAATCACAAACACGCACAATTGACTCAGCGCTGTTCTAATTAGATCGCAAAGCTCGATTTGCAATCTGTGACGTGAAGTTCGCACGGAGCATTAGTTTTTTTGAATATTTTAAATACACTTCGTTTACACCCCGTGCAAGCTATATCTTGATATATATGTATAACCGTTTCGCGTCAATATATGTAGGTATGTATTTCTTATGTATATATCGCTCGATGAAATCTAACCAATAAGTTACTCTGCGCAGCCCATTAAGTTTCCACAAAATAGAGTAAGAAAGAAAAAGGGGAAAATAAAAAGAATACCAGACCAAGCTCTGAAGTCGTATTATACCCATGCATTTGGCACAGTGATCACAGCAATCTCAAAGTGAGACGACATCTGTATATATTATATACGTATGCTTGTTCTTGTTATTATTATTATCATTATTTTTTTTCTTCAACGCCTACATGCAGAGAAAAGGAAAGTCAGCTAGTAGTGATCATGATCATCTTTGATCCGCAAAGCGATGACGAGTGAGCCGAGTCAATAGAATTCATACGCAGTCTGTTTGGATGGTTTAAATTCTTGAGAATTTCGGCACGTGCAGGAGTTTCGCGTTTGCGATTATACGCCGTTGGAATATTTCGGTTATTCCTGGAATCAGACATATATTTTTCCATTTTTCCCCCCCTATGGTGTAAAAAAAAAAAATGCGAGATTTCGATTTTTTTTTACTAAAAGATAAGTAGGTACGGTATAAAAAGTAGACTTACAAGGATTTGAAACCTTGCCTTTGCAAAGCGATTATGCTTTACTGAACTTCCGACATTTCCGAAACATTAATCGTTGCAATAACGTTACTAACTTGAGTCTCATTAATGCAGAAGAGAACAATAAAAATTCTTACGAATAAGATCGGGGCTGTAATATAAGCCATGCACACGGAAAGGTGTGTGTGTCACAGTTTCTATACGGTTGCCTAATTATGGTTCGCGGATAAGCACGACGAGAGAATTCGTGGAGTGAAAAAGATTGTCCGATCGATAATACAGGATAACTTTACGACATGCGGGGCGAAAACCGGCTAGACTCCCTTGGGCAATAAATCTAGTAGCGAGAAGGGATTAGCACAAGTGTATCCACGAATGGAAGAGCCTACCAGCGAATAATGGACCTTACTTTACTCCGATCGTAACTATACCTATATTTACACGTGCGGGAGGTCTGGCAGCGTATAAAAAATATCATAAAACATCTCGCGAGTTGCTTCCGACCTTCCGTTGGCCCGGCTATGTTATAACTATAATACGCGAAACCCCGTGCGAGTTGTTCCTAAATGCGGACTCTTCTGTCCCTTTTTTTCTCAATTTACTTCTTTATATCTCCCGGCCAACACACAATAGGAAGGACCCTGCCTAATCTAAACTACACACGCACACAAACACACAGATTTCTTTACGCAGAATATTTTTGTGCTAATATTCGCACGACGCATAATAAATTCACTGCAAGACTTGCGAGGGATGATTAATAACACAGCGCGTGCTACCGCGTGGAATAAGATTATTGATCGATCCCTTTTTAATGTGGTGAATTGTGTACTCTCCCCGTGAGCGTAGATCTGAAGGTAAGTATAACGGTTTGAAAAATCGTTAACGATCGGTGGTGAGTCTTTGCCTGCCGTGTTGCCGCGGTGTAAAACCGTGAAAAGTCGGTATGGAGTAGACGAGGCAAAAATCTAAGGAAAATCTCGAGGGAGTCGAAACAACTTCTGAGCAGCGTCGGTAGCAGCCGGTTATTAATTTGTAATGTACCTGAGGCTTCCGGGGGGGTCTACGACCCTTTGACCCAACTCTGACCTCCCGCTGTAAGGCTACAGAAATCGGGGAGTAAAGTTAGACCGGGATCCAAAGTAGTCCCGCAGGTGCATTCGTAGCGAATCTCGAGGCTCAGCTTCGCCGCATTCGATTCACACGTATGTGCATGTGTACCACATAGATACACACATGCGTAGAACGATACGCGTGCACGTATGCTTCACGGATATGGTTAAACTTTCAAGTAAAAGGAAAACGCCGGGAATTAATTAATAAAGGTCTCGAAGTGAGTCGCAATCTTGCAGATCCCGTCGGGGAGTCGAGTAGTTGATACAAAATAAGGCGGGAATTAGAGGTTGATGCGTGTGTAGTTAGACTAGGAGGAAGAGGATTGGAAGAGGGAGGTGATTTCGTACGAAACGAATTCGGTGTAATTAGATTACAGAAGCGACTTACATCTTGGTGAGGTTGACGGAGTGCGAAAGGGTTGCTGATCCGAGCGGTTCGTGTATCGTGTCGAAACCCGCCCCACGGCAGAGAAACTCTCTACCGTCAGCGGTGGCGTTGCAGCGATCCAGGGAAACCTGCGAGGGTGCCGTGCGCTCCGAATGAGCCGAGCATCCGTTATTGCCGATCGACAACAACAGTGATAATAACAATAATAACGAAAGTATAAAAGTGACAGCTGCAGCCGAGCGCCGTGGGCTCATGCTGCCGGACGCCGGCCTCGCTCCAGAAGGGGACGGACGACTCCTGTCCTCCTCCTCGCCTGCAGCCACTACCTTCTACCACCGCACACCGAATGCATCACACGGCGGCACATAGGCACGCATGCACGCACGCACGCACGCACGCACGCATGCACGCATCAGCGTGTTCACGCGTGTATTATCACTCGCGACGAGGATAATTCCATGGCCCTGTTACCCTCGTTCGGCGGCATTATAAGTATGTCCCAACACGCGTCAGTCACCGACGATGCAAACGACGACCGACCGACACGAGCTGACGCCAAGTCGGAATGAAACGACTGTGCGGCGCCACCCACAACTAAGTATGCAAAAAAATAAAAGATAACCGCCACCGCCGCCGACGCCGTTTCACCCTCTTGTCGCGAGGCTACTGGGCGCGGGCGCGTGTGCTCTGTGAAATACGGAGAGACGCTGGAGGCTGGAAGCCGAAGGAATGGGAATAGCGCGCGTCTGCTTGCAGCTTGCTCCGTCCGCTACCGCGAACTATTCCTGCGGAGAACCGACCGACTCTTTGACTGACGGCCGAGCGAACTACGCATGTGAGCGCGGGCTCTCGGTTCTAATCGCCCCACCGCCATCCGAGCTGTACGCAGCTGTATACATTATGCGTACCCTGAGCGATAGAACGCTGAACGATCAAGAGTTGCGGACGGTAGTCGCGACTCCGGGCAGTCGTTCAACTCGGGATTTTCGCTCTCTCCGCGAGCGGCACGCGACGCATCGTACCCGACCATCGACGTTTCCCGCGTCTGACGTCATCAAGCGCCCCTGCTACGTTTGAGAAGGGGAACGTTACCGCCGCTGCTTCGTCACCATCTCGTTGCGATATGTACGTACACTTGGTCGCACCGATTCTGAGACAACTGATTTCATCGACGAGACGGTTACGTTGGCAATGCCTAATCAACCCGCAGCGCCAGCGCCGGCCGGCCGCGGAACTGGCTAAATTATTTGTGGACAAAACGTAAACGATAGCTCGGTGCCCGGGAGAAAATCCATAACAAATTCAGGGACATTAAATTTTCAGGACATTCGGGAGAAATAAAAAACAAAAAAAAAAGGACCTGGACAACTGGAACTACGGAGCGCTAGTCCTGGAAATTAAGGCTCACGAAGAAAAAGGAGCTAGAGCGCAGAAAATACGGAGCGGTAGTCCGGGAAGTCAAAATTTAGCAGGTAGAGGACCTAGAGCGCAGGTATTACGGAGCGCTAGTCCTGAAAGTCGAGCTTCACCAGGTAAAGGACCTGGACAGCCGGAACTACGGAGCGCTAGTCCTGAAAGTCGTGATTCATCAGGTAGCGGGGCTAGAGCGTAGGATCCAGAAGGTAGAGGACCAACTCAAAATCTGCGGAGCGCGATTCTCGTACGTCCTCTCTACTCGGCGTTTATTTCCGGACTGTCGAATTCGGCCAACTGATTTTCATCGTCAAAATTCAAATCTGGACCACCTCGTAACTAGTCATTCCCTTTACGCGGTTCTCATTTTCGTAACGCTAGAATATTGTTGCCCCCTCGGTAATGAAAAGTCACTTTGATACACGAATGCAAAGGGCACTGTACATAATCGACGCGACGTACGAGATATATGTTATTTCTACTACACATGTTGACAGAGTAAAATGAAAAATGCAATTCCAGACGGGAATCCCAGTGTTGCTAACACTCTGAATTCTCTCCCACTAAGACGACCAATCAATTCCACTGAAAAACCACTAAGCTTGCCCCTGGTGGACTGTATTAAAAATTTTATTTCAATTTAGCGCGCGAATATTTGCCTAAAAATAATTATCTTATTTGTATGTATTACATGAACATCTATAATAGAATTTGGATCTAATTATTACTTTATAATACATGGTAATACAACATTAGCATTGGACGTCAATATACCGTTAATAAAATCGAATAAAAAAAGAAAAAACAAATAAACTTTACTGTTATTAGAACACGAATATTTATTATTGATATAAATTGTAACATCTATAAGGAAAAAAGGAAAAAAGATTTACTTTTATGCTGTCATCTGATGATTAAGGAATTAAAACGTGTAAAAACTGATGACCAACCATACCACTGACAAAATCTACTAACCACTAAAAGTGATTTTTTTCTACCGTCCCAGAATAAAAACAACCAGATTTAATGGAAAAACTACTGAGTTGGCAACACTGGGGAATACACTTTTTAAAAATAGTTACTCAGTGAACACAAATAAGGCCATGTTCGTAAATTGACTGCCAGTACTAAAAATTCCCTGGGACAGAGACAGAGCTGTCCATGAACTCGGCAGCGCAAAAGAGATAAAAGATTGCTGACAGTACTGTCAGTCAATTTTCGAACACGGCCTAAATATATCATTCGCAGCAGAGCTTAAAAATACGATATTCCAGGACACAAAAAAAATTCAAGAATATTTCCAGGACCACTGGACAAAATGCATAGAACTATTGATCTCTATAGATCAGTGCACAGAACGCTGCCCAAAAATACAAACAAGCGACAGTTATGTTTATAAATATTGATGATGAGCTTGCATTGCGGGACGCCGGCGGTGGCGTTGCAGGCTGAGTGATTTGGCATTACCAACGTAACAGACTCGTCGAAAAATAACTGCTCAGAATCACTGCAGCGAAGTGTACATTTAGGAATTAGTCTTTGGATCATCGGAAATCCTCGGACGCGACCCGCGTGCGACCGACTTTTTACACGTCGGCTCCAGGAATTGACCCCTGCTTTTCGCCCTTGATAATGTTCTAATTATATGCCGTATCGTCGCCATTTAACTCGAAGCGATTAATTGATGTTAGAAAATTTTCACATGCGCACATACACGGTAACACGTTATACGTATGAATCAGAAATCCTGGTCTACGAAGATTCGAAATTGCGACACGGGTCGGGTACAGCTAGACTCTCGCTGTTCCACCCCGCTGTGACCCGGCGCAGCTGACTCATACGCGTTGCAACACTTGCAAAGACCAAAATTGATTTTACCGTAGAACGAAAACTGGGACAAAAGCATTACAGCGAGCATAAACTGACAATGAAATATCTTAAGAACTCGAGGGGTACTCGAACGGGAACGTTACCCAGATATTATGGTAGAACGAACCAACGAGCTAGTGTATATAGAGATGATATCCCAACGGAAGCTTACTCGAAGTTAAATCGAAATTACGATTCCGACTGCTTTGACGAATATAGGGTGGAGTCGGGAATCATTGGCAATACAGTTAAACAATTCATATCTCAGACATTCTTTTATTACCGAAACTTTAAATTATTAAATAACTTCCGATCTTAAAGCGAATTGTTGAAACGTTATCAGCAACGTTGTAAAAATTGCACTGAAAATAAAGTAAAATCTACCTAAGCAGCATATATTTTCAATTTCAAAATACATCCCAATTAAACTTCATTCATGGCAATATTAATATGTATCTGTCTAGATACTCGTATATTATTGATCTACAAATCGTTTGTTATGGTGTGAAAGCTGAACCTAACATAAATAAATTACTATCAGCATATAGTAAAAAAAAAGTTTCGAGTTCTATGTGGTGTTGCGTACAGCGAGATTAATACCTAAGGGTAATGTTAAAATTCATCGATCTGAGAAAATAGATAAATAGCTGAAAGACTCCTGATTCAAATGAAAGTAACCTGGCTTCGCTCAGCCTGAAGATCAATCAAGGTCCTACCTGACAATGATGTGTCGTTGTTAAAAGTTGGGCATCTTCTCTATTCCAAATTTTGGTACCCCCGAAAAATGTTTTTCTATTTAGCGTTCAGGTATCAAGTACCCTCCAACCAGATGGAATCAGGCTATTATTCTTTTGCAACAATTTGTTACACAAAGTAGGCTGCCAGCTGCGCCATCCTATCTTTGGGAGGACGGGGTTTGCCTCGACCACGACCCCTGCTGTGTCCCCGTGACCGGCCTGTAACTGGCCTAGACGCAACAGCTCTGTATTTTTCGACAAGTGCAACAAAAGCTGGTGTGCAAAAAACGCATCCTGTCAACTCCGTTGTTTCATTAGGTAGCTTACTTTTGTCCTGAAATAAATAAAAATTAATCGAACCTTGTAGATCTTCTTAATATAGAATAACTGTGACTTCAAAGACCGAAAATAACTGAAAAATATTTTGGCAGAGAAGAAGGTGGCACATTATTCATTCTCTGATTCTCAACTTGCTAACGTTTTAACACGTTTTTTGTTAACTTTCATCAGAAATGATAGAGAAAAACGAATGTCAATTATCCAGTATATGCAATGAGTAGCTTACACACATTATATGTGGTGAATACGAAGAACGAAATTGAACCAATGTTTATTCTTGTTAAAAATAATACGCTTTCTTCATCCTCGGTCAAATATTTATGTTGGCGAATGTGCGTTAAATTATACGAGGTAAATTCATCTTGGGAGCATAACTAAGAGACGGTTTTTGTTTCGATTCAAATCTCGGCATAATATTTCCAACTTCCCAGTTATTCTTACTGCCATTAAGCATCGGAGACCACTAAATTCAAAATGTAGCAAATGTCAGGTTTGCTGCCAATGTGCGGGACATTTCGTGTTACCTGTTTATATTCCACTGTGACACGCTGAGCTCCACAATCGCAGATGTCGGATTCTACACTAACTCGGTGTGCATCGTCAAACAAATGGATTATAACGTCACATCGATTGCAACCGAGTTTCCATTTCGGTGCTGCTGATGGATCTAGTACTAGAATGCCTGTTTCACATTCTAAGCAACTGGAGATACCATTATTATACATTCCGTGTGGGCATGTTGGATGTGTGCAAGAATTACACCCGCTCATTCCCCGTTTCATATCCCTGTTTCAATAAGAGATAACAATCAAAAAATAATTGTGATGAATTACATAAAATCGCATTTCGTGTATTATTAAAGTTGATCTGCAATATTGTAGTATTACCTGAATGGAGGGTTGTTATAACAATACGGACAAAATGTATAGCTTTTTCCCTTAGCTCCAGTTGACCATGAGAGCAGTTCAAAGTCATCCAACGGGCATTTCAGTTCTTTATAGATTCTAATGTTTCCATTTTGAGGCAAATTGTATGTCTCGTTACACTGAGAGCAGTGCATGCGAGACGGTTTCGTTTGTATGTATTTCATATATCGTCGACACTTTCCACATCTGCGTAAAATTAAATTGATCAATTACGTGAAGTTCACAAATTCACAATTTAGGTTTACGGAGCAAAATGAGTTTTGAATACCTCGAATGCGATTTACCGGATGCAGAAAGAGGTGAAAATGAGACTTCAAATAATTGATCCATTCCATCTATACTTTGTACAAAGTAAGTGAACTTTTGCTTAAATATTTCAACTGTATGCAGTAAAACAGCATGGAAGTCCGCTCTACCTTGTGCAATTAAATTCAATTGTTCTTCAACTGCGGACCTCATTGTAGGTAAAACCAATTCGGGATCTATCTGTAAAAAGTTTCATATACAACAAAATTGGCACACATTCACTATTATGTTTTCAACTAATTGCCGACTTACTTTTTGATAACCGTGAACTAAAACTATACCCAGCGGCGTAGGAATGAGCCTTCTGCCTGCTGTAACAGTAACATAATTACGTATGCATATGTTGTTAATGTGTACAGGGATAGAGGCATCGGTTCCAATTCCATGCTTTTCCATTAGTGAAATGAGTTCTGCCTCAGTGAGATGATCGGGAGGTTGAGTATAGCATTCGAGTAGTTTTACCTAAAAAAAAACAAAAAAATAACAAGGTTAAGCTGTAATTTCCACAGAGCAGAGTACCGAAGGACAAGAATAGTAATACCAACTTCGTGAATATTGGCGTTTTCACCACTCGTGAATTTTGGAAGAGTTTCGTTAGCTCCAAATGCCTGCCACGTAAGAACTGTAGTATATCCAGGATCTAGCAATGTCTTGCCGACAGCAGTAAATATTTCCGTTCCAATTTCAAACTTGACCGTAGTGCTCAGGTATTTACAGTCGAATGCGACCTTTGAATAGACAGTTCACAATCAATTGCAATCAAAAGCCAAGAGGCCATCGATTATGATTAATTACATGAGAAAATTGATTAGAATTTTTCTTGAGTTTGATTTGAAGATACGGAACATTGCAATCTTGTTCAGTACTTGTATTAGCTGTCATTGTGATGCGAAATTCATAATTGATACTTTTTTGAATTACAAAGTCAGTAACAGTCACTCAAAATTTCATGAAACTCCTTTGTGATTTCAAAAGATTCTTTGTTTCGAATACTCCATTCTTTCTTCTCTCAAAAACTCTGTAAAGAATCTCTACCGTTATTTGAGTACAAATTACCATACCGAAGCAATGAAATGACGCGTAATGTAATCATATAATCTCCAGGCGTCACCATCAAGTTCGTTCCTAGATGCACTTTTCATGGGTGTAATTGGCGGGTGGTCACCAGCATCATGCCCTTTTTTAGGCCTGTTCATTCCTGTTGATAATATTTTCCGTACATCTTCACCCCATTCAGAACTGTTTTGTTGCTGCTTTAGTGTTGCTCTAAAGAGTAATATAATTTCATGTTTAGGATATTTCACAACTCAATGATTTCCTAAATTAATTATTAAATTAATATTACGAAAGCAACAGCTTACAACAGGTCGAAATTTTCTGGATATGAAGTCGTTTCTGTTCTTGGATAACTAATGTACCCCTGAGTATAAAGCCGCTCAGCTATTTGCATGGCATGATGTGGTCCCATGCCCAATCCAGAGCTAGCAACTCGCATTAATTCTACTGTGTTGAGAGCTATTGGTCGTGTTTTAGATTTTTCTGTACTAATTATGCTCACTATCCTGAAAATTGATTGTGTTTCAAAATACATTTAAATTTAGTCTGTACTTTCAGATGCTCACATGTTTGTACTTAATTACCTAGCATGGGCGTGTTCCTTAACTTGGGCCAAAAATATATTAGCAATTTCTTTATCAAAGCATCTTACTCGATTCCAGTTTAATACAACATCTTGCCCATCCGAGGATTTCACGGTAACCTGCAGCATTATGATCGATTCGATTCAGATGACTTTGAGTAAATCAAACACAAAAGATTAAGGAAAATTATAAAAAATTCTTCTTTCATCTGATGCAATTTATGATGGACTACGTTGATGTTTGAAAACCATGGGTATTAATTTCAAGAGCGCTCATCTTAGTTATTGTTGGGGATTGAAATTAATGTTTTTACTTGGCAAATGCTATGACTGTAAACCCAACTAAATCTTTCTGGAGTGTTTTCAGTTTGATAATTTGCTCTCCATTACAGTACAAGTTTCTGTAAGTCACATTCAGTGTCAGGAGGGGAGTGATAAAATGAAAAATGAA
The DNA here is from genome assembly GCF_021901495.1 of Neodiprion virginianus. Lineage (NCBI taxonomy): Eukaryota > Metazoa > Arthropoda > Insecta > Hymenoptera > Diprionidae > Neodiprion > Neodiprion virginianus. The sequence continues at coordinate 2,786,389 of NC_060882.1, forward strand.
AATGAAGTTCTGTACCTGAGTTACTTAAGAAAAGATATTATAGTCTAGAATTGATTAAATATTTATTCTGTATAAAAACTATGGAATTTACCATCATTACATTGCTTGAGAATACTAACAAATGTATCAAATCTGACAAAAAAAAAAGTAACCTAGACAAAAAAAAAGATTTTGAACGGATATGATAATGGAAAACGAAGAGATGCTTCAGCCTATAATACATTCGTTTTTTCCAACGACAACAAAGTGGCTCATTTAATATATCATTGTAATGATGAAATCTTTAATGAATGAAAAAAAAGTACCTGAACAACCCAGTATGGGTCTGGTTTGAACGTTTGAATTTCGTCATGCCTCTGAACACAAAAGCCAAGCGTTGGTGTTTGACACGGACCATATGATATGAGCGATGCATCCAAGTCTCCATATTTTCCCTAGAGTAGATATTCATTGTATTGTATGAGATACCGAATATACAGTGTAATTAGTTACATAAATGATTGTAATTCAAGTATATGCAGTGATGATTTCAATAAATAGCTATTATTGGTTGGCAAATCATTGTTTCAGCTCATCATGATTGGAATTTCATCAGGACACAGCCTCAAAGATTATCCTGACATATACCAATGACACCTTTGGTTGCAGTTTTGCAAATCAAATGTATGGAGTGATTGTCGTTTAGCATGTTTGTGTTTGGAGAAAAAAAAAGCGACTCATACCTGGAAAAATTTGGTTTGAAAACGTGTGAACGCACATCCAATGCGCAGATCAAGTTCTTGCCGTGCATCTACACTCCGTGCTTCATTTTCATTCGGTTTACCGAGATTTGCTAATGCAGCTTTAATATCCTTCTCTGTGATGGCCGAAAAATGAGCTCTCCATATGTTCTAGATAAAGATGAGGATATCAAAGAATGTTTTTTCTTAATCTGAAATTATCCCAATAAATGAAATAGGTAAAATACATTTGGATCCAGCTCTCGGTGTAGTCCTTGTTGAACAGCATAAATAACTTCGTAACAAATGTTTTCACCTTCCTTGTCACAATCCAGCCATAATATTAAGTAATCACAATTAGCTCCTTCTTTAGCAAGAAAATAAGGAATCTTCAGCTTTGGAACTGCTTCTTTTTTTTCAGTTGGACAAGAGAATAATTCTACCTAAAATATTGATACAGGAAATGAATATTCAACAATATTACACAATGTGTATCTTTTCATGATTTTTAAATGACGTACATTGAGAAAACTTTTCAGAAATTGATTTATCTAATCATTTTTCTTTTATTTCAAAGACTAATTTTTAGGAAACTTTCATGAGCAACTTCACATCTGTATTTACGATTTTCACAAAAATATGAATTTATTCTCACTATGCGTCCCAAGGCCCCAAGTAAAAAGATTTTTGATACTTACAGGATCAACTTTGTCCCAATTATTATACTTTCCGTTGAAATCCAGACTCATAACGTGCCCGCAGACAGATGTCATTTTAAAATTCACAGTTTCAGATTTGAATGGTCCAGTCCATTCGTGAACAGAGCATGAGCCATTTAAACCTGTGTTTAAGACATTTAAGACAGAATAATATATGAACCGTTAAAAGGCGTTCACACGTTTATTGGCTACGTTACAAATCTTCAAAGTATGAAATTGACTTCTAACCTACCTTTTCTAGCAGAGCACCGTCCATTGCTCAATATACCGGCAAGTGATGCGGCAAGGGACGGTTTTTCGGCTACCATTAATGCAGTCTTCATTCTGGGTCGATTAAATAGCGCGATAATTCTAGACAGATGTTTTCAAATTCTCTAAATTCCACTTTTATGTCGCCGGGCACATCTACGCACATTAGAATCCCGGCACGAGTTCCAATCCCCTCCTCGCGCCGTCGGCATCGGCTGTGTGTGAAGTTTGTTGCAGATCCTGCAGAGTGGATGCTGATGAGTACGGGATTCTTATTCTCTCCTTTTCTACGTACTATGCGTGCAAAGTCAAGTCTGGGATCATGAGGCGTGAGCTTGAAATTTTTAGTGATTTAATTTAGCGCATTTACAGCAATTTAAGGTCTGCTCGGAGCCGGCTCCGAGTTGTCATTGGGTCGGAGTTGAAGTCGAGTCAGAATTGGGTTAGGATTTGCGAAACGGATGCTTAGACCATTCTCAAATTTGATAAATCCTGAAGCAATAGAGAACTCAATATGACTTCGTCTCATCTAGACTTGTCTACATATTATTTGTACTGAACGTAAACCAAACCAATCTTGGCAAGATTTCTGGGGAAATTCTTTTGTTGATACTAAAAGTTATTCATCATCGATCAAATTTTGTCACGGATTTTGGCGGGATCTGTGAGTGGTGATGTTCCAATTTAAACAATCGACAATCAACAAACGATCGAAGCGCCATAATTTTGATAACTTGCCATTAATCTAACCGCCGAATCTTCGCGTGCTGCTTGTTAATTAATACAGCCTTTAAGTTGTGTGTGGTAATACATTTTCAACCGACGTCCTAAGTACGACTAGTTACTTAAAGTGGAAGAAACGTATAAACTAGCAGCGAATATTTTGGTTCATACCTATAATTTGTTAGGTGGTGGGACTAATCCGGTGTCCAATCGTTTGACTCACACCGCGAAGGCGTACAATGTCACAAATTCTGCCGCTTTAATTTTTATTCGTTATCATCTTAACTCGGGTGGAGTACGAAATTATTCAAATAACCCTCGATTTTCGTTACCAGATTAGTGTAATAGAAAAACGTGTTTGTGGGATACTATCGAGTGTTGCATGTATTTTAACGTACGCTTTGGGTGAAAATTGCTGCCCATTTGCGCTGTTAAGATTACCACGTGAAGTGTCAATCGCAATCGTTCGTGTCGGTCAACGCATCATTTTGGGATAAAGTGGCGTCAAAATGACGTTATTATTCATGGATACCGATCATCACGAAGGATGTCAAATATTGAATAAATTCAGTGTCCACAACAGAAATATGAGATTTAATCGGTGATTCCGGCACGGATTTACTCCAGCTAGGTGTTCAGGCTGGGCTGACTGTCACTATGCACCATGGGTAAGTGATTATGATTTGAAATTACCCTTAATCTCTGACTTTCACTCTTTTCAATTGTTCATCAATTGTAAGTCGTGCTGAACCGTATGGGGGTATGTGTGTAAGAAAAATTGACAGACAGCTGGTAAGTATGCATTTTGCGATACCGACTTGGCATCTGACGTACCCACACACCTGTCGTTACTTTTTGGAGACAGTGGTGTTACCGAATAACTCTTCGTCGATACCTCCATTTACCCTTGCACTTGTGAATTGCTAACCACCTATCGCACAACCAAATTCAGCTAAACCCCCTCGATCTCAGGATTGCAAGATGCGGAAATATTTATTGCACATGATTAGCCCAGCTTAGTTTCATTGGGTGAAACTGGATTGCCACCTTGATTATTTTCGTTTAGGGCTGAATGTTTCAGAGCAGTAATGATTACTTTGTTTTCTTCTCACTGTAAAAATCTTTATTAGATCAGGAGTAATTTTTTGGTCCAAGTTGGAAATACTTAAAATATTACAAAAATGACAGAGTAATTAAAAAATGTATTTATGTATAAACTTTATCTCACTTGTTGTAAATATTCTTAAATTCATGGTAACGTTTCCTATTTGAAAACTTAAATCTAATAAATTGTAATAATTAGTATTATCTAATTTGGAATTGTTGTTTATCATTTGAAGGTATTTTGATTGACTTTGAAAACTTGGTTCAGAACTGGAAAGGGGGTGTAATTATTTTGGGCGTATACAGCTTCCAAATCTACATCAGCACGTAGGATCACAACTCCCGAAGGGTTCACTTTAACCTTAATCTTTGTTTGTGGTGTTAGTGTTCCATAATCAACATCCTCGTACAAGTCCTGAAATCATAAATAATTACGTACTCGTAATGCAGAACATTAATTTACGTCAAAGTGGGTGCTGCTAATAGAAATTTTGTCTAGCTGCAGAAGTTAAAACACTCGACTCATTCTCAGTTAGTAAGATGAGTTGTTACTTGAGAAATATAGTACCCGTTGAGTACGAATAGTATCGGTTGATCACAAAAAAAACATAAAGTTATTAAACTTGAAATGAAACTGGATGCATAATTAAACTCACCTCTACTCTGTAGCCTGCGGGATACGCTAGTCCAAGTTCCTTCAATGTTACAGAGACGTCTGATGGGGTACCGTCAGTTCGGCGATTAATGAATGCAATAGCATAGGAATAGTAGTTCTGGTAAGTTGGACTAATAGGCCTTGCCCAGATTTCGATGCCCTTGTGCTGGAAAAATACAAAAATCTCAGCTTTAGCTTTGTCACGTTGAACTCAAAACAATCTAAAACATGTGCTGCTGCAACACGAAGAACTTACCTTGTAAATTCTTCGGCCCTGAATTCCCAAGGGATCTTGATCGACGGCTATTATTTTTTTGTTTTGTAAAATTGCTTTGTATTCTGGTCTAATTGTCCTAAGATCCACTGACATGAATAGCGGCGCTGCTAGTATAGCCCACAAGGCCATTTGCGTTTTACTTTGTTCGTAGCTAAGCCCAAAGTTACCGACTATCAGCATATCTGGGTCGTTCCAGTGTCCAGGCCCGGCGTTTGGTGCAATATCATCTTGATTATCCCCAAAATAATCCATTATACTCTCAATACTCGCCCATGAATCTTGAATATCACCGAAATTTCTCCACAGATTACAGGTATCAGATATAAGACTGAAGTTTGGCTGAAAATCAAACCAATCCAACATTTGTTACGTTCTATTTAGTAACGAATAAATGCCCCTATATGAGTAATAAAAATATAACAAACCTTCATGCCTGCAAAAGTTTGATAAACAGGCCAACTACACGAGTATACCATAGGTCTTCCTGTTCGATTCAAGTAGTATCCAAATTCAGAATATCCTGAAATATGATTTATTAGTTGAATGTTCTTCATTTCTAAACAGTAAATATATCCTTCGAATTCAAACGATAATGTGAATTTGTACCTTTATCCATGTCTGATGGATGGGCATAGCAACCATCTAATTTTATGTAATCAACATCCCATGATGCAATGAGTGCAGCATCTTCTTCTAAATGACCCAAAATACCTGGATAACCACCACAGGTGTAATTACCATAATCTTCATAAATGCCAAATTTCAATCCCTTGGAATGTACCTAAATAATTATAATACCGATGTGGTTACGTGTCATTTACGAAAGTTTACCTGTTAAATTTTATACGTTTTTATTTTTGTCTATCATTTTATTTCACGAGTGCATCGTTAAAATAAGATTTCGCAAATGGCAAGTTGCTACACAGTTGTGTAAATTGCAAAACATCTCAATCAATTTGAGGTATTATATTTATTGTTACTTAACAGTTTATGCAAACAGGTTCTTATCAAATACTGGTATTTATTTCTTCTTTGTTTCCCAGTTTCACCAATCGCTGGTGAATGATTTAGAATTCTACCTCAATTTACTATCGAAATGCTTACATAATCAGCCAGATTCTTGATGCCATAAGGAAAACGTTGTCTATCAGGCTTAAGCTGACCATCAAAGCCTCTCTCCCTTTCGAGCCAACAATCATCGATATTGATATACTGATATCCAACTGCCGCGTACCCTTCTGCTATAACAATATCTGTCATTGTGCGGAAAAGGCCATCTCTGTAATTGAAATATCACCATTGACTCCGGATACTCTACTACACAGTCGGTACATAAATAATGAACATTTTTTACTCTTTTGCATTAACACTTGGGTTCGAGAATGCGAAATTTCCATTATGCTCGTATTATACTCCAGTCTGTGTTGCTTCTGGTGAACATTAAAGAAAGACTAACAATGGCAAAGCGTTTCTGGGGCATGTATGATTTCACACACGGGATACTTGAATATTTAGTTTCCTGAACCATGAAAGAGTTTCATAGCACAACATTCGTTTTGTGGCACACTTTTATTATGCAATCAGCAACAGAGGCAGAGCTATATTGCCCCATGTGGTCCAAAGACGTCAATAAATGTAAATTTAAGCGAAAGTAGCATAACGCGTACGCATATATGGATTATCATCAGTTTTGAAATACCCTTACTATATAGCGATTAAACTTAGAAAACAGCATTATAAATTGAATAACCCTTTTTTTTTATTTTATCAATTCAAGGTGATCGTTCGACGACATAACTTTACAACCTTGAGAAAATACTTTCATATCACGTCCAATGTGATCACAATCAACGATTATCACTATTCGTATATAAATTTCCAGATTTGTCATACTGGGAATATTCATTTTTGAACTTTGGAAACGTAGCGTTTGTTAAAATTCCCAAAATTAGAGCATCGAGAGGATCGACGATCTTTGTAAAATTGATGAAGCGTTGTAGTTAACTTACCTGATGCAATTGTCGGGATCATTTTTGCAGTCTGTATTGCATCTGAACCTTTCCCAGGACAGCCAGCCCATAGGTGGGGTTCGGACGAGGCCATTTTCAAGTCCAGCCGTAAATTTTGCTATTAAAACCACTGCGCACCATATCCAAACCGTCTGCACCATCCTGCGACACGAGTTTAGAATTATTGCTTCTAGTATGACAAAGCATCGGCAACAGGGCGTGAAAGATAGTGGAAACTTGTTCAAGCTCTTCTGTTTCTTGATACGAATAAATGTGATAAGAACGTATGAGAACACGTCATTAAAACGGACGTATAAACGAGAGTTGAATAACACTCATATCCACCTATGTGCAACACAGTACAAAGTTTCCACAAGACTGATCCAATATAACTGACTTCCAAGCCAAAGCGTACTTTCACCCAATGCCCCATTTCATTTTTTACACACACGCATCTCCCCAAGACTAGTACGCCAAGACTTCCTTTCATATAGCGACTATATCTCTGATTGACATTGCGATATAATTACTGACAAAAAAAACAAACTGTACCAACCCTGTTTTTCACTTTGTTTACCGGCGTAGGGACTTTAGAGGTCATGGCTAAAGCTGACACGCCGCTTTGTACGAAATCGAGTGTAACAAACTTGGGAGAATTGGCAGATTAGATAGGCATGTCTACGTGAATAACAAAGAACAATAGGGACAAAGAAGAAAATGTGAGCAGAGCTATCGCTCTTCAACTATCGCCAAATGTTCTTGCTCGTAATGACACTTGTACTTATTGTTGAAAAATGGTGAAAAATCCACCATACTAAACCGATTTTCTTCACGCTTTTCAATGGCATTCAAAGAATCGAATATTTTTGATTATTGACGCAAACTGTCACTCAAGTCAGATTGTTTGGTGGTTAGGCTATAAGTTAGTGGGAGAAATGCTAGCAAGATTTTCTTACTGAATGAAAATTGAATCGAATCAAGACGAGTCTCGGAAACAACTAGTCCTGAGCATACCTACAGTTGCCTTTCACGCGTAAATAAAGTAAATCTTGCCTTTCGTTTATTATATTCGAATTAACCAACCCTAGGCTGACAGCCTGGGAACATAACAGCTGACTACGTAAGCGGATAACTCCGGCAATTCCGACCATAGATGATGTTTCCCGACATAGGAATGCGATCCATTGGCAATTTTGCCTACCCGTCGGCACTAAACTCTATTTGTCCGTAAAAATTTGCCCGACGATAATGTAGAAAGTGTGTTTTCATGAGTTATCAAAAGAATTTAATGACGATTCGACGAAAGGCCAAGAGTGATACGGCATTCAAATGCTAATGAATATCCATCCGACATGATCAAGTTGAAGTTAGCAACGTTATCGTAACGGAGCATCAATTGGAGAAAATATCACCGTTTTCCTAATTTTACAATGAATTTTGTGTAGCTAAGATTTCGAAATATGAGCGTGTTTTGTTTTATTACGATTTACTGAATTTCAGGCAATTCGAAAATCGCGAAATAACGGTTTTTCCTCAGCACGAATCGTTGCGATAACGTTACTAACTTCACTGCGATCCGACACGCTGTTCGGTCCGAGCTACCTTAGTTGATATCCTTGATTCGCTATATTGAAAAATACGCGAAAGCCTACAAGCTTCTATATTCTGGATCCTCGATCTATTTTTCATCTACATATTCTTACGTTTATATGATCAAGAACAATCGGTTAACGTCTACTAGACGTACATAATTAATTGTACCACCACGCATTGTTGTAAATCAATGTTGTATTTCTTTATTTATTTTCTCCATTTTTCGAAAGTCTAGCTTGATCGGTTTCCAAGTCATTTATATTTTATGTTACCTCACCGAAGGTCGGTTCGATAATATATATATATATATATATACATATATGTGTATATATTATGTATCAGTTGTATAAGCAGACCGTATATATTGTATATCGGTACGAAATCTGCAAGTATAAAGTGAAACTTTCGGTTTATCGATTGGCAGGTGGCTATTAAACATCACGGTCAAATCGCTTGGTTGACGATGAATAACTAATTAAACAAACTGATACAGATATAGAATTTATTTATACAACATTGCTGTGTCTATCCGCCATTACCGGTTGATTATTGTAATTTAAAATTTTGTTCAATTTCTTCAATTCACGATAAATATGTAATGTTCACAAAATAGTTCGTTCATCCGCAGCTAACTTGTGAACTGTAATCTAAGCTTGATTGTCTGGGAATAAAAACAAGTGTAGGTATATTTGGATGAAAATAAAAATTGAAAACGATAAATCTTTGTAAAAATCAGCGGCTTTGAGTAGCTCGAAAAATCTGATGAAATGAAGTAACGTGTAATTTACAGTCAATTTAGTACTAACGGATTATTTAACTACGATTATTTAACTACGATTAGTTAATTTTTAAATAAAATGTCGTAGATGAACGAAGTGATAGAGTAAAAATGCGTAATGATGAAAAAATAAGAGGATTACAATATTGAATTTTGAAAAGTGTGAAAATTTATTTCATAAAATTTTAAAATATGGAATGTCGAAAGAGACAAAAGTCAAAAAATATATGTGTATGGGATTGTATGGAAAAACCTAAAATATAGCACTGTCAGAATTCTGAGCACAAAAGCTGCAGGAACCACCGCGTTTTCTATTAAGTTCGTATTTTTTCTTTTTTCCTACATTATACTCTCCTTTCATCGCATTGAAACATTACAGTATGTATAGCCTACGTTACTCCCGAGTACCAACGATATCCACGTGAGAAAGAATTTTGAATCTTGGTCCAGCGGTTTTCCATTTATTCGTGAACATAAATTATACAAAAAAACAAAATAAAAAATTGTTTAATAAAGCTAGTAGTCGTCCAGAGAAGCGGACCTGTGCGTATTACGGATATGAAAGCAAGGTTGCATACTTTCAGGTGTAATTTTATTTTCAACTTTTTACTTTGTCTTTGATCATTCCCGACTCAACGAATTAAGACGAAACGAATTTCAGGTCAAGAACGTGTTAAAATTAAAATATGGCAAAACAAAGGTTTGAAAGATGTTTCATTATTTGTATTTATTAATTGTAAATACTAATTGTTATTAACAATATCAGAAAATTCGTGTTAGTCTACTATTTTTCGTTTTCCGTCAAAATATTTATATAGTTCGTCAGATCCAAATGAAGGATATCTCATTTTACACCCAAATGAATTTTTTGCAAATTTCCTGTGCACAGATTTTTTTCTCCAGTCGATGTGTTGGTGAAAAAAAAAACATTCAATCTTTTCATACAATCGTTACAATTTGCTGGTGGCGAACTCACGATTGATCGTTAGATAAGAAAAAAAAAACGGCAATATTTTCCAAAATCTAACTTGTACTGCAGTTTTGAATTCATTCATCGAAAATTAATTAATACGAGTATAAAGAGGTGTTTACAGTTAAAAAATCAATGTCTTCATATATTTCCTCTCATAACCGCGGTCCACAAGTGAAAATAATCCAAAAATATGTAGAGAGCGACAGAGAGCGAGAGCGAGAGCGAGAGAGAGAGGGAGAGAGAGGGAAAAAAGGATTCGTCCGCCTTTTTTTTTCTTTCTTTCTTTTTTGTAACACTTAATGCGAATGCGAGGCATAATGACTTACCTTCACTCGTGGATTGCAGTCCTTTTGACTGACAACAATGCAGGGGGAATGATAGAACTGCCGCTTCCGTAACTCTTTGAGTGGTCAAAGATGCCGGGTAGAGTTTAATATATACTGTAATTATTGCGTGTTTCATAAATTTTTATCTCATCTATCGTCCGTTGCTTCATCCAGATCAAACAGAAGGTACGATTTGATTTTTTGTACAATGAATCTTATCTTTCAAAAACTATGTCACTTGTATGCGTGTTGCAAACATTGTCACGTATCGTTGAGCATTGTGAAATTATTTTTTCACAATATCTTCAGAATCCCCCACCTCTTAATTGACAAGTCAAAAGAGAAAAATCTCTCCGCTTTTCGAATCGAACAGTGCACGGTTTATTGTTGTTGTTATTGTCGTTGTTTTTGCCGTTATTATTCCTCCTGTATAACAGTGTGAAAGAAACCAAAAAACCTTTTAGTACTTTGATTCACTGCGGTTAACAGAAATTGATCTTGATTCATCACGATATTTAAATTTTTTTGTTTTTGCAATTCTCACGTTTTAAGATTGTTCAAGAGTCGAGAGTCTCGATCTCGTGGAATGAAATATCCCACCTGCAATAGGCAATTGACTTTAAAAAAGTCTGTCTTATACCGGGGAGTAACCGGCACCCACTACCTACTACTCGCGGGCAGGCTGTCTCTCCGGAGAATCAGTGGGAGAGAATCAACTGGCAACTGCTATAATCAGGGTATAACCCATAAGCTGTACACATACATTCGCGTGCAGAATCGCCGCTGTGCCGCGAAACCATGCCACTGGTAGAAATGTCAAGATTCGCCGAGCCAATAGCTGTTGAATATATTATTAGTCAATCTTACGCGTTGTGCCGAACCCAAACATCGAAGAAAATCGTATACCTTTCGTCGTTAAATATAATTGTCGAATTTTAAACGCAGTTGATCAAGAAAATCGTAATTACCTGCTCCGTCTGCGGTATTGCTCGAAACGACGTCTTATTCGAACATTCATTGATGATCTCGATCGTCGGCAAACTCAAAACGTCCGGTATGTTTCATTCAAATTCAGCGCAAAGAGTTCGCGTATAATTTCGTCAATACGCATGGCTTTGTACAGATTTAATGGGTCTACGTTATGGAATGGGGTCATCGAAGCACGAAAGTTTGTTTTCACGTATATTTGAACGCATGAAAATTTCTCTCCTTACCTATAACTGTTCAAAATTCTAGGGTAGTTAGCTATTATCGTTACCGTTACAATATCCGTCCTATCAAGTACTTACGATTAACATTATCGGACATAACAGTCGTACGCACGCATTACTGTACATGGAAGTGATAGGATCAAGATCCATAGTCGACCTAAATTTTGAAAACATCACTTATGATATAACATCTTTATACCCTCTTCTCGAATTGAAACTATTACGTAAATCGCATGCCAATCCGATGGATTATTATTTGCTACTAGCTAATGGTAGCCCCTACAAACTATAAGGTATCCCCATTTGCTAACTTCGAACCGGAATTCAGCGTCCCACCAATTTATCTTCTCTCTCTCTCTCTATCTCTCTTTCTCTCTACCTTTTCGTTTTTGTACCTCGCATAACGTCACGAATCGTGGTGATCGTTGCTAGATTGGGATGTGAATGTATCAGGTACAACAAGCTATACCCTCAAGTCTAGCGATTGAATGAAATGACGTAACACGTCCAGCAGCTATGTATACATATATATACGTATATATATACATACATATATATAAACTTAGCTCGTTATATCGAGGAATAAATTACGGTGTACGATATCATCCCGTTTCGTCTAATCTCCTATCCCTATATATATATATATACACACCTATGCTTGAAACGATAGGGATGTACACCTATAATAATCCTGCGTACATGTATCATGTGCGTATAAACACGTATCGGATCACGCCGAGGCGTGCGTACGTACGTCTGATTGAATGGTAATAACAACAAAAATAATAACAATAATAGCGGCGAAGAATAATAACGATAATTTTGAGCCAGAGCGCCGTTTGAAGTTCTCTACGAAAATATGTGAAAGGTGAGAATATGTGTCGCCTGGTTGTGCGTTCTTATACGTACCGCCTTACGAACTGTACTAACAAATGTACGTATGCGTTCCATATCCTCTCTCGCATGCGGTATACGTATGGTTAAACGGAGGCTACGTCAGAGGGTGATGCTATAGCTGGTCCCCGGATAGGCGATATCGACATCACCGAAACGTGAAGGATCAAATATAAGACAGTGATGAAGGGAGGGAGGGGAGGGGTAAGGATCAGGGGTTCGGGTGTATAAAACATATACAGAAGCGTAATGCGCCAGCCAACGGTGGCTCCGTCTCGCGGAGAGCTTTCGAATTGCAGTAGCAACCCTCGGAGCTTTATTCCCTGGTCGACTGATACGGGACCACCATCGGATAGACGGTGTGCGGGTTCTCCGTCCCGGTCTGATAAGTTTATTACGGAAAAAAAGAAATTCCTCGATTAACCCTCGACGCGTAAACTCGATCGCTGTTCTAACAATAACGGGACGCGTATTAAATTAACGCAATTATCGTTTATCGTAAAGTCGTGCAGACCACCCCCTCTTATTGGCGTATATAATTAATAATACTTCGACCGAGACACCCGTGCGTAATACAAACTGTGTAATATATTGTATTATGCCATGTAATATAATGCATTGTACAGTTTATACGTATATATATGTGTATATATAATATATACGTACATACAAATGTATGTATACTGTATGTCGTATGATATTTGTGTATATATATATATGTATACGTATATCGGCAGCCGGAGAGTTGAATTATAAATCACATGAATAGTTATGGCGTTCGGCAAGATCGTTGAGACTGCGGTGGTAAGAAAAGTGAATCGTCGTCGTCGTTTTTGTAATTTTAATCCAAACTCCAAACGAAGCGACATCGCGAAACAAAGATGAAGAGAGGCTGCACCCGCTGACATGATAAAGGTATACGCCGTTTCTAAACCCCACCGTTTTTACTTCCATATTTTACTTATCATTAATCGATCACATCCCCACCCGTCGTTACGAATTTCATTCCGATTCCCACCAACGGATTGCGTCATTCATGCATGCATTCGTTTCACCCTCTGCATCGCCGATCCAGTATGTTATATATGTTATATATATATATATATATATATATATATATATATATATATATATATATATATATATATTATTTACAATTTATATATATATATATTATTTACAAGATCGTTTCGCTAAAGCTGATGGAAAAAAACGCGCGATATGTTATCTCTTGCTTTTCGCATAGATGAGAAAAATCGCTGAAAGTATACGCGTCCTATCCTATCGAACAATACTTCTTTCCTATAACCGTGCCTAGTGATGTAATGCAACAGACAATGCACGGCGAGCGAGCCGTAAGATAAGAGAGAGGCTCTCCTCTCGCTCAGATATATCGCCGGCGTGTGCATACCCGTAATACATTTTCTACCGCAGAACACTATCCGAGGATTGTTGTAATTATATGCTTCGAACGTACATATTTCTGTACAACAGTCACGGCACAAAACGCGATATCATTATCTTCGCCGACACGCGATTGTCTTAGACACGTACGATGTACAGCGTCGTATTTCACGCTCTGTACTATCGGCAATAATTTCGTCACGTACAATGTAAAAATAAAAATTAAAAAAAAAAAAAAAAAAAAAAAAACAGGTTACTTATAAACACCATCGATCGCATCTCGAGCGATTTCTTAAAAATCAACAGGATTCCGTCACATAACGAACAGGATATCGCCAAAGCTATAGATTCATCGTTTCGTTGCATATGACATATCGTAGGTGTATGTACGGTACGTACGTACGTAAGTACGTAAGTACGTTTAATATCTATATAGAAGCATAGTGTTTATCGTGCTTTATAAATAGGGCGGTATACGGAATGCGGATAAATCGATACGCGCTGCTTTCATTCATGGCTGCCACCCTTGCGCTGGCACGCTGCGAAGCTTCGGCTGTTCCTGTATCTACTGCTGTATCCATCCCCCCCTCCATCTCCGCCCATTACAGGTATACCCTTATATATTATATATATATATACATATACATATACATATATATATACATATATACGCGTTTGCCCACGTCACCCGCACGTCGCCCACGCCGCCCCCGCAACACCCCCTCTTTGCCTCGCCCCTCCGCAACATCCATTCCTCCCTACCTCCCTTCATCCCTCCATCCCTCGACACTCTTTCAGGGAGCGCGCACATTTTTCGCCCTCCTATTTTCAGCACATTCACGTTGTGTAGATGTTCACGGACCTGTATAGATATACATACGTACACGTACGCGTTATACTACGAGGGTACGGATGCCAACTGTCATGTGATAGATTGTTTCTTATATTTGTTGAATTTATTATCATGGCTGGTTTGAAATAATGGAGGAATAATATACTTGTAACTGTATTTTGTTGGGATTTTTTTATTTATTTATTTTTTTTGAGTATTCCTGTTACGAAGTTTAAACTGTACGCGCGTCTCGTTGTAATTATTATATGTCGGATCGTTTCTCGCTTGTGCAATTGCATGCTGAATATTGGTACGGTTAGAGAAACTATGAGACAGGAAGATTTATTAGTTCGCTAGATTCGCATGACATCTTTGTTAATCGAATTGAATAATTATTTCTGTATTTCAATGTAATTCGTGGTGTGTAATTGTTTCGCGTTGCAACGATTTAAAGTTAAAATAATACATTACGGCTAAGGATGATAATTGTATTATTTATTTAGCCGAAAGTATTGTTGTAAACGTTGATATTTATACGTGTTTGTGGATAAAATTCGTCTTTCGTACAACAACACCCGTTGCGTCAGATTCGGATTGCAATACAGTTGGACAGTATTCAGTTCTATCTACCGAACTCCACGTAAATACATGTCGCGTTTGATATTCAGGTTTTATTATTAGGTAATTTATTGCTCAGTGATGCAATGAAAGAATACGAAAAATCCATCTAAGCTGTATTCTTTAATCACTGTGTAATACTTGTACAAAATATGTCCAGTTATTGCCGCATCTACAACGTTAATAAAAATGCTGCAACCCGCAGGACTTGTGATTATCAGTTACACAAGTGCGTGTAAACGTCAATTACCATTCGACCAGAAATCCTCGCCTTTTATTTTCAAGAAAAGCGTGACGAAGGTCTGGGTAGGTGCAATTCGAGAATGAAAGACGAATTAGAATTCTATGGACTTATACACCCTCGAATCGAATATTGTTACATAGTTAAAATAAAAAGAATGTCCCGGCAAGTCCACTAAAATTTACAGATTGATTTGACCATTTTTTAAAAATTCATCTGTACACGCTCTGTACTAAATTGTATTTATATTACTTAATACCAAATCTTCTTTCGTTCTTTTTTCTTACGAAAAATCGCAGGATATTGTTAGTAAATTGATTGTCAGACAGTAATATGGTTACTAGATAATATTAAAGTCATCGGTATTATTGTAAATAAAAATTGTCATTAATCTCAGTCATATTTCTTGAAAGCTCACTGGAAAAATCCTATTTTCCATTCCAAAAAAACGTGCGAACCCTGTAACGTAATATTTTACCCAATATTTTCAAGCCAATGATCGAGCCAACTCCAAAAGAGTTGTAGGCATGTCCCGGAGCACCTGCGGTAGCCCATCTTGCCCCTCTCTGACTCGTCTCTTGGCCTATTTTAAATATCGCGATGCACCCTTCGTCGCAGCCCGACAAGTTATTGACCTGAAAGAGACGTTTAACGTTCACGTATATTCGTACTGGAGGACAATCTGTTTTAGCCAATTGCCAAGGATTTCTCGCCGCTGCAACCATGCGAATTGACTCTTCACGTGTATTTTATATATTCGTTTACGTACACTGAGAGAAATTTCTAGTTCCGATTACCGCTCGGTCCTTAACTATTTTCATTTTTTACCACAATCGAAAAAAATAATTCTAGTTAAAAAATGAAAATTAGTTTTCTAATTGTTACCAGAAAGTCTGGTATCCGTTACTATTCTTTCTCATTAAGATCACTGTTGCTAAATTTTCTTGCAACTATTGCGAAAATTTAATGCTCGTGCAGCAATAAATTGGCGTTAAAGCCTTATTCAACTAAAAAACTAGAGTAAACCGAAGAAACTGATTTTGCGTTGGAATTACCAAAAAAGGATCGACGATAGCGCAAAATCGTAACGCGTACCTCGTTTTTCGTAATACCAACAATATTCAAACAGTTTTTTCAACGATACCTGTTTTACTCAATTTTTCTAGTTACTGTAACAAATAAAAATTTTCGCTCTTTACGCTCTTATACAAGCATCCCGGTGTTGCGCAGCATCGTTGCTACAGATTTATAAATCATGTTATACTATCGCATGCCGCGAATGATCGTTGTCTTATAAAGTTGTAGAGCTTTGCGTTCAATGGGAGTATCCACACAGACCGAGTCCCGAAGAGCGATTTATCTTCGAACCCGTTTCGCGCCAGAGAAAGTTGTGACGTCGATAAATTCCCCGGTTCTATGTAATATTGATCATGCTTTTGCTTTCGCGCCGATTGCCTTATGATTTCGTTGATTCTTTGCGTAGCTCATCTTACACCCTGTTTTTTCTACGCGCGTGATTCGATTCGGATTTATCTTTTATACGCTGATCCATATGGAGAAAAAAAAGAGGATGAAGTATGTAATTTTCGAAAGCCGACACCTTGTAATTCATTCTAAAATTGCGCAATAATAATTTTTTTCCCTGATCTTTCGTTTATACGTCAACGTCACTAACCTCAGCGTCACAGAAAGAAGATAACTCTGCGATTAATGGCGATAGATCGTTAGATCAGTGACCTTGGTATTTCCTACCTAGACATACCCGAGATTCACATCTCATATTTTTCGGTATTTATCAAAAGGCGGTATGCGGATCTAAACGCCGCAAAACTCGTAAAACCCGATTTCAATCTCAAGGAGTTTACGACTCTGACGCTTCGATTATTTTTTGTATTCATTCTATTCGTCGTCGTCATTATATTACTAACTGATCTCCGATCATTTGTAACTTTGGGCGGGGATTATATTCACAGGAAAGCACGAATATATAGTTTCGATGAATCCACGAGCTCCGATCGTTTCAGATTCTCGAATTGAATACAACAATCTTGAGGTAGGAATTTTCGAACCACTACCGTACAAACGTTGATCCGATTGATTGAAACGGTCCTTGAGAGTCAAGTCCTGGGTTCTTTCGACTGTACGTACAATCACGATTACTTGGCCGTCTACCGTGCATGGGCCGAATGGTGGCATTTGCAACTTCTCGGTGTTACTGCAAGGCCGAGTGGAGGGTGAAGCATAAAAGAAGGCGGTGTGCGTAAAGCCGTGGTAAGTCAATTTTTACAAGGCGATTTGAAGGCGGGGGAATTATTAGCTGCAGAGGTTGTCCTTACCATTGGCACGAAAGGAGAGTTTGCGATTTATATACCGAGGACAAGGCTGTTTAAGCAACTACGCTTCAAGAATGTAACCCGAGAACTTGTCGCTGCAACGTTTCTATGTATCTATGTATACAATTCGTTTTTTACCGCGCGCTTATAGTAACTTTAATCCCATTTTTTCCCCTTTTACTATTTAGGTTTCTAGGATGCAGCCGTTAACCATAACCCTGCAGCTGCTGCCGCGCTATACTATCTGGCACGCTGATTGTTTTTCCTCCGATGTCACACGGCTTCTTTGTTCTTTCGCATTTTTTTTTCTTTTTTGTTCTCTTTTCTTTCTCTTTCTCTATCTTTTTTCCCTACCGTCCATTTCGTGCCTCGCAATTAAGAACGCGTATATGCAGTGTATATTGAGATCACACCTGCACGCGATAATATCACGTTCACACCGCCGCCCCATCAAGTCAAATCACTGTTGGTGGAATCGAAAAAAACGGGGAAAATCGAAAATTTCAGATTCGATCAAATCCGAAGAAAAGATCTTTGTCCAGGGATTTTAGGGATCGCTGATAACTAATCTGAAATCAAATTTCACACATTCAAAATGGTGGATCCAATATGGCGGACGAATATTTCAAATTTGATAGAATACGGTCAAGAACTTTATGCAGGGGTCTTCGGGGTCGCTGATTGGATTCACCATGCTGTATTTTTAAAGTCTGATTTCAGATTCGTAATCAGCGATCCTTAAAATCCCTGGACAGAGTTTTTTTCTCCGGATTTGAACGAATTTGAAATTCTCGTTCGCCATCTTGAATTTTTAAAATCAAAATTCAAATTCGTAATCAGCAACTCCAAAAACTTGCAATTTATGTAAAACATGTATACGTGTAGAGGGGTAACTTTTTCGAAAATAAATTGTTTCAACGTTCATATAATCATAACGAACATAACCTATTTAAATTGACAACATTTCAAGTGGACCGTTTTAATATATTGTAAGTGAGGAATAGGAATTGGACCGAATTCAACTCTAAGTGCGAACTATAAATTTGATCCTCATTCTCACATAATTGAACTCGCATTTTGTTTCGGACCTTTATATACACACCATAACCGAAAGATTGAGGCAATAATGATCACTGTACGTATAATCATAAAATGTGTATGTATAACGGCAAGTATTACGTAATCGAATCATCAAAGTATTTCACGATCAGAAGCTGCGTTGCTTTCGAGCTCTCAATCCGCCAATATTCAACAACTTTGCTTTCAAACATCGTCGTAGTGAAGTACGTCGCTCTTCCCCCTCCTTTAATCTTAATTGACATTCCTTGTCACCGGCTCTGTTTCAAAGATTCTCCGCATTGCATTTAATAATGAATTTTTTTTCTCCATACGTCGATATAACTTCATGGCTAAAACTCTTTCTACCAGGCGCAGATTCGCTTATCATACCAAACTTCTTGCACGATGAAACCCTTTAGTCTTCACTCTTTCTTTTCCTGTCTAATTATGCGCGAATAAGATGTTTGTCGATGATCCGCCAAATTTTTGCAAAGGGCTACGCATATCGCATATCCGGTAGATTCGGAACGTAAGTTATATACTTGGACTTGTGGCCGCAGGGTTGATACTTAAAATTTTCGTTGCAAATCCGCCCTCCCCCTCCATCACCGCCGTACTACATGGCCCTCGGTTTTCATCGATCTACACGAGCCTAGTTGCCTTGTACCTGCCTCTGCAGTGCCCTAAATATTGCTTTGAGAGGTCTTCATTTTTTTCGTACCTATACACATACTGCGATTATACCTATGTATAGTACCCTAGTCACTTTGAGATACAGACATAGACTCGGCTATACGTATATCATTGCTTTCACAGTCGACACAATGATCAGATCGAAACTTTGTATCTTAATGTTAAACGTACTGTTTATTACACGTACGTATACTTTTGAAGCCTTGAGATTGATTATAAAAAGTTGGGCTGGTTTTCTGTGGTAAAGCATATCCATAAGAAGTGATCTCCCGTTTCTTAAAACGTCCGGCTCTCCCGGTCAGGGTTGAATGCTATTCTAAATTTTTTTTCCCCGTCCTAATCTGCTCAGTTCGTGTCGTGCGTTTCTCTGTATCTCAGCATCTCTGCAAACTGGATTTAGATTTTACAATTTTTTTTTCTTCCGCCTCCCGTAACGCTGTATAAAAACAGATATAGCCGTATACGGTTATTGTATTGTTTAACAGTATAACCTGCACGATATTCGATGCTTGAATCAAGTCTGATACGCCATAACGGTGTATAAGATAAACTCCCTTCTCACTTGAGGTTTGAGAATTATGTAGATTACTTCAGAGGCTGAAAATACTTTGTTAATTAACACTTTTCCTGAATTATCTTTCCGATCAATTTCTATACGCCTATAATATAATCTTTTTCATAAATGTGAATAACAAACCGTGCACGGATCGTCCGGCAACAGTTGATGACAGTACGTTATACGCGTCAAAGCGGAGGCTGGAGACTTGACATCTCATATTGTAAACTATGTTAAACTAGTCCATGGAAACTGGAGGTTCGGCCTGAAAGCAATATCGAGTAAATTCATCGCGCAGTCGCTGGCAGCTTTCGCTGTCTGCGGAGAGATGACGAGCCCTTTGATGCGTGCACAACCGCCCTTCTTCAAAGTGCACCACGTACCGACCCGCAGTTGCAGTGGGCCGAGTATCATCAGCCATGTTCGCCACTCTGAGGCACGCTACATCAAATTTGCATTACCGTATCGGTGCTGCTTCTTCGACGCGTCGGATTAACCATCGAGCTTCTTGGACTTTCGCACTTGCATTTTGATTCCACGACACTGACGATCTTATTTATTGCATCGGTGTCATTTGTTGCGTGCGTTTCCGCCCACCATTCGTGGATATCTTCTTCTTTCTTACAATTGTCGTCTACATATTCTTATGTCACACACCCATGGACAAGGACGTGGTTGATCTCATCATTTTTCTCGATGTTTGCCGGCTCTACTTACAAGCCAAAAAGAGGGCCAGGAACTTAGGAACCCTCTGGGCTATCCTCACTTTTATTCGCACCGAAAATCCCGTCTCCTTTTTACGCTGGTGCCAAGCCTACAACGTCCCTTACTTGATGTACCGCAAAACTCATCTTGCGAGACGACGGCTCGAAGATACTGAAAGAAATACCCTGAACCTTACGAATCTTCTTCGAATTTTACAACAACTGTTTTACTGCCGGTGTCTCCAACCTCCCGTAGTATCTAGTTGGGAGTTTGATTAGCCCTTTGTGGCTGCTGACTGCCGCTTTCAATCAACTAACGAATTGGGTAAGAAGAGGAAGAATTAATATGATTGTAAAAATAAACCTCATACTTGCATTCCGATGATTGCTTCAACTATTGGTAAATTGTTTTTAACCATTGAAACGGGTGAGTATTCATTCCTGCTCTTCCTGCTTCTTGGCCAGTCTGTTCAGCAGTTTTGAATTTTACCTGCGTCTGTTTTTTCGCGGTACGACTAATCGGCGTGTCATTTATTTTACCGTTCTTCGTAACTCCGTTTTATGGCGAATGCAACGCATGCAATTGAGTGAAGTGTTTCATGGAATATCACCGTAGTTCTACGACATTGAAGTCAGCAAGATTCGTGTATAGAGGAGTATATTAGTATTCGTGTATATTCAACGAGTCGTGTTAATTTTATTTACATGTATTCGAAAAATAACTCAAGACCAAGAAAAAGATCGAAACTGCGCTAAAAAAAAAAAAAATATATCGTAAAGAAGAGAAAATCGTCTGCTGTTCAAACAAGTCAATTAACGGTCAGGTTTCTCCCATTCTCCATAACCAGTACAGGTATTATAAGTTTACAGAAATTCTCGAACTTGATGTAACGCGTATAATCGTCTACGTACATACACACCGCGCAGTAAGCGAGAATTTTTATTTTTGTGAATAAAATTGTACACGCTACGTCGGGATTACTTTACTTGACAAAGAATGAATAGAGCCATTATACAATTCATTCGTATAACGGCGGCTTGCATGATTCACCTGAATAATAATTAAACACTTTTAGAGTTGGTCATAAAACTGCAGGCTTGGTTGTCCAAAAAATAAATCGAGTGTCTGTAACCGGTAGAAAACTAAAATATGGAGTTTGTGAAAGTGCACAGCTTAGATCCAATTACTAGAATTTTATCTCGCCGATATGGAGAATTTCTTGAAATTTCTATGCTTACAACGCAGTCCCGGTTAAGTGAGAATATGTAGCTGTGTCGCAATAAGTTTTCAAATAATAATAAAATCTGTTGAACGTCTGCGTTATTGTTATGTTTTGATTAAAAAATATTTGGATCAATGCACGTTATCTGCTCGGAGAGGTACGTACAACAGACTCCATATACTTTATCTGATCATTTCTATTCGGGTCACTCAACCGCGCCATGTCAATGATCATTGTCTCTTGCGGAGATGGTATAATTAGCGACAACGTTCAGCCAAGCTTACGAAAATTCTCTGTTCAAGACTTTATTCGATATCCGGTATCATTCGAAGAATAACGACCATTTGTTGATCCTCGCATATAATACCATATTGTATTACATCTTGACGATGTTTAAGTTAATAACATTGGTGAAAAATATCACTATTATCTTAATTCTAGAGTGATCTTTAAGTAACTAGGATTTCGAATACGAATTACGAGTGTGTTTTGTTTTATTACGGTTTTGCCTGAATTTGGGACAATTCCAAAATGGCGAAGTAACGGTTTTTTCTCAGCATGAATCGTCACTATAACGTTACTTACTTCAATGTATCATACATCTTCTCCAGACGTGCAAAAATTATAGAACAACCATCCACTGCGAGCGAGAATTGACAATTAAGAAACGAACGGACCTTGCGTAATATCCGCGACTCGCCAGAGCTGACGGCCTTTTATTCCGTGCACAGCAACCCAGTTCCGGGACCGGATCGCCTTAATCTCGATGAGTTACTTACGTTAAAGGCATACCTATAGGTATACATTTGGTGGGCTACAGCGTAGCGCAGTACCATGGAAAGTATAATCTCCAAATTTTTGCCACCCATAATGTATGGACTTATTCGAGGAGATTAACCAAAACAGTCGAAGAGAATGGAGAAATTGTTATCTGATTTTTTAACAAAGAACATTTCTGTCAAAAATCATCCGGCGCTCACGATTACGCCTCGGCGACTTGATCTACGATACGTTCTTATGAGGTGGCACTGCCTACTTATCCATTATATTATACCACATATACATACAGTCATTAATGTACTACGGTTAGACATTATGGTATTGTTCGTTTATTCCGCAAACAATATACCATTTTTTGTTGGGGTCAGACCATAGCCACACGGGGCCTTGAAACTTTACTTTTCAAATTGCCGACAGGTAAGCAAGCCCCTCTGCGAGGAGTACACGTTCAGTCTGCCAGATTTGCCGTTAATTGCGCAACGATTTTTTTTTTTTTTTTTACACACTTGCTCGGCTATCGCCACTCGCGTGTTGCGTGATGCCCTGGAGACTGTCGAGTAAATCCGGAACTTATTGTCAGTTCGTTGACCCCTAATTATTATTTCTTCGCATCTTCCACCACCTTCGATGGCATGGAAATCAATTAATTGACTCTAAGATGATTTGTACTTTGGGCTGAACGATGGACAGTGAACTAGAAGATAACGTTTCGGGTGAATTTATAATACTTTACTCACCCTTCAACCAATCGACTCCTAGGACTTCCAAATTTGAGATAGAATACTCAGGGTTAGAAGACGTTAGAGGCTGGTGTGTATAAACATTAATTAACAGACGTTTTTTCACGGGCTCAATTACTGACACAATTTTCATGACTACTTCGGTCCAGTTATTCAAAATATCTATGTACTAATGATCAAATGTGTCTGCGGACATATCATTACAGGCAGAGGAAAATATTGCCTAATTCTGTTACAGCAGTAATGCTAAGAGTGTGGATGTGGGTAAGAAACCGTCATCTTAACGAGAGGGATGTCTGAAAGTGACGGAGAGCAGACAGCTAGGTCTGTGGCCTTGGAGCAAGCATATGTCCACGAAGTGTACGAGCAATGCGCCGAGAAGACTGCCCAGAGTCGACACTGGCCTCGTATATATCAATTTCTTGAAGAGCTTGAGCCTGGGGCCCTTGTATGTGACGTTGGTGAGTAAAGACAAGACGTCTTTCCCGGTATTCTTGGAATTTCTAGCATCAGAACTGAGCAGGACAATGTCTGCCACTCTCCCGGCATCCTTATGCGAATGCAGTTGCCTGCCGATTATAATATCCCATAAATTATTGTCTCAGGTTGTGGCAACGGGAAGTATTTGAGCGTCAATCAGAGTATATTCAAAGTTGGGGCAGACAGGTGCAAACATCTGACGGACATTGCACGAGAAAAAGAAAATGAGGTATGCTGTGCACTACTGGAGTATAGCGGTATAACCAGAGTTATGAAATTGCAGGTATTATATTTTGAATTCAAATTCCAGGTCTTGATTTGTGACAATCTGTCGTTACCTTTTCGCGATGACAGCTTTGATGCAGTTTTATCCATTGCTGTTGTTCATCATTTTGCGACAACTGAGCGGCGAATTCACGCGCTTAAGGAATTGGCAAGAGTATTGCGAATTGGAGGACGGTTGGTAATATCTGTCTGGGCTATGGAACAGCGACACAGAAAGGTGAATTGAGAACTATATAACTTTCAATTAGGCTATAAAGTGACATTTTTCGTTGGAAGTCTTGACACATTTTACAATGTAATGTTTATTTTACCAGTTCGAGTCTCAAGATGTGTTGATTCCGTGGCCCAAAGCCTACTGTCTTAGCTCGTTTTCGAATGGAGCTACATATTCGGGAATTCCATATGCCGATGAAATACAACACAACCAGATAGCCCCAAAGGATTTTCTAACATCCAAGAGGTACTTGTTACCGCTTACCACACTGAATCTTTTCAAACTACGATGAAATCACATCTGATATGTGAACTGTAAAAATACTTGGAAGTGTAATCATTTTCAGAAATAGTCGAAAAAAGTATGGAACCAAAAGTTACTGGATTGATCCAGTGCTAAGCCCATCTCCCTCAACCAGCAGTCTCTCTAGTCCAAATGAAACATGCTACAGTTTTGTGCGCAGAGCCTTACAGGTGAGTCATTGCTCATTCTATTTCTGACAAACAGAATTTTACGCACAATAACGTTTTGGCACTTGTTTTCATCGAAGCTAATCACTGACGTTTGATATTCAGAAATTGGCAGGAGGTAAGCGCAACTGCCCTGGAAGTCGTCCTTGGTTTTTGGAGACTTGGAGCCAAAGCGGAGGAAAAGTAAAACGGCACATGCAACAGGAATATGATAGCGGGGATGTGGACGATTTGCCAATAGAATTGCGCCGACTTGAGGACTTGAATGCAACGCTCAACAAATATCCTGACACCCTGAGTGTCAAGTCAAAAAGCCTTGGTGATATTCTGGAAATACAACGACTCAACCTAGTGAGATCACGCTCTAGTATACCTGGTCTCTGCTCTACGTTAACATCTGATTCGTTCTTAAATGAAACGGCCGAAACTCCACCCCTTACCAATGCAAAGCCTAAGCTTGTGAAGCAAAAGTCTCATTTCATAGAAGATGTATGTGTAGAAATTTCTGAAAACACTGCCATTCAAGAACTCATTAAGGACCTTCCAGATTTTCAGGTGAATTTTCTTTCAGATCAGATATGCCAATATTATTATATTGTTGATTTATCATTTTTTTCGCGGCATTGATACCTCGTCCTCTAGCCTGCAAACCTTTATCATTGGTAATAATACATTGTTCTGCAACGAAGGCTGCTTCTAACTCAATCTTGCTTCTCATTTCAGACTGTACAAAGGTTCCCTCTAAAACGTGGAAATGTACAGAAACAGAGCTCTCTGAACGAGGAGTTGATGTCTATTGATCGACTGAAGGAAAAGGAAAAAGTGCGAAGGAACATAATGAAGCAAGCTTCGCTAAACGAGGAGATAATATGTAACCGAAAAGCATTCGAAGCATTCAAGGATTCACTTTATTCTACGAATGCTACAAAACGATTCCAACTGTTGAAAAGTGGCCTTACAAATAGAATAAAACAGTCAACCACGAATATAGAAAAGGTGTCTGGTATGTCAATTAAAAACGGATTTGTCAAAATGCTCCAAGGTTGGACATCTGCTGAAAACGAAGATGAAACAAGCTGCAGTACGATGATGCCCTGTGAGCCGGTGTCGTCGAAATTGAAACCCGCAGAGAAAGTTACGACGATAATAAAAAAAGATGCGGAAATAGTCGAGAGACGATTATCGCGCGAAGATGGATCAGATTCATCCAAGGACAGTAGTTTGCAAAGTGACACTAGTGTTGATTCGGAAGACAGTTTTGCTTCGGTTATTTACGTGCCAAAACACGACTTGTCATCCATTATTGATGCAATCTCAGCAACTCCTGGTTGTCAGTTAAGCGCTATGTCTGCTCCGCCTTCACCGCGAGTGAAACACCCTCCTGATTTAATGGGACCAAGATTGAAACTGATTCCGATATCACCGCTGCTTAAACAATTTCCTGCCACCAGCAAGTCGTTACCACCGACAAGCCCACCTGGACTATCTCCTCGTACGCTAAACTCAATACCACCTAGGAAATTTTTTAGCGCTTTTTCTAGTAGTCATCAAACTTCTATATTTGATAAACTGATTTCTGCTGATGAGACCGACTTCAATTCTAGCAATCAACAGAAAATTACCGATTCTCAAAGTTCGGAGCTACTTGATCCACCCAGTGTTTGTACGGATTCTACAATAGAAAAACACAGCCCTACAAAGCAAGTATCACCGACTCAAGTAGAGAACGAGCCAATGTCGCAAGCAACAAACACTGAGAATGTCGTATCATTGGACGAAGCCCCTCTGATCCCAGTACCCGAGGAAGTCTCGATGCCACGAGCTAAGATGTTAACTGAGAAATCCAGTACAGAATCTATCAACGAGGAAGAAAGTCGTAAATCGAGATTGAATCAAATAAAGGAACTCCTCAAACAGAAACCAGGCTTTGCGACTAGATGTGCCAAGCCGTCGTTCCCATTGGTCCGACGTGCCTCAGCGGCTGCTCCTGGTCGCTTAGAAACAGTTACTAGGCCTTTGCCGAGACTCTTGTCTTTAGAACTATTCAATCCGGAAACAGATGATTTGGATAGCGACTCAAGTGGGGTATCGTCCCCTGAATCTGTCGGTTCTGTAATCAGCGTGATATCGGACGAGCGTTTCACGACAGTTAAAGGTATAGTGAAATTTTGTCAAGTCTTAATGTCATAGGTTTATTTAAAGTCTATTAATGAGCAATGCTTTGGTTAATTTTCAGATAACGTTAAATTGGATGGCAATGGACAAGAGATGTCGCAAAATCCAAACGAAAGGCGCCCATCTTTGGTGGTAAGGCATTCCGAATTTAGTCATTTAGATAACAACAGCGCGTACGAATTATTGACTCCCAGAAGCCTAAGTGAATCGTCGACGGAAGTGTCATTAGCATCGTCGCAATCAATTAGACTTTTGGAAGCAGCAGCCATCGTTGCCAGTTCTCTTGAGGATGCTGTGGAAACAGCAATCCAAGTGAAACCGCACAGTGACATGTACTCATCAAAAGCACAAAAATATACAACTTTGGATGATTCATTGAAGTTTCCAAATTCGTGGAGAAGTGATGGTGCCTCTCCCTCGGAGCTACAAGAGTTATTGGATGACTCAAAACCGAATTCTTTTTTGCCGGAGACAAAGACATGGGACGAAGAATGCCGACAACAGTTGATCGACTTTACGGAAAAATTGAATGAAAACCTCATCTATGACATTGATAAATATAGCCAAAAAACTGAACTGGAATTCAGCCAGGATTCAAAACCGAAACGGATCGACTTGGATGTGTGTGTGGCGAACTTGGAACCTAAAGTCGTTAATTCTTTTATAATCGACTCGTATATACCTCGATACAAACAGCTGTCAGGCAACGAAAAATTGGCAACTTGTAAATATAGCGAACTAGTAGACACCAATGCCTGGTTAAATAAATGTACAAACGATATGGAGATTTCAAAAACTGACAATAAGCCAAGCGATAATTTGCTTGGGCTAGAATGCTCAAACGCAGACATAAGTAGTAAAAGTGTAATTAATAATGTACTCATTGAGAGAGGAAATGCCGAGGATATCATGGATTTTGTTTTGGTTTCAAATAATGGAGAATATACCGTTCGAGAGAAGAATGAAATTAAAGATACATGCACGGGACAAGGTGTTCCTGAAATACAGTCCCAGGGTGGCGCTACGAGATTTATCGAAGAAATTGAAGAAAAGGCACGTATAAGATTCGGAAATTCGATCGAGTCAAGCGACATCGGAGATTCCATAGAAAACACTACCAGTCTTAGCGATTTCAGTCAAACCGAATCATTTCGAGAATCCGTAGCAATGGAAAAAACTCACAATGGTAGTTCAGCATCTCTCGGATCTTGTAATACCGAGTGTAAAAGTAAAAATGCCAAGAGCAAACTTCAGTCCGAAGTACGTTCAGCTTCAGAAGAGATTAGCTCCCGTCCTCCGATGGTTAGGCAACAGGCGTCTGTTAATTCTGAATGTATATTATCTGCAACTAGCAATGGAACTTTAACAGGTTCATCTTCGCAAGAGTCATTGCCATCTGATCATGGAGGCGGAGCCATAACGTATCACCAGTACTATCATGTTTTCAGAGAAGGAGAGTTGGACCAACTAATTAATAAATATGTTGAAAATTTACATATTATTTCGTCCTACTACGACCACGCGAGTTGGTGCATAGTTGCAGAGAAAGTGCAAGTCTGGACTATATGACTCACCGCTACTTGCCAATATCAAATTTCCAATTTTATATATTTTCCTGCTTTTTTAAGCTGTTCTTCTCATAATAATTACCTATTACAATGGCTTGTAAATATGTAAAATATAATGTTTCTGAACTAAGCGCACAGGCTGGTAGATGATTTGTATAGTAAATAACACTTTTAGTTATAGATATTTATATTATTTAAATGCTTGATCAATGTTGAAATTTTTTTTTTTTTCTTCTACGTTAACAAATATCGAAACGCCGATATTCTTTGCGCGTCATTAATTTATTATGTATTTCACCCTTCATCATTTCGAACTGATATTAGCAACGTGATAGAAACATACCTTCGAAAAGTTCTTGCCTGCTAATTGAAATAAACGGAATATAATCTGAGGAATCAGGTGCAGTAATTGAAAAAAGGAACAATTTTTGAATTATTCATAATGCAGAAATGACCTTCAGTTTTTGTTTCGATATTTTTACAGTATATTTTTTTGCAGAATGAAAGACTCGTGTTCCATGGTAATGCAGTACATACTGTAAGCAGAACTTATAGAACGAACGCCTAAATAATGTTATAAGAATGCTACGAGTCTTGTTATCTACATTCGATTGTTGACTTCTATTTGAAGAGCTCTAAACTACCTAAGAACATAAGTAACAAAAAACCGTTTCACCCTGTAAATAAATATCCCTGTTCATGAACTTAGACAATTTGTGAGATTAATCTATTAATGTTGTTTTACGTAAGCATCCGTCTAGCAATTGTCCGAATATACGAACTCCATCAAATTTACAAAAATCACTAACAATGATAATTAAATTTAAAAAAATATATCCATTAAAAATAGTAATAATAATAATATTGATAAAAAGTGGAAATGCTACTACTGTTAAAACACAATATCACGGTTTGTTGTACTCAATCTAGATCTCGCTACATAAAAATAACAAAACAATATGATCGTATGTTTGTGAGATTTTCATAATTAATTCTCTGTACTGTCAATGATTTCACAATAATGCAAAAATTGTATAACTGATCATCTTTCATAATGTCTTACCTGCTTTGTTCCTTATCATGAAAATCTAATCTCACTAAGAAATCACACGAAGTAGAAGACAGACGAAATCGGATATTGTTCAAAATGAAAAGTAGATCTACATAGATTGATCAATCGATGTGATTTCAGATACAGTGTGCTCAGCGGAATACCTTTTGTGTGATTACCATTTTCTTTTAAATGACACTGAATCAGTTGCAGTATTAAGCCTCGGGTGATATCGATAAGCTAACTTGCACAACATTGTCATCTATCAAATACTTCAGACGAATTGGCTTGTGTTTGAATAGATGGTTTGGCATTCAATCTGTATTTATTTAGTTCTTGAGCTTCATAGGGCAGGATGCCATCATAACAGTGCAGAAATGGTAACTTCTTTTGCGGCAAGGAACATGCTAATCCAAGGAGGATCTTCATCTCGTAAACCCATAAGGTTTCAAAAAAATAATTCCTTGTCTTCCAAAGGTTAAATAAGTGAATACAGTAATGAACTTTGTGTTACTTCTCTATCTTAATTATTTATTAATTTTTTTTTCACTTAATTTAATAATAAAACACTATGTGAAAACGCAGAATTAACAAACTAATATTATTTTATGTTCTAGCTATAACCAAACTGATGTGGAAATTGTTTTTTGCACATTTCACTAACGAACACAAAAGTATTCGTACAGTATAATACACATGTCATACTTTTGTAATCAAAGTATTGATTTAAAAAATGTTAATAATTGTACAGATTTCAACAGTGTGCAATTTATTTTTCTCAAAACGCCTGATGAACTGAAATGGCACACATGGTATCTCATCGATAACAGTAGCATTGCGAGTAGTGGAATGCGTAGTCATACTACTTCATTAGCAAATTTAAAAGTTCTCGAATTATTTAAGTTCAGGTTGCGTTGTCTTATTAACGCAAAGGCATTTTATTTAATTATTTAGACAGTATAAATAATGATAAACATCAATGTAGGTACATACATGTGCATATTTTTTATGGTAATCTTGATATCAGTGAACAGGAGAGTAAAAAGTGAAGGCTGCTTTTTACAATGAGAAAAAAAATGTACTGACGGAGCTTATTCTTATGTTTTTCCTGATTTTAGAAAAATACGAAAATAAAAGTCTTAAATATTTTTCACATTAAATACACGAAACGAATTTTAACGTTTCATTCAACTTTCAGTATGGTTAATATGAAATGGTGTTTAATGTTTCTTTTACTGTAGCATATTGAATATAAAATAGAGTTTGATCAGAATCCCGATGTCCATGGTCTGAAAAATCTTATCTAATCTTCAGATTCAAGGTGCCCAGTGAGTAATGCACCTATGCA
The DNA here is from genome assembly GCF_021901495.1 of Neodiprion virginianus. Lineage (NCBI taxonomy): Eukaryota > Metazoa > Arthropoda > Insecta > Hymenoptera > Diprionidae > Neodiprion > Neodiprion virginianus. The sequence continues at coordinate 2,817,393 of NC_060882.1, forward strand.
GTAACCAATTTCAGAGTTGTTTTAGCTCGAGTTCAAGAATTTGAAACGATTTCTAGTACTGTGGCCACTGGCCTCGAGTCACGAGAATCTTCAGTCTATCTTAATAAGCAGTTGGTACTTTAAGTATAGTAATGTTTTATACGACTGTGAAACCAATAAGCTGCATCAATTATCATTAATGCGTATAAAAAACAAAAACATGTTCCCGACATGCAGATCAAATACGGATATAATTTGCGTCGGCTGCGTGAAGATCTTCATAGGTTCCAGCTAGCTCTTGATTTATCACAATATGTTAAGCAATTTCTGTACAGTATTTATAGATTTATAATAATTGGTATGAATGTGGAGTTTATTCACGACGTAAGTTTTCGAGCCTTGCTTGCAAGTCTGCGTCCGCATCATTGACATTACCAGCTCCGTCTGAACCGCCTGCGGTTCCGCCACCTCCAACTGCTGTTGCAATAGGTTGTTTATTTCCTGTCACACTCAAAGATCCGGATGCTTGAGGTAAACCAGACAATTGATCCGTCAATTGCAGGCCAAGTTCATCCAGGACTTGGGAGACAACAGCGTCGCTAGATGAGTATGCAAGACAAATATTAGAGCTCTAACCATTTAATAAGGGATTAAAATTGGTAAATGGAATGAAACCACAGGATACCTCAAGAAGAGTACGTGCATAGGACAAAGATATGCGTTTTCGTCTGATTAATTGTTAATGATTACCTTTCTTCTTCATCTCCTTCATCTTCCATTGCATCGTCGATGGCATCATTCATGATTTCTTCCTTCATATCCATTATTTCGGACTGCTTCTCAAATTCTTGTAAGATTTTTTGGATTTGTGGTAAATTCAGTTGTCTGGAACCAAGAAAAGGCAATGATGACGATTCACTCCCGAACAAGAGTTTAGCCCCTATAATTTTTTTTCTAATTGAATAAGATAAGCAGCAAACTTACTTATTCATACTCTGCATTGCTTTGGTTACACCCTTCATAGCTTGCGCCATGGTATTCTGAGAACGTAGTGTTTGTATTTTCAATGAAACAGCCTGAATATTAGCTTTCATTAGCATAAACTTCTTAACGTATCTTCTTGTTCTCACAAGATCCTTAGCCATTATTTTAACAGCTTCCTATAATATATAGGGACAAATTAGTACACTTTCATTACTGTCATTATATGATAGTGCAAACTTGCCATTTGTCCCTCTTTGGCGAGTTTTTTAATGTCGGCAATAATCTTCTTCTCCTGTTGCTCCATGCGCATTTTTTCCCTATCCAAGTCTCGCATCGCCTTGTTTAGAGCTCTTTGATTCTTTCGGAGCATCTCCTCAGGAGTAACACGTTTTCCAAATAGCCACTCCATTTTTTCCTAAGGAATATGAACGATTTGAGGTAAAATATTTTTGTTGTTATGAACAAAACCATGCCTATACAGTCGCTGACATGACATGACTTATGACTCATTCTATGCATTAGCGTGTTCCGTGTACTGCAGTGCTCAGTATCCTCAAGACGTTCTAAAAATCTCTAATTGGTATTTTTTTGCAATAGGAACGGCAGCAGCAACACAGTAAAGTTGTCAGTAACTAAAGAATAGTTATTTTAACGTAGCAGTAGGCAAAATATTTGTAACTTACTTTTCTCGCGCGATGACAGCCTTTTTCATACGTTAATCAGAAAATCACAGCTGATTCTCTGTATTCCACCTGTATTCACTGCTGTGAGTAGAACTATGCGAAGCTAAACTAGATCCACCTAGCGGGGTTTGAACCAAGCAAATTAAGTTCCTAATTTGCGGGGATTACTCTATGGTTCAGTGCTCCACGGAGACTGCCACAAGGAGCATCGACTGATATGGGTGAATTGACAAAACTTGTTGCAGTAACCGTTCCGAACACGTTTATTTTTTGTACCACTAGTGTCGCTAGTGTTCCTTTTGTACCAAGGTGTCATTAGCTGCAGGGTGGTAAGATAATACAGGGTGGTTGCAGGGATGCTCAAAATCGACTAATCGATGATCTTGCAATGTGATTCGTAGTCTTCACTGCCCATACGACACACCAGTGCCAGCTTATTTCAGGCAGCTGGTTGTTTGCGTGGTGTTCGTGCTCCTCGTGCACACTCCATGGATTACTCTCAATGCTCTGGTGTTTCTCTGGTAAGCATCGAAAAGGGGTAGAGCCGAAAAGAGGGAAGAAGGACGGAAGAAGAACAAAATATGGCTTAGAGAGTTGATCTGTGGTTCAGACCACTTATTTTTTAGTTTTTCTATGTGTTTTAAACATTTTACAAAGTTTATAAATAGATAGAGGCATTATTTTTACCTTAGTTATTGAATGTTATCCGTTGAACCAGTTAAAATGTTGATATTTAATGCGGCATTGGTGTTGATCTGCTTGACATCTGTTGTAACCTCTCTAATTGTAGTCAATGAGAGTTCAAAAGCAAAAGAAAATCCACGATCTACATTAGCAGATCCTTTAGAGGGGTCTAGAAATACAACTGCAGCCCCTGCAACATATTCATCTTCTCCTAGATCTACTGGTGGCAATCAACACGAATATGTAAGCTCAGGATTAACATAATTCATACTCGCTGTTTATTAGTTTCATTCTTATCTTCTTGCGACGCGAGTTCGCGAATAATACCAATTATTTGTAAGCTAAATTCTGTAACTGTAACTAGTGTCGATATAATCAACAGGTGGTGCAAGACAGTATTTCCCAACTGGTTAGTGCTATAAGTGACCCAGCACCTTCCAAGGAGACTACTATCGTAGCTGAAGGTGGTTCATTTATGACTGGCGAGAACCGAATGTCAACTTCTGAAAAGAACACAAAAGGTGAAGAACCTGCAAAGTCGTCAATAGTTCCACGAAAAGGAGTTTCAGAGAATGAAACATTGCCTGGAATACAAGTTGATAATCAGGAGGATTTGTCACGTCTTGATAAGTCTGAAACATCTGGCCAAAATTTATCACCTACAAGAGGATTTAATTCAACAAATACTTCGACAAAATTGCCTGTTATAGCTAAGCCGACTACACTTCTGATCGATAAAAGTAATCATCCAGAAAGCAAATTAAACTATACCAAGCTGGATTCTACCCAGTTCAAAATATCTGGTGAAAACATAAGCATGCCGCAAGTAACACATAAGGCTAAACCAACCTATACCATTGGCGAGGGTGATGATGATGAAGATATGCCTTCCACAGCTGAACAAAAGCCACAAATTGGCGTGATCAGAAAAATTGATTACATAGTACCTATTGCTATCACCATTATGGCAGTTCCTTTATTAGGCGTTGGCGTATTTGTATTGTACAGACAAGGGAGGGACTGTTGGGATAAACGACATTACAGGAGAATGGATTTTCTTATTGATGGAATGTACAACGATTAGGAGCAAAGTCGAACATTTTACGGTAATATCAATTTAATTGACCAACAATAACAAACATAATGAAACAGAAAACTTTTTTGCTTATTTTGTAAATTTGGGGTTTGGCGATTGCCTCTGTTTATTCTAAAACTTCAAAACTGATATTAGCTACAATTCTATAAACATACATGCGCTACGCGAATAACTGTTCGCCTTTCAACAAGTGACAAATTTCCCACTGGGGTATAATTGAAATTACAACTGAATATTTTTTCACACGATAAACACTGTATATTGAGTTTTGGGGGAGTATTTTAAACACCACTGACAAATTGAGACGTTCAAGAATGAAGTTCGATGTTGTATGTATAGGATAATAATTGAATAGTGAAATAATGATGAAAATGATGAAATGCATTTGTTGAAAAATCGGTGCAAAGTTTGAGATTATCAATTGAGCATCAAAATATCAATTGAAGGATGAGTCTTCGATACTATTTGAAACCATGTTTATGAAATAAACCATTAACTCAGTTTAATATTTCACAGTTATTATGCAATACTGGACAATAAAGCCCATGATACACATACCTATACTTGGAAAGATAGTGTGTAAACGGCTATAAAATGTTGAAAAATACTGATGAATATTGTACATATATACATATATGCGTAATAGAAATATTTTCAAATAATTTTTATAAATAGAAATGAATATACGATTCATGTAGATAAGAATATAATGGCAACATTAGATTCTTTTGTTGTGAGTTCATACTGAGATCTTACTCTGATCAATTTCAAATGATTCTCATGTAACATTGTTTTGAGCAGGACTGTTGTCCTTCAATTGCACAGAGGGGGATGAAGAAGATGACATGTTCAATAAATTGGAAGACAGGACTAATGTGGTACCTGTATTACTCTTGTATTTTCTCAAAAAACTGTAACAACAGTAATTTCATTCAATTAGGTATATCATCGTACAAGCTAAGGAAAAAACACCTTAGTGCATTTAAAGGTTCAAACATTGTCCCAAGATATGAATAGAGAACCAAAGAAATATTTTACTGGGCGCAATACTATCTTCGACTTGCGCAGGTTAATAGCTACATCCCATTTAACAAGTGCGTTCCTTAAGGATTATCGGTTGGATGATATATGTGAATATTGTACTCTTGAAGTCGTTGGCCGTTATAATTGTCGTTGTTCGTGAAATTAGTAAATGCTAAATTCGACGTTAACGGTTTTTTGTTTTTTTACGATTTGATTTTTTAAAGTCTATTTTTTATTGGAATATAAGTATCACTGAGCAATATAATAGTGATTATTTTTATACATGCGTAGAGAGATGTAAGAATTAAAGTTGTTACTAAATATAAATAATATTTTACTGACCATATCGATGTTTATTGTTATAATTTTTACTACTTTTCATGATGACACGATCGAATATCATGATTAACATAGAAAGAAAAACTTGAAATACCACACGTGAGCCAGAATGGTATTTCCAAAGATTTTATTTAATTCCAAACTTTTGAAATGGGTATGTAAACACAACGCATTGGTAAGATGTTAGAATTACTGTAAGTTGCAAATATTCACAATGTCGAAATAAGATCGTTGTGAACGAATTCTATCTATACAATATTCAATGCAATAATTTCTGATACTATAATCCTATCCATCAAAGCGAAATTATTATTTAGACAGAAGACTGGAAAAACCCTTGTGCTAATTTATTGCTCAAAACTTACGAATAAACGGGTCTTTATCCTCACTATCTTCCAGAGATCAATTTCTGACTATTCCAAGGTTTCCTCAGAGTTCATATATCCACATGATTACACAAATTTCGAAACATACGTAACGCATCTGTCTGTATTTAAATTTTTTTTACCTGACGAAGATCCAAACTTACCATACATATACACATAAAATATTTGATGAAGTAGGTCACTTGTACCAGTTGACGTAATTCTGTATTTTACGTTATCCATGGGAGGTTAATCTCATCTCTAATTACAATTTCGAGTGGTCCGCTTTGGCAAACATTCGCTATAATATAAATATCAGCTATATATTGCAAGGCGACCCAAAACCTCTTTGAATGACGTAACTTTTCAACTTTATTTCTGTGTCATTGTAGACTTACAACAGATTAAAAATTGGTACCAGATAAATTACTGTAACAGGAATTAAAGATTACATGACATTAATTCAACTTCGTTTTTTGGGTGTCTTGACTCAAACGAAAGGTGGACATACCTATCGAACTAAAATTTATACATTTTCCAATTACATTTACGACTATGTGCATTCACTGTGAAATATTATTAACATCGAGCCATTCTGGTGGTTGGTGATGATCTAATCATTTTTTTTTTTTGCCTATTGAGAGCAATATTACATTACTTTTGAGAGTAGTGGAAATAGCAGTACAGTTCTATTGAGTTCTGAGAAAAATGAATAATTTTTAAACTAATGCTTGTTGGCTTAAGAAAAAAAACTCGCTGTTTGTACCTATTGTTTGTACACAGCAGTAAAGGGGACAATAACGTTCAAAGTTTAATACATTATGTAATCTTATTGTTCCATGATCCGTCCATACTCCATTCATTGCTTATTAAAACAAATATTAGAAAATACAATGAATTCATAGAAATCGTTTTCATTCAAAAATTGTGATTATACGTACAGGTAGATGTGTTGAAGAATAAAACTGTGCAGTGCCAGGTACAATAATGGATAAATCATATCTTTTTCTTGTGCATCGTCATTATTTTAAGATTTTCGTATAAGTCTCATAATGGGATTAATTTGCACAATACCTATACCATAATTGACTAATACAAACTGGGCGAAAGGGATTACGTGTGGGTAGCAAATCAGTGTGTCGTATTTAAATAGCAAGTTACAAACTCAGCATCACTATGATAGCAAAATAAAATTGAGATTATTATGTATACACACACACGTGTATATACACAGTACATGTATATACGCACATATGTACACAGTATATATCACATGTGCTTCACTATCTTATAGACACATATTTTTCAATTATTTTATACGCTCGGTTTTTAAATTGTATACATAGGTACGTCATTTGACATTATAGGTAGTATGGTGACCGATGACTATTTTAACTAATGTATATCAACTATACTCCGCTTAACGAAATATAGCATAGCGAGCTGGCTCATAGGTGGGTAATATGGCATGAAGGCAATAAAGTGGATGGAGTCTGATCAGAATCAACAGAGTTTTCTTTCGTAATTAGATTTTTTCATTAAACGGAGTATGTGTAAATCCGTATAATTTCTTTCAATGAATCTTCTTCAAACAACAATATCTTGTTGTCAAAGGCAATTTTTTTAAATCAGCTTTATTCACCTTCTATCAGTGTTATTAAAACGTTGACCCGTTGTTCCGCGAAAACACAGAGAGAATCGAAATATTATGAGACAAAATTGTGGGCCCTGTCACCAATTCTTATCAGTACATTCGATAAATTGTGAGCAACAAGATGTGTTTGAAAAATATAATATATATAACGGTAAAATCTGACCAATGAAATTGCCCTTCTACCAAAATAATGACAGAATTGCTACTGCCGAAGTCGAAACATTGTCTGATACACAGTACAAACTACTTAGATTTGTATTTTGCTTGATCGGGAAAGGCCTCTCGTGGTGGGGTCAGACTGAGCATCATAACATGTCGAGCATAAGCTCTTGAATCACGGAACTGGGTATCAGTGCCATGTAAACGATCCAATACTCCAAGAACGCCGAAGCATTGGTTGAACCTGGAAAAGAAGATTTCCCTGAATTAGAAGAATCCTAACATATGAACACACACGTGGGATATCAATTTTCGTTTTATCGCAGACGAAGATCGACTGTATCTGCAGCATTAAGAACATGTGGCCACCTGGATTCAACTACCACGGCAAAAAAAAAAAAAGTAAGGATCACGCTAGGTTCCTGCTCAAATTGAATTGAAAAAATACAAATATTACGTACTTCAAGTGGTGGAAATCATGGGCCTCTGGCGATGGGAAGAATGGTAAATGATAACCAGAGTGAGCATTGAGAGTTGACAGAATGGCCAAAGAGAACCAAAGCCAAGCAGTTGCAACATGGGAGCCTACGATAAAGACTCCCAAGAATGGTGGAATTAGATTAGACCCAATATGTTCCAGTGGATGACAGTAAAGAGCAGTCACCGCTATCGGGGCTGTCCATTGATGATGTTGTTTGTGAATGTGCTTGTACAAGTAGCGGCTATGGAGTAGTCTGAAACGTGAATTTTCAAAATTGAGAGAAATTTCCAATCGTGAGACTTGTGAAAGTGCTGAACGATCAATGAGCAAAGAATTGCTGTTCACCTATGAGAATAGTAAAATCCTATCTCTTCGCATAAAATGTGTATGGCAATTTCCGCCAGTACCCAGTGGAAGGTTGGCAGTTCTCTCATGTCTGGATATCCTCGCCATTTTGTTAGCTTGAAGGTCAAATACGCAAACGGCAAGCCAACAACGATCTGGTTGAACAGAACCTGAGCTATAACTTTGCACAGTTCTCGGGTATCAACCGGTTCGTTGGTGCCTGGTTGAATTTTATAACGCCTTAACGCAGCTGGACGATTAGTGATATCTAGAAGGGTGTAAATTCCACCGAACAACCAGTAGACCACCAAGGTCAGCCCCATGGACCCTGCAATGATAAATATCAGAGAAATGGCTCGTATGATAATTGAACTCAAGTTAAGGCTTAAGTACTCGTATACCCCCAAATTCGATTTACTTCACCGTTTTATTAATTTATTCTCTTATTCCGACGCTCTAGTCTCATACCCGAAAAATATTTCGCCATAAGAGAAAGAGAAGAGAAGCAGCGGTTTTCGGACTCTATAATAACGAGTAGTTTGGCATATTGGATATTTGCTATCTATGAATACTCATGATGTGTATATATTCGACGTGAAATTGACACCTTTCGTCTCAAGCGAACAAACAATTTCAACAAGACAGGAATATTTCAGATAAAATTACGCGGATATATATTTTTCTATAAGTCCTCAAACGATCGTCAATCTCAAGTTTTCATAAAATTATTGTTGAAGTTGAATCGAAATTGGATCATTCAATCAGTTGAATGTATAATTACTGGTGTACTATTGTATAGTTTGTGAAAATTCTCGTACCAAAAACCCATAAATTCATGGGATCTTCTCCAATGGTATCCAAGATTTTGTCCCATTGTGCTTGCCAGAAATCACCTGAGGCTCCCCAAAACCTCTGCAAGTGCCTAATACAAAAAGTATATGAACAGGATTTAGAATGTATGAAAGTGTCTAACAAATATAAGAATCCAACGGATTCAACGGAAAGTGTCAATGGGTACTCTAGAAATTATCGTTTTTCACTATACTATCATGCCGTACTAATCAGTATTATCACGCGTGCAATGAAACCGCGAAAGAATGAAAAATACATTAATTAATTAATTAAAAAGATTATTTCCCGATTGAATAGTTCTATTAGTTGTATTAGTTGTAATGATAATTACGAAGTGATAACTTCCTACCGACGGAAGCAAAATTTTAATTGATTGTGAGTCATGTTGAGTTCATTTTATAGAGGATGGAAGTGCCCTTATTTTCATTCTCTTAAATTACGAATAAATGATGAAACTAATAAGCCCCTATTCTTACGAAATTGTTTCCTACTTCCCCTTAATTATCTGTATTAGGCTCTGCAAAGCCTACATATAGAAAGCAAAACCCGCCTGATCGCGCAATTATATAAATTAAGACCTAATTATCATCATCAGTGATATACAGAGCGCGAATGATTACAAGCTGTTGCATTGAAAATGATATATAAATTCTCCGCTACAGTCTGCAATTGTTCTCACCAAGTAAGTGAGTTGCAAACAGCAGCAAATCCTACGAGAACCGTTCCAATTACAAAAAGTACGCTTCGTAAGCTTGAAAGAAGTGTAGGTGGTGTCTGATTCTTGCTGACATCTCTGACCGGAGTTGCAGAACCTAAAAATAAAAGAAAAATGCGTAAAAACAATAACAAAATTTTTTCATCGTGTACGAAAGTGGATCGTGATCATTGCTATAGGTTTCATTTTTTTATTTTACCATCGTGCGAATGTACATAGCAACTGTAAGAAGAAACTTTCTCCTGTATATTTTCGTTGCTATTTTAGCATGTAGGAGAAATTCTTGCAGCCCTCAACCGTTATAAAGTTATTGTAATAATTTATACATTCAACTCAGTTGCAGATTGGTTTGGAAGTGAAAAATTCTCGGTCGGTTTAGGTAATTTTAAACAAACGAGCCACACCTAACATCAGAATATGTAAATCTAGCGGGAATCTCGATAATAACAATTCTTGGCCAACCGGAATCTTATATGTATACGTACTGTTATATGTGCAATTCCGGCATAACTTTTTAACTGTACACTTGCATATCTATACGATATGTACACCTAGCGAGATTGACTCTGGCACTGAGTTGTAAATTGAACGACGACATAAAATGTATCTCATCACATCTGTCGACGAAACTGTACACTATAGTCAATTTATAAATTTATGTACATCGATCTGACACAGTGACTATCAGCGATCCGATATCTGATTATAAATAATATTATACTGGATATGATGTATAAGTTGAGACGTTGCGACATCTAGTGCATAATGTAAATATTATAGAAACCACGTAAAAAGAAATGTAAAACAAAATCGAGACAATTTATCAAATTAAAGATGGTAGGCGAATTATTCAGGATATGTATTGTTATACGTATAATGTTGCGTCCGTCGCAACGGTGGACATGAATCGGATTTCAGCGATTGGAAGTTATTCGGCACAGAAATGATAATCAAACATGACGTCAAATGGTTGTTAATTAACGGGATTTCTGTGGAAAGAGCAGTAGAAACTAACCACTTTATTGGTTCATTGTGGCTAGAATAATCGGCTGAATAGATTGAAACAAAATACATTCAAAAGCTGTAAATTTCCGTTTTGAAACTGAAAAAATTCAATTATTTTGAATATCAACTCCAGCACAGCACTCTTACCTTAGAAACACCCCTAATCGGTCATAAAAATACACGAATACCTATATAAATAGTGAATGCTGTTATGCGGCTTTTGGCAAGCAAATTTTCATCAGGTTCACCGACCTCAGTTCTTTGTGATCCAAGAAATCGGACAACCTAACGCTACACTGACCTGAACACCTCTCGTCGCTCGTTTAGTACATGTATACATATACGGTTTATAACACTGCCAAACCGCTGTCATTCGGTAATACAGTGTTCGTAGATTTTCAGTAAATCGTACAGTAAACGAGTTATCAGAGTTTGAAAAAGTGGCCGGAAATTGATTTCAAATAATTCTCTGTAGCTTTGTATCGCAAATAAAATCCTCATAATGAAAAGTTTCTTCCAACGATCCAAAATTGTGAAACTGGATCGGACTTTGACCGCCGCAAAAACTGATTGCGTGCGCAATTATAATTTTACGCGGCAAACATCGCAACTAGTGTTGACAAATATTTATTAACCCATTGACACGCAATGACGTCTGGGAGACGTGAAAAATAAGGTGTTCTTTTTCTAAGCTCACAACATAACTGTTCAGTTGAGCCAAATAGAACAACATTTTTCGAACGCATCAAATTCCATTTATTTGTATGTCAATGGCTTAAACAGAGAGTCCGGCTTAAAGAGCAAGGATAATACCATAATTGTGACTATAGACAATGCCGTAACGCTACTTGAAAAATCTGTTTCCAAATTGATGTGGAGTTTACTTATACCTATGTATGTTAGTATAAACAGCTGTCATTCAGATAATATATTTCAACAATTTTTATGCGAACGCGTAGAGAATAAAATTTAAACCAAAGAACACCAGCACCAAAGGAACGAGTGGAAAATTATGAAAGGAAACAAAACACGTTTACCTCCAGGTGAGTTCTGCAACGTGGGACTCTTGGCCAAACTTTTTTTCGACTTCTTTTTTCGGTACATAGTTATTACATGTGTGGGAATTATGTTGTCAATTTCAAACTCAGATCACTTTATACATCTACGTATATCGTAATATCAATTAGATACAAATTGGTGCGACAGCTATGATTTCCGTACACGGTTGATCGTTCCCGCGGTTTCAGATCGTGCAATGAAACAGATTTAAACCTCTTCATTGACAGACCACTTTCCCTCCCTCTCTCTTCTTCTCTCCCTCTCTTTTTCTCCCTTCTATTTGTGCATAATATAGTATGTATACGATATAATATAAAATTAGGTGAATGTCAGAATGGTCTATGCTAATGTATCTTATATACATAATGAACATGGCTTTTAACATATATATTAACAGTATATCCTTAATGTTGTTGGTACGAGACTTATGTACTAGGCTAACAAACTTATACCATCCGAAGTTGACCAATACATTATGCTTTGAAGGAGCAGTTATATCCAAAAAAATTCCGTATCTCAGTTTAAATCATTTTTCTCATGGTTCCCTAATTAAGTTATATTAAGTTATATTAAGTCCATGTAGGTCATCCTTTTCTATTGCAGTTTGCTTTCCCTTGCTGTTTTTTTGACATCGAGCGCGTATTGAATGGTTTACGTCGATACCAGGAAATGTATCATAATTGAATCGCGTTACATGCAATGCTTTTGCGCGGGCATTAGTGTTGTCAATGAATTGCGTACTACAAGCGTATCTATTGTTACATACGTATATGCACGCATAAGACGGGATTATTATAACAGTTTGGAAAACCAAAGAGTAACCGTAACACGGTTCGCCTACTGAAACTTGGACTGGAAAAATATTACATTGATTGATTAGTAATACGTAGTACCTACAGGTGGGACGTATGGGACGTATGCAGTGGAAGACAAAGGGAAAATATTGAACCGCGCGCTAATTGAGCACATATTACGCCGAAGAAACATTTATAAAACTATGCAGCCAGCGACGTAGTTGAGAGCCTAGAGCACATTGTATGCATGTAGATTCGCGCTCCGTCGAGTCGATGGGAAAATTGATAAAAACTGATATTGACAGTTCACTAGGGTCTTACCTTTGTACTGCACTTGCGCTTCCATTATTTGGCGAACGAACTTTCCGAACTTGTATCTTTTTACGAAAAGTCGACGACTGACATTTGCCTCGGACGTCAATATACGCAGACGGTCAAGAACACTGGAAAATGCGCCGTAGCTGGGCTGCTATATAATAGAAGGATATACCTACTTTACGTATATAACACTCTTTCAAATACACCGTACGACGTTCCTATGCCATGTATGCGTAAACGAAGTGCGGATACGTGATTTACAAATATTTAACATCGGAGTCACTGGCTTGTCAAATATTCCGCGTACGAACATAAGTATCAACCGCGAATTGACAGTTGACACAAGAGGAGTGCTGGAAGAGAGCGAGAGTCTTTCGCGATTTTCCCAGATATATTTTCGTACAGTCTCTTGTCGCGTCAGGTAGGTATGTATGCATGTAAATATATACATACTCAGTTGGCAAGGTAGATATGGACTATCTCTGATTGTGAGCGGTGTACTTTCGAAGAGTTTAATTATTGAATGCGCCGTCAGGTGGCAGGGCGAAATAAAGAGTCGGTTCGAACTAGTGTTAGGAACTCCCGAAACTGGCGCTGTTGTGCTGACAGAACTGTACGTATCCAACAATTTCCGGGCGGTGAGTTGTGTGCGGCAGTCATGGTGGAAAGACTTGGTGGTGGTTGGTCGTATCGGTGAAATCGTTGCTTGTAAAATATTTGACATAATTTGTATCCGATATAAATGGTCTATAATTATTTTTCGGGCATTTGACAAGCAACTCGCTAAAATTTATAACTAGTAGAAAAAGCTCGCTGGTACGCTGTGACAGAGAAAAGTGGGCGCTCAGCTTTAAATAATATGTGTACAAAAATTAGTGACGTGTTGTTTCCATCTTGACGTCTTGGAGAACATAAATAAATGTAAGTATATAGGGTTTCTTACCATTTTCGATTCCTCATCATTTCTTTATTCAAATTTTTCCTATAATTTTCTGCAGTCATTTTTACTCTACGAAATATAACTGAAGTACATAACCTCATTTATTTCTTCAACTCTCATATGGAATGGATTACATCATTGTGTGGGTTCTACTATCTTAACTTCTTTATTGTTATATGATTTTGTACTTCAATTATCCGATGCCATGTGCATGCTTCGTGGTTTTTATAGTATTTCACAACTCCAAGATAACTTTGTTTCACCATTAATTTGCGTTGCGTAGCCGGATTTTCATGCCTACGGTCGACATACATTTTGAAGTAATGAGAAAAGCAAGAATATAACCATCACGTTTCGTACCGACGCATACAATTTGAAATATAATCACAAATTATCATCCAGTTAATTATCTTTTCGATAGATACCATTTCATTCATACGTAACGTTGTACCTAGAACTGTTCAAGTTGTTAAAATCTGGGACGTACAATTTCTACCACTGAATCACTACCATTTGTTTAAAATGCTGTTGCATGTATTGCGGCTTACCCTTTATCTTGAAAAATTACTGATGTCTACTCGGTGCATATACTAATGGAATTACTCTACCCCAGTCACGTTCCTATCCAATTAAGAGTCGAACAATGAGAGCAGTAGGTGATTCTACCTCTGGCAAGTCAGCAGTGGCTCACAGCGTTGAAACAGCTGCTTCAATTTTCGCATCCTATCAAGAATATCAAGTTTATTAGTGAAGATGATAAAGTGGTTTATAATATCATTCTTTACTGTCCAGTTCATCATGGCGGATCCGGGTGGAGGGATAAACCAGCCTCTAGGGTCCTATCAACCTCCAAAAGCAGCAACAGACCAAGACCTTGATGTAGTTGCCGATACGAAGGATGTTCCCAGTGAGAATAAGAACCAACCTGAAGTGCAGAAAGAAACAATATTGCACGATAAGCAAAGTTTGAAAAAGAAAGAAGAGGTGGTCCAGGTGAAGATATATTAAATTTACGACCCAAATCAAAGTGGCTAATTTCTAGTAGTAGAATTTCAATTAATGAATTGTAATCTGTCTGCTACAGCAGTGATAATCACATCATAATATATATTGATACATATCATGTAGAAAAAAAAGATGTACTAAACGTGCCGGTGACTGAGAACACTTATTGGACATGTACAATACATATATTTCTACTCTAAGATATACGGAATTAATGAATATAACAGATTTAATTATCACCACTGTCGCTAATTTCATGTTATCTCCTAAGTCCATAATTGGAGCCGTAATCAATAATAACAATGGACGTCATTTTCCTCATTTGCAGGAATATGCTAGAAAACTCTCGAAGATTAAGTCTAGAGCAAAGCTCTCTCGACGCAGTAAAGATGCGTCATCATCTGTTGAGGGTACACCAGAAACAGCGGCTAAATCAAGAATATCAAGTCCCATGGTTGAAAATTTTGATGATGTCGATGACATTAGCCAAGCTAAAACACCGAAAGCTAAGTCTTCTCTTCTGCAAAAAAAACTCATGGAGAATAGAAAAATATTTGAGCAGCGGAGCAGAGAAATGTCAGAGAACAAAAGAGTGGTCAAAGAAAAAGTGGAGGCTATACGGCAACAACTGGATGAAAGCGATACAACGATATTGGAATTGCAAAAAGAACTAACTACCACCTTACCTGTTCAACCAATTGTTATAACAACACAGGTAATGGTGACACTCAAGTCTTATAACTCGTATTTAGAATTAATCCTTTTTTTGATCTGAGAAAATTTTGTTTAGGGAAATAAAATTATACTACATCTTGCAGTATAATGTTTGAAAATGTTTACAAAACATGGAGATTGTATTCAAACTGTTGAATTATTTAGGTCGCAAGTCCAGGCTTGGAGCATTTCAGTTTGCCAGACAGAGACAACCGAATAGCTGAGCTCAGTAATAAAATCTTGGAGCTAGAAGCCACTGTACTTGACTTGCAAGAAAATTTGAAAGAAAAGGACTCTGTTATCAACTCAAAGACCAAGGCTATTACACTGATGACCGCAGATTTATCGAAAAAACGGAAATCAACATTGGACACACTCGAAGATACGAAAGACGAAATGCGAACGATGCAGGCTAACTTTGTGCTTATAGAAACATCCTTGAAGGAAAAAATTAATAGTTTGCTGCAGCAGCTTCAAGGAAGAGATTCTCGAATCAATGAGTACGAAAATACCGTTGAAGGGTAAGTTGCAGTGTTCAATTTCATTCAATTTGACCCTATCGCTGTTCAACTGACAGTGTATCGAAATTAATTAACTCCCTTCCCAGATTAAAAGAAGATCTTGAGAAAAGAAGAGTAACCGACGTCACCACTGCAGACTTTTCTCGTTCAACTTTAGATACTTTAGCTGAGACAAAGGAAGCGATGAAATCAATGCAAGAAAACTTTATTCTTATAGAATCATCACTCAAATCTAAAAATAAAAATCTCCTCGATCAACTAGAAGAGCGGGAAATGAAATTGGCAGAAACAGAAGAAAGAATATTCAAGTTGGAATCTGCTGCCGGCATAGTCATACCACCTGATATGAAAGATCTTCAATCTAAATTAGAAACATTGGAACAACGCAACCGGCAGTTACAGGATGAAAAATATGAATTGCAAAAATCAGTTGCCGAACTACAAGTTAAAGTGATTTCTAATGAATCTGCAGTCAATAACGGACTGATTCTCGAAAAAGATAACAGAATAGCAGAACTAGAGAATTTGATTGAAGAATTGAGAAAATCGAATCAGTTGTTGTTGGAAGAATCGAAAACCGAGTTACAGAATCAAATTCTTGAATTGACATCAAAGAATGAAGAATATTCCAACAAAGTTGATGAGTTAGAAAAACTTGTTCACAATCTGGAGTCGGAAAAGAACGAACTTTTGAAAAGAGTACCAGAGGATAGCTACGAAACAAAAGAAGATGCAAGAGTGACCAAGTTGTCCAAGGAACTAGATGACTTAAACAAATCGATGATCAAACTCAAGGCTCAACATAAAAGCAAAGTTAAAAGTCTGCAAAAACAACTTGAAAACTTCAAAAAGGTATATTGATTTATTGTGAGGGGTCTGTTGTCAAGCTGCATTTCTGCATACGATTCTCACCTTTCAGGAATTGATTATTCCTATTAAATTGAAATTGTCATATATCTTTACTAAATTTCAACATTTTTCTGCGACATGCATTTCATCATAGAGCATTAATTTCGGTGTTTTGATCTAGGTATCTGATACGAATGCAGAGTTGGTTAAGCTAGGGAATCAAGTTACGCTACTAGAGGAAGAAAAAGGTAATCTACAGCTCAGTCTGGTAGACTTTGACGAGCTTAAAGGTAGGAACCACGGTATAATTTTATCACTGTATTTATTCATTACCTTCACTTTTGTCACTCATTCTCACTCGTTTGAGTTTTTTATGTACAATGTTTCAAACAATTGAAGTTCATCCTTTTGAGAACAATTCGTTGAATCATGAATATTTTCACCTGTCCTGGGTATCTATTTATGATGATTGGTAGTGATTGCAGTTTTTACGATCGCAATGAACATAATATTCATCGGGTTTTTCTAAAATTGTCAATTCTTCTGCTTGGAAAATATGTTTCAAACTATTACAAAATTTATATGTTGCTTAATAGTGGTTTGTACTGATTTTTTGTTTACCTGGAATTTTCGATCGTGACTGATAATTTATGGCTACATACCTATATGATTTCTCTACTTTCATCAATATTTATAACTTTGAAAAACATGATAGATGCAAAATACAATCACGCTTATTAATACCTATGGTGGTGGGAAAAATTCGTACGCTAGTTTACATACATTTTTCAGTTTCATTACACACCTTTGAGAAAATAAAAGTAAACGAGTTTTCTCAAACATTTTTCATTCATCTAGGCAAAGAAGCAATCAAATGGTACCTACTTTATTACTTGTCAAAGTTTGCTTTACTCTAATTTGATACAAACAAAAAAAAGGATTCCGGAAATGAAGCTGTGTTATTTAACTATCTTTATCAAATTATTGTTGTCCAATAAATTAGAATTATTCCAAATTGTGCAGACTAAATTATCGCTGTAACTTTCGAATTTTTACTCAGTTCCCTAAACATGCTTTACAAATATACCATGAAACCTTTTTTGTTTGTAGAACTACATTGTCTAGTATTTAATTACAGTAATAGTGTTTGTCTTAATTCTATTAATCTGAGTTTTCATCATTAGAATATATATATAATAAAAGTATGCCAGTGAAAGAAATTAGAAAAATATTAATATCCGCTAGAATGTACCAGTATTTCATTAGCTGAAGAAAAGATGTTTTTTAACATTACTAACAATATCTGGCTGAAGCGTTACCTACGTGGATTATTCAAGGATTTGATGCATTTTGAAGAAACTATGTAACAGGGTTGTTAAGATGTCAGTTTATGTCAAGCTCCTTTAGTTCTTTCGATTCAAATGTATCCGTACAAGGAACTTCATTTTACAATATGCACAGCTTCCGCAGGTGATTGGCAGGAGCGTATCTCTGATCTTGAAGCTAAGATATCTGCTCAAAGTAATGAGATCGATTCCCAGGTACAAGCCATTGCTACTTTGGAGAATCAAAAATTGGATCTTATACAAGGTAGAACAAAGTTTGTTTATCTATAGTTCAATGTGCACATACACGAAATTTTCATTCTTGTACTATACCATATTCATTATATTGTAGAACTACATGCAGTGAAACAGGAAATCTCTGCTCTAGAGGCTGAAAATGCAGATTCCGAAAACCTCCGAGTGACTGCTGAAATGAAGATCGTCGAACTGGAAGAACAATTGGATGCATTACATAAGTCAATTGCTGATCCTAAGCAATTTGATTTACTGAGCGAGTCGGAAAAAAAGCAATACTTAGATAAAATAGAATCACTGTCCCAAGAGAACAATAATTTGATCGTTAAGTTGGCCAAACTAGAAGAAAAGGGAACGTCTGACACTGGATCAACCGAATCATTTGAGACACTCCATGAAACAGATAGAAACGAACTTTTGAAAAAAATCGATATGCTTTCACAAGAAAATAATGACTTGATTATCAGGCTAACGAAATTGGAAGAGAAAACCGAATCAACAGAATGTTTTGAAAATTTAAGTGATTCTACGAAAAATGAATTAATGAAGAAGATTGAGCTGCTCGTTAAGGAAAATAACAGTTTAACAACCAAGCTGTCGAAAGTTGAAGAGAAAAGCTCCTCCGACACTGGATCTACTGAATCTTTTGAACGCATACCAGAACATGGTGACAATCTATCCAGGCTAGACGTTTTAATACAAGAAAATAACGAACTTGTTATAAAAGTAATCAAACTCGAAGAGAAACTGGCTGAAATTGAAGAAAGTCCCAGTCATGGACCCAAGTCCAAGACCATAGATGATGACGCTATGTCAAATCTGGAATGCAGAGTTCGGGCATTGACCCAGGAAAATGCCGATCTTGTTATTCAATTGACGAAATTGCAAGAAAGATTAGGAGATAAATTTTCGGGAAATCTGATTCAGCAAGTAGAATCTAATGAGTCGATGATAAAAGAGAGAGAAAACGTCTTATCCCAAGAAAATCACTCTTTGGTCATCAGTGTTACGAAATTGAAAGAGAAGAATGAGAATCTGGAAATTAATTTGGATCTCGTTACTAAAGAAAGAGATAATTTAAAAGAGGCTGTTGATCAGATGACTACCAATACTTTTGCTAGAGAACTTATTGAAAAGTTAAACGAATTGAATCGAAAAAATCAAACTACAGCACAAGGAATACGTGATGAGATTACAAAACTTCTACACAGACTTACAGAAGAAACAGTTGAAGATAAAGACTCGGTTGACTATCAAGGGTCTGTTACAGTAACGTTACTAGAAAATGAAATGGAAAATTACAAAAAATTAATTTCAGAACAAAAAGTGGTGATTGATGATATGAAATCAAAATTGTCTGATACACAAGAGGAATTACTATTACAAACTAAAAAAATTGAAGACTACCAAGCTGAGATTACAAACTTGGGTAAACTTGAAATGGAATTGAAAAACACTTCTAGTGTTATTAAAGAATGGGAATTGAGATGTGAAGAAATGGAAAAAAAATTGAAGATTTCTGAATCTGAAAAAGTAATTATTGAGGATGCCATAAAAATACTGGAGGCCGAAAAGTTGAATATGATAAAAGAATTTGAAACGAAAGATTTTGAGATGATAAAACTGAAGAAGGAACTTGATGAAACCATATCGCAGTTTGAATTGAAATGCCAAGAAGAATTTAAAATAGCATCCATCCGAGAAGAAGAAATAACAGCTCTGAAAGAATTAGTTACCAAAAATGATGCAGATCTTCGTGATAAATCCGGAACATTACAGACTGACATGATTACAATTGACAGCTTACACAAGGATCTTAATGAGTATAAGAGTCGGATCGAAGAGCAAAACCTCACAATCGAATCATTGAACGAAGAAGTTGCACGATTAAATACTTCTTTAGTAACAAGCAATGCAGAAATTAATAATGCACAAGCCACTGTTGATAAACTATCTGCGGAATTAGAAAACTCCAAAACTTCGGAAGAGTTCAATGAATTGGTCAAGACTTTGCAGGATAGTCAAGAAATAACGAAAGAGATGCAGAATAAAATTGATGAACAGGCAAATGAAATTATCATGACACATGGTAAAATTGAGAATGTTACCTCAAACATCCGTGATATGGCAGAACGATTAGCTAAAAGAGAGGAAGAAATTGCTCAACATACTGAAACTAATAAAAATCTAAACGAAGAATTGCATCAAGCCAAGTCTGTCGAATCGTTGCTGACCACCCAAATATCTCACTTGCATAATACATTGGAACAGAACAGTAATTACCTTGAAGATCTCCGGCAAGAACTGAGTAATGCATACAGGAAATTAGAATTGGTGAAAGCACAGCATGTAGAAGACAGAGAAATGCAAAACAGGCGACTGGAGGATTTGATTGAAGAGTTGAATATTAAGTTACAAGAAAATGAAAACTTGAAATTCGAAATAGGAGAGAAAGAAAAACTCTTAAGCCAAAATGTAACTGAAGAGACCAAATTAGCTTTAGAATTGAAAGTCGCAGATCTAGAAGGTAGATTGATGGAATCTGAATCCAAAGGAAAAGCTCAGTTGGATAAAATGAAAAAAATTGCTGCCAATTTGAAGAAAAAGGTAGCACAGTGTCAAGATCTTGAAGCTAAGGTATCTGACCTTGAAGAGAAATGGAATTGTGAAAAGTCAGAAAAAGAAGCGATAAATAAAATTATACAAGAGAATGAGTTCGCCATACGTGACAAAGACAATAAAATTTCCGAGCTGGAGAACAAGGTGATAGAAAGTGAAGAACAAACTGCTATAGCTTTGCAGAACGTTGAAGGACTAGCGCACGAGATTGATACATTTAAGCTGAGAGTGAATTCTTTATTGGAACAAGTTACAGAGATGGGGGAAGAAATAGAAAAATTACGGATGGAAATTAGCAACAGGGAATCTTTATTGGAAGATGAGGAAGTAAAGAAACAGAATATTATATCGGAGTATGAAGCATACAAATTACAGATGCAGGCTGCGTATGAAAAACAACAAAACAGTTTAGAAGAAACTACTGAATGCGCCCGAGAACTAAGAGTGCGAATGGAAGTTATGGAAAGCGAGTATGTTGAACAATTAGGTCTGATCCAAAAACTGAAGGCTGAAAATGGGATGTTGTCCTCGAAAGAAACCCAAATCAATGAAAGATTGGAAAATGTTGAAAAGGAGTCCGAGGAAAGAAAGTTTCTCTTGGAAAAACTCCAGAAAGAAAAAACTGATTCCACTGAAAAAATTTTAGTACACAAAGCACAGACCTTAGATTGCGAAATGAGTGAAAATGCGGCAAAACCATCTCAGGAACAGAGCTACACCTCGGTGCAAGCCTTGGAGGCAAAATTACAAGAACGAGATGCTGTAATTGAGTCTTTAGAAATTGAACTTGGCAAATCTCACGACAGAGTTAGCAAACTAGAAGAAGCTTTGAGTGCTGTCGAGGAGCGGAGGCATAGCTTGGAAAGAAGAACGGAATTGTTGGGTGCTGAACTCGAGCAATCATTCCGGATAACAGAAGAAGCTTCCTTTAGCGAGGATGTGCTGGAACAAAGATTAGCTATGCTCATGGCTAAAGACGAAGCTATCAGTGACAAATTGAATGAAACAATTGACGAAAACAAGGAATTAACCGAAAAGATTCATAGTCTTCAAGATATTAATATTAGCTTGCAAGAAAAGATTGATGCAGTTGAGGAAGAATTGCAGTACAGCAGAGAGATTAATGAAAAATTGCAGAATGTCGATGTTTTATACTCGGAATTGCTTGATAAACATACTTCGCAAGAATCCCAGATGAAAAAAATACAGCAGGATCTGTATGAAGCTAAACAGTACATAGACAGCTCTGAACGGGAAGTCACTTCTCAAATAAACCAACTTGATTCTGACAAGAAACAGTTACTTGAGAAGTGTGAAAAGTTGGAGGATTTGAAGGTAAATCTTATCCAAGAAATCGAGTCGCTTAAAGATGGTGTAAGCCTTTGTCGACAAAGAATTTCGGAATTAGAAGCCGAAGTGGAAACGCAGAATAAATCTAACCAAAAGTTAGTAGCTGAACGGGCTAAGCGAAAAGAGTCTGTCTCAATGGTAGGCGATTTTCCGGAGAAGGTTGAAAAATTAACATCACTACTTGCTGAAAAAGAAGTTGAAATCGAAAATTATCAAAGGCGGAATATGCAACTGCAAATGGCTGCTTTTGCCACGCCTCAACAGGGTGATGTCTCCGATGTATTTGACACGACAATGCTACCTAATACATCTGCCCCTACCAATGAAATAGCCATGTTGAATAATCTCTTAGCAGAGAAAACACGTCAGTATGAGAGTGTTTGTATAGAATTGGAGAATTTAAAGCAGAGATTAGCCAACGTTGTATCAGAAAATCAACAGTCCTTGAATGAAAAAGATCAGTACTATGCACATCTAGTTACAGAGTCACAAACTCTGCAAGCAGAGTTTAATCAGTGTCGAAATGAGTTGGACAGGATGACTGAAGCCTTATTAGAGAAAAACCAAAAAATTGACTCGTTACATGCTCAATTTGGTGACATCTGTGCTCAGTTGGAGGTTTCTGGTAATCATCAAAGCGACAACGACAAAGAAATTGTTAGACTGACAGGAATTATTACAGCAAAAGATGCAGAAATTGAAGCAATTAGAAATGAGTTGTATTTGGCAAATGAGGAATTGCAAACAATCACAACGGCCAAAAAAGAAAACTACAGTCCTACAGATGACAAAAACACTTTGATGGACCAGCTTCAGAATGAAAAGTCTATCTATGAGTCTCAATTGGATGACCTGAAAGTGCAGCAAAAAAGTGCCCAAGAAATTGTCAACCAAATTATATCTACCGCCGAACAGAAAGTTAACAAATTATATGAAATTCGGGATGAAGGAAACACCACGAATACTAGCGATCTTCATAAAGTTGCGTCAACATTTAATGAATTGATAGCTGATTTTGAAACTGTGAAGCTTGAAAATGACGAACTTCGTCTCTCTCAAGAATCGTACATGAACGAACTTATGGAACTGAAAAAGCATGCTACTACTGATGATACAAATACGAATGACCAGCAAGTCTTGGAATTGAAAAGTAGAGTAGATGAAATTACACAGGAGAAAAATGCTCTGCTAGACTTACTGAAGGCACAAGAATTGACAATAAATGGATTGAAAAACGAGTTGGATGAGCTTTTAATAGAAAAAGAATCATTTGAACAACAAGTCTCAGATTTGATCATTATAATCAATCAATTAAAAAATCAGCAGGTCCAAGTAGTTGGAAATACTGCAGAAAAACCAATATCAGACTCAACACCATCCCAGGAACCTGTTGAAAAGAATTTGCATTTGGAAGTTGACTCTGAATGGGACAATAGATCATCTGGCAAACTAGATATCGACGAAGAAGGATGGGGCTGGAGTGCCGAGGAAGTACAATTAGAGGAACAGCATCAATTATCAACAACTACTTTGACACCCAGTGCGGAAATTCAGTTGCAAACCAGAGTGGCAGAGCTGGAAGATCAAATTAAAGAATTGGAAACCAAGATAAATAACCTAGAAGAGGAAAGTAAAGCTATTCAACTAAAGAATGTAAAATTAGTTAAAAAACTCAAAGAATTTAAAGTCCGAAATGAATTGCTGGAACAAAAGGTCAAGCAGCAACAACCGTCGTGTTTCTCGGATTTGGATTCTGCTATTGAAGAAGAATTAAAAGCACAAATTCTGAGGCTGGAAGAAAGTTTGAAAGGTGCTATCCAAGAACAAAAAAAATCTATCACAGAGAAAGAACAGTTGCAGAAAAGGTTAGAAGTCTTGACATCAGCCAATGAAAGATTTGTTGAGATGAAGGAAAGACAAGACATGGATATCGAAGTATGGCAAATTCGAAATAAAGAACTCACTAGTAAAATACAGTCTTTGGAGTGGCAGCTCCGAGAAATTTCATCCAATCATGAAGGATCGACTACACCGTCGCCGCAGATTAGAAGTCAGATTAGTGTACCTCCAAGTGAAGTTGATCCATCCAGTGATCAATTATCTAAAACCCAGGAACGGATTGACGGATTGTGTCAACAATATAAAGAAGAAATTGACGATTTGAAAGAGGAAATGGAAGCGCTAGCAACAGAAAATGAACAACTACAACAACTTTTGGAAGAACAGAAGAATCAAATGATGCCTGTTCAGAGCAAAATTGGTTCAGAACAATCTGATATTATCGTTAAATACGAAGAATTGGCGAAACAAAACAACAATTTACAGATTAGCCTGAACAAATTACAAGAAGAATACAGTTTGCTGAGTAAACAGTACAAGCAAAGCCTTATGGATGCAAATGATCAGGTAACAGCTATGCGTCAACTTAACGAGCTGATGAGAACTGAGTTGACAGCAAAGTCTATCGAATTTGATAATGAAAAACAGTCGTTGATTAAAGACACGGAAGAATGTACTTTAAAAATTAACGAAATGCAACACAAATTAGAGCAAACGCGGCAAGAAAATGTCATGCTATTGCAAAAAGTCGAAATTCTGGAAACTACCAATGAAGAATTATCATCTGTATCAACCTCATTGAGCGAAGTCACAGAGCTATTAAATACAAGAGTGCAAGAGGTGGCTGATTTGAAGCAAAACTACCAGCAACAATACCTTGAAAGAACTGAAACCGAAAATAATTTACGTGGTAACATAGAAAACCTCCGACAAGAGTTGAACAACAAACAGGAAGAAATATTACGTCTGCAACAATCACTGACACAAGAGGTGAGTGAAACTATGCAAAAACAAGGTGCTGAACTGCATGGCCTACAACTGCAGTTATTGGATAAAGATCAAGAGATTGTAAAACTTAGAAATGAGTTAGCCAATGTAGAAACTGATGCGCAGAAGTGTACTCTTGAATTGCAAAGTCATATATCACATATCGAATTATTGGAAAAAGAAAGTCAACATTTGAAGGCAATGCTACTAGAAAAAGAATCAAGCTTAGAAAAAACGTCTGCTGAATTGACAACTTGTCATCAGGAATCAACTAAGAACCTATCTCTATTAGAATATTACCAAAGTGAGCTGTCCAAGTATTCGTCAGAAATAGAAAGAAATCAACAACAGGTGCACAAATTGGAAAATTCGATGGTTAAGCAAATTGCAATAGCTGATACTGATAGAACAAATTTGCAAAGTCAATTGACAGATAAGAGTGAAAAGGAGCAACAAATTGAAGAGCTCAAGGTAGGATTGCGTGAAAAAAATTCTCTCAACGAGTGCCTTCATCAAGAAATAAAAAAATTGTCCGTAGAATTGCATTCTGCCAATAATCGAATTAGCCAGCTTCAAACAGAGCTGGAGGAGAAGAATGTAGAAATACAGAAATTGAACGGAATCTTGATTGAAAAAGAGGCTGCGACAGAAAAAATCAGGCAGCAATTGAACGAAGGACAATTACAGATAGATAGTGTTCAGCTTTCCATGTCCCACCAGCAAGAGCAGGGTTCTGCGCAAGAGGGTGTAGCATTGGCAGATAGTTATCCAAGATTCAAAATGGCTGGCGACACTGACATTCAGCTTCTAACAGATGTTGATCAATTGAGGTCAGAACTGAGCGAGAAACACGAAGAAATTGAACAATATAAATATATGCTGAGCAAAAATACATATCCCGAGCTCATACAGAAGTTACAAGATAACATCAATCAGTTACATACAGACAAATATCAAATGGAACAGTCTTTGGAGAAAAAAATCCAGTTATTGAGTGAAGAATTGGCCTGCAAACAAACAGAAATTGAAAACATTAGACAAGCAACACAGGGACAACGAGAGATTGTTTGGGGAGACAATCATGAACCGGTTGTTGTAGACGAAAAACCATCGATTCACCAAGAAGCTATAGCAAAATTACAAAACGTATTACATGACAAAGAACAGGAAATAAACGAACTGAAATTCGTGATTGCACAGAAGGATTCTCAAATTTCTCTCCAAGATAATGCCAATCCGCAATTCGACGAATTCGAAATTCAGGAAACACTACGACGATTAAACGTGGACTTGTATACCAAGCAGCAAGAAATTGAAAAATTGCAAGCAAGCTTGGTAGAAAAGGAAAAGGATATTTATGATTTGACGGTGACAAAAGAACAATCAGAGAAAGATAGGAACCTAATATCAAAACTAACGTCAGAAAAAAAATTGATCATGGAAGAAGCTGAAAAAGTGCTACAATCTAAACTGGCAGACAAAGAAGCTGAAATCGATGAATTGAAGCAACGTTTAGTGATAGAAACTCAGGAATTGCTTGCCACTTTACAATTGAAAGATACGGATGTGATAAATCTAAGAATGCAAATGGAACAATCGAATTCTCATTATATTGATAACTTGCGAAACAAAGATGAAGAGTTGCTACTTAGCAAATCGGACTTGGCTGAAAACGAAAGGCGCTTAGCAGAAGTCAGTGTTACCAAAGATGCTGAAATTCACAATCTCAAAGTCCAAATCCATGATAAAGATGTTCGTATTGATGAAATGGCTGCACTAATGGAGGAAGAAGAAAGGCAATTGAACGAGTTGCGACAGGTTGTCGAATCTAAAGAAGAAGAAATTATTAATTTGAAAACTCTTTTAGCTGAAACTGTACAGGAATACGAAATTATCCAGAAGTCATTAAGTCGAAATAGAAGCACAGAATCTGCTGTTACCCCAGACGAGAGAAAGACGGAATCGGCAGATACAATCGATAGACCTTTAGAAGAAGGTGACAATTTAATGTCACATCCAGTTGTGTCCGTCGAAGGTGAGCTCGATCTTGCTCTCTATATGTTACATCAGAGAGATGTCAGATGCGAAGAACTGACATTAGAATTGATGCAGGTAAGATCGTTGTTCAAAATTTTTTTTTTTCGGTAATAAAAGTATATTTTGTCATTTTTTAATACTAAATTGATGTGCGACGAATTGATTCCATCTTTTCAGTTGTTAGAAGAACGTGACACTCTGCAGCTGAGACTATCTAATGCAATTCGAATTAATGAAGAATTGCGACAACAGAAAACGACAATGTCCAGTCCTAAGACAGAGGCCTTGCCTTCGACATCTTCGAACGAACCAATAGTCGAGCATCCATCTCCATCTAGAACAGAAGGCCCTATCGAAATTGCAACGGATGCACTAAATGTTGAGACTTTACCAGCTGGAGAAGACAAGAGTGCTCTTGCTCAAAAGTAAGTCACTGTGCAATAATTTCAGATTTGATGAATGTATTTCTTGCCCATATTCTTAGTAAAGAACCTGTAATAAGTGAAGATCCCTTCAATATGTTGCATTATTATATTATAGAGTCCTGAAAGCATTCTAGTAATTACATCCCAATTATTCATTTGTTCATATAGATACAACAAGATCCTTGTTTTCGTGTCAAACTTAGATAAATGTCCTATCCCATAAATTGCGTCTGGACGCCGATCTGGTTTATGTATCATTTGCCATTAGATTTGTTCGAAGCTAACTTAGCTTTAATTAATATTTCCTTACCAATTGCTGCCCCATGCTTAACAGTTTCCCAAAGCCCAGAGTAAGCTAGTTTTTGTGACAGGCTCTCTCAGTTACACACTGTGCATCAAAGGCGAGATGTAAGATTATGCGACGACCGAGAATCCAGACACACGCAGCAAATGTCGTTTGTTACACGCAGGGATATGCTGAATTCCTTACCCCCTGAAGCAGCAGCCAGATTGGTGAATGCCAACTACACTCTATGTATGTATTGAATTGAAAAGCATGTGTCCGGAATTATATTGTGGCTCAAAGATTCGAAAAGGGGTGACTGCAATGTAATTAGTGAACCTTGCAATAATTGTTTCAATTTTTCTTACAGCTCGAGATGTCCAGAGTCAGTCAAGCGTTCTCATGAACTGGTTGTGGGGGAAAAGGTGAGATATATTTTACTATAATTTTGAATTGCACAATTTGAATACTAATATCATTTTGCAACGATTATAATACAATTACTGAGGTGTTATTTTCTTTTTCTTCTGTTCAAGCACTCCGAAAGTAATGCATATGTGATGAAGGCAATTCAAACGTGACTTCAGTACAACAATGTATAAAATAGTCTTTGACTAGACACATTCCTAATGTAATGAGTCCAAATTCTGGTACGATACATTATAACAAAGGTTATGAATCGAGGCTATAAGTTTAACAACATAATAATGATTGAATAGAATTTTCCAGAATTTTTTAGTCTTTTTATTCAAATAGAACAAACTGAAGTCTTCTCCGTTGTTATTAAGGACATTATATCAGTGGGATAATCCTTGATTTGTGACCAAATGAAATCGAAAATTTACACATTGTAAAGAGTTGTCCTGCCCATATTTGGTGAAACGGACCCCGTATGTACATCATAGTATCTACCAACAGTGAGCAGAGGGAAAAATTAAAAAAAAATTAATTAATAAACGGTCTGTGTCACCAAATATTCATGGCATGTACATATATTTGTTGTTGACTTCCAATCGTTGAAAAATTATATTTATGCCAATTGTTATAATTTGAGTGTCAATATTTGAAGTTTGTAGTAATATTCCACAAATTCAATTCAGCCATACGTGAATTTTGTATAATTGATTTGCGTTATCCAACCAGCCTTACCTTCGCAGCTGCCATGAGTCAATTATTCAATGGATTGAATTTTTTGTACATACACACAAACTATACCTAACAGGTGTGGCGTTTGTCAAATCGGTCATTATAAAAATCCATTGTTTTTTGATACCTGGCATACTTGCATAACACCAGTCGAATGTACCAAACTAAAACTTAACTACGCATTTACAATATAATTCATGAAATATTTAAATAGACGAAACTCCGAAGTATAAAATATAGTAGGAAACCTTGGTTGAAAAAAGGTGTAAAAGAAATGAAACGAAAGAAGACGAACAACTCTTTCCAGAAAAAAAAAAATAAAATGTTGCAAACTACTGTATTATATAGTCATAGAAAATATGAGTGTGTATAATAATAATAAATTCTTAAAATATTTATATAAGAATGCCTTGAAGTAATGTAATTTCAGTGATTTTTAACTATTCGATTGTAATTATTGGAATAAATACTAATGTTGTTATACTGCTTAGTAATATTTGCAAATTGTCAATTTATTTTCATCCCGAATTAGGGACTATCAATTAATTACATTATATTCCTTACACAGGAGCAGAAATAAGGGGCAGTGATTATTGCCTTACACAACATAAAAATTAAGTTGAAAAATTGGAAATTCTACATACATGGACTGCTTAATTACACATATTTGATTTTATTTTTTGTTATATTTTTAGTTAACTCACAGCCTGAATAGTCGCATGTAATTGTAATTGTAACTTTTCAGATTATTCATATTGTCTTCACAATGAATGAGAAATATAGGGTGTAACAAAATTGGCAATTGTTGAAAACAGGATTGAATCCATTTCGATAAGCAAAACTGGGGAAAGGCGAAATTTTTTTTTTGGAACGCTGTTCTATCAGAGAAACTATGTCGAATAATTGGACGTCAATCAGGAATTAGCTTGATGATGTGTGACTGTGCTTATCGAGATGAATCCAATCTTGTTTTCAATATATAATTGCCAATTTTGTTAAACCCTGTATATACTCTTATTTATTAATGGTAAAACCACACAATTGCTTTTGTCTCGAAATGTTATTAATAATTATGCATTATTATGAGCACATGTAATAGTGTTACGCTAATGTTGGAGACGAGGCTTCTTTCAAGAAGTCAGGCATTCAAATTTTTTTACAATCCAAAGCCATATATGACCAATTATTATTTTGATCATTGGTTCTGTCAAAAGTACAATTTATCATAGCATTTTCAATTTCAGATATCATACAACAACGCTAGAAATCAGCTCCTGTATTCGTACTAAAACAATTTCATTAGTGCTCGAACAATGTTGTTCATCATATGGTGGCTCTATCGAAAGTATTCCTTCAATGTTCAAGATATTACCATTTTCCGTAACAGGGAAACGATTTTCTAATAGTAATTCTCTGACAGCATTTTTTCTCCGCATAATAATAGATTCTGGCGTATCTTCGCTAGATGATAAAAATAAATCCAGTACGTTTGTTTCAGTCCTTGTGTGTACTTCCATATTGTCAATCGCATGTCCCATTATTATCTTCAGATTTTGTTTGTCGCAGGACGGGTTTGCCAAAATAAAGCTGAGGAATTATACACATATATCGTTTACTGTATTATGCCTTTAGTAACATGTTTCTAGATTTTAATCATGAAATGCCGAGGCATACAAGTTAGCCGTGCAGTATGGAACCCTTCATTCTATGTGAATTTTTTACTACTGAAAAAAAACTCGAATCGTATTCTGGACGCGTGCGAGTACTTTATAATGCTTCATTATACCTGTAGCTGATTGTGAACAGGCAAACATGAAAATGGACAAAGGAATAAGTGAACGTAACATAAGTATACCTAACCTTTCTGATACCGGATCTATTGTGTAAACAACACCGGAGTAACTACGACCATCTTTAGTTTTAATCGAAACGGTCTTATTAACGTAACTTTTCAATGTGATAGGATCATTCTTGTAAACCTTGTGCGAAAATTTCCACTCATTATCAGTCATTTTTCAGGTGCTGATCAGTGTCAAGGATGGGACGAAGATTATACCACACGTACTGATACGTGACAGTTGATGAAGCACACATAATGTGCAAAATCGGTTCGACATTAGCGGGGGCGAACAACGTTCAACGTCGTTTGTTCGTCAATTCTATAATGCGACGGCAGCAGCTACAAGAGGTAGTAAAAGTAGATAAAGAATTAGAATGTAGCAGCGAAATTCTAACAACTGAAAGGCTGGTGGAAAATTTTTACGACAAACAAAAAGAATCTGCAGCAAGAATTGCCTTGAAGTCGTGTATTGTTTACGATACGTTCGAAACATTCCAATTGTGAAATAGCTACGCCATATGAGTTTACATGACGAATTATACGACAGCTGTGATGTAAGAGAATGAAGTCAGACAGGTGGTCGGATGTGGTATCATCACTATCACAAACAATATCATTGACAAAACTGCGTAATGACTACGGATTGTCCCAAAGGATGAGCAACTGCGCGATCCGCAACACCTCGAGGTAATCGATAAACGCGTTCGCGTAATTCTTACAATATGCACGTCTCATTGCTAAATTTTTTATGCCTACTGCAAAATTCTACTGATTATACGGACATAAAGGCGAAACAAATCTTCATTGTGAAACAAGTAAGCAATGAAACAGAAAAATAATTTTAAAAAATTCAGTCATTGATATGGTGAAGCAGCATACTAATATCACTTGAACTTTGTTAGCAATTCATATATTATCTGAGACAGAAATAAATACGAATGCGTCTCTGTTGAGTGTTTGATTGCCCTAAATCTATACTTATCTTTTTGATATAACGTAATACAGTAGAGCTTTCCAATTTATACAAGTGTATTTGTTTGCCAGAGTCTTGCTTCTGTACCTCACCCGGCATCACGAATATTAAATTAGAGTTGGTTTCATTCCTGAGCTGGTTGGAATTGTTTATCATTTGTAAACTGCGTCACGCTTTATAAACAATGATAATTCAGAAATTCTCAACCATTGTATGTGAGGAAAGAAACAATCTCAAGTGTGAAAACGGTCATGTTTGACACTCTGAGATTTCTTGTGTAATTGTAGAACTGATTATGGCGCATGACGTTTCTTCTTGAAAAATTCCAAACATTTGTGCACCAGAGTTATTAAGTCATGGCAGAAGTTCACAAGGAACCTCACTTCGACATCGTCATTGATGGAGATAAATTAAATGAAGGAGCAGCAGAAATTGTCAAACTTCTCCGACCCGCGTGGTCCATTGACGATTATCAATTCAAGGTAATACTTGAGTGAGTGTACTGTGTAACATTTATCCAGCATTTGATGTATACGGTATATTGGCATAGCTCATAGTTTATTGTGTAATTGCAAAATAGCGTGTCAATCATAATTTAGATAATACGCCCTGATTTTAAGGGATGCATTGAAATGCGCATATAATAGCAAACTGTTCCTCAGCTCTTCACAAATGGGATATCTAACAAGCTCGTTGGTGTCTGGTGTAAAGACCGCTACGATGAGATGGTTTTGATACGGGTCTATGGCTACAAAACAGATCTGTTCATCGACCGCACAGCTGAAACTAGAAATATTCGGGTAAGATGAAGGATTTAACTATGCAATGAGTTACAGTGATCGCAAGTTTGATAAGTAAAATTACAATTATCCTATTATGCATGCAATTGTGAATTGAAACTTCCATTAAGTAAAACAGTGCCCTACAGCGTTTCACGGCGATGATACATACTTTGAAAGTATTAGCTCTTTATGAGATTTGATAAAACTTTGAATTTTGGGCTGCATTTCTTGATTTCGTTTAACATCAGTGTGTTTGGCAACTAACTCTGTCGACTAGCTTGAGCTCCATCCTAGAATAATTTACAAATAGTCTGGTACGAACTTTCAGAGACGTATTTACGTACTCCACATTTTAATGGTGTTGTGTGCCGTTGAACAGCGTCGAATGTTGCATATTTCAGCTGATGCATGCAGCGGGCTACACTCATTGCTTGTATGCTACTTTCAACAACGGACTTGCCTATGAATTCCTTCCAGGGGATACTCTTACTGTTGACAGCGTCCGCAGCCCGCCCATTTATAAGTTGGTGGCCAAAAGATTGGCTGAGATGCATAAGCTCAATCCCACTCATCCGGAGATAAGTACAGAGCCGTTCATATGGGATAAAATTGAAAAGTTCATGCGTATTATGCCCAAGTCGTTCTCCAACAAAGAGAAGCAGGCAAAGTAAGCAATTCGAGCTCATTTAAGATCTTTTCCGACTGGAAAGATGAAGATATTGCCACTGTCTATATTTTCAGATTCAGACGGATAATACAACCCTACACGGAATTAGAAAAGCAATACCAATTGTTGAAGAACGAGCTTTCAAAACTTGACAACGTCGTCGTATTTGCACATAACGATCTCTTATTAGGCAATGTACTTCACAATGCGAAGGAAAATACCGTCACATTTATAGATTATGAGTATTCCGCTTATAACTATCAAGCCTATGATATTGCTAACCACTTTGCTGAATTCGTTGGTGAGTTTCAATCTCAATGATGGTTATTGTGAGAATCTGAATAGATTGCAGCCTTAGTAACGATAGAAACGATTTTTCCATTTTTTGAGATATTGATTAATTTTTAGGGATTTATATATCTTTACAGGTCTCGATGTACCAGATTACTCATTGTATCCAGATGAGACTCTGCAGAGAGATTGGCTTAGGTTGTATCTTGAGGAATACAATGGCACTCCAGATGTTACAGAAAATGAAATAAAAAAATTGTACATCCATGTTAATAAATTCTTACTTTTGAGCCACTTTTTTTGGGGCTGCTGGTCTCTTATACAAAGTGAACATTCGCTCATTGGCTTTGATTTTTTAGAGTGAGTTGAAATTCGATATCTAACGTTCATTTAAATAAATCTTATCAATCTTATCAGGTAAATAGATTTGACACCTGGTCGTTCAGGCAGTATCAAATTTCAACGTAAGTGGAGACAATAACGATCCAATCTATTTTCAGATACGCTTCCATAAGGTTTAACGAACTTTTTAAAAAAAAAGATCAATTATTCGTTACGGAATGAATGCCCGTGTATTGGAATCGAAACAATCACCAAGTGATCAGTTCTATTTATAATTCGAAGGGCCTGGCGCGCCTTTTATTACTCCTTACCATACTCTGATCAATTTTACCTTAATTCAGCCGCCAATTCCGTTATTTAGGTTTTAATTTTTATGGGAGGGATTTAAATGTATATCATGTTATCAATGTTATTCTTGATCTTGTTATTACTATCATTATATATATGAAGCATTTAATTTTATTTGTTGCAATGTGGTGAGAGGAATAAAACTTTTTAGCTATGGCCAGCTGTAGTATTCTTTGTTAGCTATTTGTCGTATGACAATTATTCATTTCATTTTTCAATTGATCAAAAATCATTAGTATTCAGAACAATCTTCGTTATTAATACATGAAAATATATTATTTATTCGTGTTAAATATCGCAGCCTAAGTACTAATTGCGGTGAGTTTCGTGGAACGAACTGCAAAAATTCCCAATGTTTACAAATTGTCGTGTTGTACGTGATTGAAAAGCAAACAGGAATAAGTGTCGTAGAATATTGCGGTAAAAACATGCTTTCACTGACGTATTATTTTCCTGGATATTATACATCACGCTGTACTAATGGTTTGTTATTAAAATTCGTCGAACCGCTGTAGCAATACATATAGATCGTACGATGTATCCAAGTTTGAAGTACCCTCCAGGCGGAATTGGAAACTAGCGTATAACTATTCGAGTCAAGCGCGACACTTAATCTTCAAACATTATCCTGATTGAAAACATTGAAAGAATTCTGTGTCTCGTATTTATAGCAGCCTATTTCTCGAGTAACGAACAGCGTCATCGGCATGCATAAACAAATATTCGAAACTATCAGATTTGTCATTTTCGGATGACCACTTGATTCGATAGTATGTTTTTGTCTCGGTGTGGAACGGCGGTGGGATATAATAATGTGGGATGGTGGGATCTGGTGGGATCTGGTGGGATCACGTAGAGCGTTCATAAATCAGTGTTTATTTTTAGTGAGCGCACGTCCCGAACAATTCAAGAGTATTTGTAAATATACGCTATTCTTTGGCGTATAAGATTTATTTATTATACAACAATCGGTTCGATAACAGAAGAATTCTTCTGTCCGACTATCGTGAAATGTCAATGTAATTTGTTCAAGTACTAATCGTATTAACAATAAGTAATAATCGTGTTGAAAAGAGCCGATTAATTCCTGAAAGAAGATAAATCTGTGTGTAGCAACATAGCCACAGCTGAGCGATTGGCTTCTGTCTTCTTTCTCTTAGATATAATCGCGTCCCACGGTGCGCCTCGTTACGTTCATATTTCATTTTTATACAATCATCTCAATATGCACCTCGCATGCAAATGCCTAAACGTGTCAATCAAGGCGAGGGGCAACGAACTGGAAAGGGTTAAAATTGAAGATTACGAACTGACCGCTACCGAACTCGCTGATCCCTTCTTCCAAGAGGTAAACGTTATACACTTCATTGTCAATGAAACTTGCTGCTAACGACCTCAACTACCTTAACCGAATTAATTCAACTCGTTTCCACGATTCCTCTTCTCACGCGTCACGTCGTCTACATCTAATTCATTCGATCGGTAAATATTTTCTTTACCACAACTTGTGAACTAGCGTCAATCTGACCCTGAACAAAATTTTTATCCTAATTTCGAAAACACACTTTTCGGAACAAAGCGATGAATCTTGGCAGATGTATTTATAATGACATACATGTGAATCAGTACAGACTTATCTACCACGTAAGCTACATCGTATGAAATAAGTTGTTCAATAACGGTACAAACTATTTTTTTAACTGTTTACCAATATTTATTCATTGCCTTTTCGAAATCTCGCCTTTTTACCATTTTTACCTTGCATTTTGTAAATACCTGCATCGAGCCGAATCCATCAAAGACAATTGCAACGTATTTCTCTGATACGTTTGAGTGGTTGCAAATTGTTCTGAAATACATCTTCAAAAATATTTAAACACTGACTAGGTACATACATCACCATTTTCTATTTACTACAAACACAGTTGCACGATACACGTTTGACATAGGTTAATTCCACAAGAGATGGATATGACAGACAATTGGATGGATGATTAAGTAATTGGCTTATGCTTCGACAGAATGTTGCGACTGTTGGAGAATTGGAAGGTATTACAAAGGAATTACCTGGTTTGGTAGAAGTTCGAAATATTGGAGCCTGGGCTGTTCACCGATGTATCAATTGTTCAATGAATACCCACGCAGTCCACAGAGAACGGGGTGCAGCACTAGTTTTGATAAATACCAATGTCCTTGTAAGTATTCCAGAGTTGAGTTCAAGGCTAGTTATTGTTCCCGAATATCAATGCCTTCAGCGACAGTGATTGAAAGTCAAGAAAAACAGAGTGATTGTATCCGTTCCAAGATATGGCAGGTATTCACCAAATTAACAATATTTGCGAATACTTTGCAAGTAGTATTTTCAATTAAATTACGTTTCTATGTTTTATCATCCATGGATTTACAAAATTAAAACAATGTTAGCGGTATTCAATGTCAAAGTCATCTTTCACTGGAATTTCTGACAGCTTGGATTTCTTCAAAACTCCAATTACCTAACAAGGGAATCAATTAGTATCGATTATTATTCGTGACGTTACAAAAATAGATGCATGTATATGTTGTATGATATACTTCATTAAGATACAGTATGAAGCAAAAGTATTTACAAATGTGTGAAAAAAAAAGTTGATTGTTTGAGCTCATATTAATGTGCTCATTTTGTTATCTGTCGATATATAATACTTAATGAGGCAGGAATATTGATACATATCGATTAGACTTAGAAAAATATTGAACTGCTAACATGAGTTTAAATTATGCAATCCAACTAATAAATTTTTTAATTATACTGCGGGACTTGAGATAAAAATGGTCAAAGCACTATCTTGTACTTTTTCCATAATAAAGCATGACTGTCTATCGGACTATAAATTTGTATCGGTACTTTATAACGTAGTAAACACCGTTCATTGTATTTTTGGCACAGCTCACTTTTTTTTAAGTGTAAAATAATTTATTATTGAACCTAAGGATTTGATTGATTGAAAAATATTATAGAAGATTGATTAAAAGCTGAAGTAGTTGATATTGCTGATTGCCAATAAAGAGTTTTTAGTGGATAAATGTTACTTGGTCAACTTTTCAGGAGTACGTGACAGTAAATTTGAAACTAAATACCAACCTTGACCTATATCGGTTCGTTAATGAACTTCAGTATTAGTATAAACTTAACTTTTTGACCGAACTCAGTTCTTTGAAACTTCAAGTAAAGCTATTACTCTTTATATTCGATTTTATCAATAATTTATCTTCAATGTTGCAAATTACCAATATTCTTCTAAAAAACAAAGTCAATTGAAAAATTTATGAAACTGTTTATAATTTTTTTTTTTTTGTTCCAGAAAAGTGCTGATGAAATAGCTAAACTAACAGCGAGTCCTAACTTCAGTTCTATATTTAGGATAATGATTGACAATAATAACATAGACACCGTAGATTTTCTGCAACCACCTAATAAGTTTTCAGGTGATATTTCTTAGCAACGAGTATTGCTATTTGTTATTATGTCTTATTACGTTATATATTTTAACAGTTTGTGTATGTGAGAGAAAGAAATGTAGTGTGTCATTTTATTCAATTGGAAGAAAAACAGTGATAATATTGCTCCTCTTGCAGACATATTTCTTTACGGTTGTCAACATGCTAGATAGTTGAAACTATTTTGATGCAATCACGGTATCCTTATTCTTGTATCAAACCATGGGAAGATTAAAAGCATATTAGTAGTATTCGATACATTAAATCATTGGCACTGTTCTTCGTTCTTCTGTCATTCAGTGTCGCAGCTTCCAAGTAATCTACAATCGGCTCTTGGCGGTTTGCAACAACAGCTTGAAACAGCTGTGCAGAGGGAAGCTGCTGCAACTGAAGAAAGAGTTCGAGCTTTTTCCGCTGAACAGTATCAACTTTTAGAGCAGTACAGAGAACATGCACATATGGAGCACAGGTTGCTCGTTGGGTAAGCTAAGTTCCAGTTAATCGTAATTTTTTTTTATAATTTGCAGCAAGATAGAAGTATTTCACTCTTTTTACTCACAATCGGCTAGCACATGATACTATCTACATAATGTTTTTACAGCCTAATTTGCAACCAAAAAGAAACAGAAAAACCCGCAACCATGGAAATATCTCATGCTATTTCTGACACGATCCAACCAAATATAGCTCAACCAATGTCTAATGCACAGAATACTAGACCTTACACAGTGGCGAGTGATACAAAGATCGTTGGCGGACCTAACATCAGACACCAGGCAGCAACAAAACATCCTGCTAACCTTCACCTAGTGTGTATAGGATGAATGAATTTTACTTTTAACGTTTACTCAATTACTTGTAAGTCACATGGAGTTTTGCACTTTTGGAGGATTGTCAAAATCGATTGGGGTGTTGAGGCGAGCAGTTTATTGGAGTGGGTGAAAATGAAATTTCGAATAATGTAAATAGGTAGTTGATAAGAGTCCTCCACAAGAATTTAAATGGTTAATTTTAAATGAACTAGTTGACTAATTCTCCTATGGTTTATCGTAGTTTTTATCTTTCTTTTTCCATTACAGAGGAGTGGAGCTGACAAGAAAGCATCGTTGAGACTGTATTGCAAGGAACCCAGTAGTTACGACACTGAGGCATTGTTTACAATTGAAGGCATGGATGACTCCGTACCCGCAGAACAAGCTCAACAATCTGAAGAAGAGTCTGACACTGATGGTAATTTAAATTGATACAAGAACGTATGTAGTCAATTTATGAGATTTTTACTCTTACACAGTTATAACATCGTCTCGTCTTTTGGCAATAGTGTTTGTATAAGAGTAATCACAATTATTGCAAAGATATCTCATGAAATATTTCACATTTTTAGATTCCGGCCATGACGAAGGTATCCATATTCCGCGAGGACAGAGAAGCGGCCATCCAACCCTGGCCAAATCCTTGCCAGTCAGTGTTCCTGTATTTCCCTCCTTCACCCGTCAAATTCAGCATGATCAAGGAGACGATCAGGTATGTAAGACAACGATTTACTATTTTTGCAGTAGTGTCACTGATGATCAATGTCTACCGTGATTGCAGGAATACTTCACATGGTAAATTAAGAAAAGTAACGACAATATATGTGTATTTTCAACAGCTATCGAGGGATCCACACGATCCACATAATATTCGTGCATCGATGAAGGCTTTGGCAAAAAGTGTTCATGGAGATACAGTCTTTGGTGATTTGCCACGTCCACGATTTTCTACTCAGATCTAACCTGGTATATGTACAAATCTGTACTGTATTCTAATCACATCGACCCATTATTTAGTATAAAATATTTGTCAACTATTGTTTAACCATAGAATTATTGAAGAATTTCACCCACAACTGAAAATGAGTCGAAAAATTAAAGATAAAAAGTTTGAGTGAATAGTTTTGGAATATTTTCGCATGTTTTGTAGTAAATGAGAAATTTTGTTTAGTTCAAGAATGTTGTTTGCTACGGATTAGGTGTATAAATCCAGGAAAAGAAATTAGAGAATATTGTGCGTGTGTGTATACAATGCACTTGCGAAAATAGTAAAAGAAATACTCAAAATTAAATTACGAAGCAGAAAAATGTTTACACGCGTTACATACTATGTATGTATGCATGTATAGAAATTGAAGTTGTATACTTATATTTTGAGAATAGGTAGCAGGCCATTGGAACTGATTAAATTTTTAAGAATGGCATATCGAAAGTGATCCTGAACATGATCAACTCGTGTTCACTTAGTATTCCATACATTTTGCATAAATATACTTATAATCATAGGTAGGTATGAGTTTAGTACATGACTTATCGATTAATAAGGTAATTTTGAATTATTAATTTTCCTTGTGGAGGCTTACGAGTTCGAATTATCAGATTCTTTTCTTTTTTTGTCCCTGCTTGCCAACTGGCAAAGTAATCAGTGTGTCCATATGCATTGTATGACGAAGCTCGCTTATTCGCATAATGCCGCGTATGATCATATTTTTTTATTGTCCTATTATTTTATCATCATATTTTTATTGTAATAAATTGTAAACAAGTACGTACCTTTTTACGCAATATTCTATAAATTATCACAATCTAAGAGTATATCTGCGATGTTGATATGGCCTTGCAGAGAATTCTGATGACTTTAATTTCTTACACGTAAATTGTTCTTAGTAACCAAGTGGATGCATTATCGATACTATCATAAATGTGACGTGTAGTCTTGCATGGACGTGCAGCTGTTTAAATGTAAACCATTACTTCTTGAGTTCAGGCTTCTATTCTGTCCATGTCTCAATTACGTTTTTCGAATGATACAGACATGCATACACGCGGACATATACAAACAGATACAGATACTCACCCTTCCACTTATGGATTTGATTTTTTATTTATTAAAATGACTGCGACCAGGGGCGGACTAATTGTGTAATTTTATCCTCCGTGACAAAAGTGACAAACTGCTAGAGTGAGATTCGGATTATTTAATCAGAGGATAGTTACGAAATACATTGTTCTGGAGAATAATATAACTGACACTTGCTTGTAAGAATACCAAGGACAAAAAGAGAGCTTGAATTTTATACTGTACCAATCATTATAAAATTGAATACCGATCGCGATTTTGTGTACAGACCCCAGAGAATTTCATTAATTTTGTAAGCTACTTAATCATAAACGTTATCATTTCTCATTTTCTACTTGACTCTAAGCTATTGTTTTTCAGTGATGTTCCCAATATTACTAAATACATTTTGTTTGCGGACACTCCATCAAATTCTTTGCATTACAAGTACTCGTATTAGTTTTTCAATATATCTTTTTAAAATTACAAATCCATATTTGTGAATGAAAATGTAATATTGTGTTCTAAAATGAATCCCGAAAGACAGCTACTAAGGAATTTGTGAGAAACTTATGTCGACAGTAAAGTTTTTACCATTATGCCGACGAGTGGTACTACAGATGATATCATAAATGTCTTGATGAATATTACTTGCTCTACTAATAGGAGGCGGCTAATAATTAATGTATGTGCAATGAGAAATCTTATATCAAGTGCCGTATAAAAGGTTTATCATATTAAGAAGGATATACGAACATTACATTACCCCAATTTTAGTGTTACGTTGATGATTTTTATTCAAAGGTAATTGGTTGTATGTATATTTACGCCATATTTCGCACTGGAAAACAGTTGCATCAGTTAATGACAGCAGAGTAACTGGTTATGGAACGCTAATGGAACGTATTTTGATAGAAATTGGGTTTGTATTCCAATAATTTTGTTTTTTAATGTTAAAAAATGGAGCTACTGCATTCATTACATCTATGTAACATGGTTTGGAGTAACTGAGTTCTTTATAATAATATGAGGAATAAATCAAATTTAAAAGGTTTACATAATTGCCCACTATCGGTCAAAATGGAATACAGTAATCACAGCGATACTTAAGTTGTAAAAGTGTTTCATGTGTGATTGAACGTAAAATATACTTCCATATGTCATCGTGAGCTGGATCGAAATGAAATGTATTTGCTACTATTCGGATCATTTTGTTTTTGCCGCAAGTTCGATTTGAGCTGCCGCAACAGTTTTCATGCCTTCCTGAACTGCAGAAAGATTGGTTTTCCATGCCGCCAATAGGTCCCTTAGTTGGGTCCATTGAGCACGGCCGAATGTTCGATGCATTGTGCTTGATACGAGCACTT
The DNA here is from genome assembly GCF_021901495.1 of Neodiprion virginianus. Taxonomy (NCBI): domain Eukaryota; kingdom Metazoa; phylum Arthropoda; class Insecta; order Hymenoptera; family Diprionidae; genus Neodiprion; species Neodiprion virginianus. The sequence goes on from NC_060882.1 coordinate 2,859,184, forward strand.
TGTGGCCAGCTTGATCCATTCGAGCTCGAACCAGTTTGGTTTTCAAAACTATAAAAGCCAAAACTTGAGTAATGATCTCACATAGCAAAGATATAAGACGAGTAGTTCGCAGTAATTTGTACGATGATTATCTTAGTGCGTCAATATAGTTTCTGTTGAACAACTCGATAACTCAACAGCAATTTAGATTTTGCTGAGCCAGTACTGGTTCATTTGATATTTCCCATTTCGTAAATACCCAAGCATAAGAAATCAGGCGTGTGTAATATGATTTGGGATAAGGATTTGAACAATCTAAATATTCATGAAACTCTTACCATCGATTATAAAGCTTTCTACTTCATTCTCCTCGATTTGCAGTTCAGATTGAATAGTGTCGAATGACATTTCAGGATTCGTTTCAGCAAGCTGCATAAATGTCAGTAATCGCATCTTTTTAATGTTCTGCTCGTGGTTCAATCCTGCATAACGTGAATTTTTTAAAAATGCGAATCGCTTGTTATTTTTCTAAAGATTTCTGAAAATATTGGAAACTTGGTAAATCTATTTCAATTTGTACATATAACACACCTAGTATATGCTCGACGAATTCTTTATGATTTTTGTAAAACTGAAGATATGCGGGTAATTTTTCTTGGACGAAAACTAGAAGTAAATCGTGAATGAGCTCTCCTTCTAAAAATCTCACAGGTTTCAGAGCCAGCAGCGGATCCAGCAGGAAAGTATTCGGGTCGGCAAGCGCAGCCAAAATACAACGCTGGGCATCTTCTCTGGGAGCAGATGCACTTTCAGCGGTATATGTACCTAGTAGGGCAACCATCACTGCAGCTGCTTGTTCACTGAAAGGTATCGTTCAAAAAATGAATTACTGTACGGAAACAGTGGTATAAAATTAACGAATTACGTTTTTAGAATAATTGAAAGACTTTTAATTATTTTTAGCTTTTCAGTTTCTTTACCTTTGTTTACAACTGAGTAACACTTCGTGCAAGAGGCGATATAATTTCTGCATCTGTTCATTGGATGGTGGACACGGAGCAAATTGTGCCTTCAGTTGATCCACTCCACCATACACAGCTTTGACTTGATCCACATTGCGTGAAATTTGTACCAGGTGGTAGTAAACATGATATCTCATGGGCGATTTTTCATCCAAGGATTGAAACAGGAGCCAGAGCCTATAACGAAGCATGCAATTTCAGTCAGTCGTTAAATGTTTCAGTTACGAAATTCTTTATTATTTATCTACTTAATTAATTAATTTATTCAAAGTCTGGTATAATTACAATGCAAACTTTTTTGATAGGTTTAGATTTTAGATTTCATGGTTTGTTATGTACAGGATTAATTTTATATCCAAGGAACAAATTTCAAAAATGCTTACGCCTTTAGACAGACAACTCCTAGTTTTTGACCTGGAGCTTTTGTCAACTTTTCACAGAATGCCAATATTAAATTTTCAGCACGTTCAATAGGAATCTGTAAAGGAATAATGCAAGAAAATTCGTTGGAACAAGTTATCCAAATGTCAAGGTGCGATTTGATATTCGCACAGACAACTCACCAGAACCATGATGGAGACTATATCGTTTAGAATTGTCTCAATCTCAGTTTCATTTCCCTCCTTGAAACAGGCGTCGCAGACGCCAATGATTTTATGCAAATCATCTTCGATTCCTCTCGGTGATTTCTCCTCGCTTATTTCAGCGCCCAAACTCTTGAAATATACCCTTAATTCTTGTGCCTGTTACAGTGAAAGATTGGTTAATGATTGAATAATGAAAGTCCATACGAACGTAAACCTAACCTAAGCCTAAACGCCCGTCAGTGAATTACAGAATTTCAGAATAAGTTTTTTAATATGTAACGTTGCCAAAATTTAAGCTTAATTCAAAGGAATAGAGCTCGGGAAATGATCATGAAATCTTCTTACTTGGTCCTCTAAGGGCAAATCCATAAATACCGCTGGAACCTGCATTTTGAGATGTTGCGAACCACGTTTCCGTGCAGCGAACACGTCGAAAAGGTCTCGCTCACTATGCTTTGGTGATTGCTCACTGGCAGCCCGACCAGGCTAAGAAACGTGAGAAAAACATTCGGGTGACACGTAATCCAACGATTGGGGTTCAGTGATCAATGACTGATCGTAGACGCCGTACACGTTTGATCGAAAATTTGGGAATAAATTCAAAAGATGAGCAAACAATACTGACTCTAGATCACTTTTGCGCTAATATCACTGCATCATAAATAAGTATGTGGATGTTGCGGGTCGCATTTGACAGCTGTCAGTTTCACGTGCTCAGTGTCGGGGTGGTCATCCTGACGAACGGAAATAAAACTCGGGTCTAATTTCACTCGGTTGGTCATTAAGAGGGAGAGGAAGGAAATGCTGGTACACGCTGCACGAGCCACGGTTACTTGAGAATTTTTACCTGTGTCGTAAATGACGTTTTAAGGCGTGAGTCAGAGCTGAGACCAGGGCGGTCTTTATTTATACTCCTAATTAACGAACTATTTAAATTCGATTCTTCATCTCTTGTTTCGTCTTTTCGGTGAGTTGAGATTTGTTTTTACATATAATACCTTTCATTGCTAAACCAGGTTTGTTTTATTTCAACACTTGAATTGTTCTCTTAATTGAAAATATTTGACCGCAAATGATCGTTATTTTCTATAAATAATACGTTCCAAACAGGCTTTCGATATGTCTAACAACAAGCGTTCGCAACCGTCATGGAGTCCACCAGATACCAAATCTCGTCTGACTCTGAAACTTTTCAATAGTCTAACTCGACAAAAAGAGGAATTCATACCTCAAAATGGGAATAGAGTTTACTGGTACAGTTGCGGTCCAACGGTGTACGACGCTTCACATATGGGCCACGCTAGGTATACTTATTGTTTATTTAGAATGCATCTTCCCCTTGAATTTTCTTCCAATATTTCATTAGTACCATGTATTAGCAGGATAATAAAATGAGGTCTTGGTTTATTACATTTTGTTCATTTTCATTAATTGAAAAAAAATTTCTGCTGTCGTTAAAGAAGTTGATCATACATATTTTGAGACAAGAAGCTTCCAATCAACAGCATTATTATTGGGCAATGTTAATAAAAACATTTTATCTTTGTTTTGTTCGCTCACATTTGATATGCTTACAGAATGTTAGTGTCAGAGATTGTGTTATCAAATATCAATAACTATTAACAGGTTTAAGCTTTCCCAACAAATATGTTGAATTTCATATGTTCAGGTCTTATATATCTTTTGATATATTGCGACGTGTACTCTCCGACTACTTTGGCTATGATGTCTTATACGTGATGAATATCACCGATATTGATGACAAAATTATAAAAAGAGCAAGACAAAACCACTTGTACGAAGAGTACATCAAAGAAAACCACAATCTCGACAAAGTACTGGATGACGCGAAGAAGGTGATGACGGCATTTGAAGGTACAGTCAGGTCTACCTCTGATCCCGACAAGACCCGTATGATGGAAACAATGCTGAAGAAAATTACCATGGCAGTGGAAGATCTTGAAAAGGCTGTTACAGAAAATGACCAAGTCAAGTTGAAAGAGTCCCAGAATGTAAGGGAAGATATTATTCCTCACACTTTTATTCATTTTAATTAAAAATTGAGTAAATTTTACATCAATCAAATGGAGCTGACTACTCAGGGATCTAACCAGATGGAATATCGGAATTGATTTTGCAGGCCTTACTGAACCAAGCCAGGGATCCTCTTGCTGAATGGCTTGATAGAGAAAAGGGATCTACAGTTACTGAAAATTCCATCTTTAGCAAGCTTCCGCAGTACTGGGAGACAGAGTATCACAAAGATATGGATGCCCTTAATGTAAGCCTTGATACATATTAACATTAATGGAAAGAAGCAGTTCTAATTATAATTCTAGCGCTCTTAAAAAATCGCACATTTTCCAGGTGTTGCGACCGAATGTGCTGACCAGAGTTAGTGAATACATTCCTGAAATTATAGATTATATCAAAAAAATCATTGCTAATAATCTTGCATACGAAAGTAATGGTTCTGTTTACTTTGATGTGAGTGGCTTTGATAAACGGGATAATCATCATTATGCCAAACTTGTTCCCGAGGCTTATGGAGATGCCAACAGTTTGCAAGAAGGAGAAGGTGATCACAATTATTACAGTTACCTTTGACTTTTGTGTATGTGGATTGAACGTGTGAATGATGATTCTCAACTGTATACCAGTATTGTAGAGAGAAATTTCAGAAGTAGTGATGATTTTTGCATCTAATTGACAGCATTACAAAATGATACACAATTTAAAGTCGCTTAACCAACACCGGTGAATAAAATTGAATGTAATTTTTATCATTACATTTCAGTTGATAAGCTATATTCATTGTCTGTCCATGTCCATAATCTGATTGACTTCAGGCACATAGATAAAGAGTTATAATTCCCCAAACATGTAATATGATGCAACATTGACAAACATTATTTGATAATTTTTCTTAATTTCCTTAACCGCGACTTAAAGCTGTTAAGCCTCATTTCAGCCTCTCAAAGTAATAAGAATGCTTGTAATATAAGATTTAATATGACCAACTCGTCTAGTTTTCAAGGTATTTTTAATGCATATAACATGAGTGTATCGAATATGAATGAATCATGCATAGTGATGTTTAGGAATTGGGGAGTGACAGGGGGAGGAAGGCCCACTTTACTTCCTCCTTTTCTGCCCCCCTTGGCACTGGTGCGACTAGGTCAAACGCTTCTTCTCGTCTTCATCTCGACGTTCCAGGCACTTCAGGAGTTGGCAATCTGAACTAACATGAGCATTCATCATCCACACATCCATTTTGGACGTCTCAGGAGTAGATTTCAGTGCACGAAACCTTGAAATGAATATAAGACGAAGTGACGGACCTAGTTCCACCAGCACCAAGAGCTGATGGGGGCAAGGGGGCGGAGAGGGAAGAAGTAAGGCGGGCCCTCCTTCCCCACCCACTTCCCAACTACTAAAAATCACTGCATCATTTACCATGGCTATTAAATTTCAGACAACAAATGAATGAGCAAATTCATCATAGATATACAAAGTTTTATATCTCTCCTTGTAGGTGACTTGTGCATTTCTGAAGATCGTCTCTCTGAAAAACGATCGCCAACAGATTTTGCTCTCTGGAAATGCTCAAAGGCAGGCGAACCTTGGTGGAACAGCCCGTGGGGTAAGGGTCGGCCTGGATGGCACATAGAATGTTCAGTTATGGCTTCTGCGATCTGTGGGGAAAGTCTAGATATTCATACGGGTGGGGTGGATTTAAAGTTTCCACATCATGATAACGAGTTGGCACAAGCTGAAGCATATTTTGATAATTCACACTGGGTGAGATATTTTTTGCACTCCGGTCATTTGACAATATCAGGATGCAAGATGTCGAAATCCTTGAAAAACTTTGTGACCATTCAAGACGCTTTGAAAAAACATACAGCAAGGCAGCTCCGGCTAGCATTTCTTCTGCATTCTTGGAAGGATACGTTAGATTATAGCGATAATACGATGGAAATGGCTATCCAATATGAAAAGTTTTTGAATGTAAGTCTATTCTTAAATGCACAAATTTGGATTTTAGAATTTCATTCTCTTCAGATGTATACCAATTTTCACATCTACTCTTTTTCTTTGTAGGAATTCTTTCTCAATGTTAAAAATAGGACTAGGCACATGAGCAATAATACGACTTTGAATACTTTTAGTAAGTGGAACAAGGCTGAACTAGAACTTTATAACAAGTTTTGCACTACAAAGGATTCTGTACATGCCGCTCTTTGTGGTAAGTTGTCATGTTTATTAATGTTCAAGAAATGCATGAGTTATACTAATGTTCTAATAATTTTACAGACAACATTGACACTAGATCGGTACTGGATGCTTTGAGGGATATTGTTGCACACAGCAACATCTACATGAGGGATAGTACAGGTTTGAATAACTTATTGCTTCGCGACATTGCCGTGTACATCACAAAAATACTTTCTGTTTTTGGTGCAATTCCTAATTTCCAACATGCCAACATTGGGTTTCCTCTTACTTGCGATAATAACGAAAGTAATAACGTAAGTATGTAATGAAGCAATTTCTATACAATACTCGTGTTTGAAATAACTGATTCTATTTGAAAAGAACGGCTCTCATTTTGTTCTTATACATCCACGCTCAGTTTGCCATTAATATTGTATCATTGCTTGAAGAGAAATTCCCCTGATGTTTATCATTTACGTCTACTCAGATTGAGGAAAAAGTAATGCCATACTTGGAGATTTTTGCGGATTTCCGAGGAAGCGTAAGATCTCAAGCGAGAACTTTGAAGGCTACCAATATTCTTGAAGAATGTGATCGATTGCGAGATGAGATTCTACCAAATGTTGGTGTAAGATTGGAAGATCACGAAGGCAAAGCTAGTATTGTGAAGTTGGTTGACAGGGAAACTTTACTCAAAGAAAAAGAGGCTAAAAGACTACTGAAAGCTGAAAAAGCTGCAGAAGAAGAAAGAAGAAAAGCAGAAGCCCAAGCTCTGGCAGCAGCAAAACGCGCCAAAAATATAATACCACCGAGTGACATGTTCAAGCTTGAAAAAGGAAAATACTCTCAATTCAATGATAAGGTAACAATTACGAATATTAGACGCATTATAGGTGGAAGCAGAATGAATCCATCACGTAAAATCGTGATAGGTATTACATACTAGAATTTCAAATGATTTTCAGGGACTACCAACTCACGACATTGACGGAAAAGAAATCAGTAAGGGTCAGTTAAAAAAGTTGCAGAGGATGCAACAGGCTCGGGAGCGAAAATATAACAAGTATCTAGCCACCCTCCAAAATGGCGTATAGTTAACAACGGTTGTGGCATCTAGTGTATACGGCGGCATGAAACTTACCAGAGTCTATCTTACAGACAATTTATGACAGATATTGTATTTTTCACTTTTATAGTGACTGCCTATTCTCTTTAAATTAAAAACATAAGGCAGATTTGTGGCGTAGAGGATCTTTTTGCGAAGAGTACCAGATAATCAAGTATCAAAAGAAAAAGTGTATTCGTACAGATCGGATCAATATAAATGTTGAGATACAAATCCAAAATGATCTCAAGGTAGACTACGCTAGTTGTATCCTTAGAGGTATTTCAACACATCAAGAATGTTTCATTCATTGCTTTAGTTATTACTTATAATTGAATTACATGCAATACCTTAAATAATAGTACTAAAATTTCAGCGGTCATTTTTGGTCTTTATACCATTTATCCAATTCCATGTGGATATTATAATAATATGCTAAATTTAATACATGGAGAATTCCACGCCGTTATGATTAGGCTGCACACCTTCCAATCTTGGATTTTGCTTTTGATCTTCTCACAGACAGTTTTACGTGACAGAAACACTGTTGAATAATTTTAGAGCATGGAATTCCCCATTCGTACAGCTAGCGCGGTAGATTCTATCGCCAGACATCTGTGTTTATTTGAATCATATACTTAGATGAGAAACTGAAGCCATCAGCAACAAATTCAATTTTGTTGATTGTTCATAAATGGAATTAAGGGGAAAACATAATCTTTGCCATTTTTTCAGGTTCTGAGAAACGCGTGAAGTGTTTGAAAAATATCGGATATTCTAAGTTAGAAGCCCACATTTACAACTAAAATTTACTACGTGAACAATGATAATTATAAAAATTGCATAGTATTTATTAGAGGTAGGAGGAAAGACTTGCGTGTGAATTTTCATAAATTATTTATTCTAATAACATTCGCAATACTTTACTATAATTTAATAAACTAGTACAAGGAGATGTAATTGTGTAATATTATTTTTTGAAAGATTCAAATGGGCGGAACATACTTCTTCCTTACATGTACATGTCGTGTATAAGGCTGGACAATAAAATTATCGGTAGCCTGGACAGAGCCTTGAATTGACAAGCCGGTAACTCAACGCCATGCTAAGGTCCCTTGCATTGCGGCAGAAGCGTCGGCTATTTCGACTTGCATCGTGATAATTGCTTGGCAAATTGTATCTGAACTGGACATAGTCCTTTGGAGTAAAAAACTGATATTATAACGAATACCAGTTCAATCTGTTTTGGGGTTTACTTAGCCGTACTGTGGGTTCTATGGAAATTACGTAAATTTCAATAAATTCTGTTGAGGAATATCTAAATTGGTTTAACTTCCACTCTCATAATCATACTGTCTTCTCGTAAAAATTCAACTAAATCCTTGATTAAAACAAATTCCGTATACCCGAAACTTCGCTTGTTCAATTCACAAGTCGGTTTTTTAAATGCCTCTAGTTCAGGTTTGGAGAATGTAGTATCTCGTATATTACGTTCGGAATCCATGGGATGAACTAGTACAAAACTAATCGACCCATTAAACGGCCAGTCTAATGCATCATCATTTTCCGAATGCATCATGTGAATTAAGAGAGACAAGTAGCGAGGATCTTTAGAAGATACATTTATCCTAGCACAAATTTTGTAACCATTAGGAGATGTATAGAATCCAGGACTGTAAAACATTTTTAGAGAATCAGTTATCATGATCTCAAGTTTCTCTCTAAACGAGTCAAGCTTCCAAATATAAAGACCGTTGCAATAGCGCAGAATCATCTCTTCGTCATTATATCGTACTGAAGTCCGGATGGAAGATAGATGATTTTGCTGATTAGAAAGACTTATGGTGAGCTCACGGTTCTGTTGCTCCAAGACTACGATCCTCTCGTAGAGTGTTCTGTGCAGAAAAAAACCGTCTGTAAAGTGTAGTTGATTTTCCGTAGAAAGCAATAGTAATTTATATCATTTGATTCGTGATGATGAATTGTGGTTATCAATTCACAAGTGAATTTACTTGACTAATTCCTGCCAATCTGGACATGGCTCATCTTGGGTTGAGAGCAAATTTTTTTTTGGGGGTGGGTCCCACCATTTGTATTCCATGGCTCTGGTACTTGAACCAGTTTGTTCCAAGGAGGTTAATTTTGGAATGACCTTCGCCACTAACTGCAAAATTTCCTAGTTGTTTAATCATTTGGTAGCGTTATGAAATGTTGATAAATGCAATGTCTTGAGTATTGCACTTACAGTGAGATGTGAACTTGTTGAATGTTCCAAATGCGTTTTCAGTTCTTCTTCCGAAATAATAATATCAGAGCATCCAATGGATTTAAATGGGCATGAAACATGTTCACCAACTTGTCTTCTAAAGTCACATTTATTCATATGACTGTCTATGTCAATGGGCGATAATTCGATGGCACATCCAAATTTTTGGTAGGGACAATGTGCTCGTTGTTGGGATATTTCTCGTCGTGTGAAGAGATCTGGGAATAAATCACTCTCCGGCTGTAACGGTTGACTATCCACAGGACAGCATGTACCTTTTTTCCTATAGGAAACAGAATTCACCACAGTAGAGAAAACTATTTGAATTTGCTCATTTTTTGGAGTCAATAAGTCACCTGTAGTGGTAATTCTGAGGAAGCAGTGATATCTATTGACAAAAAAGTTTTTTCAATGAGACTATACTTACCGCAGCCACATATTAATGCATTGGGCACAAAACTTATGACCACATGACGTTAGTACTGGGTCGCGTAACCAGGTCAGGCAAATAGGACATTCAAATCGAGATTCTAAATCCGCTTTGTTATTTTCCGTATTCTGTAAAGAAAAGAGAAAAACTGTCAATGTATTAAATTGTTGGGACTGAGAGTAGGATTTGATGTGTCACATGAAAATACAGTGGATTCTTCACAATGTCCTGCCCTCGGAACACAGAGTGGAGCTTCTGTAGAATACGTAAAATAAGAGGGCGTTGACAATCTCCTATCAATTATTAAATACTCTACATTAGTTGTATCGTAGCAAGATACATTTACATGAGGTAAGTACACAGGGAGACGACAATCCAAGTGTGAGGTTAACTCACACAATATAGGGACGGCATATTCCTTAAGTTGGAAATAACTATGAGGGCTTTATACCAGTATCCTTCTAGAAATATTGAGTACGCTCCAATCAAATAAACTAAATAACCTGTGCCGTAGATTTCGTAATGATAGTGACTACAGTGTAGATCTGTAGTGACGACGTCCTACTTACAGCAACATTTCGTTCGGCGTCCTTACAATGCTTGTTTAGATCATTAAATGATGCCATTTCTTGCAACTGTTATCATGACATCAATTTGTTGCAAAGAAGAATAGGGACCGTACGTAACAAGATTAGCAGCATTCATTAATGGGTTTCTTCCCAGCTGCTTCCACCTGCTTCCAGCAAGGAACAGAACCACGAATGTGCGACACTACCTGACCACACCATCGACGTACATTAATACAACGCGTAACACAACGTTGCTCAGCATGATTAGAATGTCGAAAGTTGCCAGTGAATAGGCGCTGCAAAGAAGGGGAAGAGAAGGTGCAAATAATAAGGCGGTTCAGAAGGAAGTATTATTAGTTGCCGGCAATCTGGCACTTTAAAATACAAACTTCTTTGTATACATAGGTGGCAACCGGTTGTCATTTGCAAAAGATGGGAAGGAATATGTTCCTGGAGTATATGGTGATATTCCGTCTCTGATAGTGATGATGAAACACAGTCATGAGTTGATGAAAGCATCGCGTCAAAAGATGTAGCCGCATTACCTCTGATCTTCATCTAACGAGCTGTTTCTTGATGTGATTATTGACATTCAAAAGAGTCCGATTATTCGGATGGGATGCCTTTGGCTTCATGATACGCAGAAAGATTATTCCTTCCAAATTTGCGCAAAACGCAAGGCCTTTGGATGTTTCTTTAGTCGAAGTTTAGCCGATTTTTGACAGTGCTCGTATCATCGATTTTTTCAGAGCTAGTGACTGCGCGCGGTCTAAATCGGCTGCGATAAGCGTATCAAAAGTTACAGCCAAAAAACGAAAAGCTGTGTTTTCCACATTTTTCAGCAGGTGCTTTTTCGCTCGCCATTTCTCTCCTGTTGGTCCTACGCTCTTTTCGCTGCGTGTTCTGAGTTCCTCAGGGTCCAATCAGTCAGGTAAGGGTCGTTTGAATAGAATCGGAGAGCAAAAATTTTCGCCTCAAAATATGAAGAAAAAGCAAGGCTAACCCCTTTGAATTTTTTGCGAAAATTTTCGCGATTTTGAAAAATGCTGGAATAAATTCTTTCTGGCACTATTCCGACGTAGTTTTGCGAGAGAAATCGATTGGGCGCTGTCCTAATACGCTGCGATCAACGCATCAAAAGTTACAGCCAAAAAACGAGAAGCCGAGTTTTCCACATTTTTCAGCAGATGCTTTCTCGCTCGCCATTTCTCTCCTGCTGGTCCTACGCTCTTTTCGCTGCGTTTTCTGAGTTCCTGAGGGTCTAATCAGTCAGGTAAGGGTCGTTCAAATCGAATCGGAGACCAAAAATTTTCGCCTCAAAAATTGAAGAAAAAGTAAGGCTAACCCCTCTGCATTTTTTGCGAAAATTTTCGCGATTTCAAAAAATGCTGGAATAGAATAATTATAGCACTAATCCGACGTAATTTTGCGAGAGAAATCGATTGGGCGCAGTCCTAATACGCTGCGATCAACGCATCAAAAGATACAGCTAAAAAACGAGAAGCCGAGTTTTCCACATTTTTCAGCAGGTGCTTTTTCGCTCGCCATTTCTCTCCTGTTGGTCCTACGCTCTTTTTGCTGCGTTTTCTGAATTCCTCAGGGTCCGATCAGTCAGGTAAGGGTCGTTCAAATCGAATCGGAGACCAAAAATTTTCGCCTCAAAAATTGAAGAAAAAGTAAGGCTAACCCCTTTGCATTTTTAGCGAAAATTTTCGCGATTTTGAAAAATGCTGGAATAAATTCTTTCTGGCACTATTCCGACGTAGTTTTGCGAGAGAAATCGATTGGGCGCTGTCCCAATACGCTGCGATCAACGCATCAAAAGTTACAGCCAAAAAACGAGAAGCTGAGTTTTCCACATTTTTCAGCAGATGCTTTCTCGCTCGCCATTTCTCTCCTGCTGGTCCTACGCTCTTTTCGCTGCGTTTTCTGAGTTCCTGAGGGTCTAATCAGTCAGGTAAGGGTCGTTTAAATCGAATCGGAGACCAAAAATTTTCGCCTCAAAAATTGAAGAAAAAGTAAGGCTAACCCCTTTGCATTTTTTGCGAAAATTTTCGCGATTTTGAAAAATGCTGGAATAAATTCTTTCTGGCACTATTCCGACGTAGTTTTGCGAGAGAAATCGATTGGGCGCTGTCCAAATACGCTGCGATCAACGCATCAAAAGTTACAGCCAAAAAACGAAAAGCTGAGTTTTCCACATTTTTCAGCAGATGCTTTCTCGCTCGCCATTTCTCACCTGCTGGTCCTACGCTCTTTTCGCTGCGTTTTCTGAGTTCCTGAGGGTCTAATCAGTCAGGTAAGGGTCGTTTAAATCGAATCGGAGACCAAAAATTTTCGCCTCAAAAATTGAAGAAAAAGTAAGGCTAACCCCTTTGCATTGTTTGCGAAAATTTTCGCGATTTCAAAAAATGCTGGAATAGAATAATTATATCACTAATCCGACGTAATTTTGCGAGAGAAATCGATTGGGCGCAGTCCCAATACGCTGCGATCAACGCATCAAAAGATACAGCTAAAAAACGAGAAGCCGAGTTTTCCACATTTTTCAGCAGATGCTTTCTCGCTCGCCATTTCTCACCTGCTGGTCCTACGCTCTTTTCGCTGCGTTTTCTGAGTTCCTGAGGGTCTAATCAGTCAGGTAAGGGTCGTTCAAATCGAATCGGAGACCAAAAATTTTCGCCTCAAAAATTGGAGAAAAAGTAAGGCTAACCCCTTTGCATTTTTTGCGAAAATTTTCGCGATTTCAAAAAATGCTGGAATAGAATAATTATATCACTAATCCGACGTAATTTTGCGAGAGAAATCGATTGGGCGCAGTCCCAATACGCTGCGATCAACGCATCAAAAGATACAGCTAAAAAACGAGAAGCCGAGTTTTCCACATTTTTCAGCAGATGCTTTCTCGCTCGCCATTTCTCACCTGCTGGTCCTACGCTCTTTTCGCTGCGTTTTCTGAGTTCCTCAGGGTCCAATTAGTCTGGTAAGGGTCGTTTAAATCGAATCGGAGACCAAAAATTTTCGCCTCAAAAATTGAAGAAAAAGTAAGGCTAACCCCTTTGCATTTTTTGCGAAAATTCTCGCGATTTCAAAAAATGCTGGAATAAGTTAATTATAGCACCAATCCGACGTAATTTTGCGAGAGAAATCGATTGGGCGCAGTCCCAATACGCTGCGATCAACGCATCAAAAGATACAGCTAAAAAACGAGAAGCCGAGTTTTCCACAATTTTCAGCAGATGCTTTCTCGCTCGCCATTTCTCACCTGCTGGTCCTACGCTCTTTTCGCTGCGTTTTCTGAGTTCCTCAGGGTCCAATTAGTCTGGTAAGGGTCGTTTAAATCGAATCGGAGACCAAAAATTTTCGCCTCAAAAATTGAAGAAAAAGTAAGGCTAACCCCTTTGCATATTTTGCGAAAATTTTCGCGATTTTAAAAAATGCTGTAATAAATTAATTGTAGCACTATTCCGACGTAGTTTTGCGAGAGAAATCGATTGGGCGCTGTCCTAATACGCTGCGATCAACGCATCAAAAGATACAGCTAAAAAACGAGAAGCCGAGTTTTCCACATTTTTTAGCAGGTGCTTTCTCGCTCGCCATTTCTCACCTGCTGGTCCTACGCTCTTTTCGCTGCGATCTCTGAGTTCCTGAGGGTCTAATCAGTCAGGTAGGGGTCGTTTAAATCAAATCGGAGACCAAAAATTTTCGCCTCAAAAATTGAAGAAAAAGTAAGGCTAACCCCTTTGCATTTTTTGCGAAAATTTTCGCGATTTTGAAAAATGCTGGAATAAATTCTTTCTGGCACTATTCCGACGTAGTTTTGCGAGAGAAATCGATTGGGCGCTGTCCAAATACGCTGCGATCAACGCATCAAAAGTTACAGCCAAAAAACGAAAAGCTGAGTTTTCCACATTTTTCAGCAGATGCTTTCTCGCTCGCCATTTCTCACCTGCTGGTCCTACGCTCTTTTCGCTGCGTTTTCTGAGTTCCTGAGGGTCTAATCAGTCAGGTAAGGGTCGTTTAAATCGAATCGGAGACCAAAAATTTTCGCCTCAAAAATTGAAGAAAAAGTAAGGCTAACCCCTTTGCATTGTTTGCGAAAATTTTCGCGATTTCAAAAAATGCTGGAATAGAATAATTATAGCACTAATCCGACGTAATTTTGCGAGAGAAATCGATTGGGCGCAGTCCCAATACGCTGCGATCAACGCATCAAAAGATACAGCTAAAAAACGAGAAGCCGAGTTTTCCACATTTTTCAGCAGATGCTTTCTCGCTCGCCATTTCTCACCTGCTGGTCCTACGCTCTTTTCGCTGCGTTTTCTGAGTTCCTGAGGGTCTAATCAGTCAGGTAAGGGTCGTTCAAATCGAATCGGAGACCGAAAATTTTCGCCTCAAAAATTGGAGAAAAAGTAAGGCTAACCCCTTTGCATTTTTTGCGAAAATTTTCGCGATTTCAAAAAATGCTGGAATAGAATAATTATATCACTAATCCGACGTAATTTTGCGAGAGAAATCGATTGGGCGCAGTCCCAATACGCTGCGATCAACGCATCAAAAGATACAGCTAAAAAACGAGAAGCCGAGTTTTCCACATTTTTCAGCAGATGCTTTCTCGCTCGCCATTTCTCACCTGCTGGTCCTACGCTCTTTTCGCTGCGTTTTCTGAGTTCCTGAGGGTCTAATCAGTCCGGTAAGGGTCGTTGAAATCGAATCGGAGACCAAAAATTTTCGCCTCAAAAATTGAAGAAAAAGTAAGGCTAACCCCTTTGCATTTTTTGCGAAAATTTTCGCGATTTCAAAAAATGCTGGAATAGAATAATTATATCACTAATCCGACGTAATTTTGCGAGAGAAATCGATTGGGCGCAGTCCCAATACGCTGCGATCAACGCATCAAAAGATACAGCTAAAAAACGAGAAGCCGAGTTTTCCACATTTTTCAGCAGATGCTTTCTCGCTCGCCATTTCTCACCTGCTGGTCCTACGCTCTTTTCGCTGCGATCTCTGAGTTCCTGAGGGTCTAATCAGTCAGGTAGGGGTCGTTTAAATCGAATCGGAGACCAAAAATTTTCGCCTCAAAAATTGAAGAAAAAGTAAGGCTAACCCCTTTGCATTTTTTGCGAAAATTTTCGCGATTTCAAAAAATGCTGGAATAGAATAATTATATCACTAATCCGACGTAATTTTGCGAGAGAAATCGATTGGGCGCAGTCCCAATACGCTGCGATCAACGCATCAAAAGATACAGCTAAAAAACGAGAAGCCGAGTTTTCCACAATTTTCAGCAGATGCTTTCTCGCTCGCCATTTCTCACCTGCTGGTCCTACGCTCTTTTCGCTGCGTTTTCTGAGTTCCTCAGGGTCCAATTAGTCTGGTAAGGGTCGTTTAAATCGAATCGGAGACCAAAAATTTTCGCCTCAAAAATTGAAGAAAAAGTAAGGCTAACCCCTTTGCATTTTTTGCGAAAATTTTCGCGATTTTGAAAAATGCTGGAATAAATTCTTTCTGGCACTATTCCGACGTAGTTTTGCGAGAGAAATCGATTGGGCGCTGTCCAAATACGCTGCGATCAACGCATCAAAAGTTACAGCCAAAAAACGAAAAGCTGAGTTTTCCACATTTTTCAGCAGATGCTTTCTCGCTCGCCATTTCTCACCTGCCGGTCCTACGCTCTTTTCGCTGCGTTTTCTGAGTTCCTGAGGGTCTAATCAGTCAGGTAAGGGTCGTTTAAATCGAATCGGAGACCAAAAATTTTCGCCTCAAAAATTGAAGAAAAAGTAAGGCTAACCCCTTTGCATTGTTTGCGAAAATTTTCGCGATTTCAAAAAATGCTGGAATAGAATAATTATAGCACTAATCCGACGTAATTTTGCGAGAGAAATCGATTGGGCGCAGTCCCAATACGCTGCGATCAACGCATCAAAAGATACAGCTAAAAAACGAGAAGCCGAGTTTTCCACATTTTTCAGCAGATGCTTTCTCGCTCGCCATTTCTCACCTGCTGGTCCTACGCTCTTTTCGCTGCGTTTTCTGAGTTCCTGAGGGTCTAATCAGTCAGGTAAGGGTCGTTCAAATCGAATCGGAGACCAAAAATTTTCGCCTCAAAAATTGAAGAAAAAGTAAGGCTAACCCCTTTGCATTTTTTGCGAAAATTTTCGCGATTTTGAAAAATGCTGGAATAAATTCTTTCTGGCACTATTCCGACGTAGTTTTGCGAGAGAAATCGATTGGGCGCTGTCCAAATACGCTGCGATCAACGCATCAAAAGTTACAGCCAAAAAACGAAAAGCTGAGTTTTCCACATTTTTCAGCAGATGCTTTCTCGCTCGCCATTTCTCACCTGCTGGTCCTACGCTCTTTTCGCTGCGTTTTCTGAGTTCCTCAGGGTCCAATTAGTCTGGTAAGGGTCGTTTAAATCGAATCGGAGACCAAAAATTTTCGCCTCAAAAATTGAAGAAAAAGTAAGGCTAACCCCTTTGCATTTTTTGCGAAAATTCTCGCGATTTCAAAAAATGCTGGAATAAGTTAATTATAGCACCAATCCGACGTAATTTTGCGAGAGAAATCGATTGGGCGCAGTCCCAATACGCTGCGATCAACGCATCAAAAGATACAGCTAAAAAACGAGAAGCCGAGTTTTCCACAATTTTCAGCAGATGCTTTCTCGCTCGCCATTTCACACCTGCTGGTCCTACGCTCTTTTCGCTGCGTTTTCTGAGTTCCTCAGGGTCCAATTAGTCTGGTAAGGGTCGTTTAAATCGAATCGGAGACCAAAAATTTTCGCCTCAAAAATTGAAGAAAAAGTAAGGCTAACCCCTTTGCATATTTTGCGAAAATTTTCGCGATTTTAAAAAATGCTGTAATAAATTAATTGTAGCACTATTCCGACGTAGTTTTGCGAGAGAAATCGATTGGGCGCTGTCCTAATACGCTGCGATCAACGCATCAAAAGATACAGCTAAAAAACGAGAAGCCGAGTTTTCCACATTTTTTAGCAGGTGCTTTCTCGCTCGCCATTTCTCACCTGCTGGTCCTACGCTCTTTTCGCTGCGATCTCTGAGTTCCTGAGGGTCTAATCAGTCAGGTAGGGGTCGTTTAAATCAAATCGGAGACCAAAAATTTTCGCCTCAAAAATTGAAGAAAAAGTAAGGCTAACCCCTTTGCATTTTTTGCGAAGATTTTCGCGATTTTGAAAAATGCTGGAATAAATTCTTTCTGGCACTATTCCGACGTAGTTTTGCGAGAGAAATCGATTGGGCGCTGTCCAAATACGCTGCGATCAACGCATCAAAAGTTACAGCCAAAAAACGAAAAGCTGAGTTTTCCACATTTTTCAGCAGATGCTTTCTCGCTCGCCATTTCTCACCTGCTGGTCCTACGCTCTTTTCGCTGCGTTTTCTGAGTTCCTGAGGGTCTAATCAGTCAGGTAAGGGTCGTTTAAATCGAATCGGAGACCAAAAATTTTCGCCTCAAAAATTGAAGAAAAAGTAAGGCTTACCCCTTTGCATTGTTTGCGAAAATTTTCGCGATTTCAAAAAATGCTGGAATAGAATAATTATAGCACTAATCCGACGTAATTTTGCGAGAGAAATCGATTGGGCGCAGTCCCAATACGCTGCGATCAACGCATCAAAAGATACAGCTAAAAAACGAGAAGCCGAGTTTTCCACATTTTTCAGCAGATGCTTTCTCGCTCGCCATTTCTCACCTGCTGGTCCTACGCTCTTTTCGCTGCGTTTTCTGAGTTCCTGAGGGTCTAATCAGTCAGGTAAGGGTCGTTCAAATCGAATCGGAGACCGAAAATTTTCGCCTCAAAAATTGGAGAAAAAGTAAGGCTAACCCCTTTGCATTTTTTGCGAAAATTTTCGCGATTTCAAAAAATGCTGGAATAGAATAATTATATCACTAATCCGACGTAATTTTGCGAGAGAAATCGATTGGGCGCAGTCCCAATACGCTGCGATCAACGCATCAAAAGATACAGCTAAAAAACGAGAAGCCGAGTTTTCCACATTTTTCAGCAGATGCTTTCTCGCTCGCCATTTCTCACCTGCTGGTCCTACGCTCTTTTCGCTGCGTTTTCTGAGTTCCTGAGGGTCTAATCAGTCCGGTAAGGGTCGTTGAAATCGAATCGGAGACCAAAAATTTTCGCCTCAAAAATTGAAGAAAAAGTAAGGCTAACCCCTTTGCATTTTTTGCGAAAATTTTCGCGATTTCAAAAAATGCTGGAATAGAATAATTATATCACTAATCCGACGTAATTTTGCGAGAGAAATCGATTGGGCGCAGTCCCAACACGCTGCGATCAACGCATCAAAAGATACAGCTAAAAAACGAGAAGCCGAGTTTTCCACATTTTTCAGCAGATGCTTTCTCGCTCGCCATTTCTCACCTGCTGGTCCTACGCTCTTTTCGCTGCGATCTCTGAGTTCCTGAGGGTCTAATCAGTCAGGTAGGGGTCGTTTAAATCGAATCGGAGACCAAAAATTTTCGCCTCAAAAATTGAAGAAAAAGTAAGGCTAACCCCTTTGCATTTTTTGCGAAAATTTTCGCGATTTCAAAAAATGCTGGAATAGAATAATTATATCACTAATCCGACGTAATTTTGCGAGAGAAATCGATTGGGCGCAGTCCCAATACGCTGCGATCAACGCATCAAAAGATACAGCTAAAAAACGAGAAGCCGAGTTTTCCACATTTTTCAGCAGATGCTTTCTCGCTCGCCATTTCTCACCTGCTGGTCCTACGCTCTTTTCGCTGCGTTTTCTGAGTTCCTCAGGGTCCAATTAGTCTGGTAAGGGTCGTTTAAATCGAATCGGAGACCAAAAATTTTCGCCTCAAAAATTGAAGAAAAAGTAAGGCTAACCCCTTTGCATTTTTTGCGAAAATTCTCGCGATTTCAAAAAATGCTGGAATAAGTTAATTATAGCACCAATCCGACGTAAATTTGCGAGAGAAATCGATTGGGCGCAGTCCCAATACGCTGCGATCAACGCATCAAAAGATACAGCTAAAAAACGAGAAGCCGAGTTTTCCACATTTTTTAGCAGGTGTTTTTTCGCTCGCCATTTCTCTCCTGTTGGTCCTACGCTCTTTTTGCTGCGTTTTCTGAGTTCCTCAGGGTCCAATCAGTCAGGCAAGGGTGGTTCAAATCGAATAGGAGAGCAAAAATTTTCGCCTCAAAAATTGAAGAAAAAGCAAGGCTAACCCCTTTGCATTTTTTGCGAAAATTTTCGCGATTTTGAAAAATGCTGGAATAAATTCTTTCTGGCACTATTCCGACGTAGTTTTGCGAGAGAAATCGATTGGGCGCTGTCCAAATACGCTGCGATCAACGCATCAAAAGTCACAGCCAAAAAACGAGAAGCTGAGTTTTCCACATTTTTCAGCAGATGCTTTCTCGCTCGCCATTTCTCACCTGCTGGTCCTACGCTCTTTTCGCTGCGTTTTCTGAGTTCCTGAGGGTCTAATCAGTCAGGTAAGGGTCGTTCAAATCGAATCGGAGACCAAAAATTTTCGCCTCAAAAATTGAAGAAAAAGTAAGGCTAACCCCTTTGCATTTTTTGCGAAAATTTTCGCGATTTCAAAAAATGCTGGAATAGAATAATTATATCACTAATCCGACGTAATTTTGCGAGAGAAATCGATTGGGCGCAGTCCCAATACGCTGCGATCAACGCATCAAAAGATACAGCTAAAAAACGAGAAGCCGAGTTTTCCACATTTTTCAGCAGATGCTTTCTCGCTCGCCATTTCTCACCTGCTGGTCCTACGCTCTTTTCGCCGCGATCTCTGAGTTCCTGAGGGTCTAATCAGTCAGGTAGGGGTCGTTTAAATCGAATCGGAGACCAAAAATTTTCGCCTCAAAAATTGAAGAAAAAGTAAGGCTAACCCCTTTGCATTTTTTGCGAAAATTCTCGCGATTTCAAAAAATGCTGGAATAAGTTAATTATAGCACCAATCCGACGTAATTTTGCGAGAGAAATCGATTGGGCGCAGTCCCAATACGCTGCGATCAACGCATCAAAAGATACAGCTAAAAAACGAGAAGCCGAGTTTTCCACATTTTTCAGCAGATGCTTTCTCGCTCGCTATTTCTCACCTGCTGGTCCTACGCTCTTTTCGCTGCGTTTTCTGAGTTCCTGAGGGTCTAATCAGTCAGGTAAGGGTCGTTCAAATCGAATCGGAGACCAAAAATTTTCGCCTCAAAAATTGAAGAAAAAGTAAGGCTAACCCCTTTGCATTTTTTGCGAAAATTCTCGCGATTTCAAAAAATGCTGGAATAAGTTAATTATAGCACCAATCCGACGTAATTTTGCGAGAGAAATCGATTGGGCGCAGTCCCAATACGCTGCGATCAACGCATCAAAAGATACAGCTAAAAAACGAGAAGCCGAGTTTTCCACATTTTTCAGCAGGTGCTTTTTCGCTCGCCATCTCTCTCCTGTTGGTCCTACGCTCTTCTCGCTGCGTTTTCTGAGTTCCTCAGGGTCCAATTAGTCTGGTAAGGGTCGTTTAAATCGAATCGGAGACCAAAAATTTTCGCCTCAAAAATTGAAGAAAAAGTAAGGCTAACCCCTTTGCATTTTTAGCGAAAATCTTCGCGATTTTGAAAAATGCTGGAATAAATTCTTTCTGGCACTATTCCGACGTAGTTTTGCGAGAGAAATCGATTGGGCGCTGTCCCAATACGCTGCGATCAACGCATCAAAAGTTACAGCTAAAAAACGAGAAGCCGAGTTTTCCACATTTTTCAGCAGGTGCTTTTTCGCTCGCCATTTTTCTCCTATTGGTCCTACGCTCTTTTCGCTGCGTTTTCTGAGTTCCTCAGGGTCCAATTAGTCTGGTAAGGGTCGTTTAAATCGAATCGGAGACCAAAAATTTTCGCCTCAAAAATTGAAGAAAAAGTAAGGCTAACCCCTTTGCATATTTTGCGAAAATTTTCGCGATTTTAAAAAATGCTGTAATAAATTAATTGTAGCACTATTCCGACGTAGTTTTGCGAGAGAAATCGATTGGGCGCTGTCCAAATACGCTGCGATCAACGCATCAAAAGATACAGCTAAAAAACGAGAAGCCGAGTTTTCCACATTTTTTAGCAGGTGTTTTTTCGCTCGCCATTTCTCTCCTGTTGGTCCTACGCTCTTTTTGCTGCGTTTTCTGAGTTCCTCAGGGTCCAATCAGTCAAGTAAGGGTGGTTCAAATCGAATAGGAGAGCAAAAATTTTCGCCTCAAAAATTGAAGAAAAAGCAAGGCTAACCCCTTTGCATTTTTTGCGAAAATTTTCGCGATTTTGAAAAATGCTGGAATAAATTCTTTCTGGCACTATTCCGACGTAGTTTTGCGAGAGAAATCGATTGGGCGCTGTCCAAATACGCTGCGATCAACGCATCAAAAGTTACAGCCAAAAAACGAGAAGCTGAGTTTTCCACATTTTTCAGCAGATGCTTTCTCGCTCGCCATTTCTCACCTGCTGGTCCTACGCTCTTTTCGCCGCGATCTCTGAGTTCCTGAGGGTCTAATCAGTCAGGTAGGGGTCGTTTAAATCGAATCGGAGACCAAAAATTTTCGCCTCAAAAATTGAAGAAAAAGTAAGGCTAACCCCTTTGCATTTTTTGCGAAAATTCTCGCGATTTCAAAAAATGCTGGAATAAGTTAATTATAGCACCAATCCGACGTAATTTTGCGAGAGAAATCGATTGGGCGCAGTCCCAATACGCTGCGATCAACGCATCAAAAGATACAGCTAAAAAACGAGAAGCCGAGTTTTCCACATTTTTCAGCAGGTGCTTTTTCGCTCGCCATTTCTCTCCTGTTGGTCCTACGCTCTTTTCGCTGCGTTTTCTGAGTTCCTCAGGGTCCAATTAGTCTGGTAAGGGTCGTTTAAATCGAATCGGAGACCAAAAATTTTCGCCTCAAAAATTGAAGAAAAAGTAAGGCTAACCCCTTTGCATTTTTAGCGAAAATCTTCGCGATTTTGAAAAATGCTGGAATAAATTCTTTCTGGCACTATTCCGACGTAGTTTTGCGAGAGAAATCGATTGGGCGCTGTCCCAATACGCTGCGATCAACGCATCAAAAGTTACAGCTAAAAAACGAGAAGCCGAGTTTTCCACATTTTTCAGCAGGTGCTTTTTCGCTCGCCATTTCTCTCCTATTGGTCCTACGCTCTTTTCGCTGCGTTTTCTGAGTTCCTCAGGGTCCAATTAGTCTGGTAAGGGTCGTTTAAATCGAATCGGAGACCAAAAATTTTCGCCTCAAAAATTGAAGAAAAAGTAAGGCTAACCCCTTTGCATATTTTGCGAAAATTTTCGCGATTTTAAAAAATGCTGTAATAAATTAATTGTAGCACTATTCCGACGTAGTTTTGCGAGAGAAATCGATTGGGCGCTGTCCTAATACGCTGCGATCAACGCATCAAAAGTTACAGCCAAAAAACGAGAAGCCGAGTTTTCCACATTTTTCAGCAGATGCTTTCTCGCTCGCCATTTCTCTCCTGCTGGTCCTACGCTCTTTTCGCTGCGTTTTCTGAGTTCCTGAGGGTCTAATCAGTCAGGTAAGGGTCGTTCAAATCGAATCGGAGACCAAAAATTTTCGCCTCAAAAATTGAAGAAAAAGTAAGGCTAACCCCTTTGCATTTTTTGCGAAAATTCTCGCGATTTCAAAAAATGCTGGAATAAGTTAATTATAGCACCAATCCGACGTAATTTTGCGAGAGAAATCGATTGGGCGCAGTCCCAATACGCTGCGATCAACGCATCAAAAGATACAGCTAAAAAACGAGAAGCCGAGTTTTCCACATTTTTCAGCAGGTGCTTTTTCGCTCGCCATTTCTCTCCTGTTGGTCCTACGCTCTTTTTGCTGCGTTTTCTGAGTTCCTCACGGTCCAATCAGTCAGGTAAGGGTCGTTCAAATCGAATCGGAGAGCAAAAATTTTCGCCTCAAAAATTGAAGAAAAAGCAAGGCTAACCCCTTTGCATTTTTTGCGAAAATTTTCGCGATTTTGAAAAATGCTGGAATAAATTCTTTCCGGCACTAGTCCGACGTAGTTTTGCGAGAGAAATCGATTGGGCGCTGTCCTAATACGCTGCGATCAACGCATCGAAAGTTACAGCCGAAAAATACGGAAATTCACGAGTACTTCTTCAGCTGTTCTATTTCCGTCACCGAGGTCCCAATAAGTCAAAACGAAATCCTACAAATAGCTCCGAGTCGAAAAAGTGTCTGAGTTAAAAAATCGGAAATAAACAACGCTAAACCTCCTGACTAATGCATCAAAAGATCTGACTAGAACACAAAATCTGTACACGGCCATCAGAAAGGTGCGAAAGAAAATTCACAAATTTGTAGCTACGAAGTCTCAGCTTCTCATTTATTTTGTCTTAATTCTATTACAAGTGTTTACGTGTCAGTGTATAGTAATTTAACAACTTGCCACATAGTATCAAGATTATACTCCAAGTTTTGACTTGCGTAGAAGTCCGACGCACCTCTGCAGGATTGTAAACATTATGTATTGTATTGTATTGTTACTACTTTATGTATCTTGCATCGAAATAAATAAGCATTGGATCCTTTCCACATTATATTTCTCTTTTGTTAGATGTTGGTCCCACAACGATTTAAACGCCCTTTTTGGAAACCTTAAGTCTAATCAGTCTGTGAACAGTCATACAAATAGACCCTAAGACAAACAGTCTTTTGTTTCAAAAATCACAAAAAAAAGTGCATAAGACCCTCTGGGTATTAGGGTAAAAGTTTGACGATTCCGAATATCGCTACAATAAATTCTTTCATGCTATTGCATTCCATCAACCTAATTGCGCGAGTGGAATTGAGTACGTACTCGACGGAAATCACGAGAAAAGTAAGGCTAACACCTTTTGATTTTTCATCGATTCATCTTTTACAGATTTTCAAAAATGCTGAAATTGATTCATTCGGACCCTATAACGATTTCATTTTCGAAAGGACTCTTTTGCGTACAGTCTCATCTCGCTGTGAGCAGCGGACTAAAAGTTACGGCCGGAAAACATGAACTTTCTCTGTATTATGTTTGTGTGTTCTCCACTATTGGTCTCACGATGTTCTCGATGTCTTTTTTTTATATTACCGTCGGTGAATCACACGAAGTTTTCTCTGAGGATACTATGAAAGACCATTAGATTAATTCTTCGTAACCACGGTCTTAACATTTGACCCGAGAGTGAGATATACTATATCACTATACTTATTTCATCTGTATTATACGCCGGGTATTTGCGAAAGAGGAGTATTGCACCTGCAGCGATATATAAAAAATTCTGTCAATATTGAGACATTTTGAATAAGGCTACAGTGCAATTATAGTATAAAGCAACGAAAAGTCGATTTTCAATTAAGGTTAGTATCGATCTTACATGCATATTTCTATCATGTAGCTATCGATTACATGCAGTCGGTGCAATGGTTGAAGTTTCATAGTTGACACGCTTGCGGTAACGTCTCGATGCTCGAAATATCATCACTTTTTAGAAATTTATAGGTTTACATACTTTTTCTAAAAGACTTTAAATTCAAGGTGCTATTATTGAAACCTGATTGAAACTTAAAACACCATAACCTAACTTTTAGGAACAGAACGCGTCCACAATGCTTTAAGCCGCATGATTAACTGACGCATTTTAGGCTAGTGCACATTTTTATCAGTATCACTTTTAGAATACTAATAGCGTGAAATATTCAGATTTTTTAGAACCCAGCCAATATGGATTTCCAAAATAGGCCAGGTGGTAAAACTGGGGGTGGAGGAGTGGCCTCCTGGTCAGAAAGTAATCGCGACCGTAGAGAGCGCCTTCGACAACTTGCTCTGGAAACAATTGATTTAAACAAGGATCCCTACTTTATGAAAAATCACTTGGGCTCATATGAATGCAAGCTTTGCTTGACGCTGCACAACAACGAAGGAAGTTACTTGGCGCACACACAGGGTAAAAAGCATCAGGCAAATCTAGCTAGAAGAGCTGCGAAGGAAGCTAAAGAAGCCCCGCAAACTCTTGCTCCTGAAAAACCGAGAGTTGAACCAAAAAAATTTGTCAAAATTGGTCGGCCTGGTTATAGGGTGACAAAACAGAGAGATCCAGAATCTGGTCAGCAAAGCTTACTTTTTCAAGTTGACTACCCAGAAGTTGCTGACAATGTGATACCACGACACAGATTTATGTCTGCATATGAACAACGAGTTGAACCCCCAGATCGTAAATGGCAATACCTGCTGTTTGCTGCCGAACCGTACGAGACTATCGCGTTCAAGGTAACTTGCTTACAGCAATGGATTACAGAATGTTTCAGACAGATTTCCTCCTTTCTCATTTGAATAATATTTGCAATGTTTCATCATCAGGTTCCCAGCAGAGAAGTAGAGAAGGCTGAGGGCAAATTTTGGACACATTGGAATAAGGACACGAAACAATTCTTTCTTCAATTTGCATTCAAAAATGAAAAACCATCAATTGGTAAAATTCCACCTCCTCCCGTTCCACTTATACGGCCAGGGATGGGAGCACCTATGATGCCTGTTCCACCGCCACCAAAACCCCCAATGTTCAATCCGGTACCCCCGCCCCCTGCATTATTGGCTGGAATGCAAATTCCACCTCCACCACCTCATCTGAATTAAATAAAATTTAGTAGCTGTGTGGATAAAGCTGAATATTTTTATCCTTTCAATGGTCATTCATCCATCAAGTGTAAGTTGCACTATCACAGAATAGGACAGAGATTGGTTCTGAAGTTACGACAAAAATTTGAGGTTGGAAATGGAAGTGGTGTAGTCTACAGAGCTCCTATGTGTTCTAGTTTTCATGAATATTTCTTGTCATCTTCCTACAAAATGATGCTGCAGATGCAATATTAATATCATGGAGGAAGAATGTAATAAACCAATCTTGATTTTTTTTAACCAAGACAAAATGTGAGAGTGACCCGAACTTTCCAAAGGATTTCAGGTTGGAATATATTGTTTCAAGGTGTACTCCAATTGTAAACATGTCACCAATGCATCGATTTATAAGAGGTATTGCAAATGGTACTGATTCAATTGTGCTTCAGCAAGTCATTATTATACAAAATATTCATGAAATTCACGCGTTTGAATGTATCAAAATTTTATATTACAACAACGGTACAATGAAATGCAGGTTTCAATTACCTACCACGTATCATACGTGGCGGAATGTGTACACCCGCAGCAATTGATTCTATCATTGACAACTTAAATTCTTCATCTAACGGCATTGTGACAAAATCAACCACCTTGAAAGTACATAGAGTGAATTAAGTTCACACCGGCGTCATACATCAGCAAAACTTGCTGTCACATTCGGCAACGCTAGTGTAATCCTGATTACAAGCATAGACTGTCTACCATATTTTATTATAGGTACATCTCATGATATCCGTAGTATAGTATAATATAAAAGCTTGAATAATTAAGTATCGTTATAACATGACCGATTATTACTGCTTATTCGTTAGTATAATTTTCTCCTTACAAGTTTTTCTCTCACACTAGGCATCATTGTTATTACTAGTATCATATATTCTTAATCACAGCTTAAATTATTAAATCACCAATGGAGTCATATAATTTACGAGGAAGAGAATTTGTTGATTACGAATGAAGTCATTGCTTGTGCAATTTTTTCACGACACTGCCTTTGCGTAATTGTAAATTTTGCAACAAATGGTATGGAATGTCCAGAATTACTTGACGTTTGTAACTTATGTTGAATTTACATTAAGTATGATGCACATATATATATATATATATATCTGTATACTCTCTATGATTGATCTTAACGATTTTGCATAAGCTGACAGCTGTTTTCATATTTTTACTAGCCCCATAACAAACTAATACAGCGTTTTATGATAATTTATCTGTGGAGAATTTTTCCATCATGTTACACTAATACAATCACCAATTGGAATGGAGTGTCAGTGCATCAAGTCTGATATATGAAGT
Organism: Neodiprion virginianus; assembly: GCF_021901495.1. NCBI lineage: Eukaryota > Metazoa > Arthropoda > Insecta > Hymenoptera > Diprionidae > Neodiprion > Neodiprion virginianus. The sequence goes on from NC_060882.1 coordinate 2,886,368, forward strand.
GTACTAACAATAAATTTCATAATCCGTACAAACTAATGAGATGTGACTACATAGAATTAGATATACCTATAATGATTGCGAACTTTCAAAAATCGAACTCAAATGAAGACTTATATACTATTTGGAATTTTCAACACTACCACTACATTATATAAAAATAACAATCGACATAATAAAAAAATATTTTAGGTGCAAAATAAATGCTTGTTTCTTGAACCAGTTTTTTTTACTTTGTTTCTTTTACTTATGTCGTGTTCTCTCTGTTTACGTTCTTTCGTACTAACAGTAGCTAAGGTAGATGTACCTGCAGCAGTATTCTTATGCTTATAATTTTGAAAGCAGTGCGACTTATCTACAGACTCTGCCATGAGGATTAATCTGATGCTCTCCTTAAATTTATAATCATTAAGTGCTCTTACTGATCAATTGTCTCAAATATAAAACGACAATCTATCTGCATGCTATACATGTAATTTGTCTTGTAATAAACACCCGATTAGCCGGAGAGTATAGTTGGCTCTATTGTTAGTGCAAAACTGCACACTTCTAGTTGGGGAGGTTTAAATTAGTGCTGCATTCTGTACCCCGGGTCTGTTTTCACTATTTTCACAAGTATAGAATGCACAATATGTAGATCTGTATGTTTATGAGCAATGAATCTTATGTATATGGATGCTGATACTGCAAATTTTTTAATTTAATTTTCTCTACCAACAAAAGGAACAGTTTTGCAGTGCTAACAGCGCTCCATTTTATGTATCAAATAAGAGCTGCATTTTAATATGTTTATACGTAGGAGTTTACGCTCCTGCAATGTCATAGTAATATGTATCATACAGTAAATTATTAATATTTATGGTATGCCCTATGACACTTTGTGCCAAGGGTACATAGCGTACAATAGAATTAAATGTATCAGCATTTCATTGACGGCGAGCAGAATGGTTCGCATTAATTTTGCATTTCAAAATTAGTTGAAACATTGGTCAGTAAAGATTAGTTCAATCTATTTTGACATCAACCATGACTAAATACATGTCGGTAAAAAATCTGTAGCGTTGAATTTAGAATAAACTTTGCTAATTTGATTTCGACATATTAGAAATGCCATGGGCTGAATAAAATCTTTTCAGCATCTTCAGGCAACTTCGTATAGAGATTTTTACTCTTTCACACGATCTGATAATGAAATTTGGCATTACGACATGTGGTATATACATAAATGTGCGTACATATTTATATATATGCTTTTATATTCTGATATACCATTAACTCGGACAACTTTAAACTAGGGGTGCAACTTTGGAACAGCATGAAATTTTGCTACTTGTACTTCGGGTTTTGGCTGAAAATTCAAAATCCAAAAATTTCCCACTATCGCATAGTTGCATCCCCAGTTCCAAATTTAACCCCGTGTTCAGTATGAGTCGAAGATTTTGCACGATTGTCGAAACCATCTGACGAATGATCAATGAATGGTTATCTATCGATAGCCCGTTTCTATCTGAGGCAGCGTAACCACTTTGGCAACATGGCTGCGCACCTCAGATAATCTCAAATAGATCCACTACTGTCCCCTGGAAAAACCATCATATTCTCGGCTCCGTAGGAAGGCGTTGGTGAACTTCGTGCATCCAGGGAGGCTCTGCTGGCCGAGCTGAAGCTACTGGAGCTCAAATCTTCGTAACTCGCTACAGATTGGCTACCTCCTGCAACACAGAAGACCTTTATTTGTAGGCACTTTATCACAAAATACAATTATTATTGAAGGAATTGGATGCTAGTAAAGTGATTTGAGAATCAGTGAAATAGCAAAGTTGTTTTCAAAAGTATAGCAGAAAACCGTGGGGTGGTAAAGAATGTAACACATCATATGGAGGATAACGACATTAAGACGAGTAATTGTGGTTCTAACGGTTTATTTCAATTTTTTTTTTTTTTTTAGATTACTCGATCTGCTTCTTTTCTATGTCATTTACCAGTTCAAGAAACTTGTTACATTGGAACCTAGCTTGTGTCAAATGCTCGGGAAGACCATTCAGGGTGTCGGAAGAGCTCAATGACTTCATTGACTTTTTCTAGGTCCTTGGGTGACAGGGAACCTCAACCCGTTCGCTTCTAGCTACAGTAAGTGATTGCAGCCTCAACTAGCAAAGCAGCAAACCGTCACAGAAAGGGTACTGGGATAGGAAATGTATATTGACCATATTGCAATTGACACTAGCGGAGTTCTAACTCTATATTGAAATACATCATTTATTATTCACAGTGAAGAAATAATTTTGAAACTTTATTGCTTTACTGAAAGGAGTGAAACTGAATCTTGCGTTTGTTAGTCCCTTGCTAACTTGTAGATCGAATAAGGTTTTATAGTTATACATCCAAACAATTACATAGTACAGATCCGCATGGGTAGTTACTATCAAATGTATTCGCGTGCTTGGTATGGGATCTTCGTAATATCCAGAAAAATATTTGACTTACACAAATAATCACAAGAATAAATATTACTTTGTAAGTAATGGCATGTAACGTTAGGCCTGTTATATAATAAGATGACCCACAAGCATGGTGATATTGAGACTGGTGCTAGATAATTCAAAAGTCGATAAATAGTTCAATTTTTGTACTACTTTCGTGTATTCCAATTTCCAGTACATATTATTAGTTTCAAAATTTAGTAGGTTTCATGAACCTACTCGTGTGACGTTCATATAAGCTGATAGATTGTATAATATATTTTGCACACTAACTATCCAACTTATATTTTAATTCACTCAATATAAGAACAATTTCTACAATTAAGAACTAATTGTAAGCAAAAGCTATTGGACATGATAGTCTGACCTTTTCACACAAAATTCAACATATTGATGGTCCATGTAATACTTATGTTGTAGCATGCGATATCTTAAACTATATTAGAGCACAATACTCGTATAATATGATAATCGAGTGTATAGTCATACTATAAAATAAACTAGTAAGTCTACAATCTATGTTTACATCTGGGCAAATCCGTATGATGGGCAAAACAAAATCTGTTGCTTTTCCCACTTGAGTCTCAAGAGTGAATGCTTGATTGCCTATCCATGAATGTTGACGATTATTGGAGCATTCAAATAAAATGTTTCCCCATATTCACTGTATATCGAATATTGATTATTAGTTCTCCCATGGTTATAAAATTGCAGAAATAAATATACATACACCTACACGCTGCAGCAATAAATATATAATTAAAAATAAATATAGTATAAGCTAAATAATAATAGATACATGCCTGCATGTTCGGACAGTTTCAAGAGAGCGTCTCCTCCAGCTGCAAATTGCCTACCAATCGTTTATTATTATAATAATTCAGCTACCGTAATAGGTATTACCAGCCAATTATGCAGTCGGCCTGACAATTCTCTAATTCTAGGGCATTTCCAGATTTGTGCAGGAACCACAGTATGACACAAATCAAGATGCTACTATTGTGATTTATTTGAAGTAAGAGTCAAAACGTTACTGGTACTTGTTTTACATTTTCATTAATAATTTGTAAACACCATGGTAAATTGCATATCGAGAGGGAAGATTTAATAAACTGAAAAATACAATCCTCTGTCATGGAACAATTTCGAAATGTTGATATATATACTATAAGCTGCTGTTAGAAATTATAGTGTCCATGATTCAATTACTTTTATTTCTCGTGAATAATTTAACTAAGAAATTCATACGAATATAATAAAAGCAGTAAACATCCTCAAAGATTGGACTGCAGCAAATACCGGTTTGCCATGTTTTTCGTCACAACAAACTTTATCGTGTTCGTAGAACTATTTCTTTAATTATGCCTTTGTTATCCCAAATTATGTCATACTTATACAGTTATTACTAAATTTTTGTTGTTTCATATCTCAGCGCTTTTTTTCTCTTGTATTCATAACAGATATATTACAACTCCTGTCATTTGGTATCTCAAAATATTTTATCGTGTTTGTATGTATATATTGTACATACGTGAAATTATTACCTCTTACGATTTTATCAAACAGATTTTTGAATAATAGTTATACGTAATCTAGATAATGTTGCGAACAACTACTGCTTTCGCCTCGGCCTTTATATCACACGCGGCCAGGAAATCAAACTTTCGGGCTTAGGGTCGTAATGTACTATTAATAATCAGAAGAAAACATAAATACACGGTTGAATTAAACAGCGGCAGACAATAACGAGCTGAAAGCAATAGGGCAACGTATGTTCTACAAATATACGTTGTGTATATTTTTTTTAGTATTTTTTTAATTCTGAACCTAATTCGTTCATTCTCAAAAAATATATTCTGCATTCTTTCAAATGTACTCCACAATTTGCTAACGATATCTGAAGGTTTGAAGATTCGTCAGGAGCCATAAAATTAAAAGTGGGTAAGTTGACTTCCGTTGTTAATGCATATTATCATTCAACTGGCTACCCTAAAATTTCCTATCGATACCGGTCAATAAGTTATAAGCTGATAATCAGATACTAAATCATGACGACGAACAATACAGCAATAAGATCATGCTACGAAGCGAGTATAACACAACAGTTTTCTTACCTAAGTGTAGTTGATGTGTTTCTATTTTTCTAAGTATAATTTTTTTTAGCAATTTTTTCCGTGCTTTAAGGTTGTGTATGTAGTACCTAGTGATAGCTACATTCAAATAAATTGCATAAGCTTTTGTAATTTTTTTTCTATTACTCCTGCATTTTCTATCTATTTTTTATTTTTTTATTTTTTTAAATATTTCTTAATAATTTCTGCTGAACACCTAGCGGTCAATTAACACCAGTTTCTGATTTTCAAATACGACAATTAGTTAGTAGGACAGAATACCATGACAGTAAGAGTGAACAATTGTGAACATAAAGGAACAATTACCTAGATATAGAACAACGGGGTACTGAAAATTATTGCGTTGTCAGGGTAATGCTTCACGCATTGTTGTGGTAAGTACAATCATGAAAAGCCTCGTATTTCCTAGCTGACGTTAATACTTGTCAGTGGTGGCATTGAAAGGAATACAGTGATACACTTTTGGTGTGCATAAGGCTTGCTATAATACTCACTCGCATAAACCCGATGCATTATCATTTACTATGCCTTTTAATAATTCTATGCCGCCCTTATGTATCCTGTGACTACAGTGTCCAAATTTCATCCATTAACCTTGTAGATGGAAGTGCCTGGGTTACTATAAATTAGAGACCTTAATTGCCATTAAATATACCCAACTGGCTTACAATTCTTGAACACAATAAGTTAAGTTTAAAGCTAACTTACAATTCTGTGAAACCCAGTTTACAATGGAACACGTACTTGTCATAGATACAATACACTTTAATAACGATGAGCGAACGCATGAATATTATTTCCAAGTATGGCATCTGTACAGCGTATGTGTCCCATTGTAAACCAGACTTTATTTATTATATGCCTGGCTTATTGGATTATAGTCTGTGTAGTCAGAAGGGTTATATTTTAATCCAATACACCAGGAGTACAATACTATTTGTTACTGTTGACTATGCTGCTATATAGATGATAATCGATCAAGACATTTCAAGTATTTAAATTATAAATAACAATTTGCTAATCAACTCCGGTGACATGCATAAAAAGTAAATATAAGGCAAGGCTGGCCTTTTGCACGTCTACACATTCCTTTACTCATCTGCGTCGTTTCTTTTTCGACCTCCCCTTTTTAGCAGTTGTACAACCATTTCCAGGACCCTTGTCAATATTTTCCTTTGACGAGTTTTCTTCCTCTGTATCCATCATATTACTATTTACGTTCGTATCATCGGACAAATTTAAAGAGTCGACAGCTGCAGGTTCTGGATCAATATCATTTTCTTTTGAAGGTGATACTTCTGCTTCAGGTGAAGGTTCTTTCGAGGAACGACCTGATGAAGATGAGTGTTCCCCAGCTTGTACCAATGTTGCTACAGACTCACTTTTGCTAATTATATACGACTTGTCTTCACTGTCGAACAACAATGACAATTCCGAATCTTCTGCGAGATTTTGGTCACAATCTAAAGATTGCGCTGGGTAGTCGCACTTCAGGGTATCTTTTTCGCGAGTAGATAAAAACGGAACAGAGTCAGAGAATTCTAACTCCATAGATTCATTGACTTTTTCTCTGACTTGGTCTTTAATATCTCTGTGAACTCTAGTATCCTTACACTTTTGCAAGCGATCATCTTGTACAGCTGTATATCTCCTGCATCCATCTAAAATCTCGTTGACTTCATTTCCTGAAATTGGTTTAAAATAAGTACTGGGAAATTGAGAAAATTCATTAGATGCACAATTAGATCTCAACTGTTTGTATTTACCAGGAGTCAAGATTGGTTTCGGACATTCTTCAGTTTCATTATCCTCATCAAATGTCTTATTAACGTTCTTGAGCCTATCTCCTGGGAATGTGGGTTGATTAATCGAAATTGGTTCCATTCGCTGGAGCATCTTCGATTCAAGATCAATTTCTTTTTCTGCATCTCCAGATCTCTCACAAATTCCAGAGCTTAATTTATCTCTACTTTTTTTCACAACAGAGCTCCATGAGCTTGCAGGGTTCCGTTCTTCGCTTTGTGCTGCACTAGAAATCTCAGGCGGCTCGTGTTGTTGTATTTCTGTCTCGAGCAATTTTAGTTTAGACAAACTCAGAGGACTAGGATTAAGTGCACCGTCTCCGCTTGTATCGCAATGAGTGATCTTCTTTAATTTCCGTGATTTTTTTGGTCGACCCAGCAAGATTTCAGGTCTAAATTCAGAGACTCTACAATCACCGCTACTGACGTGACTTGCATCAATTTCACATCGAGCCTCAGCTCTTCGCAAGGCATCAATATCAATGATTTCAATATTACTCAAAGATGTAGCTTCGTTGGACATCAGTTTTCCATCCCTATGTGCAAAGCGTCGGGAGGGTGCAGGCGCACCTGTTGCTTTATCGACGCACCCATCCATGTCCTCAGTTACAACGTTTCCTGGTGGTTTATTTCTTTTGCTGCTAACATAATCATCAGGGCATTCGTCTAATGCAGTCTCATTTTTTTCCACAGTATTAGAAACAACAACGACCAGAACGTCATCTTTTTTTTTTCGGTTTTTGGTGGTCTTGACCCTTTCCTTCCCCTTATTTACATCTGGATTGGATTCAACTACTTCTTCCGCATCCAAAACTTTTGCAAGTACCTTTGGGTAGATCCGATCAGCTTCATTCCTGAGGAAAACTTGCTGCCCCGCACACTCGTCTTCAATTGTGATTTCAGATCGTTTGTGTACATCAGTCTCCAGTGTAACATAATTTCCTTCTGAACACGTACCATCCTCACAGACCCTGGGAGAAGTTGCAGATTGATGTGCAATAGCTTTTCGGGATTTCCCAAGTTTAATGCACTCAGCGTCAGATCCAGTTCCTGTTGTATCAAATTGATGCTTTTGTTGAACTCGTCTTGAATAATCTTCTGATATTTCTGAAGAATGTATGTGTTCCATATCATCGTCAGAAGATGTAGCTTTGCTTGAATTTCTCTCTCGCTTCGTTAGTAAATCGTTACATTTTGTCGTTGGGCTTTTACCAGGATTATTCGCCGTTTCAAAGTCTTGTATTTTACTTGGCATGATTTGGAATGCCAGATCTAGTGTTACTTCGGACGTGTCAATGTGCTCCAAATCTTCGTCTGAATGATTTGAAGATACACCGTCTTTGTATTCGTTTTTCTCTAAAATCGAATATTCACTAACGTCATTGATATGCAATACCTGATCAGAAAATGATTTTTCCACAGTATGATTCTGTCTTGATGTACCGCTGTCTGATTGACAAAGTTTATCATTTGCACAGGAGCCAAATTCATTTACAGAAGTTGAATCTGTAGCTGGTAATGTTATCGCATGTATTTCTGAATCCTTGATAGTTTCAAATGACGACTCGAATCGGTCAACATCTTTGTGCTTATTCCTATTTTTTTTCTTGCTAAATTTCTCTTTAATTGGTAGTGATTTCTGAATACCTTTGGCCGTAGAGACATTGACTTTGTTTGTCTCGTCTTGTTGGTTGGATTGTAACGCTAAACATGACTTGTTCTCACTCTCATTTCTTTGTTTTGATTTTTTATCTTTATACTCTTTCTGGTCCTTGATTGAGGTCAAATCAAAAGATGAAGTTCCCGTGTGTAGACTAAAATTCTTTAGTTCTTTTGTATTGATTTGTCCTTCACCTGAATTTTTTGATGTAACACACTTAGTTTGTTCACGCACTGTGTTATCTAAGATAGGATTATTACTGTATTTGCTTGTACAGAGGGGATTTTGAACATGATCGCTTTCTTCGGAGGTTTCTTCATTATTACGAGTTCTTTCAGTTACTGTTTCCTTGTTGTCCGTGAAAACGACTGTATCTTCATCGTAGTTAACAACATATTTTGCCCTAGCAATTTGAGTCTCTTGCAGTTTCCATCGGGCGGATGTTGATCTTTGATTCCAAGGGTTTTCCTTAGCTTGAGTCATTGGGCTTGCTGGTATTTGACCAGCCTCAGCACATAAATTTAGAGTCATTTGAACGTCACTGAAAGTTCCGGCTTCGTCAAAGTTGACTGTATCTTTCGATCTTAGCTTCATTGCTTCTGCATACAGTGCTTTTTGTTCGACAACTTCTTTTATATCCTGACTGGCAAGTGAGTCAAGAGCTGAATCACTAGTTGTACGCATTTCAGCACAAATTTCTGTTAAATTTTTAACAGGTTGTGATTCCTGCTTAAAATCATCAAGTGATGCAGGACCCTCTTGTGCGCAAAGACTTCGGAGCGGCTCCAGGTTGTTGTCCATTTCATAATTATCACTGGAAACAATATCTTCCTCGTCGGCAGAGATAGTTATAACGGTGCCCAGAGGGTTGACAACTTTAGTGACGGGCTGTCCCATCCTTTCAACTACCACTCGCCTCCCTAGTAACAGAAAAAGCCATTGGCAGGTATCAATCGCAGCGATCTACCAAGTAAACTAATTGTTGCACGGAGTATAGAAAAGGAGGAAGTAAAATCAGACGAATTACCCATGAGTAATTAAACGAGTTTAAAACGAAGGATCAAAAGTCGACAGATTGGGGTTGAAAGGGGTGAATTTTTTCAGAGACTCATATGACTGCATGCATACTAAAAAAGCTTTCAACAAATGATAATTTCCTTTACTGGTCTGCGCAGGTAGCTGCATATCGTCTGAACATACGTACGAGTACTAATGGTATACCTGGATCAACAACAAATGCTGACAGTCTCTTAATAGGAGAACGGTAAACGTTACAAGAGTCAGAATCAGGTTACTCGAGTATACCGTATGCAAGTGCACTCTGGAGGAAATTAATATTTAAATAATTTCTACGATCTATAATAATGTCAAATATAATTCTACATTGAGACTTTGGCCTTGCATACGAGATTTGTAATAAAACGAGTGTGCAATAGCAAGAGATTCGTATAGTTTAGGTTGCGGACAAGGATTAAAAAGTTAATGCAAATAAAAAAAGTATACATATGTTTCATAAACATATCATAGACCTTGCACTTTGGGTTAAGACTAACTTTTATGATTGGTTGTAAGTTTACAGCCAATTGTGAATTTCTTTATCTAGCTTGCAAAAACTGTTAAAGCGAAGGAGGGTCGACGTAATTTAAAAGTCATTGTTATCCGAGACATAGTCATAAGCATTCCCGTCTTAATTTCAAAGAGAGTGTTATTTAATATTGTGGATGGTGTAAACGCATCTTTTGATGAACGAATGCAGTACACATAGCTAAAAATTTATCTGTGCAGGGTATCGGTTTTTTCTGCGACAAGCAAAGACATCAGGACGGGTGTAGGTAATTTGTACAATGTGTGTTAGCGATGGGCTTAAATTCATAAAGTATACCCGACGGGTGTAACTGAGATACCTGCCACTGGCCAGTTCTGTATATTATTTAGAACTTAAAATACTAATAATAATTATGTGCCACATGCAGCGTTTGAGGTCTACAAGTATGTATAGTTGTCCGTACACAATAACCGGGTGACAAACGATCGCCAAGCTATTAGTTGTGTATACACGCAAACCAATTATTTGCCAATTGGTGATTAGCGGATGACAAAAGTACACATATTCCTGAAATAAGATTGGTTACTATTAACTATTGCTCTGAACTTGGTGGCGGTTGAGACTGCCTTATGAAACAGAGAAGTTTTCAAAAATATTTTTTCCATATTTTCACCCGAGTGCATTTGCTCAGTGCCACTGAAAATGGTCGCCCCCACAAGCTCATTTATTTAACATTCATCTGGTCAAAGACAAGGGTTGAAAGTTATAAACATTGCCATTATCTAACATGGACTCAGATATTGTTATAGATATGGGCAACAATGTAGTCTAGTAGCAGCATTTGCTTGAAAATGTATCTGGAGCACTCAGTGAGGACAACTGAACCTATCGACAGAGAGGGACAGCAATATCTCCTTCTCTCTCACTCTGGCAGCACATTAGGAACTTGGGCATAACAGGATTGGTAATGTTTGTATTGTCTGTATTCCTGCTACTCGCAAGTCAGACAGAGATAATACGATGTTAGAAGAAAACCTAACTATTTCATAGTACTTTAAAGTAGTTCTATCTTCGTTGAGCATTGGCTTCAGTTGTTTCTACTGAATGCTTCATCTACGTTTATAAGTGTATGGGTAACAGTGACACAAATTAGTGAACGGTATAAAAAACGCTAATTATCAGCTATATCAACGTAAATTGTGAAAATGTGCAGATAACGTGTACAGTGCTGCCTTCATACTTCAGATTTTTAGAATTCAGACTTCCAAGAAGTAGCTGCGATTTATTGAATACTAAATATTTCAAATGAGCCCACTTCTCCAACATAGAAGGTGAACTGCGAAAATCGAATACTAAATGTCTGTCTCTATTGAGATAGTACGTATACAATCATGTGAGGAGTTATACTTTCCCCCCATGGACGAAAAGATAAGATAAGCAAGACTGTACAAATGTCCAAAATGGTATAAGTGAAACTTTTTCCAGATAATATCTAAAGACAATGTTACATGAATTAATCTGACAAATGTTTTCACCTCTCATAAATAAACATACGTCTCAAGTGTTCGGGGAGAGTTTTGTGCTCTTGTAAACCTACGTTAGGACAAAGCTTACCTGGAACACGGTGCGGCGTGGTGGCTGTTTCCAACATAGCTTCTGCTAAATCTTCTCGGAGTTGATTCTCTCCACCGCCAACGCTTACAGTATCATTTTCCAGTGAGTCTTCATAGGTTTCCAGGAACCTAGGTGACTGCTCGTAGCTGCCTGTAAACATGTATTTTTAACCATGCAATATTCAAATGCCAGACCTTAAGTTTTCACTAGATCAATTAAGATGAAAAATAATCTCACCCCATTGTTCTACATTTTACAAGTGAAATAAAAACCTCACAAGGTTCTATAAGTAAAAATAAGTTGAAGTGGAAAGAGTATTTGACTCACTTCCTGATCCGTCAATAACAACGGGAACCAATGGTCTTGTGGTAGTGTGCGGCATGTTAACAGGATTAGACCGTGCAGGTCGCGATCCTGCTGTAACACCAACTTCCACAGCTTCTGCTTCGACTAGGTTCACTGCAACCCTAAATAAGTAGATGAGTTAATTTTTAATTGTCTCAGCAATAAGGTTCAACAAGCTGCTATATTATTTCTATAATAGTGCTACATAGATTGCTAATTCGAAACATTACTAAACTTACCCACTGGGTGCATTGTACGTCTTAAAAATGAATTGCGGCCCCATCCATAATCTTCTGTGCGGTCCAGCGTGAGTTACGATCTCAACTTGACTCAGCCACTGATCTTCTATCGACTCTGTAGCAGGCTTACATTTTGGGGTTACAGGTATGCTGAGCAGTAGACTTGATCCCGGGAGCGGTGGTAATATTTCGAGTGAACTTGTGGATCTGAGTAACGGCCACTGCCCTTTGGCCTCGACATCTAACTCTATCGTAGTGTCGTCACAGACTTTTTCTTTTGGAATTCCTGCCAATCAAATTTTTTTTCATTTCATCAGATTACATATAATCTATGAAACATTCACAGCACAAATTTTAAAAATTTTCTGTACCTGCCGCTGGTTTCGGTTCTAGGTCGTATTGTATCATGTTGCCGTGACACGCCATTATGAACAACGAGTCAACGGAACGTTTGATCACTTTGTTTCCGGCATCTCTTTGGGCATAGAGCCATGCTCTTTGCGGTGCAAAACAACAACAGATTTTCAATGGTAAACTCCCACTGTCTTCAGATTGAAGGCGTTGTCTTTGCTGAGGTCTATTTGAAACATTAAAAGTAACAATGCTAATATTTATTTATACGTGGCTAGGCTAGGTTACTCTCTGTGACGTGGTAGTTTATGTTCAATATTTTAAGATCGCTGCAGACACACAATGATGGTTACTAACCCATCCCTGCCTCACCCCGCATAAAGTAATCGCTCATGGAGACATACCCAAAAGGGTACAGGGGGTTAAATTGTTATTATTATTGATATCATTATTATTATTGTTATTATTATTGATATCATTATTATTATTGTTATTAATCCTATAAAGTAATAGCATTTTCATATAACGAATAATAATTACATAATGATAACAATATTAATAACAACAACAAAAGTAACCACAATAATAACGACGAATTACTTTACTTCGCAATAATAACTATATAACATCAGGACGATAAATGATATTTGCATCCATTTGTACAATGAATACAGTCATTAGCAATAACGTCTGTAACAATATTCTTACCTGGGTAGAGGTTGGTTATTGACGTGATTCAACGTAGACGGTTGGCGTATCTGAGCAAGAGGATGAAGAATAGTTGGATGAGGGTACGGTGGTAGCCGAGGATTGGAATAAGGATAAACTGACACTGGAATCTCAGCGTGAGCTACCGGAGAATGAGATCTTGTGCCGTCGGCAGTCAATCCAGCACTTCTGTGAAATCTTGAGAGTCTGTTAACAACATGTGGAGTTGAATGGGTTCTAACACCGACAGGACCGCCATATGGTGCAACAGGGAAAACATGGGTTGTGCCACGAACAGTCGATACAGCTGCCCATCTTGCATCACTTGAAAACGTCATGTCCTATGATAAGAATACAACGAATTGAATGAATAACTTATTAAACAAATCTTCCGTTACTATATAAAAGTATGTAACAAGATTACGAGCGACACCCTTAACTGTACTGACATTACTTTCTAGGCATTTGAAATATTTTATAGATGTTCGAAAATGTTCGGACATTTGATCAAACAAAAAACAAAAGCAGCAGAAAATGACCGATTGAATTGACTTTTCCTTTCAGCGTCGTGATGTAAAATGAGTTGGTACACCGATTTGTAATAGTAACATACCTGTACTTTGGCAGTAGTATCACCTCTATGCAATACATAGAGATGATGAACAGCAGCCAATGTAGGTCCACCAGGATGCGGCTGTATCCGGAATATGTGGAAATCATGACCTCGACGATCAGCAGTCATGAGTAAAGCTCCCGTTAAATCAAACGTCATGGCTACTATCGCATCGCTATGAGCTGTGAAATGTGCTAGAACTGTTTCAACTGTTCCGTCATCCAACTCTTTATCTTCTTTGGCAGCTTGAAGATCAAGTATGGTCACAACACCTGGCTGGGTTGTATCAAAGCCAACGCTATTGGGAGTTGACGGAGGCACCGAGTTTCCTAAGTAGAGGTAGCAGGAAGTTAACGTATAATAGATATTTTGTATAATTCGGTCCTAAGTTGATCAAAAATTGATTAAACGTCAGCTTCGAAAAACTACTAACACTATACAGCCTGTTTCTGTTTCTCATATATGTTTTTCAAATCAATAAATATCTGTGATTTCTGTGCCGAAAATTTGAAGCACTCAATAGGCCCATTGGTTTTTTTTGCTTTCCATTTAACGCTGACACGCTACTATAGTACCGTGAGCTCTAACAGAAGCATTTTATCAAATGTATCTGATGTGTACGCAAGTTTTGTTGAGAAATTTCCTAAACAATTATGATATACCATTTAACGGTGGTCAAAAAGGTAATAGATATATACAAACAACTTTCCAACGTCTAAATATCAATCCTGATTACTTGCCTGTCAGGGTGGATGCTACAGTCTCGCCCAAACCCCTAAGTCCTTTTCCAAGCGATTTGGCAGCATGCAAGACAGTAGCCGTATAACTTTGTGTACCTTCTCCTTCGCTCCCTCCACTGCTCCGTCTTGCCGGTATTAATTTTTTTTCGCTGCAATTGTTATAGATACAATAATGTGTCGCAGTAGTAATAGTAATAGTATTTGAGATTAACACCATTCAACTTGACTTACCTGTACGCCAACCACCTTGTTCCAAGAGCTACAGGATTAGAATTAGGCCCAGGACTCAAATAACAAGTTGTAACTGTTAAAATATCTTCTAAATTTTTGGCATCAAAGACAGCAATTTTTTCTGAGAAAGTAACAATAACAGTTCTCCTATTGGCAAGCACGTCGTTGACAGGGTTTTTAAACTTGATGCTCTTCACTTGTTCTCCAGTTTTGAGAGAAATAAATCCGATATTGCAAAATTGCGGTCCTGGGCCAGCTGAATCACAGATGGAAACCAATGGTCTCTTAGAATAGAAAAGATCACTCTGCTCATTGCTTCCCTTGGGATTTGGGAGAAATCTTAAAGTGCGAACAACTCCTTGGCGCCAGGAAAGAACCTCTGTAGCTTCTCCAGATGCAGTTATCAACCATACCTGGAGTTTTAATATTCATTTCATGTAATAACTAAAGTCTAGGTCAAAAATTGATAAACATGCAGTAAACTTCGAACAGTATCATTGCCATGTACACAGAACTTGTTTTACGAGTAAATTTTTCACCTGTACACCAGTCCCATACCCAAGGACCAACAACAGTGGAGGTGTACTTGAACCTTCGTTATAGTCTGGATAAAGAATGGGGTCATTGACGTCAGCGTACTCAAACCTAGCCCATGTTATTGATTCCTTGTTGTCGACGGTTGGTGTCCCAGTATAGGCCTGAAAGGGAGAGCATCAAGTAATGTAACATCAATCCGGTTATACATTGAATTTTGGAACTTTCCATGCTTTATATGGCTCGGAGGGAATTTCTGTGTTATTAATACACATAAATGCAGAATGTGTGGAGGTGAAGTTTCACAAGCTACCCAACGTGCTGTAAGATGGACTGACTTTCTCGTGCGAGTTGTCAATATGTAGGATATTAATCTTGTAAATTGAAGTAATAAATATACAAAATAAAATAAACCAACTTGAGGGACGATATCATTTATAATGCCAGCCACACTTTCAATAATCGACCGGTCGCTGACAGGCTGCGGTGATACCACTTGCGCTCCTTTGTGTATCCCTCGTCTCGGTGACTCAGCTGACATTTTGCCTTGTTGAAGTTACACCTTGATTCTGAAAGATAGGGTGATAATCCAATTTATTTGCAAGGGACAAACAGAAGATGGACATAAGTCTACTAACGAGCGTAATCTGTAGTTGGCTATCTATTTTGTCTAGGACTCGTAATGCTATTCAGTTCTACTTGAATTTTAATCTTCGTCACTTTATGTCGGGAAAGAAAAATAGAGCAATATTGCAAAAATATGATATTTAATTTTGAAAAATAGGATTCTGTAACAAAAAAAGTAAAATTCCTCAAATATTAAATACCATCAATTATAATTTTTGAAGATGCAATGTTATCGAAGAGTCGAACAAAGTTCAAACAGTTAAAGCCATATTGATAAGTGGCATCAATCAATTATCTTCTTAGTCAATCTTTTAGGGTTTGAAGTTAAATAATATAGAAGTGACAGAGGATTTTATAAAAACAAGTTACAATCAGAATGTCTGATGTTATTCGAAAAACGGAATGCAAGTACAGTTCCGAGTATTAAGAATAAGTTGGGCCCTGACTTTATGGCAGGCGAACATCTATTTTACCACTTAATCATTGCGCAATTTGAGCACAGCTGCTGAACCAGCACTAGTACTCCAAGGTAGTAGCTCAATTTTAACATTTTATGTAATTTTCTTTGTCTTCCGAAAATGTATCGTCAACGGGAGAAAGAAGAGAGAAAGGGTGAAAAAAGAAAAACAATGCAAATTCAAATGCTAGTATAGTTGCTGGAGTACAACAAAATTAATGGAATAATTTTAAGTTTGTTTTCATACATTTAACGCGATTGCAGTAGTCACACATTATGCGTAGGTGTAATATAACTCGGTAGAAGGTTGTTACGTGCAAGAGCGAAAAATAGATTCCTGTCACCACAACAAAGGCGATATTTTTGAAGCTGAGCTTTCTCAGCTGTTTCCCGATAAAGTGTTTATTTATGCCAAAATTAAATCCGATCACAGACGATCTGTACCGCGGTAGCAAAACTCGTTACAGTTTTACTTACATTAAAGTAAAATCTCCCACTCATCGTGCGGAGCGCAGCATCGTTCGTTCGTCCGTCCTTCCCAGTCCGTTCCGTCCAGGGTCTACTGCGTCATTTTGCAACTACTGACAGCTCTCTAGCTCGCAGCATCGATGTCACTACCACGTTCGACGACGAACCAAGCTGAACTTAATCCGATATTTTTTTAGTCTCTTATCGATATAATCACGTAGGGAAAAGGCAAGATCTGATCAAGTTCACGTTCACACTTACGTTCACTACTCGAAATAATCACCAATCTCACCAAACAAAGCCAAATCACCCATTCGAACGTTTCAGGCGAGGCTCACCTATCAATTCTACTCGCCCAACGAAAACAATAATCAGCTGATTCGGCCATAGACCATTCAGTCCACTGATCGCATTTCGATCGTGTATTACCACAGACAGGCAATGTTGTTCTGCCCTTCTCTATTTTACCTGTTAGAAAGAGACCGCAGATTTACCGTTATCGTCGAAACATGGGTTATTTTTAATAATGGTTGTCAGGTCTGGGGATAATTTTACTATCGTGCACTTACCGACGTCTTACGGGATCCGAATATAAAGTTCAGTCAGCATAGCAGAGTACTGCAATTTCCTCCTCCGCCCTTCAGAACCCCGTAATATATGTTCTAAGGGCATCCCTAACAGATACGCTAAAATCCATAAGGCTAGGTTAATTCGTACATCTTCATCTTCAGTCCAGTCCGAACCATGGGTCTTTGACCCATAACAAGAATTTGAAGACTGTTACCCCTGGGTAAATTTTTGTGACCAGTACTCAGCGGGCTAGTGGACCTGAGGCCATAAGGAGCCGTGTTAGCGATCCGGTAACTTTCTTACCGGGATAAGCGTTTTTAACAGTCTTCAGTGAACGCCTTATTCACCAAGTAGTCACGATCTATAGTGTAGCCCATGCTTTCACCGCCTCGGTTTTCAAAGTGTTTCAGACTGGACTTCGAAATATTTGTTAAAAATTTTAAATGGCTTCTCAGAGTGCCAAGCGCATCATTCTGAAAGTATAAATGTTAGATGCCCAAAGAATTTTCGAATAAAAACTCAAATTCCCTTCACCCATTACAGAGAAATTCAACATTTAAATTTCGCATGTGCCATTAAATCAAAGAGCTAATTGAAAGAGAAGAGTTGCAACCGAACTGTCGAGATATTTACTTGGTCTGTATGTGTATGAAAAACCGATCAAACGCGGAAGTAAAAGTTCCTGCTTTACAACGTCAACGTCTGAATATTTCCTGTGGTTCAACGACGTCAACAATCCCCGGAGAAGTTATATGAATAATCAATTCGATTTTTCAAAACAATGGGGGATCGGCCTCGAAATTCCGTTCACTTTCGGCTGAGCAATTTGTTCATTTTTATTAATTTCACAATATTCAGAGTGTTTGGAAAGCAAAATGTCCTCATGATAGTAGTTGATGATTTAAGGCCATCACTCGGCTGTTATGGAGATCCTAATGCCGTTACACCAAACATTGATCTTTTGGCAAAGAGAGGCGTGCTGTTTACTCGAGCATTCGCTCAGGTACCGGCATTTTATATACCTCAAATAGAAATAATTGGATGAAACAGAAAAGATACGTTGTAGCTATCCATTTTATGATTAATTTCAATTGCATTTCAAATTTCTCAGCAAGCGCTATGTGCTCCAAGCAGAAATTCTCTTTTAACCGGCCGGAGGCCAGACACACTCAAACTTTATGACTTCTACAGCTATTGGCGGGATACAATTGGAAATTTTTCTACTCTGCCGCAACATTTGAAAAGTCATGGTTATACTACCATGTCAATCGGAAAAGTCTTTCACCCAGGTAAATGTTTATTCCGAATCACCATAGCATCACACATGCTCTTATTGCGAAAAATAAACCCATGAATTTCACATCTATTGAATTGTTCTCATATCAATAGAACCTGATTTTCCATGTAGGATCAAGTTCTAATGGATCAGATGATTTTCCGTATTCTTGGTCTGAGAAACCATTTCATCCATACACAGATCGTTACAAAGATGCACGATTATGCCAAACTACATCAAACTCAACACCTGCCCGCAATATCGTAACGCATTTGCTGTAAAAGTGTAAAAAATTAATTGTTCAACCTTAAATATTGAAACCCTTCATATTTACATGTTAATAGGTCTGCCCTGTGTATGTTCCTCATATGCCTAATCAAACACTGCCAGATATAGAGACATTAAGAGCAGCGAAATCATTTCTATTCAAACATCGTGGAGATGAGAAACCTTTCTTCCTTGCGGTTGGCTTTCAAAAACCTCACATTCCACTGAAATATCCACGAAAATGTCTTGGTGTGCAGAATTTTCTTTTCTTTTATCATATGTACCGTAATATGCAGATGCATCATGTAAATAATTGTTTCTTGTGTGCAGAGCATCATCCACTAGAAAAGTTTGATGTACCTGATAACTACAAGTGGTCAGAGAATGTGAGTTACGCAGCCTACAACCCTTGGCTGGATCTTCGAAAACGTGATGATGTAAAAAAACTTGATCTCAAATTTCCATTTCAAAAAATACCACGTGCGTGTGATAACTTTTAGTTATTTTTTCTGCTTTGCAAATGTCAAGAAACGAAAGATGGAATAGACTCCAACATATGGCTTACAGGAGTTAGATTTGTGTGAATTTATTATAGGCTACTATGCAAAGTTGATCATCCAATCCTACTATGCTGCAGTAACTTACATTGATGACTTGATTGGATTACTTTTGAAACAACTAGCCGTTTATAACATAGAGCGGTTCACAACTGTAGTTCTTATATCTGATCACGGTAATTGTTGTCAATACTTTTATACTTTGCCAACATGAACAGTCCATTTCTCAGTGGACTATATAAATCGATAAGAAATACATTTGACAATGAGTCATACTGTTAGTGGCTTCATCTTATTGATAGGCTGGTCACTGGGTGAACATGGGGAATGGGCAAAATACAGTAATTTTGAAGTAGCCCTGAGAGTTCCTGTTATAATTACCATTCCTCAGGTGACGTTTGATCCATGGATTGAGAGCACCTATGCAACAAAAAATTTTACGCTACCCCAGAATTCAGACTGTAGTCCAAAGCTGGGATGCATCGAAAACAGGTATAATATAGTGCCGAGTACAGAAATGTTCGCCTTTGTATGTGCTGTATTACTTATGAACTCAGAGTAAGGTTTGAATATTGATTAGAAATTGATAAACTGAAATATTTATGTTTTGTCTTGCATCGCTGAAGGTATCGGAAGAAGGGCTATGTTATGTCAGATGCTATGATAGAATTGGTAGATATTTTTCCAACAATAGCTGACTTAACAAATCTGCCAATACCGTTATGCATCGATGACAAGGATTATCGACACAAGTACAAGAGCAACTCTACATCGATGTCTTCTAATCTTTGCAGTGAAGGTGTCAGCTTCTTACCTGTCATTTATGCAATTATGTATGAGAAGGTGCAAATGCCATGACTATTATTAATCTTTGATACTTTGCTTACGTGATTCACTATTTATTTGAACCAGCTCATCTTTGAGGGCACCAGATTAATAATTATTCATCAGTGAGATTGGACAGAGTGCCATAGGTTTGCAGTGGCTGTAACAAAAAACAAAAGAAAAAAAAGACATGGACAAAAGTAGAAAGCCCGTCGCTTGTTGCTCACTTTGTTGATAGTTTTGTGTCTTATAGATCATTCCATGGAAGAAAGCTGTCTTTAGTCAATACCCTCGGCCAGGTGTAGTACCCACACGAAATCCAAACAGTGACGAACCACGTTTAAGCGAAATAACTATTATGGGTTACACAATTCGAACAAAGGAATATCGGTATACTGCATGGGCATCATTCAATAGTAGCATTGTGAAAACTGATTGGAGTACGATAATTGCTGAAGAGTTATACTATCACAAATTTGATGTTGAAGAAAATTTGAATTTAAGTACTATACCAGAATTTTCACGGATAAAAAATAAACTTAGGAACCAACTGAAAAATGGTTGGAGAAAAGCTCTGCCACAACGATATAAAAATTGAGGTGAATGAATAATACACAAGAAATGTTTCAAATTATTGGTTCCTTTGCGTGTGGAGCTCTTGTGTGTAATGTCCCTAGACTTTGTATAAACTAAAATGAACAACCTAAGAAAGATCTACAGAAAGCGTGAGCTTTTATAACATGTATGACAGAGAAATACATAATATACGGAATACATTGTATTATTGTGTGAAAATTTAATTTGTTTCACTTCGAATATTCGAATTATAAGAGGCGGTCACTACGAATGGTATTCATTTAGTATCATAATTGCTTGGAGGTACTACACTTACATCATGTAACAATGAAGCAACGGTTAATCGTTATACTGAATTGCTTGAATTGGAATTAAAAAATCTAGATTATTATTTTATTGCAACGAAATATTTAAGGAGTAATATGTGTACCTATAACCTGATATGGCGATATTCATTCACGTTCTGCAGAATAATCGCCGAAACACAAAATAATGTTCGTACGAAATTTCAAAAATTTTATGTTGCATAGACAGATAGATCGACTGCCAAAGTTTTTTTTTCATTCCATGCGTTTATAGTTTCTTTTTTGAAAGAATTGTCTAGTTTTCAAATCACTCCTCTTGTTTCTTACTCATTTCAGCTGGTGCTGAAACTGGGGTTGCTTGAACGGACGAAGATGGTGCTATCCCAACTGCCGATGGGGGTGTCGTTGGTACCTGAAAACAAGAGCAGTTACGTTTAATTGTAGTTGTTTATCATCATTTATTACCGTACTGTTCCGAATATGAGTCGGAGGTTTTTGTCGTTGACAGCACCCGCGAAAACTATCGTCCGATACGCGAACGCGTCTTATGTGCGGATGACTAAGAAAAATATCTTGAAATACTGTCTTAGAATTGGGGGTTGGCTTATACTCGGAACAATATGGTCATTATGAGTAGGACAGAATATATGATTAATTTTAGGCAGGTATATACTAAAGGAAAGTAATGAAAGAATAATAAAGCAATAATCGTTTGAAGTAAATGGAATCGAACTAATAAATACAAATTTTACCTCTATAACATCGTTGTCTTCTATGTGTAAATCAACTACTGGCGGTGTTCTTGTCACAGGGGTGGAAGTACCTATTCTGACATTGCCATATTGTTTTGCATAGTTTGCTTGT
This sequence comes from Neodiprion virginianus, assembly GCF_021901495.1. Classification (NCBI taxonomy): domain Eukaryota; kingdom Metazoa; phylum Arthropoda; class Insecta; order Hymenoptera; family Diprionidae; genus Neodiprion; species Neodiprion virginianus. The sequence continues at coordinate 2,908,155 of NC_060882.1, forward strand.
TGATCGCGTTGCATGAGTAGCTGTTGCTGTTTTTGCTGTTGTTGTAAAGCATATTGTTGCTGCGCTGGGATCTATGAACAAGAAAAACGGTAGATTATCGGCTTTTAAACACAAGGATTCATTTTGATTTCTTGCTTACTTACCATCATGTTTGAGTCAACATAGCTTGTTGTCCCAAGGTTGCTCACAGTCGGGTAATGGAAGTTCTGTAACAATACAAATAGTTATGAACTTATCAAACTATGATAGTAGCGTTTTTAGAGGAAATCTCTTACAGATGCTGCTAAGTGTTGTCTTCTGATGGTTTCATTCTCCAAGTATGTATACATTTCCATAATCGCACGTGTTGTTATCGCTGTCTGAGCTTCTGGAGTCTCATTGGGATACTAGGCATAAACAAATTATTGCGTTATAATCTGTTATGGCTATATAATCTATAAGATTTGGCTAGTTAATTATCTCATGATTTATATCATATACTCTGCACCTGGTTTTGCCATCTCAATGGCAACTAAATAGCAACAATAATTTGTTGATGATTATTAGTTAGGAAAATTACTTTGATATCCAACAATTATACTTACATCTTTTCGAATCAAAGCTTGGAGATTTTCGATATTAATTCCTGAATACATTGCTCGGTTAGCAACCTCGGCCGGATTTAAACGAAGCATTTCGTTGTACTGCTGTTGCAAGATTAGATTTTGATTATGGGGGTTGTGCATCAACACCTTTCGTCCTGTACGTTCATCTTCATACTCTTTCCATGCTTCCTTGCGCTCCTCCTCATCTAACTCTTCTTCTGCCTGTAACATGAAGTTTTTCTCTCTATATTTTCGTAACTCGTCACATAAAACTCTTCTTTGGTGTTCAGTGTTCATCCACCAGTGTTCGGTGCTACTAGTGGAGGGCACTGCACTATTTCGCAACACAATTCGTCGTGAGCTGTCACTGTTAGCACTGACAAGTGTAAAGTGGCGAATTGTAAAGTGAAAATAGTTGCAGGGTATAGCTCCTTACTGCAGGGATCGGTTGTCAAGCGCTGGATCTTTCAAGATCATGCACTTATCAAATGAAAAATCTTAACCATTATAATAGATATGTATGTACGTTTACAATCCAAATTCAATAATGGAGATGCAGAGGTGTATGCACCATCTGATTTCCTGTTGTGATCTCTGGAATTCAGGTTCAAAATCCTGAACAATGTGGTCTTACCTTATTTTCCAGTAGAGAATCGTGTTCATGAAACGTTTCTATCCTGTCTTCGTATTTCCGAAAAATTTCTGCCAATAATCTGTCCTTTGGCAAGTTAAGTGTAGGCTTGTCTTTATTAGTTTTAGGTTCGAATTGATACAATTCAGCTAAGTCGTGGTTACTGTAATGTCGTTCAATTTGCTGTTCATCGACCACCCGACAAGATAAAGAGAGCTTTGTCACCTGTCTATTATAAATTTTTTCCTCCATAGTACCCTGGGCCAAGAACCGATATACATAACAAGGCTTTTTCTGCCCGAATCTGTTTCAAAATTGAACCATAAAATATTATACAAATTGTACTGAAATGTGAAGGGTAAATTTAAATGTAGAAACAAATTTTCGACTTTTGTGCAATTTTCTCAGTATCGAAGGTCATCACTGGTGAAAAAATCGTCGACTGTCATACCAATGTTTCAGCTGAAAACCTACGAGGAGTAGTGTTTAACCGGACAACCACTTGCTGATAACCCGCAGGAACGACATGTTTTTGCATGGTTGTCTGTTTGAGTTTCCGATCTTTGCAGTTTTTCCTCCTCGTTACTGCGGAAGCAGCTGTAGAGGGAAACACCATTCCTCATAGTATTTTATAAAATAATTGCAAGATTCAGTACTGCAATGGTACCTAAAGATCCTAACAAGTAATATACCACAGGTTCTTTCTTTTCCTGTAAAGTTCCTGACATTAGTTATATTTCAGGTAAATTGCAGAGAGATTGACAGTTCTCAACCCAACTGCCGTTGTAGTTGACGACTGTTGGCCATTTCTACTGGGACATGAGCTGTTTTCATTTTTCATTCATATATTGCAATATAAGTACTCACTTTGAATTTTTGTAAAAGAACATTGTTCCTCTCTTCCGGTTTTCATCTTGTAATCTATATCTGTTTTCTCTATTGTACAGAATAATTTTTTGGTTGTTCTTTTTTTTATAAATAAACATTTAGCTCTGTGCCCCCCCCCTCCCTAATGGGTCGAAACGCCAGCACGGTTGACAATTATTTCAATGACCTTGGATACCAAAAAGTTGAACTGCTGTCAACATAATTGTATGAATCTTACCTGTATATCCTGAATATGCTTTGTACATCATGCGAAGGATTCCAGCTGGCATCAAATATAATTACTCTGTTAGCAGCAGTCAAATTGATTCCGAGTCCGCCAGCTCTAGTAGATATCAAAAATAATCTGGCCCTGCTATTCTTAGGGTTGTTAAAAATTCTACAATATTGACTTCTATTTTCGGGTGCCGTTTGACCGTCGAGTCGAAAATAGTCCAAGCCCAGGGACCAGCTGCCAGTATGCCCGTCAATTAGCTCACTACATGTTCCTCTTTGAGTTTCATCGTCAATTTTATTGAGGAATTCTTCTATTAAGGATAGTGCGTACAATGACTGAGAGAAAACTAAACTGCAAGTTGAAACAAAGATAAATAGATAAATTTACGAATACACGGACAGGATCGTACGCATGTACATCCGAGTGAAATCGATTTTGACCCCTGTTGGTTTAGCAGTTTCGGCAGGCTCTTACCAATTGCATTGGCGGCATAAGTAACCAACGAGGCGTGCGTTACTCTAAAACTTAGGGGGGTCAAAATTAACTTTATTCAAATATCTACATAGGTTGATTCTGAAACTGAAGTAGTGTCTAGGGTGATAGTTAGGGATTCAAGTTGGTATTGCAGTAAAAACCGATGGCGCCTTTACCTCTTGCCACTACTGGTCTGCAGTGCGATATCAACCTAAATCAGCACCATAGATGCTACTTCTGTTTCAGAATCAATCCACATAGGTGTACATATAGTGACCGAAATTAATTTTTGTAAGTTTAGATTTGGTGTTGAGATCTTTCATATCTCTAGGCAGAGCTGTTGCCTGGTTCACGGATGTTTATCAGGTATCCTTTGGTCAGATCTAGGAAATGCATAGATGCAAAACTCCTCAGCACCAAGTTAGACCCAACAAGAACTTTTCCGGCTCACCGTATTGTGCATAAATAATGCCTATTACTCATTGAGGATGTTTTAAATTCAGATAACACTGCAATAGCAACCTGACCAACTTAAACAACAAATGTATACGTACACCTTATCTCCAATTTGCTCGCACTCCTTTAAAATGGCAAACAATAGAACCAACTTGGAAGATATCCTCAAATCCTCGAAGTGTTCAGGCTCAACAAATTGACTCCACCATTCACCAGCCTGTGGTGCATCCTCGTCCTCGGATTTGATTGTAATTTCATCTGGAGAACGAGCGAATAATAAAGGATTAAATTTTGTATTATTCATCAAAATCTCATTCAAACATAAAGTCTCATCCAAATTACAGTGTCATCAATTGAATTCCAACATTATTAATCAAATTATACCCAAATTTCAAAATGTGAATCAATGGAATGTCGATTAATCTTAATTGTATCTTTATCTACGATGCCACATGGATACTAATGTAAATAATCATATTCAGAGAAATTATTTTTCAACTTACCTAAAGGATTGGCCCTTGTACCACGCCTTGGCTTATCAGATTTCTCGTCACTGGAACCATGAGTAGATTGTATGTCACTGTCGGATGTAGTCGTTGATTTATCTTCACTTCCATCATCAAGAAAATCCCTCAATGACCCCTCAGAATCGCTCGCTTCCAAACGTTTCTTTTCATTCAGTTTTTCCACTTTCTCTGCATTCATACGCAAAACGATAGGGTGAGTCCATATTCGTTGAAGTGATTGGAAATCAGCGAATAAGGAAGTTCCTGCACCAACCTTTTTCCTATAAAATATTATAAGAACGCATATATATTGTTGGCAGACGAAATTTTGAGTGGATCTTTCAGTAGCGGGCGAGCACTGTTAGTGCGAGAGGGTAAAGAAACTTACCTTGAAAAATTATCCAAGTAGTACTCGTACAACTTGATTTGTATATCTGCCAATCTGACAGTGATCACATATTCTTGTTTCGGTGGTAGAAACGGTGTTAAGACAGAGTAGTCAAACCTTTGAACACTTCCCTCCAACATTTTGTGTAGCACGTGAGCGCGTTTTTTCATTAATTTCACGTCATATTCAGTTGAATCGTCAAATTGCCCGTTTGTTATAGGATTGACAAATCTATTCAAAAACTCTTTCTTTGTGCCAAGAAGATTCGGTTTCACAAACTGAACCATGCAGTGGTCTGCAATAAAGAAGCATTTAAAAAAATTTCTTGGGTCCTGAGTAACACTACCAGTACTTGTAAAATTTTTACATGTGTTGACAGAGAGCGATGCTGACAATTACTATAAAAACATTATTCCATATGAAATATTAGCAGATGCTTACATTCAACCAAATTATTCTGCAATGGTGTACCGGTAAGAACAATTCGTCGAAGAGTCTTAACTTTCCTCATAGCCTTACTCAAAGCTGTGTCCTCATTTTTGAGTAAATGACCTTCGTCGCAAACAATTAGATCAGGTCCGGGATCAACCAGACACTTTAAAATTCCCTCATGCATACTCTTGCGCATTTTCTTTGCTTTTTGGTTGCTCAAAATTCTGAACATTTCATATCCGAGAATTATTACACCTCCAGTACGTTGCCACTTTTCTAATTGACATCTTCTCTCAAAGTGTTTCTTCATTCTAAAAAGCGGAATAGGGGCTGGTTAACATAGAGATCATGGACATTTCGATGTTCATACTTACTTGGTCATCTCGTAGACCCTGACATCTTGGTCATTATTGATATCACCCAACCATTTTTTGAATTCGTTAACCCAATTCAAAACAGTGCTCAGTGGGCAGATCACCATAATTGTTTTGATACCAGTTTCGGGATGTGTGAGTAGAGTGTGAGCAAGGGTCACAACTTGGAAAGTCTTTCCTAATCCCATGCAATGGGCAACAATGCAGCCTGAACCCTTGGTAGACTTTGTCCGTTCTAAAGATTCAAAACATGCGTCCCACATGAACTTAATACCCTGCGCCTGATGTGGTTTCAAACGCTTGACAAGATCTTCATGTACGCTGATCAACTCTTTCTTTGTTTCTTCATCAAAGTCGAGTACCAATTTATCTACCTTTGCTTCACGAGCTAACTTTATTTCATACATCTCGTTATACTGAAAAGTAATTAAAAAAATTTGGGAGCACTAAATAAAGTAGACATGGAAAAACTAAGTCAACTTTAAAATCGATGGAAATTGTCAAATGTACTAATGAATAAAGTATTTGATATATAACTTAATGTGTACGAAAGTAGTAATGAATAATTGTACTTGGACATCTATCAACTAGAATCATCGATCAAATTGAAAGTTTTTTTTTTTTTTTAAAACTAAAATACTGTGACTTTTCTATTAAAAATGAATCCATATTAAATTGTATCGGACAGATTACCAGCTTGAATACCATTAGTCATAAGTACTTTACATTAGAATTTGGAACATAATTTTTGCAATAACTGCACCATATATCGTTCTGTAAACGCTCTTGGCGAGTAGGGAGAGTCAACAGAAGAAGAATGCCAGGTCTGCATGGCTGATAGCTTCTTGTACAATGTGTATGGTAGCACATGCATACCTGGATCACTCTGAAGTCGATGTATCAGACTGTGCTTGTAAATAGAAGTTGAAAAATATTAAGAGTACACTTCATTGGCGTTTTCCAAAATGGAACAAAAAAAGTTGAACAGTTGTATTGCGGAATATCGGAATATTGTGAAATTTTCACTATTCTTTGATATAAATATTGAAATTGGTATTGCAAACTTACCAATTTTTGACGTTCTGCTATACGTTTCAATCTTTCCTCTTCTTCTTTACCCGCAATTTTCGTGACATCTGCCACCTGTTTGTCCTTTAAAACCTTTCGAATATTTTTTCTATGAAACTTTCCTTGTGTATCTTGCGAGTTTGTAGGCATGTCGCTATCACTGTCAGAATCCATTTTCTTTATACGTTTCCTTTTTTGCTTAGTTCTGATGGAAGATATAAAATAGCGTAAATTTTACATTCATATCAAACAACTACTCTAAACAAGGATAATAAAGTGCGAACTGCAAACAGAATTGAACTTTACATCATTCAAATAATAGTAACTCAACGGCAATAATGAGTAGCTAGACATATATGTTCAATCAATGTTAATATGGCTCAAGGATTACGGTTTTTCATCCTGTTCAGATTCTGAATCTGAGTCAGAGTTTCGCGTATTCCTTTTAGTAAATCTTTTTTTTCTCAGCTGGGCAAACATTAGGTCTGAATCTTCAGATTCAGACCCTGATTTCTTCTTTTTTGCAGCGGTATCGTCTCCGTCATCGTCGCTCAGATCTGTTAATTTAACGGAATCTGAATCTGACCCCAACATTCTTCGTTTTGGTCTCTTTTTACGCTGAGTGATATTCTCTACTTCTGTATCCCTAAAAAAAAAATACGCATACATGGATTCATCAATTTAATTAAAGAAGGAACTTTAAAAAGATGAAGTTACCCTCGTTTGCAACCAAAGACGAATAACTGCACAAATACATTCGAACGAAATATTTTCATTAATTTTACAGGCCATACGATATACAGGGTCACTTATTCAGTGAAACGTATATAATTTTTGAACTACTGGTAAATTCGAAAAATTAACGACGGAGCCAGGAATCGAACCTGGTATCTAGCGATGCTTTACCGGAGCCTTACTCCACTAGACCACCTAGCCGCCCTGACTCTGATGTCGTTAATTCCTCTCATCACCAGTAAGTTCAAATTTGTTTTCTTGTGCTGTAATAGTATGTGTGAATATAGAAAGTGTTCTTCCTCTTCGAGACACAAATTTGTAAGAATGTCTGTAAGTGTTTACATTTTGGAATCTTACGCCTCTTGGTGCGAAGCTCGTAAGACAGTCAATGACCGTCTAATATTGAAATGCGGATATGCATCATCAATATTAACTTTTTTTTTTTTTCAAAATGTAAACACTTACAGACATTCTTACAAATTTGTGTCTCGAAGAGGAAGAACACTTTCTATATTCACACTCACTTATTCAGTGTTGAATACCGAGTGGGACTGATGCAGCCATTCTACCTGGCGCCCGCATAAGTAGCTCTATCTCTCTCTCTCTCTCTCACTCGGGCCTCGTATTCAGCAAAGATTGAATGACCTTGTATATCACAAATGACATTCCATTTAAAAAGTTATACCTCTTTCCATCTTCTTCTTTAAGTTGAGATTTACGCCATTTCCTTTCCTCGCTGCTGCTGTCAGAATCTGTTAATCTCCAATGACGCTTAGCCAACAGATTTTTCATTTTCTGTAAACATATATTGCTTTTGCAAGTTGCGTGTGAAATACAAATTGTCAGGTTGAACGAAATTATCGAACAGAGTTAACGGAATACTAATGTACAGTAAAAGTTCAGTTATACGTTTTTCAAAGGATATAGTAATATAGACGTAGAAGTGATAATAACCTTGAAATGAAATACATAAATATTCCAAACCTTCATGATTGAAAAATAAAAAATGTATGATTTTCAGTGGTTTTACAGGTATCATCTTGTCATTTTATTCATGCTATCAAAATCGACTAATATTATCAATTAGAGCATTACATCGCAGCGGATGCTAGGTGAACCCTTCGAGAACATACTGAGCCATTCTGACCCATACCTTTTCTTCTAAAACATTAATTTGTCAAAAGTTTCTTTTTTTTACTGATTTTTGTCATACGTATGACTTATATTTATACTTCTAAACTTCACTATCACATTCTACTATAGTGAAAGTATACCCCTGAATGTTTTCAAGTAGATCGAACTCGTACATTTGAAAAATTAACACATCAAAAGTGGGACAGGGTCATTTTGATCCAGACTGTTTTGCATGATTCAAAAATAGGCGTGTTCTTGTAGAGTAAAAGTTAATCTAGTGATGGTAAGTAAAGATCATCTTTCCGTAATGAAGCACTGACTTGATCTTGTCAGAACGTGCTTGGGATAGCATTAAGCATACAGGTCAAGATGCGCCATTCAGCGGTAGAGATATACACGAAACATCAAAACGCGCACGCTAACTTGCGGCAGGCAAGTCAAACATCAAATCGAAAGATATAGGTATTACTGAGGTTTCTTGGTAGTTTGATCTAGGCTTTGGTATTTTGTAACATTTCATCCGCTTTACCCATATGAATTGTCAGCAGATGTAATTGTGTATTGTATGCATGGAATGCCTGAAAGAATTGACTTACTTTTTGTTCACGTTTTCTTTCGCTGTCGGAATTATCAGTGTCTTGTGAGTCAGCATTTTCTTCGTTAGTTGTATTCTTGTTGCCCTTCTCTGCATCGGATTCATTCTTATGGTCGCTCCCTGAATTTGCGGATTCTTCTACAAAGATAAACAATCTCTTGTATTTCATAAAGCATTGTATTTTATGTTACTTTGCGATACTCCTGATCAATGGTAGTGCTGGTAATGCAATAGAGTCCCCTGCTTTAACGACTACTGTATTTATTAGCTCATATTTATAAATAATTATTACATATATTAACGAATATGTAAAACGGAACTTCAACGTAAGTTACACAGATGTCACATTTATAACGTCTTCAGCTTGCACTCTTCCGCGTTGTTCTGCTCTGTTCTACTGCACTGGAACAGTAATTACACATGTAAAATACACGTAAAATTACTGTACCGGTACAGCAGAACAGAGGCTAGCTGAGCGAAGCAATGCAAGCTGAAAACGCTAATAGTAATGGCAAAATCAATATACTTACCACCGTCTGTTTTGTCCTTCTTTTTTTTGTCCTTTTTTGTCGTGTGTATTCTGTCATTATCCTTCACTATCTTCTCTTCTTCACTTTCCACATTAGCAAGTATCTCTGCGAAACAATTTGTTGCAGAAATATATTTGTTCTCTGGTTGAAATGCTTACATTACAATAATTGGAAGCGATAAAAATCAAACAAGTTTTTCATCAATGCTCATGAATTGTAATTTAAAGAGTAAAATTGACTCTCATTTGGAGTACAAGTAAATTTATTCATGACGACAACTCACCATGTTCAGAATCCGAACTCTGGATTAGGCGATCTTTGGCCAATTCGTTAGCCCTTGCCAAGGACTCGTCTTCTGTATTAGTATTCAGAATGACATTATTTTCATCAGACTCATTCTCGGAGAAGTTAATGACGTTTTCACCATTTTTAACTTTTTCCAAGTGATCCATCAGGGTTTCTTCCTTCTCCTGTATCTGGTTACATTTTGTTTTCTTCGCACGTCCCTTTGCCGATGATTTCGAGTTAGACGATTCGCTCGAGCTTGAGCTGTCGCTTTGGTTGCATGCGCCTCTTTTACGTTTCTTGATATTATCCACATCAATCAAGCTGTATGGGGCAAATTATGACAACTTTTTAAGTAATACAGTCAACTAAGGAACTAAGTGGGTATAAAAGTGGCTTTGAAATATTAAAAGACAATTACAGGTTCTGTACAAGCTGTCAGGAACAACTGATTTGGCTAATATGTAGACATTGATTAGCATAGATCATTCTTTGTAAGCTTTGTTTATCTAAAAGATGATTGCTAGTTTGGTTAAGATAGAGTAGAAATTCAACCTCGATTTGCAAATCACTGTTAGTATAAATAATTATACGAAATAATTGCGTATTACTTAAGACTAATACCACTGTTATCACTACAGCAAACCAGCTGAAGCTATCTCTCAATGATTATTACGAGAATTGGCATTATCAGAGTATCATAGAGAACACCTAATCTTCCAAATTTCTATCTTTAGACACCAGAAACTATAAGCGTAATTTTATTCTGAGGATCTGAAGTAAGAAGATAAAATAATGATCGAGATATTCTGCTTACGTATATGTGAATACCTTTTGAATTCCTGCCATTCTTGATGTTCCTTAGATTTACCAAGCAATTGCGTGAATTGCTCCAAGACTTTATTTTTTAATCTTCGAATTACGACTTGGCATGACATTTGTAATTTTTTGTCCCTCAGATAATAATAATTTTTTTCAATGCAAAATTTTTGTTTCTTAATTTTTGTACAGGTTGAATTTGTGCGGTCATCTTTGTAAATGGAGTTTGAATAGATTTCGTCCTGTTTTTCAGAAGACGGAGAATTTAAGTCATCCAAAGATGGAGACATAACTAATGCAATGTTATCATCGGAGTTTGTGGAACTGGAGTCAGATGACAATAAGAGTCGACTTTTAGCAAGATTATTCAACATGACAATATCAAGATCTTCATTCTCTAATTGAGGGCTATTCGACCTTCGATACTTGTTTTTTTTAATTGCAGTTACTCCATCATCTGTAGAATCTCGTTTCTCCGAGTAATTATTCCCATCTGAATTTAATCTCAAATCATGATCATCTGACTTTGAAGAAAGAGATGTACTGTCATCGAACTGTTCCGAGTCAGATTCCAGAATCTTTTTCTTAATCGCCTCTTCCGAATCGTTAACTGCTGCAGTCTGATCAAGTTCAGAAGGTATATCGTGCTTCAGGGATTCGATGTTTTCTTGTTCGACTTTATCAGAAACTTCATCAGACTCGTGTTCTACATTATTTGGTAATGGAATATTTGAGTCAACTCGATCAATCTCTTTATTCTCAAGTTGTTGTTGGACTTTTTCCAATGTACCAGATTCAGAATCTAAGTGTCGCAAACCATTGTTTTTTTCTTCATCATTTTCGTTCTGCCTCAATTCTCTCCCAGACAAATTTTCATTTATATTCGCATCAGCAATTTCATCAATTTCTGGTGTAACCATTTCAATAGAAGGTAACTCTTTAGGAGAATGAGCTGCTTGAGATAATGCAACTTTGTTATCATTTTCAACTTCCATTATAGTTTTGTTTTCACTTTCTTGAAGGTCGCTCATCTTTGCTAAAGAATCTGATTTACTTGCAACATGATTTGTATCTTGAGTGAAGACAAGTTCAGTCTCGCAATCGGACATATCATGCATATCTGTATTAGTATTCCTAGATGAATCGTGAATTAATGTTTCTGGCTCATAATCGAACAATTCTAGTGTAGTATCGCCGTCATCTGATTGTACGGCATCAGAACTATTCGCTTCCATTGTCGATTCATTTTCTTTACAGTGATCAGGCGATGTCATATCATTAAAATTGTCTTCAACTGATGAGTCTAATTGTTTGGTATTCTTATTACAAACTTCAACCAACGGCTGTTGTGAACCACCTTTTTGTACTGAATAGTTAATAAGTTTCTCTTTGTTACCTTGTTCTCGATTTTCTGACAAGACCGAGATATTGTTGAATATGTCGACAGATTGCAAAGATTCTTGTTGAATGCTAGGTGAAATTGCTACATTGTGTATTCCACTTTCATCAGAATTCAATTCGGCTGATTCGGTTATTTTGTTTTCAGATGTATTTGGTGATCGAGATTCTATCAAGCTTTCCATAAATATGGATTTTTTAGGTTTTTTGGCTGAAGCTCTATTTTCATCTTCTGAAAATATTTCGTTGCTGTCACATTCTGATATTACATCACAGTCTAGAGAATTTGGAAGTGTGTCGTTATTAACATTTCCATTTATATTCTCCACAACTTTAGCATTCACAGGATTTTGCATATCTTGTTCACTATTTGTCAAACTCTCGCAATCAGATTGTTTGTCAGAAACCGTAGATTTTCCTTTGACATTAGAAGACGATATATCACCCTTGGTGATATTTTTATGATTATCAGCAGGTTGTTGAGGCAACTCCGATAAAGTATGAACAGACTTATTGAAGGTGCTCAAATTTTCAACATCCAACTCATCTGAGCTCTGGCTCGTATCATCCACTGCCCCACCCGATTCAGAACATTCAATAATTTTGGAATTTCTACTAGCTTTTAAAACATTTATTTGTTTCGATGGCGAATCCTCTTCACTGCCTGTGGCAGCATTGGAATGATCCATATTCAATAGAATACTGCTCACGTTACAAGTATTACACCATGTACTATAAAATTCCATGAATTCTTCTACCCTACGACTCAATTCTCTCTGACAGCGGCTTACCGTTAATGCACATTTTAGTACAGTCTTTGAAACAGCTGACACTACTGTGAAATTGTTATTCAATTGCGTCTCAGAAATTTTACGAGCACCTACATGTAACGCTGCACCAAGTTTGTCCATTTCATCTATGAAGCTGTTTATGTGAGCTCTGATTACTCGTGCCTGACTCTTATTCACATATTCCTTGGTATTTGCAACTTTTGCATAGGTATGTTTCATGGATGCTTTTTTCATTCCCAAAAGTCGATTCTCATGACCTAATAAAAACGAAGTTTTTGATTTTTTTAATGCAGACGTATTTGTATTAGATTCTTGCTCTGATTTGTTATCCAAAAGTCGATCTGCCTCACTTTTTCTACATACCGATGTAGAAACTTTGCTGGCAATCTCAGCATTTTCGGAATCTCCTGTACAGTCGTTTTCAGAATCGAAGTACTGTTTACTTGGCCTAGTACATTCGCTGAAACTGTTCATATTTCTAGCAGTTTCACAAATTTTCGTCTTACTCCACCTAATTTTCTTTTCACTAATACTTGAGCATGAATCCTCAGAAGGGAACCTATCATGCTTACTATTTGAACCTTTTGGCTTGATAGATGCTAATTCAGTCGGTTTTATCACAGCTTCAAATTTATCGTAGAGTCGTTTTGAACTTACTATAGAATTTGGATTTACAATATTATTTGACTTTTTCTCACGAATATTCAAATCCTGGTTTCTTGAATTTTCATCCAAAACTTTTGAATTGTTTTGTCTCGAAGACTTGACAAATTCATTAGCCGACTCATGACCACTGGACTCTGAATAAAGTGATGGATTCCTCGAATTTCGTTCAGGTTTCGTAATTCTAGGCTGTTTCTGGGCCAGTTGACCCTTTTCTTTATTGCGATGGGAATAGCTGGACGTCGTGTTATTATGCTTAGTTTGATGTTGAGATTTTACTCTCGACAATTTATTTTTAAACCTAGAGTTGACATGAGTTTTCTGTCGTTTTTCTTCTTCCTCAAAATCAGTAGTTTCTTCATCACTGGAGAGTGATTTCATATGTTCTCTGTGTGTTTTAGTATATTTTTTATCTAACATAGCCTTTGTGTTATCGCCAGGCTTACGATATCTATTTTGTACATTTGAATTTTCATTGTTGGAGGAATCATCTGAACTGTTACAGATTCTTGCAAGGTTCTTCACCAGTTCATTCGTCTTAATAAAGCTACGTCTGTATCTCATATTACGATGTTTGGTCAATTTAGAGTTCTGAAAATCATTATTTAAATCCTCAGATAGGCTGTGGTCGGCATCTGATTTGGAGACCTCACCTCTAGTTGGCTTTTTATTGTGCTTCCTCCGTTTTCTGAAACACAGAAGTTCCAATCCTGTGTTACATTTGCATCTTTTCTCAGCTCCATTAGGAGACTAAATTTTTCAAATTTATGAAAACTTTCACTTTCCTCAAAAATTCTTCCCACTTTCTTGCTTTTGTATTATTATCTATCAGCTGGCTTTGAGGATTGCAGATTTTTGTAAACTGTTTTCACTGATGAGGATTTGCTCAGAACACTGCCAAAATTATCCAACAACATAAGGAGAGTAATTCAGAAGTTCAAAGGACCAAAGCAAGAAAACGAGAATCATGCACCAGTGCAACTAATTTTATGCCAGGGAAGGTTGTTTGCTATATAGGGTATTGATAAAAATGATTCGCATGCAATACGAAGACACAAACTAATTTCTAAAACAAGCATCTACTACCATTAGTAATATTAAGTAAAACTAATTTTTTTAAATTATTCGAACACTGCGGTTAACAAAGCAATATGCGTTGCATTGCAAAAGATCTAACGCGAACTAATCTTCAAATACTAGTTTCAAGAGGTTTTTCAATTACTAATAAAAATCATCGATGCTGTCATCTGCGATGAATGGCACCCAAAATTTACCTTTAACAAGTGAAATACAAGAAGGTAACATTCTTACAAGTTTGTCTTAAACCATTATGAATCCGTCATAGTCAAAGTCAGCGAATGGTGTGGTTTTTAAGCACCGATTGAAGTGTAGCACAAGGTCAAGGACGAGCAAATGTGTTTGATGTAATATTGGTATCCATTCTTATGTAAGGTTTGATGAACCAACCGAAACTGAATTGCTTAATCCATCTTCGAATGTAAAAACGGAATTATACCAGCCACATGCTTTCAACTAGTACACGCTGATCGTGAAGTGAATCACAGAATGCAGTAAAACTTACTATACTTTGCCCTTTGATGAGTAAAAATAATGCTTTCAGGCATTAAAATATAATACACATCAAGATTCATGGCGGTGAATCACCGTCAAGTACATATAATTTCAAAAAACTCACCTAGAATTTTCTCGGACAATGACCTCGCAGACAGCTCTCACTTCCCAAAGAGGCTTACAGTTACAGCGAAGACATTTCCAGTTATCTGCTTGAACTTCAGGCGAATTTTTTCCAACGTATCGTTCTATACAGTCCTAAAATCAGGTGACGCAAAGTGGTGAAATCAATTTTAAACTATGCTTCTATTAAAAATACTTAGTAAAATAATTGAAGTTTGCAATCAGCAGTTGAATGTTCTGATTCCTGTGATCCTACAATTAAATGGCAGTATGAAATAATGAGGTGAGTTGACTTACGTTGCATTCAATATATTTGACAAGAATGAGTCATTTTGACGTGCAGTCATCAAGCAGAGCATCGACGACATATTGCAGAAATAGAAAAATTCGTTTCCAAAATTAAATTGACAAAACTAAAAATGCACAGCATGTTATTTCAGAAAACGTCTTCTAGACTTACTGCATAAAATTGTACCGCCATTTAACTGCTGCAATGCTTTGTTACAAATAAGGATAATAGTACGTACATGACAAAAGCCATAGGGACATGGCTTGTTCCCACAAATATATAGCGCACCACCATTTCCGCACATGCGACAGTACTTGTCGTCACCATCTTCGTCCATACTAAAATCACCGTCGCCATAGAAGTTGCTGCATGTCTGTAACAAATTTAATAGCAAGAGTTGTGAATCACAGATACAAGATTCCAGAAAACTTGTCAACAAATCATCTATTGTGCATATGATTCTTGATTATTTCAGAAATTATCTTAGTTTCAAATGTATGTCTATTTTTTTTTCTCAGCCTTAAGTATCACCTTCTAAATTAAAAATCTTGGCTCAAGGCAAGTTTAGTAGGTATTAACTGGTAAATTTCCAAACATTAACACTTTCCTCACAATCTTCTGTAATTAATGACTTATATGTACTTACAGGCAAATTTCAACATACCTTGCACTGTAACGTCGTCATCAGCGGGTGGATA
Organism: Neodiprion virginianus; assembly: GCF_021901495.1. Taxonomy (NCBI): domain Eukaryota; kingdom Metazoa; phylum Arthropoda; class Insecta; order Hymenoptera; family Diprionidae; genus Neodiprion; species Neodiprion virginianus. Next base: position 2,923,802 of record NC_060882.1, read on the forward strand.
AACAGGCCACCTGGCTTGTCGAATTTCCCACTGAGATCTGTTCCACATGTTGCACAAATAAGCTGCTTACGTTCAATCGATTTAGAATCTGAAATGATCGAACATGAGCATCGGAATCGTAAATTGACAAGCACAACAATTTCTATTAGACCTATTGTTGGCCAATTAAGTTAATTTTGCAATAAGGATTGATTTATGGACATCAGGTAAGAAGGTGACAATAAATTGAATCTGATTATCATGACAATTGTATTTCGGTAAAACATTCTCATTTAATTATTGTATTAGCTTTGAAAAAAAGTCTCGTAAATACTTGCTAAACGTGATATATATTCATAATAATTGTTTAGAATTTTTGAATGGAATCATGACAAGGCAAGCGGCAATATGACAATAAAGACGGACAATAATTTTCTTTGGACCCTCAAGTGCAATAATATCTATAAACCGACATGTACGATGTCTAAACCTTCGCGATGCATCCCCCAATATTAACGACCGTCCGTTCGAACGTTGAGAATAAGGTCACGTACCTTTGTAATTCTCGGCACGGTAGTCCGACTCCAGATCTGTCACGTCGATAGGCATTTAAGAACGGTAAGATAAAAAAAATCGATAGAAATCTGTAGAAAGTTAGTTGTTCGAAATCAATTGGTAATGAGAGAAGAATCGGCCAGCGAGTGAAAGTACTCGCGTCAAGCTTGTAAAGTCACGGATTTGACGTTTCAATACGTTTAAACATTTAACCGAATGCAAAATTCAGATATTTAGTAACGTTTCACCGGGTCCGACGCGTAAAATTACAGTACAGCCATATTATCTGGGTTTTCCGTTTTCAGAAATTTGACCCATGCTCTTAAGGCTGAAGAGATAATTCGCGCGCGGTTCTTCTGCGCTTGTAAGTTGTCTGTGGTTCTACGTAGTACGCCGTTCTTGTCCCACGACTCTCAGCGCAAGCTGCACAAGTCACAGCCATGCGCAGAGTATACATAGGCTGGCCACAGACATGATGTTGTAGTAGAAAATAAGGTGTGCTCCTGCGCAGCCATCTTCAAGAACCAATCGTGTGCCCCGACCGTATGACGGCCATCTTGGACTTTTAACCAATCGTATTCGAGATCCTTTCCCTGCCGGCAAAATTTCGTGACCAGTAGTCAACGGGTAAATGGATGTGGTTCCGATAAGCAGTGTTAACGATCCAGTAGCTTTTTTTTTAATGGGAATCTGTTATCATGCAATCCCGTAAGACACACGAAATCCCACTAGGGTAACAGTCTTTAACAGTCTGCAGTTAATTGCAGTATTTGCAATCAACGGGTCGGCGCAGAACAGGACGAAAATGTATGCGACCAAGGAGCACGCCTTATTTTCTTACAATATTTCCCAGTACTACTTCGTTTCCATTATTCCAACTTGAAATTCACCATTCCTAAGAGCGCGTACACCAAGAAGTCAAAGGGCGGTAGCAGAAGCTGGCTCGTTTACGCAAGGGTGCTGAATAGAGTTGGATTCGGATTAGAATTAGGCTTGCGTTTGCGAACCGAATGTTCATACAACTGCTCTCAATTTGAATGAAGAGGTGTAAATTACAATATATTATTTAAATAAAATTTGTGAAGAGTATTTTCTATTGCATCAAAATCTAGCCCGTCTTCGAGTCGACTGTAACCGGATGTAAATGCGCTCGTCGACACGCTAATATACCCCTATAACATGCTTTCCTAAATTCCAATGTCACAGGAAGAGCAATGTGGACTGTAAACACAATGATAGTGTCAAAGATAACATTACCACGTGGCAAAGAATATTAATGTGTTTACCATACGCTATTATTGCACCTTTATTTTTGAACATACACGCGTACCGATAAAAATGTCATACAATACATACTCTTAAAGTTAACAATAATGTTTTCATACAATATGAATAGTAAATCGACGTTACATTTTCGTAACGGTTCGATAAAATCTGGATAAAATCAGTACTTTTGTCACGATAACGAGTTACAAATTTTTAAATACAGGTTACAAGAATTTTTAAATACGACAAATTGCTGATATTTAATCACTTTTGAAAGTTAAGCTGTACTCTCTTGAAAATATTCTGTTAAAAGTAGACAAAAGCATATAAACGCATACAAATGTATAGCGTTTCGATCTGCTTCAGATTATGTCCACATAGTTTTGTAAATTTTTTCTATACGCTTCCACCTGACACTGGTGTAATTTTTTTTAATAGGATCGAAGATACAGTTGATTTTAAAGAAACGCTACTCACAAAAGTATTAGCTGCATAAATATGCTTATTAGGTACTTGATGTACAACTCTTATCTTGTCTTATATTTAACCATTCATCCATGTAAAAGAAATCCACTATACTACATGATAGTGTCGAGTTACAAGCCTACAGTATATTTAATATTAATTGATGCAGGTTTGCGCCAATGATGTCACGTTGAGAACGTGTCGCAGGAACCATCTTGACCATTATTCCTAATTACGAAAAGTTATGAGATTAAGAGGTCAGCCTCAACAATGTCAATGTTGATAGTCACATTCAATTGTTGCCTGCGGGAGTTTGTGCCGGTTTCAATTAAGAATACAGTTACCACACCCGAAAGTGAAGTTAGGATGGCACCATAACTTTACAAAAAAAAAAAGAAAGCAAATCGAATGGGATACGTACTGAAAAAAAAAAAACTATAAAAATTCCTTATTTTACAAGACCCTAAGACCCTCAACCTGTTGTCAATAGTCAAAGATCTTTACACACCACAGTATAATACTTTGAACATTAACCAGCTTTTAGAGTATACTACAATAATTCATTTACATGCATACCTGTAGATCGTATTTGTTATTATCATTTATAGAATCTCCAATAGAGCATCAGTTCATTTATTTAGTGCCAACACATATGTCTATGTATCTGTCCTGACCATTCAAAAATTAGACAAAATAGTCAATCATATGATCCTGATGTAACATTTCATAGCCAAATTTGTTCAATCCTTTATACTATTTTGCCTTTGTGGGATATGTCCAATTGAAATTAGATGTATTTGGAGGAAAATTAGATTTATTTGCTATGCGTTGGATCCGTTGCTGTATTCAGGAGACTTTGAATTAATAGTAAGGTGTCAAATAATTAAGTCTATCCATCGTATTGTATTCTCTAATTTCTAAAGAATCAGCCGTGAGATTCTTTTTTAACAGTCTGTACTGGCGATTGATCCTCATCGCTTTCAGGATAGTCACTCGAATTAATCCTAATGTTGGCCTTAATGTCAGTCTTAAAGTTTAATTGTTGGAGAGTAACTTCATCATGGAACATTTGATTGGTGAATTGAAAGTTACTTCCACTTCCAGTCTTAGTGTTTGGATTGAAATTGCTGCCGTGAATCTCATTGAAATGTTTGTAGAGGGCCAAGGTTGTATTGAATTCCAATTCACACCCGAGAACCTTGCACCTGCCGAGTCAACACGAAATCAATGGGGGGATTCTAATCGAAATACTGTAAAAGTCTCGTGTAAAGTGCATCATTTAAGAACCTTACCGAAATATTTCAAGGCTCTTGGAAGTCGGAACCACGGGGGGCTTAGCATTAGCGTGATTATCCTGGTAATGTTTCCATAGAGCAGTGACATTGGTCACTTCAGCACCACATCCAGGCATTTTGCACCTAAAGTATCGTAATACAATCAATACGTATATAATTATTTTTAGCATTCAAAACTGAAGTATAGAACATGCAGGTGATTGTATAACATACACCAAGCATTGACAAGACAATTACCTACAGAGACCTTGCATGAAACTAGCGTCAGCATCTATAATAGGCATACCTTGATCAACTGAAAGTTGATGAACCCTGTGATAGGATGGGTGTATCTTTCTTATCGAACGGTCAGAGCAGGTAAAGTTCATTAGCCAATCATGGATAAATGCTTTCCTATCAGTTGAGGTACTATTTACTGCAAGGCATTGCCATTTGTCTACATGCATGGTCTCTATAGATACATTAGTAATGCTCATTGCCAGAAACTTACAAGAAGAAGCTAACGGTGGAGGCTCTTCCAGACCGGGGTTTTAGTGGCTTGGTAGGTTTCACGTTGGTGGTACTAATGGCTAACTTGTGACTGTCTTGATGGTGTCGATAATGTGAAATATATTTGTACATCTTTCCGCAACCAGATATCTCACATTTATAAGATTCCTGTTTATTTCGTGACATTCTTTGCTTCTTTGGCATATACTCTTCGTCCTCTGAACAATTACTATTTGTTTCGGTAATACTTTCTTCTATTGTTTGTGAGTCGCACTCAAACCCACTTCGAAAAACTTTCTCCAAATTACCCAAGTCTATTCTGTGGCATTGAGAATATGGCTGCACCGAAGATATATCACTCTTTGAGTTTTTTGTGATTGTTACTTCTTTGCTGACGAATACAACATTTTTATCCAAAGAATTTCCCGCATCTGAAACATCGTCTGCATTTGAGGTGAGGGTATCGTATTTGGTCAAGAAATTTTCCTTAGCTATAGAGAGTTCTTCGGTCTTGAAAAACTTGGAATCATCCTGGAAACTTGATTCAGTTCTACACGAAAATTCCCCTAATTTTAATGGAAAATCTAATTTTTTGACAGGAGACTTGTATTCGTTTAAACTTGAAGTATATTTGAGATTTTCATCGCACTCCAACGACCCACTCTCTTCACGATTTTCTGCAGCATTTGTTGATACACTAATATTTTCCAGAGTGAATTCAAAGGTTGGTTGACCATCAACATTTTGTAGGTCACCCTTCACACTTTTGTTGCAAGCCTCTTCTTCATTCTTGGAAACTTCATCATCTACCATACCTTCCGGTCCCTCGAGACATATAATTTCGGGTTCGATTGGTAATGTTGGCAGTTGCCTATGACAGGAATCAATATGCTCTTCCAAATTGTTGCTGGTCGCATGAAGGGAATTGCAGCTGGTATAAGGGCAAGCAAAGACATGTGTTTCATTGTTGTGCCATTCCTGGTAATGACGCCACATACTTCCAGGATCGGATAATTCCTCTCCACATCCTGGTTCACGACAACTAAATGAGCAGATTGAAAACAGTTATCAGCCTCTTTTAACAACCATCCAACAAGTGATTTCACTCTTGAATGAAACTTCACTTAAAAAAAAAAAAATAAATAAATAAATGATAACCGTACGATGCATGATTAGTTTTCACAAATTTCTATTACCATCCCATGAAATTGTGACAATTGAGAGTGAGCAGATGCTAGATCAAGGTGTTACACTCACATGAATTTTATCTTCAAAGCTTCTAAAGCCTCGTGAGTTCGATATTCATCCCGATTGGTAAATACTTTTCCGCAACCATTTTGCTTGCACGTGTAAACATCCTGTAAATATTGATTTCAACGAGATAGGTCAAAATTTAAACACAATTTATTTATCACATTAATCTTAAAAAGAAAGCTATTAATGAATTCCTGTAGAAGAGAAGATGATGCTACAACGAGCATGCTACCCGTTTCAAAAGGGAGGTGAAAGCATTGTATTTTTCTATTCAAATATCAGCAGCCAAGCAAATTGTTTTTATTTAGAGGTCAATGAACCCTGGTGTGAACTTTGCATACCTTTTTCGGTGCTATATTTTCTATTGTTTGATTTCTTGAGACAAACCGGATAACACTGACTTCTGTTGGTCTGTCACAGGTCTCCGTACCTTGCCCCATCGTATTCAACGCCTTGATAAAGAATCATAATACATAGGTAGATAACAAACATAACATAACCTAGTATGATACAAGAGACATGGACGGAATGTCGATAGAATATACGTTGTGAAATAACGCGAGCTTAGGACTTTCGGGTATTCGCAATCATTATAATTGCAATATCAGACCAGCACTTACCGATCGGTTTTAAAATTCTTTACTCCGAGCAATTATTTCTTGAATTCCCTTTAACATGATTGTCAATAAAAACAATTTACTCGCGCCGTCGGCAGCACCCACGTACAAATTAGGAAGAAGTTAGAAGACCTGTCTTCGATGTTGTACAAGACTGGGATACGATTTGGTTCCAACATGCTGCTGCCGAAACCACTACCCACAGCGCTCATGTCGAGTAGAAGATCCCTATTCAAGGGCAGAGTGTCCTCTCTGATGCGGTCTTTGTGAACCTGGGCGAGTTTTCTATCTTAATTCTTACTCTAGCGAGGAAGACAGCTATGGTCTCGTAAATTGTACAATTCTAATATTGGCCACATGAATCACGATATCTAAGGGGTGCCGGTTTTTTTGAACAAGTGGCATCCCAAAGTATTGCCATACATAACCTTATTTCGAGGCTTTTCATGTACGAGTAGGCATTAAGTCCGTGGTAGGCATAGTGAAAACACTTTTTTTCAATTATCTATCTTCGTCTCAAATTGTCTATCCGTTCTAGTAACAGGCCATATCCTATTGAAGGATGATAGTCAAAAGAACAATGGGTACGAAGGTAAATACACTTACATCAACTTTATTATAACAACAAGATGTATTTGAACTTGGCGCCGAATTGATCAACGACTGCACACAGGCAGCTGCGTTACCAGTTTCTCCCACTCTTCTACCAGTCAAACGAAAGCTACGATCACCAAACCTAACGCCATCTAGCTCTAGCCAAAGTCCGCTATTCAATAGTCTGACACGCAGTTCCCCCATAAGGCTGGCTCTCTTTGTGCATTCATGCGCGCGCTCGCGTGTATATGTGTGCGTTGTGATTTGACCGTGTGTCGAATGTATCCTGGCGCAGCTGCATTTGAATCGATTCACGTACGCAGTGTGTTTCGTTTTGTGCTGTATTATCCTTGCTGTTGTACGTGCAAAGTATTCAACCGTCAAGTGATCAGCGCTAACGATTTAAATCACGGACAGTTTCACTCAGTGCGTAACAATAATTATACCATTGTGTCGATTCCTGCTTTCTTAATTCCTTTTATACCGCATTCTTCCAATTTAGGATAGTGTACTGTGTTTATCGTCACGACGCTATATCAGACGCGCCGAGTGCATCACCCTCGATGAGAGCGTCCTGCGAGAAACTTGACAAGTAAATAAATAGTGACTGACCACGATTTTCGTGGTAACCATCTAATTTATTTTTTTTCGACAATCGCGATATTTCAGTTAGTGTGATATTTAGGGCACTTTGACCAGTGCCTGAATTTCAGACAGCGCGTCACCGATCCGTCAACTCCCTATTTTCAACTGGACGTTACAAAGGTGAGAACTTGTAATTATTTATCCGGTGCTCAACTGCACTCTTATTTTTCCACCGCTTACCGCTTTGTTTGCCCAGATATTTATTGTTTGTAATTCATTTCCTGTAGATTATGAATTTGCTTCGTCATATTTCGTATGCATACTTCCAATAGTTATAATAGTTCGCAGAAGAAAACAGTCCAATTGTAATTTATACTTTTGTCCGTATGAGTAAGGATCGTGACTGGAGGATGAGAAATTCAGGGATAATTATTGCAAATTTAGCGGTTATTCGAATACTTGTGCGTGAAACAAATACGATAATAAACCGTGCTATCTTGGGCAGCAAAAATTATTCAGCCAACTTCTAGGACTCTGTTACCAATACAGTATCTCAGACTGTTTATTGAATAATACGCATAGGTCATACACATATTTCTTGACGCCAAAAGCGGGGGTATTTCCTTGTTTAAAGTGTGCGAAAACGGGGATACGAATCTGACCGAGCAACGTTTTAAATCGTATCTTGAACAAACGTATTGCGTCCCTGACTCAGTCATTGCAAATAATGTTTATTGCGAATAATGATGAATAAAATCACGTCGCAACAAAACATGGATGACTGAAATGACCGACTTGTTGAACATTCACCGCTTCTACGATTTCGGTATTTACTTCACTTCCGACAGTGAGTTTGGAAAATGCGCGCAGTCATTCGCGACGACGAGGGAGCTGTGCTTCCGTAAATGAATTAAGGAAAGAAAAAAAAAAACCAAACTCAACAATTTAACAAAAAAAAAAAACAGAGTTCCTCACTTTGTCAGAATTTTTCTTTCCCATTTTGGTAGGTATTAAAAACAAAAAAATTTTGTAAAAAAAATTCTAGAAACGTAATATCGTGTTGCGAATGTAAGCGTCCTGTGCTGCTAGGACCCATGGTGTAAGGGACCCTGTCTTTGGACGTGTATAACACGCCTGAACGGATCGATCTCTGCGAGCTGCTCATGGAATCATTGTGTGCGTGGGCATAATACGCGTGAATGTGTTGTGCGTGCACGTGTAACGTCTATCGTTCACAAAGGGTGCACCGCACATCTGGAAAGGACGCGTGCAGGGGATAGCTGGAGTACGAAGTCGGCGATGAAAAGCTTCCGCGCCTCAATCGCCTTGCCTGTGCATAGAGCAATGGTGCATGTATAGTATACTGTGTGAATACCTGTATACCAGCGGAAAATTCCTGCGTTTCAGAAAACTACAACGGTTGATTTTGAGCCTCAGGGACTTGTAGATATACATGGAACATCTTTCGTCGCTGACGGTGATTCGTAGGAACTTTTGTATAACAGTATGTGCTATTAAACTTGCACATTTTCTGGTAATTTAAACCGTTATTGTCACGATAACAACTATTTAATATAAGTTTTTAATAACTGTAAGAAATAAGGTTTTTCTCAATGTAGCCTGTGCGAAATCCGGGAAACGTGCGAGATAATTATTTCAGAATATCTCGTGCTCTTTGGAGAGGAAATTGAGTATTCTTATCTATAAAATTCTGAAATAGCAGCCGGATTATTTTGACCGTATAACTTTGTCGCGCTATAATTTTCGACTGAACAGTACCGAAATTTGACGCGAGTCCAGGTTGGCTGAGCGTTTATACGGAATGTCCCATATCGAACATATAGTACGTAATTCGATTTCGTTGATGTGTCGCCGCAGAATCAAAGATGAGCCAACCCGGGGACGTCAAGACGACGGAAAAGAGCACGGACAAAAAAGAGATCGCTCACGAAGAGGAGGAAAGAGAGAAGATGCTGAACGCGGAGAACACGAGGCAAGACACCCCCGAGACGCAAGAGAACGCCGAGGAGCAACGGCCGAGGAAGAAGATACCAATCGGGGGAATAAAAATGCCAGGATTTTGCCGGACCAAGAGCAAGGAGCCCTGTAAGGTATCGTAAACTGTCGTTTCTACATATTAGGGGCGTACATTGAAGTGTCTCACATCCGCCTTCTGCCTGGTACAACCGAGTACACTTGGAATGACCAAAAATAATCGATTGAAAGATAAAAAAATTTTAACGTTCAAAAACTGTACGAAATAAGAATGTTGAAAAAAAATACCTAGTATATAGTTCGTTCCAAGAAATCTAAAAGAAAGGTTCAAAAGCAATAAAAAGAGGCGAGGATTGGCCGTCGTACGAGTTGGTAGGTATATGGAAATCCCCATAAATAGGATCGACTCTGCTTGTGAATACAAATACGCGGCCAAGTCAAAAAACGCCCGAATGCATGCGTCAAATTCGATCGAGCGTGGTATAATATTGCATCCCCCCTAACTCCCCCGCAAAGAGAATAATTCCAACAACCGTTGACCGACGTGTTTCCTGTATCGCGCCAGGTGCACGAGGGCACTCTACTTTTTTTTCGGGCGTGGGTATTATAGTGTACGTTTCGCCTCGCAAGATGTTATACAGAGTGAGGACGAACAGGTTTAGTTAGATATAGGAATTTCAAGGTGGTTGTAAAAATATATCTAAATGAAAATTCAAATTTTTGAGCGATCAATGTCCAGGTATTATTTCAAAGACAGACTATGCAGTCCAATTGCCTGTCAGATATTACCAGCTGCTCTTCGGTTTCATTTTAGGACACCCTGTATATACCCAGAAACGAAAGGGCTTGTAGTCAGGTATACACCTACAATGAACTAGTCGGTTCGTTTTACCCTGGTCAGTGTCAACCGTATAACGCCATGTGCACTGCAGGTATACTGGCTGCTGCCATGTGCTGCATGGTTTCGTTACGGCCCGTGCAGCATCGGCTTGCAGCCGCCAGAAACCTAGAGCTGCATCAGCAATACATTAATAAATTCATAAAATACGAATAGGAATTTTTATATTTTTTATTTTCTTAACAAACTTTGGAGCATTTTTGTATTCAGTCCTATTATTAGTCAAAAGTGTTGCGTGTAAAGAGTGGCATATATGCGAATGGACAAAATAATAGTAATGTAACGAAATTTTTTAGCGATTTGAAATATATTGGTTGGAATACTTAGAAATATATGCGCAAAATGAACCAGTCCTCATCATTCTCTACACGTCATATTTACAGACGAGACTTTTTCAACAAATTTTGTCATCGTTCTGCAAGAGAATGTTTACCTTTCTTCAGTATTTTCGATTGTCTAGTAGTAGTAAAATGCGGCTATACCGAATAAGAACAACTTTTGCATAGCAAGTAGTGGAAATAGGCGAAAAATCTGTATCCGGCATTGAGGGACCAGTAATGCAAGCGTAAATGATAAAGTGGGTGTCAGTTCGAAAGTAAATTAAATTTTGTAACACATTTTCCGAATGAATACCTATCAGCAAACATTTCAGATTAAAAACAAAACAGCAGAACCGCATCATTTATTCAAAATAAGTTTATAGGCGCATATGAAACTTAGAAAGTACATAAATTTCTACTGGTTCAACCATCAATATTGACTGTCGACGATGCATGCACGCATACTGCCGCTAGTGGCACATTAAATTCTCTGCATTGCACGTACGGAACCACTCCAAGGAATCGGTTGTATAGTTTTGAGTTCAGCAAATAATAGCAGTGTCTGTTACTGGGTGCCATCCGGCGTTACAGAACTCTCCCATATGTAACCGGCATCGTTAGATCCCTAATTTCAAGAGTCTCGGAGAGGTTCCAGACCCTAGCTAAACTTAGACTTTTTTTTATCTTCACTTATCTTTGAATACGTGTACCAGATCCAGAACCCCGAAGAACAGAACGGCAAAGAGGACAATCGCACTCTGCGAGTGCGCCAGACGCAGTGCACTGCATCCTTCGAGGAGTTTCGTTGGATTTTTTTTCTCCGGGCTTCGCACCTGTACTTCGCATTTTTGCATACATTGGAGATATCACTTCGCCTTTGTCTACTAAGAAGGCTTACTGCAGCGTAAAATGTAATTCTTACGTGTAATCACATAGTTACGTGATCTGACAGGTAGACACGCGCGACGATGTGGAATGCGTTCGCTTCACTTGAATTCAAACAGTGATAATATTATTAGCATTATAATTAGTTAATAATTTATAGTTTCAGTTATATTACCACGAGTAAAAGTATCCAAATCCAAGGCCTTGTCGTTCTCCGTCTTGGAGTTGTATATGACCCTTCTGGAACATCTTTCACGGACGATTACACTCTCGATTTCATTTACAACGTAGCGCTGGTACCGGATTCTACCCTCTTCCATATCTATACATTGTAGGTGTAGGATAATTATAGGATAAAGTGATGCAGTATAAATTATTTCCGTCTCCAATAACGGGATCCGCAAAGTCGTAGAACGGCATAAAGACCTTTGGTAAACGCGCAAACTTTTGTTGGTCAGATTGGAAATGGACAGCAGAAAATAAAAATAAAATATTCCTGTCATAGGACGACGAGAGCAAACCCACGGAATCGGTGAACCTGGAAATTCCGAAAAAGAGTACAGACTCGCAGCCGCCAACCTCTGAGAAACCCACGACTCCGGCCAAAGAGGCTAAGGATGCCAAGGATGCCAAGGATGTTAAAGAGGGAAAGGAGAAGGAGGGACGTCGTGGTATACTCGACGCCATACGGCTTCCGCTGGTGTCTGTGTTTCCGCGGAAGAAAAACAATGTGAATACATATTATTCGTATTGATTTGAAACTTTTACCGATTACATTTCCATTCACTAACTGTAAATTCAGGATTTATGCGTTTACAGCCACAATCGGATTAGCGCCGTATCTCGCAATAATGTTACTGGTCTATCCTGTTCATAAATTCGTAGGACTTAACGTCGGGTAATAACCACCTCGTTCAACCACCCGTTATTGAACTATCGCGTTAAAAATTCACCGTACGTTCTAGCAACTACAATATATTGTAATTGTAAACTACACCGATAGTTCGATGGGGCGTCCTTTCACCGCTTCAGGTCAGTGTCTACTCGGTTGAGGCCTTAAAGAACACGCTATGCTTGGAGTACCTAATCCACCCTCATAGTTTGAAGGGCGTTGCTACGCTGTAATATCACGTATACATGCGTTACGTGGGAGTGTTTCATTATTATTATTGTTGTTATTTTTATTTGTACCACACTATGACCCCACCTGCCGGTGACGTGAACTCAAACCCAGTTAGTCAGTCTCCAGTTTCCAGGGCTTCGCGACCGTTTGCAACCGTTTCTGATACCATCAGCAACACAACTTGACACAACACAACCGTACCTAAATATTATATTATTAGCGCAACTGTATACTCTTTCTGATGTACAGACTTGTAGAAGTGTTATTTCATGTACTTTTACGTAATAATATGGGTTTTCACGATCTATAGGAAGGGTGCGACGCAGAACGTGGAAGCACCGGAGTTGCTGGCTTGGCAAGTGTCGAGACACTCGACGAGGGGGTTGCTGTTGGTGAAAAAACAGCCACGAGCAACGACGACGGCATGGAGACGGTACGCCTTGACAAAGATGGTACCGAGCCAGCGGCACCATCGCCGAAACAACACGTTATTCTAGCTTTCTTATCGATGGCGAGAAGGAACTTGTTTGTGACAGGTTCGTTGGAATTAAGGCAGTAACGTTTGATGCGTTGTATTTAATTTGTACGTCTGGTTAAACAACCAACCAATTCCATGAAACTTCTACCAACAGTTGGCACGCTGCTTATTCTTCTCTTGATGATAATAATCTTGGGTATCGCCTGCGCTGGTCCACGTTATGAGCCCACTGCTCTACTGCGTGATTCGCGATTCATTTCGGCTGTTACGTCCTGCGGTCCCGTCGAAGGTGTCCTGGAAGACGGTGCATACGCTTTCCGGGGAATACCGTATGCCATACCACCCGTTGACACTCGTAGATGGTTGCCAGCAGAAAACCTTGAGCGAATCGAAAATTGTTGGACGGGTACTTACGCGGCCCATAACGCCTCGGAGAAGTGCTGGCAGTATGATGCCTCAGGTCGCGCCGACGGCGTCGAGGATTGCCTATATTTGGACGTGTTCACTCCGGACGTGCGCTATCATTCTCCGTTACCTGTCGTCGTGATGATCGGTGCTGAAACTCTCAGTGGCACTTCACCGGGTGTGATGCAAGCCTCGGCTAAACTTGCCAGAGACCGGGACATAGTTTTCGTTCGACCCAACTTCAGGTGGGTTACAAATTTTGGTCGATCGTTTCTTATTATTAGTCTACCCCAGAATATTTTTGATTAAAACCGTTTTATACCGGATACACGTTTAACGTCATGAAATTGTTTCAGACTGGGAATTTTCGGATTCCTCGCGGCCGAGCCGTTGACGCGATCAACCCACCCACCGACATCTGGAAATTACGGTCTCTCTGATGTGGTTGCGGCTTTGAACTGGGTAAAACTGAACATCGAGCATTTCGGGGGTAACAAGTCATCGGTGACGTTGTGGGGTCACCGGGCTGGGGGAACCCTAGTGACGACGCTCGTCGGTTCACCGCGGACCAAGGGTCTCTTTGCTCGCGCCTGGGTGTCAAGCGGTAGTGCGATATTCCCAGGCAAGCCGCTATCCGAAGCTGAACAAGTAAATGACCAATTTATCAAGTCGGTGAGATGTACGGACGCAGCCTGCCTCAGACAGAAGAGCGCCGAGGAGCTTATGAATGCTGTACCCACGACCTGGTACCTTACCGACACGAAACTTCCTGAGCCACGAGAAACCACGATGGAGCGTAGGCATGAGTGGCTCGTCCTGGACAACGTGATCCTGCGTGAGCACGTTGGCCAGGCATGGGCGGGAACGACTCTCCCAGTTAGTCTTGTTATGGGTACAACCGCTCAGGCTGGCACCCCGGCGCAGTTCCTGGCTCCTAACGCAACCCTGAACGCGAGTGAAGCGGAGAAGATGGTTCGTGAGTCGCTCCTAGGTACTATGGGTCTCGCTGATGAAGCGCTACGTCGGTATAATCCGACTCTTGAGGGCATTGCAACGATGATCTCAGACATACGAGTGGTTTGTCCTCTTCTGACGGTCGCTCTGCAACAGTCGACCATCCCATTTTACGTTGTTACTCAGCCTCGCGGTGTTGCGGGACTTGCCGACGTCGATAGCGACGCGGCCGCGATTCTGGGTACCTACGCAGCTAGAACATCCGAAGAGAAGAGACACGTCACGGCGATGCAGCAGTTTTTCAATCACTATGTATGGCACGGGGAGGTCGCCCAGGCCACTTCCAATCTCAAATCAAGCAAAACTTTCGTTGTCGGTCAAGATGTCCTCCCAGTACAGAGTTATCAAAATTGTGATTTTTGGATAAGCAAAGACATTGTCCCGAGATACGCGAGGGCCGATTAAATAGGTCTATAATCCACAGATACTCACTGAAATCTTTTGGATAAATTTACCCGTAACATAGATACGTTAGTTTACATTTCCTTGCTATTGATGAATGCAAGGCTGATTGATTCCACTTATTATTAAGTAAGGGTTACCCTGCAAATGTACCTATAAGAAGTAAGAGCCGTAGAAGCTTGCCAATTTTGTTGACATTTGTTGTAACAACGATATAACATACCTATACATACCATAATCCAACAAAAAAAATTGGAACAAATTAAATATGCAAGTATACCGTGATGAAATACATATTTTTACTATTCTGAAACATAATTAAGAACAGGAAGATCGCGTCTGATTTTACAGATGCGGAAAATGTATTTTATTACGGCCTCCTCCCATATATAACTTTTTTCGATTTATTTTAAAAAAAACTTAGTCTCAAAGTGAATAACTTCTACAATTTTTAATATTTTTGGTTCATAATGGGTGTGTACGTCAGTGTACCACATTCTGAAAATTAAAGTGTCAGATTATTGATACCCAATTTTTCATCAAAGTAGAAAGTCAACGAGCCCCAAGTTTCTTTTTTTTTTTGGGTTATTTGGTTGGGCAAATAATATTTATAGTTCCGAGTAAATTTGGCAAGCTTCTATGGCCATTACTTTTTACAGGTACATTTGAAGAGTAAGCCCCTTTCATAAAGTGTTTCTGTACCAGTGGACAGTGTGACACTTGTTAGCAATAGTTCATGAACAAAATTACCTGTGTGGGTAAACCAATCGACTTTGCGAATGAACAAGGTGAGTTAAATCACTTGGTATATAATCCTACTTCCGCTTTATTTATATGGTAATTAATTTAATAACCTCGTGCAGTATAAAATCATCTACCTAAGCAGGGGTAATTTGACATATCCAAGGAGCGCAATGGGGCGTTCTGCTAACTACATGCATAAAATTGCTAAATACTCAAACTTTTATTTCTCTTTTCTATTATCATTATCGTTATTTATTGAAAAAAACGCGTTTTCTTAATTTCCTTTTCACTTGGTGTAAGTAAACCCTGTCAGTGAGGGACGATATTGTCATAAAATTGGCGCGTGTACTATAACTCACGAGTCATACAGTGTCGCGGTAAGACCATGAGTAATAAGTGTCAATGTGTAAATGTCAATGAAATTGTAATATATTATGTCATTAGGGTGAAGACAGCGTAACTTAGGGCGACAGTATAAATGACAATGACATTGGTTATTATATTATTGTGAGGATTAAGGGTAGTAGGCAGGTACCAGAGTGGGACAACCGTGGATCGTTGTTGATTGTCCATTTCAAATAAATGTACCAATTGCTTTACCGACACACATGCAGCCGGCTTTATATTCAAAGGACGGTTCGGTAAGTGCGTTGCAGCTATAGTTTGATTTACATAAATTTGGTGCGACCAAACATCAAGTATGAACGAGCATTCAGAGATAATGCCCTCCAGAGTTTGTATGTTAGGTTCGGTCAGGTCAGAATGGTAGTACATATCTGTGTGAAGAATTGTACAAGCGCTCGAAAGTAGGATGACTGAGAGAATAGTCTGATGATGAGGTTTGAACCGAGGTTGGTCTATTACCATTTCCGATGAAGATAATTATATATTACCGTACGGTATAAACTTATGGTCAACTTGTTCAAATATTAAGTATCTGCTAGTGTACAGATGGTCTATTTAGTTTTGGGTTCTTGGATAATTTGAAAATTTCCTTTGAAAAATACCATGCTGAAACTATTAAACTTGACTTTTGATGAACTTAAAATACGCAGCAATCCCCATCTTCTCAGTATGACTTCACTTTTTGTGATGTCAGGTGCGACTTTAGTAAATAGACAAACTGTACTTGGTGCACAGTTTTTGAAAAGTAGCTTTTTTACTTAAATTGTTGATCCGAATTTTTTATATACGCATGGGAAGGCATTTGTATTTTCAGCGGTATATCGTAGTCTACTTCAAACTTCAAGTGGCTAGAAATAAATAACCTTACAATATAAAATACTCAACCATGGATGAGAAGTACCCGTAAGTTGCATAGTCTTATTTTAAGGTGTATCAATTTTGACATACAAGTTTTACATGACTGATATGGTGACGTGAGGTTTAATGGTCATCTCTCTTAAATTTTTCTCAACCTTGTATATTAATAGTCTTTGTGCCAGACAATTTTTCCAACAATGGGCAATTCATTAAATTGTTGCCAATATAAAATATGTGCATAGTTTTTCTCGTTCAAAAACGCATTACTCTGTCATTAATCACGCCAAATGATGAAATTTTTTTTGCCCATTTTCAATAAATTCAATCACAAACGAAGAAACAAAGTAGATGATACTAAAAACAGACGATTGTTTGAAGATATTTAAAACATGGCTCCAGGTGCTCAAAAATTTTCAATACTGGTGACATGTATTTCAAAGTAAACGAAATAATGTTCATGAGGTGACTGACGAATGACAAGTAGCATGAGGTCTCTTCAAATTGACTCAATAATTGCCAAATTTTGTAGTTTTTCTACATGTGTGGGCCAATTAAGATATACATGTGTGTATATATATAAGCACTAAATTAGTAGTAGTATATACACACACATACATACGCAGAGACACACACACCCGTTTTAGTATATATATATATATGAAACAGAGTTTCTATGAAACTTGAAGACTTGCTAATTTTTAACGCGTTTTGAGTCCATTTTATAAGTTTTTTTTTTACTATATATAAGTACGTATTGGTTTTACACAAAAGTATACATCATCATCGTTCCATCTGTAGCAATCTTGCATTGCACTGCAATGTGAAGTACTCTAGATGTATTTTTCAATAAATTAGGTCCATGAACAATAACTTGAAATAAATGAAATGTGATATACTGATATTTCAAATGCAACTTTATACATGTAACATAATGTTCAAACTATCCAAACACATTTCTTTTCGAAAATGCTTTTGATCACGCAAGTTGGAAATTGTTCCATCGTAAATGAATAGCTCTGAAGCTGATATTATTGACTGATATTGCGTTTATCAAATTAACATATAACGATGGTATAACATGTATTGTATACATGTCGCACGCCAAGTTTATAACGATAGATTTAAATTATTACATAGGTATATATTTCAGTACTGTATCTGATGTACCAATAATAAACAGTGAGACTTAAAAAGCCAAATTGTAAATTGAATTCGTTAATAAATTCGATAGTAATGTGGGCGAAAAAATCTGTTCAAAAGATTAATTGTTAAATTACGTTTAGTTCGAGGAATGAAAAGTGCAACAAAATTCAAGATTTTTCTTTTATTATGAATAGTACACAGATGGTGATCGTATGTGCAAGGTTTGAGTATCCCTTGAGCTGTTAATCTGTAAAATGAACACAAAGAGTACGACTAATTAGTTTGAGTTACGTGTCCCCTGGTAAAAGCACTTTATTTGCGCAATCAGAAAGGAACGATCAGCATTTGAAGAGTTGTAAGCACTTCTCAGTCCGCCCGTTCACATAATCATCATTTAATGTGAGAAGTTTTCATGTCGAGAATATCTGACAATTTGCTTACAATTTGTTAAAATGTTTGAAAAAACAGTTACCTAAATAATTACGCGCTGAGAACACATGCACCGCCGACAGCTTTGATCTTGTCTTCGGCTTGTTTGCTGAAGAATTTAGCCTTGACAATGACAGGCTGCTTGGGCAGGCGTCCTTTACCCAAAAGTTTGTAATACCCCTGAAAAACACAAGAGTAACGTAGAGAATGGGCAATTAAAACTACAGTAATTGAATAGAGGCTGTGCATCATTTTCAAAAAAAATAATTGTTCAGTAATGAACATTCCACATGGAAAGTGTTGTACGCACTTTTAAGTCCGCCCGTTCACATAATCATCATGACTTGTTTGTTAAACTGAGGTAAAAGTTGAAAGATACATTTTTGGCTCAAGGTAATAAGAAAAGATGCTCAAGTCAAGTAATAAACTTACAGCTTTGACAAGATCGATGACCGGAGCTTTTCCATCACTCGAATTCTTATACTTCAATCTTGTTTGTTCGGAAACAAGGGTCCACAATTTGTCCAAATTCAGGGTCGGACACCACTTGGTGTTTCGTCGTAAATGGTAGTTCCTCATACCAAGCTGAAAAAACAGGCATTGTTTGGTTCAAAAAGTTGGAACGTGTTCACTCAAAAATTCAAATCTTGTACAAGAACATCAGAACTGCGAGTGCATTCACAACGTATCAGTTCGCCGGTGAAAGGTACTTAGATTCATCATAGTTGGCATATGCTGGTAATGACTGATATGACTGTGCCAGTGAAGTTTATGCTTACCTTTCCAAAGTATCCTGGATGGTACTTGTCGAAGTTGATACGATGGTGATGCATACCACCAGCGTTACCACGACCACCAGGATGTTTCCTATGCTTACCTGTGAGCAAAATATATATTATATGAGATATATTGTATTAAAATTCAATTTGTACACCCACCAAAAATTATAGTCAGAATGACCGTATGATGAGTGATTCTCAACGTGTTTACGATCAGATGGTAGGGTTGAATTGAAGATAAAACTGATCCAGTTACTGGATTAGCGACGCGGTAATGAACTTACCGATACGGCCATGGCCATGGCTTACGTGTCCACGAAGCTTCCTTGTCTTCTTCTTGTGAGTGGACTGTGAACAGAAGAAATAAATAATGTTGTTACTTCCACACTGATTATACTTGTATTGTTGGACTCGGGTGAAATATCCACGTGATACATTGTCTGATTATAAGCAGAAAAGCCGACGCGTTACACATATAACCGCAAGAAATTGTTTGCGATAAAACGAAATACGCTTTGCAGGTATTCTCGAGCAATTACACGAACGGATGTACAGCGATAACGATGGATTAACTACAAATTCTTGCTTCGACGTGACACTCACCATCTTGAATCTGGCGTGAAGAAGGTGAACCGCGAAGAACAGCAAATTCAGGCGGTTGCGTGTTCCCAAACGCCACACGACGGAAATATGTGCCGCGTCTAGCGTCAGTCAGTTGAACTATGGAATGCTATGGAATCGCGCGTTGAGTGGATAGCGAAGAATATTCTCGTTAGTATATTTTAATCTACGAAATGCATTCGAGTATAACAGTATTTGTTTTGCTGATCACGTTATACTTTCCTTTTCAAGGTAATGAACCATTTTTTTCACAGTTAGACCGATAAATATAGAGTTTATCGTAGAACAAAATATTTACTTCAATAGTTCTGGTAGAAAATTGATATTAATTCAAAAAACATTCAATTGTTTTTTCATCAACAATGAAAATAATCGAATCCAATCAGACTGTTTAGCTGTAAGTGTCATGTTGTGAAATGTAACGTAAATTTACTTCTCTCATCGTCGAACGAATTATCAACGAACAAACAATTTCTATTAAAATGTAATGAATTTGGTTGACATGAGCGGCGAAATATAGTTCGAAAAACCTATTTCGTGCTAGAGGGCGCTACCAAATGAGGGACACATCTTTTTTGTTTAGGCTTCAAACAGCTAACTTCCGACCGTACCGACTGCCGAGCCGGGGAAACAAAATGGCCGCGATATCACTCGTGAGAATGTGCGGATAGTGTTTGCAAGTTTTTTCGTGTGTTGTAAAGAACAATACATAAATGTGGTGTGGTTACTGCAACGCTGACGCTGCTCAAGGGTTAAAGTGCTCAAGAGGATGTAATTCTTCACGAGTAAGTAACACACAAGCCCAATTCGGAAGTCGAAATTTGTAGATACCGACTGCCTCTGTCATTCATCAACGTTTTATTGCGTGATTCGGTCATACTTGTTAAATGAATGCTTCGATTGTTTTCGTTTTGTTGTATGGATTTAAGTCTACTACAATATTACAATACTCGCAATGTCGTGGTCTATTTGTATCAAACTGTCCGTGGATCGCTTATTATCGCCTACCACCTCCGATGGTATATCTCTGAGCAATGTTAACCTGTCGCCACTTCGGATGGTTCATATTCTCGGCGGAGCTGTAAAAATCACCAGCGTGCGGTCATTCGTAGATGGCGCAAGGCTGTAGAGCTAGATTAAAAAATTTCTTTACGATTGTTTTCCTCAGTCGTCGTTTTACCTACGTGTAGCGATTGGCGCGGTGCAAGATGAGCTAACTTCACATTCCTGTAGCGGCGGGTTCGAACAGGTTCGGAATAATTGCGTCATACGTTAACAAATTGCAAAACGGTTGTGAATTTGTAGGACATTTGGGTAGAATTTGAAACTAACGTTCCGAAAGAAAATGTTTTTTCGGTCGAGTAGCAATCATGATTGATTTCTATTTACTTTGATTAAATTTTGCATAGTTGATTAAATTTTGCATAGTTTCGAGTAGGCTCGAAAGAACATAACGATAGGTAAAACACAATCAATAACTGAAGTTGATATTAATTTTACACAACGAGTTCTCTATTCGTGGATTCGCCGACCTCGTAATAAGACTTTTTAAATTCTATCGGCAATCAGTTTCAAAGTACGAATGATACTTATGTCGGGAAAGTTGATAACTTTGTCAGTAATAGCTTATTAAAACTTATGTACCCATCGATATTATTTACTTGGCATTTTTGTATTTTGGGTGGGTGTTTCAATGTCACTGGCAGATGTTCAGTTTTCATAAAAATACGGCGTTGCTTTTACTACATAATTCAACTTTATTATCCGATGGTGAAAAAAGTTTTGTCCACGTGATTCTCTTTTTACAAACGAAGAAAATTATACCCTGTAGGACCCTTAACGATCCGGTGTTCTCGAGATATGGAATTTACAAGGTTGGGGCGTTTTGTCACCCCTCCATTACCGGAATAGGTAGAAAAAAAAAAAATAAAAAAAAAAAATAATAATAAAGTTACCGTTTGAGGGTTAAAAACGGCACGTTATGCGAAGGTATTTGGGAGCGGAGGCCAGATATTCTTTGTTAGTTCTGAAGACTCTTGAGTCGACTCTAAATGTTTATGGTATAGAGGAACGTACGCTTGAATAAGACACGCAACCACTGTTACTGCCTACGGATTACCGCTTACGGTTTCAGCATTCCCTCAATATGTGGCCCGCGTCGGTTTCCTCTTCGATTCTCTTGTGGAAAGAAGAAAGAGGAGAGTATAGCGGAAGCCAGAATTTTTCAAAACCTCTCGATTAAACTTTGAACTTTCTCGTCCAGTAATTACCGGATCGATTTCAGCGATGATAATTCAACCCTGGCTATAATATTTTTGTCTTCACGCACCGGTGCGTTGGTACATGCATCCTTACTGCACTAGGTACACACATGCGTGCGTAAAATGCGTTCGGTCACGTCCCTGACCCTTCCTCAGATTCCTATATGCAACTTATACTTAGATCTGTGCGATGGCCGACACGTCGCTCGCCTTGTTCTTCCGAGTGCGAAGAGGGAGCACCGCTGCTCGTCGTCGAAGAGTCCAACGACCTTGTACCCTTGTCCAAGTCTTTCTAAACGTCGTCAGGGTGGGGCGCGGCTCTTTGTCATTCCTCGTAAAGTCGTACGCCCGGTGGGGAGCAGTTTGAGATCTGCTCACGTGAGAAGCCTGCGTCGTTCGTCAACCCGGGGCTGCAGGTTGCGGGGGAGGGCAGAGAAGAGAAGACAGGGTGGTCAGACACGTGGCAAACACGGAGAACTTGGAAACGTCAGGGGATTTTCAATTTGGATATGGAAAAAACTGGAATTAACTGGGTTTTTTTTTCATCACGGGAATTAGAAATGAGTTTTTAAGGTATAACAAGTTTACCCTTTCTCGTCGAGAAAACAAATTGGCTTGGATTGATTTTTTTGTTGAATTCGATTTTAACCGTATATAGTGTTAATAAGCTGAACGATTTAGGTTTGTTAGTAAATTACTAAAACTGGGAAAATGCGTTAGGGAAAACTAGGTTTTGGGTCCTGGAAAACCTGGAAATCTGATGGAATATTTTTCCAAAAATTTTTGGTCAACTTGTAAAAGTTCAATCTAGTGATTTGCAGTTGTTTGATCGGCCGCAGATTTCTCAGAGTCGCAATTAATCGTTATCCTCGTGCATTGAAACCGGGGTACCGACTGGTCGGTATCTACGGCAACTAAAAAAAAAAAAAAATTCCAATGATCCTTAGTTTCAAAATGGCAATTGGCTTTAGTAATCGAGAAATTCAAAATTTGTGATTTTGATAAACAAAAGCATCAACAATTGGGTATTAACGTGTGAATAACTGGTACACTTGCCTCAAAGAACGAAATTTCATCGGGCTCGCTTAACGGCGGTTTCTGTACAACGCGTGGGCTTCGTCCGTCCCGTTCTCGGGTCAAGCACTTCCGCGACGAAGAGCGTCGTCGCTTGGTTGTGGGAATCGACGGTGAACGCTGAGCACGGAGTTCCTTGACGATGATCGCTCTCGGTAGGTGCAGCGTACTTATTACGGCGTGCCGCACGTTGCATTCCTGCGAAGGCCAGCAATGGCCAGCATAACGCCTGGGTGGGTGCGTTGCTCGCGTACACACGTAGTACATACGACGTATAAAAAAAAATGTCAAGTAATACGCGACGACGCGTAACGCACGCGTGGTGCATGAGACGTATCGTTGCAGCATTGCTACGAATTGGTTATTCCTACGTCGCGCCTCCCTCCTCCCCCTGCCTGTCCATCAACCACTCCCAAAATACAACGCCCTTCTTCGGTATTATCACATCTTCGCTACGTAACGCATACACGTATTCACATATGCATGTACATACATACCTGTGCCAGCGCCCGATTCTGATTCCCACTAGAGCGGAAGCGCATACCTAGACGTTCCTTCGTAAGGCAATAACGGACCCGCGGGCTTATGAA
The DNA here is from genome assembly GCF_021901495.1 of Neodiprion virginianus. Classification (NCBI taxonomy): domain Eukaryota; kingdom Metazoa; phylum Arthropoda; class Insecta; order Hymenoptera; family Diprionidae; genus Neodiprion; species Neodiprion virginianus. The sequence goes on from NC_060882.1 coordinate 2,947,325, forward strand.
TTCGTAAAACAGTTCGTTCGATCCTCGTTCATCGCCTAAACGAGTATGGGTATGTAACTTACGCACAAAAGGGCTAATAGCCGTGAATATTACTGGGCATCTACCCTCCCCCCAGTGATCTGCAACGGTCAAGAAACCGCACAGTATGTGAACACGGTGTAGTTCAATAGGTGTAATTATCGATATTCCTGGGCGAGAACGAAAAAGTGGATAAAAAATCAGTTACCGCCTGAGGCGGGGATATAACTCGAGATTTGAGCTACGCAATAATTTTTTCAGTTGATTTAATTCAAATTAAATCATGTAATTCAACTTAATTTTTTTTCTTATTGGAAATTGATTTTTTTAATTCTTTTTTTTTCAATTAATTCATTTCAACTTTTTTTTTTTCATCTAATTCTTGATAATTCACCAATAATTTAAGCGAGTTAAAAGAAATCTCAGATCATTTCATTGGGTTTCCCATTAGTTCAAATTAATTTTCTTTAATTCGACTTAATTTTTTTGATCTCACGTTTAATTTTTTTTCCTCAGCAAACAAATAATTCTGGTACAAATCCAAGCTAATTTAAATCAAATTGACTTAATTTTCCGCAATTCATTTATTTCTTACTTAATTATCATTATTTCAGTTAATGTGTAATATCCCGCACAATTCTCGTTAATATAGTTATTTTGCATTGATTGAGATAATTTTCGTTAATTCAGCTGAATTATAATTAACTCACAAACCTATCGACACATCAATTCAGCGAGTTATTTCCCCCTCGTTACCGGTATCACGTAGGGCACCCTCTGCACCAGTATGCCCGGCTCATATTTCACAAGCCATTGAGCTGAGGCCTCAAGTATGTAGGTATTTTTTTTAAGGAAAAAAAAAAAATAAATAAAAATAAATAAAAAAAATTTACCAATCCATAAGAAAATCAAAATCAAGTTGACGATTGGCTTTCGTTAACAGTTCAACTTGCCACAAACGTGTTACTGCCCAATTCTATCCCCATTCCAGTGCTAAGGATTTTGTGTTCATCCCTTTTCCGTATTTCGCTTTGCTTCCGAGGTATCGAGCTTGTGGTGATTAAAAAAATAAAATCACCCTCTGCATTATAATGCGTCGGTGCGGACCTAAACCCGTATCGTAACGACGCTTCGCCGGCAGGTAGGCAACCGAAGCTACATTCGTGGTACCTGAATTGCGTGTAAAACGTAACTTCGATTGTCTATCTGCCGGCGAAGCGTCGTTCGCATCGTTAACCCTAAAGTATAGATAGATACGTACCCTACCTACCTACCTACCTATACGATCAATAACCGACAACGAACGAAAGGCGAGAATCTAACATCAGATATGCGAGAAAGGACGGGATCGCCTCTTACCCTCTTCGAACCGCGGTATTTCACTTATATTACATGTATATGCACGTACGAAACAGCTCCGAGGTAGCCGTAGTGCATGTGGAGACTCGCGGTGCGCGAGAGTACGTAACAGGAAATAATGTGGCATGAATATTAACGAGTCGCCTCGGGCGCGACCCGGTCGCTCAGAGTTGCGCGAGTGCAACGTAGTGCCTGTCTTAGCTTCGTAATATGCATATTTTGCCTATAGTCGCATAAGGCGAACGGGAGATAAAGCGATTCCTGCGACCAGATTCGCATGTCGCGAAGTGTGCGTCAGATACGAGGTTGAAGTTGGTAACGTTATCCTAACTTCTTTCTTTAGAGAAAATCGCTATGATTTTTTTACTTAATTTCAATTCCTCAGCACGAATCGTTGCGGTAACGTTACTAACTTCAAGATGATCGACGGATGTTGATCTACATAGAGGACGGTTGGTTATATAACGTAGCCGAAAACACGTCCAGGACGATCGAATCTGATCGTGTACATTCTATACTCGGGTGATATTGCGATTTCCTTTCGGGCAACTTGTCCTACGGCTGGTTTATATTGGTCATGATAACCTGACCTTGGAAGTAGAGAATCTAACTGCAGAATTTCGAATAACAATCGACAACGTTGTAGTTGACAAAGATGCCACACCCTGGGTGGGACGGTCGAGCTTGGTAGATGTCGGTGTCCCTTCAATCGCAAGTCCAAGCACGACGTACTTCGACCGGTGCTCGCGTATAATACTTGGAAGAGCAAGACGACGACCCAGCCCATTTTTCTTTATTCGCGTATCCACATCCGTGTCCGCATATTGCGTACGATATGTTGGATTCGAGGCGTTTGGAGGTAATTTCAATGAGATCTCTCACGATTAGGTATATAATAGATTTTTATTGTATTGTAATAACAAATTTTTTACCGAAAAAGAAGGAAAGAGCGGTTGAATTAAAATCATGAGCATGTAATACGTAGTAACTTAAGTCTGGAACGACTCACATACGTCTAACTGTACTGGCTAACTCTGTGTCATGGCTTACGCATTGAATATAGTTCAAGTTTCAACACAATATCTCCTGTCTTCACCTTGGAATATGGGTGTAAGTAGACATCATCGACTCATTGGAACGTTATTATTCCGAGATGTTACGTATATTTCACGCAATATGTGTACGTCTTACGCGAAGGGTTCCAATAGGCGATAATTCTTTTATTTCAGCCCTTCCATCTTACCTACAGTTAGTCGTACGTAAGAATACTCTCATCTACATACCTTAGAGATATCTGAGGCTCTTCGTGGATACGAGACGCGTAGCACAAATATGTAGCTTTTGGAAGTATAAATTTTCCAAGGACGTTTCGCGTGGCCAAAGGTTAATTATGCTGTTCTTCCGATTACAAAAACAAATACACCACCGTTCCAAATAATCTGGAATATACCTTTCTTGAAAATATAATTAATGCCGAGGTTGAAGTTGATAACTTTATCGTTTAACGAAACATTGAGGAAAAAATCACAATTTTCTTAATTTTGCAATGATTTTGAACGAACCAAGATTTGGAAATATGAGTATAAGTTTTTTTTTTTTGTTTAGTTACGATTTACTAAATTTCAGACTATTCGAATACGGCGAAATAACGGTTTTCCCTCAGCATGAATCGTTGCGATAATATTACTAACTTCAATATGACGAATCCGTAGACTGTACACTGTAAAAAATGGCGGTATTAAAATCGACCAATAGTGGGCGGTGTGAACTACTGTAAAACAATTTTTGCGGTCAATTCCGAACTTCTGACCGTCAAATAGTGTTAGATTGACACCAAAACGTCTCCTAACGAAGTCCACGCGACAATCTTTTCTTCTTTCCTAAAGTGCAGCCGAATATTAGGCACCAGAGATGCATCGGGCAGGGAAATGTGCAGATATTACGTTCGTTCTTCTTCCTGGTTATGAAAGTGGCCGCGGCAGTCGAAGGAAGGGAATCAGCCCGCATGACATCGCGTTGCATCGTGCCGTCTCTTGGAGTCTCGATGATGGTAGAGGTGGGCCGCGATCTTGCAAACAATGGGGCTTGAAGTACGCACCGCACGCACCGTGTTGCTTCTCGATGATAAGCCGGTCACGCCGTCACGTACCCGAAGCCTACAACTGCCTTACAACACATTAAACTCCCATTGAATACTAATTTTCGAAACGAATCGCCTTCGCCCAGAAGCGCACCCGGACGAATATCGTTGCATGCGTCGCCGCAGATTTTTCACTCTAGGATCGAGGTACACCGACCCGCGACGTCTGCCGTCGAACTACGGCTAACTCGCATCGCGTTTAGAATTTTAAAATTACCCGCTCGAGCTGACCTCTTTCTTCGTAATAGGTACTTGTAATAGAACTTGTACTCGGTCTTGTACCTTATTGGATCACGTACGCATACGATTAATTACACTCGCTGTACACTTTCAGCAATATAAACAGAGCTATGGACATACATAGTATATATGTATGTATGTACGTGTAATCTGTGATCCGTTAAGAAGAATCTGCGAAATCATTTGTTTCGAAACGTGAGAATTTTTTTCACTGTGTAATAAATTAAAAAACAAATAAAAAAAAAAAAAGAATAGAATTTCCAAAAAGATAAATAACATTCAAACTTGATTTGAAGATCAAAGATTGACGAGTTTTATTTACGTTTTTGTTAATTCATTACGTACCGTAAAATTGGAAAACTCAATCATCGTGTTCATACGTCAATGCTGCTGCCCCCCCATCTCAAAAAAAAAAAAAAAAATTATAACAAACCCGCTTTGTTTGGACAATATTTCTACGACCCAAGCGAGATATTATAGAGGAACAAAGTTGCTTGCAGTTGCATCAAATGTGTCGGGGGCCTCGAGCGACGTTACCGCATGATATGCGCAATTGTATTGTCGCAATCTGCCGAGAGAAGCTCGCGGTTCCGTAGCAGCCTCGCTTTCTCTCACGACTCGGCCTCGAATCTAACGATTAAGTTGGTGCTCGGGTGAAAAATTAAAGATGAAATTTTCACGCGAGGAATCATTCGAGAAATTCGCTAAAAATAAGGTAAACGACAAAGAAAGTCCGTTCATTTTGTATGTGAGAAGTAAAAGTGATTGCAAAAAAAAAAAAAAACTGTCTAATCGTATAGCCAATGATGATGCAGGGTAAAGTCGTTGAACTCAACCGGTCGATGATGGGTCAGATCAATCATCTTCATAAATTTGCTGGTGTGTGTAGCTAATTTTTTACCACCCGAAGGTTAAAGGATGCGCAGCAGCATAAAATGAATTACTTTTTTCTAACGTACATTTTTTCGTACTTCTCTAACGCGAGACATCCTGCGCAGAGTAATCTTCTCCAGATTTCGTAAGATTGAATGTGGTCTACCTGTCGTGGTCTGACTTGGAACGCGCACCGCTTACGATTAGCGTATCATGTTGCTAAAATCTTAACTTATTATCCCATGACGTCCAATCAGTTCGAATTTAACAAATGATCGACAAGTTTTTAGTAAACATTTTAATATATCGTGGGCGTGAAATTGAGAGGGAATTGATCCTTTTAAACCCAAAGGACGCCCATATTTCCCATTGTCCAATTTAGTTTACTTCAAGTGAATTTGTGACTTTTAATGATTTCAAGCGATTGTGGATGACTTCAAGTGATTTCAGATTATCTGGGCTGAGTAAAAAATGCTGCGTGTGATTTTTTACACGTATGTATGATTATGATGCGATTACACTTGATTACACGAAATTTCGAATTGATTACATAACGATTTTACACGAATTCATGGCTTTCAGGCTGATTTTGGATTAAATTCTTGATGCGCTCGGTGATTTTCATGCAATTTCGGCCTGCGAACAAGGACTGGATGTGATACTCAACTGAATTTTATGAGATATCACGCAATTTCACATCGTTGATATTTTTTACAATCTGCTGCGCGTCCGTAACATTTTACTTTTAATTAATTTTACATCCAGTATGACGAGTGGTAGTGAGATGTAGAAATATTAGAAAATCGAAGTGATAATATCAAATTTTGAAACACGCAAAAATCTGTGTCACAGAATTTAAAAAGGTAGAAAGTCGAAATACAAAAGAGTCAAAATGTCGAAAGGTCAGATGTAAAAAAGCCAAAAATATTGAATCGTCGGAATGAATATATTATCGGATGAAGAATATAGGAAACTAAAACACAAGTAGAATCGTAAGAATTTTATATTACATAAATTTGGTTTTGCATATACTTTACATCTCTACATTTTGACATTTCTATAATATTTCGACACTTTACACTATGAATTTCTGTAAAACAGACTTTCATGTTTTTGAATGTATACGATGTTGTAACTTTTATTTTCTAATCCGCCTACATTCCCCACTCCATCCCACCCCACGTGTTTGCCAAAATACATATTTTTATTCGTTACCCGTATAACACTTTTGTAATAATTTTTATGCAGGCATCGTAAGAACTAATATAATAAATTTTCCAGATCAGTCGCAGTATCGAAGATGATTTTAACTGACTGAAACCGATGTCAGTTCAATTTAAGTCATGTCATGTACAATATCATATAATTTCTTCCTTACTTTCGGCGACTTATAACTGATTTCAAACTGATAGGGTGTACGGATGATTTTAACATTGAATATATAGCGTGTATGGTTTTTACTGGGTTAAAAAACAGCCTCGTTGTTAGTCCGATAAAGTAATATAAAGAACTGGTATCGGCTATTAACGTTTGGAATGTCCATTGATTGGACAATGTATCGCAGAGTTGAAAGCTGTAATATACTGTTGGAATTCTCTCAAAGTTTGCGAAGGTACGAAATCCCGGGTTTCTATTTATCGCGAAATTTGCGCACTACGGTGTGCGTGTATCGGATTTATTACATAACTACTCGGTACAGGAAGAAATCAGAAAGATGAACTGTTGATCAGACAGGCACCACGTAGATTTTCCACCTCTCATCTCCTCGCGTCTACTTCATCCACTCACGCTCTCTCTTTCTTCTCACCGTCGAGTCTCCCGACAAGTGCACCTCCGGCTCCTCGAAGAGGAGAAACAAAAAGACTCGCGTCACAGGTTAAAGAGCCCGTTTGTTTACCAGATGAACCAACAAGTAGCGCTAGATGTTGCATATATGTATATACATATATACAACTCTAGCGATCGTTACTGAGTCGGGTCTCTTCTCTTGGTGGTTTTCAACTCGTTCAACTCCGTGTCTCTCCATACCCCGTATCTCGTGCAGACGTGTTACGGTAGGTTTATGTAAGAAGGAATCACCCCGTGAGTCGCGAAATGAAATACCAGACCCGGGGTTACGCAATGGAGCAAAGCCGGTATTATTCTGGGTTAAACAATATTATGTCACCAGGAAAGCGAGCCGGCCTGATTGCGTAACCGTGGTCGTCGTGTGAGTTACTTCGGACCGCTTCAACTCTTATACGCGGTTACTCGTCGACGTAAGACTCGCGCGGTAAGGATTTCGACGGGCAGGGAAAGGTGCTGCAAGTTTCATTCGACGCGCCAGGGAGAGATATGGAAGATGAACGCTGCCGTGACATTTATGAATGAAAGTTCATCTTGACGATGGTATAACTTTACACCTCACGTGGGACCGAGATTCACATCGATCTACGTTCGAACGGTCTATCCTTAGGCGTACCTACGCTAAATTTATAGATCTTTACATTGATCTTGGTACTCTTTGGGTTGACAAATGCAGTGATAACATTTTTCATTGACGGTATCTTGGTCGAAAATTGTTCGAAAATTTAGTGACTGTTGGAAGCAGTTTTATTCATTTCTATTTGCAGATTATTGTATGTATATGGTATCAAATTCGTAGCATGATCTTCGCGCAATGGTTCTTCTTCGTTGAAATCCGACTGGTGAAATTATGTGGTATAGGAAGAACAAATCCGTTCAAAATTCAGGCATCCTTTCCATACATACATACTTGTACACGTTATGTATAAAAAGGCAGTCTGTTTGTTTCTCTGTTGGAATGCGGAAAATTACGAAATTATTTCATTTATTCTCACGCTGTCTTCACGGTTAGGTAGAAGAAATATTCCGGTAGGTTTCAGTCTTCGTCGTGTTACGTTGTTGTATCAGAGATCCAAGCAACGAACGAAACAACGAAGGTAACTAGAGAAAAGGTTGAAGTTAGTATAACGTTACTTTAACGATGCGTGTTTAGGAAAATCGTTGGTTAAAACAAAGTGTCATAACAAACAAACAGGTAACGTTCATATTTTGAAAAACCAATTTCTTCAAAGTCTTTCCAAAATCGTACAACGACTTATTCCATGGTTATTTCGTTGCGTTAACGTTACTAACTTCAGTCTGGTCGATCTATTCGATACGGATCGCGTTGGCGCTCGAACGAAGCCCTTAGTCTACGATGTCACACCAGATAATGTCCGGAGGTGAAGCTGGTGGTCGCTTCCGTCGTCGCGCGAGACTAAACGCGAAGACACGCGGTGAACCGGGGACACGTGGTAAAAACTTGCCCCAAGATGTGCGCGCTCCGCACAGGAAGTCGGTCTTGCTTGGTTTTTTATCGGCGTTGCGATCAGCTCGAGTGACCACGAAATCGGGGTCCATCCAGTCACTCACCGCGATGTCTACCTGGTATGCCGTCGCCTCGAGGATTCCGTTTCGGTCTAGAACGAACCAACCGACACCGTAGCGTTGCCCTTAGGTGCGCAACACCGAGTCGGTATCGGTAATTTTGTGTCGACGTTCACGCGCACACACATACCTCGACGTACGCCTACTTACAGGTAATGATTCAGCTGGAACAAATTAGGCTTACTTCCGCCCTCGCGTCGAACATCGTCGAGGTGCACCAGAAATCTTTTTATGTCCGGGTCGGTTTTTCTCTCTCTCAGCTGCCGGCTGACCGCGCGATCAAACCATTAAACTTACAGAATAGTGTTGTTCGGAAAAAGGTAAAACCACCTCTTCTGTTGGTGGTACGGTAAAAATTACATTGCCTCACGATCATGGTCTTGTATTGTACAGCTCTCGAAAGGATTGGTGGTGGGAATGGATCGTTTGGCGAGACTGATTTTGTCGTTTATGGTCACCGAAAGCGACGATATTTAGAAGTCTTGCACGAGGTTGAAGTAAGTTACGTTAACGACAGGAAACATCGGGAAGAAGTTCATTATTTTACAATTTTAGAATGACTTTCAAGGAGCTGGCTGATTGAAAAATATGGGTATCTTTGGTTCAGTACGGTGTATTAAATTCCAGACAATTCTAAGGCTGCATGTTTTTTTAGTACTGTTACAACAGTAACGTTACTAATTTCAATCACATAGTGTTGTTTTGAAAAGAAATTATCGTTACTGAGCGAGATTTTTCGGAACCTTAGGGAGTTTGGCACGGAATTCATTTTTTGTTTTGCAAATTTGCGGATCCGAGATTCGACGCATTCATATCTGTTTCGTGTCTCGGACTATCGACGCGAGTCGTTGACTTTGTGATCGAGGTGTGCAGATTTAAAATTCTCTACGAGGAGTCGGTATCCGGACGTGGCTTGCTACGGACAATCGCGAATCATGACAATCGCGTACAACGAGCCACGTACCGGGAGCTTACAAAAATTCCTAATCAAGTAGATTAACATGTTATTCGTGAGAACTCCTCTGCAAGAGGGCTCAGATAAATGCCCAGATAAATTGAGCAGTAGAGGTAACTAAATTTTAGCTGTATATAAACTTACTAGAAGCTTCATCTGCTATGTATATCATTATTTGATGAATCACGAGACAGCGAATGAGGGAGAGAGAGATAGAGAGAGAGAGAGAGAGAGAGAGAGAGAGAGAGAGAGAGTGGTGGTAAAAGTAAATAAACATAGGGTGAACAACGTAGAATCTCGTGTATTATAAACTTTACCTGACCATTTTCTTCACGTATTAACTTCAAGCTCGAGATGTTATATATACAGGTTTCATAAGTCTTTTCTTATCCCTTTGTCTTTTCCTGTGTAGTGCCTCACTTCCGGTCACACAATTTCGACGAATCACCCGTCACTAACGTTTTGGAGACTTGATAAGTGAGAAGCTTTATTGGATATTATATCCGCGTTACATGCTTGTTAAAAGCTGATGTGACGACCCAATGCTAAGTACGAATTGCAGATACTTTCTTTGGCAATCGACGAAATATTTTTGCCACAGCTCATCGTCGACAACCCGATTGCAGGTGAAATGCGTGCCATCGGACACCAGTCAATTTCTCATCGGAAATAAACCGGAAATAGGTTGAATCAGGTTCTAGAGTTGAACCGTTTTTAAACAGGAGTCGGTTAAAGTCTGGCATAAAGTCTAAAACAGGACAAACCGTAAGCCCGTAAATCATCTCATTGGACAACTTTGAATGGCAACCGTTTAAAAACTCTTTGTTTCAATCCTCGAGTTTGGTTAAAGACATTTTAAACTTATTCCTCTGTAGGAAATCGAATGTAAATACTCGATAGTGCGCCCTTTACCAATTGCGTTGTATCGATCGTTTCTAGTCGGTTTTCAGCTGTTAAATATAGCTTTCGGTAGAAGATCAGGATAGCAGATCGGACCGTTCCAAGTATAAGCAACTTATGGTATGAAGGTGACAAAAGGTTATTAAAGAAATTTTTTGCTGGTGAAAGACTTGAAACTTGTCAAAATATAGCAGCGTGGTGAACCTATACATTTCTCTAAGTTACCGTATATTATCGATAGTCGAAGCCACGAAGGCGTGGTCGAAAAGAACCAGACGATCGGAACTGAGTAAGGACGAAGAGAATGAAAAAAGAAAAAGGGAAAAAAACTAGGCGGAACATACGTGCAGAGGGTCCATTATAACGCCCGACTTGTCACCGTTCCTGCAGGACAATGTTGTTCGTCCGAAGAGTGCAGCGATCGATTGTTCAACTAGTCGGCGGCAATGACTTTGAATTTTTGTGAGTTCTATAAGGATCCTGCTAGGGCTTCAGGATGCGAAATATCATTCCCCTTGGAAGATGAGAAAGACGATGGTGTTCGAAAGGTTTTTCTACCTGCGTTCAAAGATGCGATCGGTTGAGAGTGCACGCGGTGCAGTCTACGAACGTTGGTTGCTTTTGTCCGAAGAAGACGTAGTCACGGCACCGCTTCATATAAATCTGACACTGGTTCACGTGGTACAAAATTCTCTTCTTCGCTCGAACGAATCCGGACGAATCTTCACCTTAGTTGTGGCGCCTGCCGCCTTACCTTGCTTAGAGCTGAAAAGTTTGAAGAAAATTTCACTCGACGTTTTCGACCAGCAGGAAAAAAAGAACAGAAAGGAATAAAATGAAAAAAATCTTCGCCTCGGCCAGAAACGCACCGTATATTACATAGATGTGAACACACCCTGTTGATTATGTGGGTGCAGATACTCAAACCCAGACCTGTATATTCCAATGCACCTGCAGCTGCTCTGCCTCGAAGAGAGGTAAACCAGCTCGGCAAGTCACCATTTTTCATATACAAATTTCCCTGACCATGGACTAGATTTGGATTATACAGCATCAAATTAGTTTCCGAACCGTCTGCTACGTTTTTCTGGTAGAATTTTCTTTCCTTGCCTCCAGGGAATTGCCGCGGTCACTAACCGGTATTTGTCGCCTTAAATTGCTTTCGATTTTTTCATCCAGTAAATATGTTTTCAAATCCCATTGCAAGGCCTGCGGGGGCGAGAAATGAAACTGTGACAGGAGGTGATTATCACCAAGCAATCGGACGTTCCATCGCGTTCAACGAAAAACGTGGCATTTATCGCCGTGTCATTAAGCTATAAATAATCAAGTCCGGTCAACGTACGTCGCAACGTACGGTGTTTGTCTACGTATAGTCACGTTTGAATGTGAAAGAAAAATTTACCAAACTCAATCTGATTTCGAACAATTATGTCCTGAACACAAATTTGTCGAATGAATATTTGTAACTTGACTGGTTTTGCCGTGATGATAGGTGGTAGGTACCTAACGTTTCACAGGATCGTTGGCCGTCTACACGTGAAATGAAAGTAGTGAATTGCGCCAAGACATTTCAATACCCGGCTGACGTACCTACCTACATGTTTATACACGGAGAAGAGGACCTGGTTCCCCGTCGCGGACCGGCGTAGCGATCCGGTCTTCCTTGGCAGTTTGCACGTTGCAACATCCCCTCCATTGCCTTACCCGCGATAGCCATTAGCCGAGCTTACGCAATCTTCGAGAGTTCACCTCCACATTACGAGTAGATGAACTTTTCCATATCGAGGACGCTTATGAAATAATCTCCGATGTATCTCGTCGTCGTCGTCGTTGGCGGACATAACGGACGTCGCCGCACCAACGCAACGCGTTAGGTCGCGTTAATTCGATAGTACTTTTAACGTCCCGTGCGCATCCTTGGCTTATCTGAATACCTTTCCTCCGAAAATAACGCTCTTCCGACTTAAGGTCTTTCCGCGCAACGGTTTTGAGCCTAAGGCCACCGGGTGGATGGATCGTCGAGGGATCTAGAGAAGTAACGGCAACGGTCGGCAGTCTTACATCCGTGGTGGACGCGTCTTGTTGGGTGCCCCCGGGGCATTTGGGTATCTTTACACCTATCGTCGGCCGTAACGCGGAGGAGATCCTGTCCGGGGAATCGCGTTGTGGGACAGCGCCATTCGTGAAGTAACAACGTAATTACGCAAGACCCACCTTCGTAGAACTGAAAGAGGCTCCTAGACATCAAGGGATTGCGTAACGATAGTATAATCTGCCGCCGATTGGTGCTGATTTAAGAATAAAAAAAAAAAAACGAAATGTCTCAACGTTTGGCTATCTCTTTACATGTCTACAAAGAAACTCGTCCTAACTGACTCATCAATGCCCAGTGGAAATACCGAGAAGGGGGTACGAAACATGTTTTCACGGATTTATCTCAATATCTGTTTAACCCGATTAGATTTAGACTCGGTCTTCATTTACAAAGGTCACTCATACCAATGCTTGAAAACAAATTTCTTGGTGACTTTGTGATTAGCTTGGTTCACTCGATGAAATGTTTCGATTGTAAACCAGCAAAATACTTCGGAGCGGGTGAGGTTCCTAAGCCGCCTAAGCGAGTATCGCATATCTCACGAGACTGAGATGATCGTTGGGTGTGGTCGTTGTTCCAGGTGGGACACTGGGCCATGGGTTGATCTGATTGTCGAGCAATTCGAAGAAGTGGAAGCTTTGGTGGGTGGGGGATCGATGGATGCACACTGCACATGTATATGTATACGGCAGGTATAGTCATGGTGGTACGCTCAAGAGCTACGCATACCAATGCATAAGACTTAGCCAGGCACACGAGGCTGCCTATATAAATCCTAATAAATGCCGAACTTGAATCAGAAATAGTTCCTCGTTTGTATTCGTATCTTGAGTACAATACTCACAGGCGGGAATTCCGAGAGATTTGTCTTGCAGGCAGAAAGCGTGTGTGTTGTTGGAGCCAAAGAGACCCCGGACAGGTTCTGAATCCTGTGGGAAAATTGTGTTGCGCAAACGTACCCCGATTCCAAGCACAAAGCGATGGTGATCCGACCCTACCTTCCAAAGCGTCTAGCCCGGTCACGTTTCAATTTTCAGTTCCTCGATCCCTCTGGTCTTGTTGCATCCACCTCGAGGTGCGTTATGCCGTTCTCAAATCTTTCCTCAATCCATCCACTATCGGTCCATTTTCTATTTCCTTTCCTCTACCTGACCATTTCTTATTTTACATCTCGATCTCGCTCAACTTGTCCTAGATTAATTTCCTTTGGTTACCATAGCGTTTCCAATTCATTGTTCAAGGCCTCAAGGGTATACCGGAAAGAATGTCTAAAGTAATTTCCGCTGCAAGATGAAGTTGTTACTTTACCAATTGTCTTTCATACCTTTGTTTGTTTATACTTTCTTTTTTTCCGATTTCATCGTCACTATCACTAAATAATCCGATCGTTTACGACGTATGTACGTCAACCGCTGTCTCCCGTCCGCAGCACAACCTTCGTCCAGGGTTGTCAGAGATTATGGTAGCGGGTGTGGGGGGTCAGGAAGGCACCACCTCGTTAAAATATCACCAGCCTGAGGCAGCAAGCGGTACGCAATTCGTTTTTTACTAAAAGACTGTAGCTAGATGTATACGTGTATCCTCGTCGACGAACACGTGTGCCTGGATGTTTTATTTTTTTCTGTCGTACATTTTTTCTCTCCCGTCCTGCATATTTTTCCATTTTTTCTACTTATGTGTCGGTTTTTTTGTGGGAGAACGGTACGAGGGGCACGCACCCTGACCGACGTGCGACGCCGTCGTCGCATAGAAAAGAAAACCTGTAACGGTCGTCGGTCGCTGGGTCGTAGGAGGGTTTCGTGGGAAAGAAGACGCGACTGCGAAGGAGGGTGGGCACACATCAGGCAGGGTATGCTAGTTGGAACGTAGCAGGAACCAGGAAGGTTTTTGAGAATTTCAAGGATCGTACGGACATGGATCGTCTGCGGCTCATTGTCCCGACACACGACCAAACCTGCCTCACAGGGGTTGTGCCGTTGTGGTTCACTGACGTTCTCCACCCTCGGAAGGGCATGCGAGCGCAAAAGCCTCGCCCAGGGGTCGAGGCGGGTGCGTATCCCGTCCCTGAACGATACCTGCTCGACGGATAATCGGGATGAATGGGGACTACTGCACGTGTGCCGTTACGTTACACACTAGTTTAAGTTACTCGTTTATGCCGGACGCTTCGACAGGATCCCCGTAATAGATGTAATTCTGGAAAACCGCGATATTTTAGGGAATTTTTACGGGTAGGGAAAATCGGAGGGGAATTTGTAAAAAAAAAAGGGCAAAACCACGATCTTTTATAGTAAACTTAGCTCGGTGTTCGTACGTATTACTTGCTGTTTCAATAACGGTGAACCCTTCTTTACTTTTATAAGTGTTGAAACAATGTTAGTAATGAAATTAAATTTGTATGTTGAACAGTAACAGTAGGTATACTGAATTTTAGACACTACTGAAATTGTGGAACAACGGTTGTTCCGAAACGTTAATCATCCCATGGCAATGTCGATACTAACTTCAGCCTCATTCCGCACGTTTAGGCGCATCGTGAATTCCAGAAATCCGACGGATGATTACATTCGGCTGTCGGGTATCTGATTACCGCCGTAAAGGGTAGCCAGTCGAGGTTCTTTGTATCCGGATCCTTAATGACACAGACCGCACGACCAACGGCCCAATTTGGGGTTCTTGGCAAGCCTTTCCCTTGCACGAGATACCACTGCAAAGTTCTGCGTGCATCTCGACAAAATACCTTATACTATATTTCCGCAGGATGAAATTATAAGGTCACAGATAATACGGTAAAAGCCGAACAGTTTTCCTCACCGCTATTTACCTGACAGTTTATGTTTTTTCCTTCGGGGATAATTAGTCCTGATATTACATGCAGTGTTCTCCGATCGTGTAATATAAAAACAATAAGCATTTATTGAGGATTTTCATGTTTTGATGCATGATTTTTTGATGGACTGATATGTGTAGCATCATTGCATACTGACTTTAATTTAACAGGTGTTGAATTGCCTCGTGATGTGGCGTTTTATTTTTTAATTCTGTAAACGATGCTCGTGAGTCCAAATTGAAGATGTCTGGGCCTCATAGGTGATATTTTTTTGGATATGAAACATTGGTCCAGAATTCATACTGGTTACACTTAGGTAGGAAAAATCCCTCTTCCGAATGCGAGAGTGCTTCGGTAAAAGTACATGCAACAATGCTTTTCGGATACTTTTCGGTCACCTACCGAGGCAACTGAGGAGGAGAAGAAGATTTTCAGAAATCCATACTACCCAACGATTGTGTGTCTATACGTTCCCATGCTCCCCGTGGCACCTGCTCCCAAAATCTGGCGCCCTCAAGGAACACCCCGGGGGTAAAGAGTGGATCTAGATCTAGGGGATCTCCAAGCCCTAGGCAATAATCATACCTACTGGGGCTTGGTATTCGGTATTGCAGGTCGTAATACCTCCCAGTCCTCAGTCCCTAATAATATCGCACGCCCGACACGTGGCCTCGGGAATTGGAATCACTGGGGCTCCCCTATTGCATGGATCCGAATCCGTTTACACTTACTCGAGAAGCCTGGAAAAGATTTTTATTCCATTTTCTGGGTCTTCCATCTTGTTCCGAGGCATTGGTCGTGGTCTTAGACGCACCGAGTGCCCAGTTAGGCAAACGCTTGACCAATTTTGAACCAACAAAATTATCCCCAATAAAGCAAGAATCAAGTGCAGCCAGGCTGCAGACCAGAGCTTTCCTACGATCGTTTGATCGAATTAATTCCTCGCCCTTTCCCCGTCGCTTCGACGTCGTCCCATCTCTCCCGGTGAATCATTCAACCGAGGCTATCGGCGAGCCACGACTAATCACCATGGGAAAGGCCGGGTCAGTTCTTCGCATGTACCACTATCGAGTTATATGCAATATACGCACCGCACTTGTGTTGTATTCCTGGTGTGACGACATCCGTGTGTATGTCCGTGCATGTAAACGGAAGGTTTTACCGATTCATCTCTACATGTGGTTGTGCCGGCGCTTCTCTCATAAGCGCACTGATTAGGTATGAGGCAAATAGTGCCTGAGGGGAAAATGAATTTTCGTCACACAGCTGCAACGGAGTGGAAAATCCGGAAAGATATTGATTACGGTAATAGGTGTAATTTGAAATTCGTCAATCTGCAACTTGATGATTCTTGTAACTATACTTCGGTGTATTAACAGCTTTTCTTTCACACATTGGTATGTGGAGCAAGAGAGAGAGAGAGAGAGAGAGAGAGAGAGAGAGAGAGAGAGAGAGAGAGGTGATACGGCATTGCCTTTGCCGTGGCTGTAAAGTGCCATGCCATTGGCGATGATCGGCGTGGCGTGCGGTCATCCGATGAAACGAACAGTCCTCGTCGGACATTGGTATGTAAGCGAGCCTGGCATCTTCAATTCGTATTTCTTGTTAGCTAACACGCAGCTTACAATCGCACGTGGTTCTACGATTAATTGCTCAACCTCGGACTATTAACGAATCTACGAATTGTGATATGGCTACCTATGGATAGGTGGGTATTAACGCGTGTCCGATACAGCCGATAGGAAAGGATAAATGTTGCAATATTGCGCCGCCGTATCGATGTGACGAAAGCGACGCAAAATTGACACGAACTCACACTATTGTAACTTTACCGATGGACGTGTGTGTACGGGGGTCCGTTTTGCTGCGGCCTATGAAAACCGGTGTAACGTAACGATCTCTGTGTACCTATGCGGTTGTATACGTGAAGTTTAAATGTCAGTCGATGTCTTTCACAATGTAATCACTGACACAATCCGACCATTATTGCTTCCACACGTCGTCGCGATTCTCTTTTACAGCAGATTGCGCCGGATTACAGCGTACTTGATATCCTCTTCTTTGGATACCTACTACGCTTGATCAAATGGTGTTCTTCTCATTGTCAGCCTTTTCCTTGCCTTTGGGCTGACCGACTTCCATTCACCTGGAGGAATTTACTTGCAAAGACTTTGACAATCGTTTCCTCTCGCTAGGTGCGATGAACCGTAAAGACTTGGGTCTTACCGGCCGAGGAAGTGAGGAAAAATTACCCAGTGCCAGTGTTTGTAAAAAAGTTTTAATAACCTACTTTGTTTCTGTACAATTGAAAAATGACGATGATGACGATGTGAAATTTTCACTCTTGATTCGTTATGGGTTGAGTTTTTATTGATTTATTAGTTATTTTTCAATTAGGAATCACCGAAATCAAAACGACAATTGTTTACAGAATTTACATTCATGACAGTTATAAATTCATTTTCGACAATTCCAATTGTAAATATCTGCACTAAGTTTGAATCAAATTTTCAACGAAATGAATAATGGTAGGTAATAAATTTTTTTTCCAAGTACGTTTCGTTTTAAATAGATGAAAATGTTTGTAAAAAAAATTTGCCAAATTTTATTTATTTTTCCACTTCCTCGAAAATCCCATTTAAATTCGGTACAAACAATACGTATAGTTTTTTTTTTTTAAAGAAAATCGTCAAAATCTTATATTTTGCGTTTAAATTCGAAAATATTCGGTACGTGTCAACTCTAGGTAGTTGGAATTATTTTTATCGTAATCTTTGAGTGAACATCAACGTCACAAGTCCTCGCAATTTTTCTACATACTCATCTTCGAGATAGAAAATGTCACAGGTGGTCAAATACCTTCGAAATTTTGTACACCAGATTAGTCGAAACGGTAAAAGTGTACAAAAATAAACGTTACGGGGTATAGTTTCAAGTCGAAAAAACAGTGTTTAAAAAAAAAAAAAAATAATAATATATTTTTCAAGTCAAATCCGAGAGTCGAATTATTCACAGATATGGTCGACGGAAAGAAGGAGGCTGGGGCCTGAGGTTTAACCATCGTATAACCAGCGCGCGGACTCGCAAGAGTTGAAAAATTCGCCCGAGGTGATACCCAGGTACACGTAGCTGCGCACGTCGGTAAAGGAGTCGACTCGCCGGCTTGCTTCCGGTCGTTTGGATTCTGTAATAAGAAACAGGTTCGCGCGCCTGACTCTCGGATACCTGCCGGGTAGTAAGGTAGGTAGGTGGTAGGTACGAATGTAGGCGGGTGTGCACGTAGATATACCAACACGCACGCGTCGAACGTGGTAAGATTCGCTCGAGACCGTGTGCCTTGGCTGTATTGCTACTATACCTGTTCCGAAGACCGTGCGTTGCTGTGTGTTGTCAGCGTCCGCGTCTCGATGGACCGTGGGCCATGCGTTACCTTCGGACAGGAAGAGGAACCAGTTTTGCTGCCCGCCTCGCGTATTTATCGCCCAGGGCGCTCGAATCCGTTTGCTGTACTCGCCGGCCTCTCTTTCTTTACGTGTCTCGACCGTACTCGCGGAATTTGTTTTTTTTTTAATTTTTTTTTTATTTTTTTTTTTAATATTCGCCTTGCAGCCAAGTCTCGACTCCTGTCATTTCAATGGAACATTTCCTTCCTTTCGTTATCACGGTTCGTGTGAGCTTGACGGAAAATATGCTGTTTCAAGTCTAGTTGTGTGCTGTTTAAACGATTGTACATTATGCCAAGATCTTTAAGGTCGAGTCTTGAACGCAAGTTTTTATTTATTGTTAGGCTGAAGTTAGTTTTACGTTAACGTGACGAAAATTGAGGGTAAAAAATCATTGATGTTGGACGTTTTAAAACGATATTCAACGAGTTGGCTTTTCGAAATTCAAGTTTATTTTGGGTGTAATGATTTATCGAATTTTAGACATTCCTGAAGATGCGAAGTAGCCATTTTTCTCTGAAGCATGATTCGTTACGGTAACGTTACTAACTTCATCCTCGTGTTTTACTAAAAATAAGTATTATTTTTTCTTTATTCTACTCTTACTGCTAAATGTGACGGAATCTTAAAGGCGGATCACCGGTTTTGGTGGGTTTTCGTCTAACAATAAGAGTAAATAATGAAGGATCACTTGTTCACATGATTGGATGCCTAATGAAATAATGGGAAAAACATTTGTAGGATTCAACTTGGCTAACATCACTCTAATCCCCCAAATATTTGGCTTCATTTTTTGGGGAAAAACTCGTGGGACTCGCGGTTGTTTATCGGCTCACCTGTAAAGGTGAGCCAACGTGTTTCGTTACAGCGTATTGTGAATCGGGTGAAAGCTGGCGTGGATAACTTTTTACCGATCAATGGCCACCGCAACTTATTCAACGAAAAGGTGAAAAGGGTCTTTTTTCTGTCGGTAAAATTCGTCAAAAGTACATCCTCGGTATTTATTCGCAGGTTTTCTTCAAGTATAATCGTATATCAAGTAATACACATGACCGAGTTCAAAAGTTTCATTGTGCATATGTTTTAAATGGTTTCTGCCTTGGAACCACACCCGAAAACTATTCTCATTAACGAAAACACTACCTCTGATTGGCTTGATAAGGAGTTGACTGCACTTGTGCTTTCAATGAAATTCGACTGTTTTTTCGGATGGATTCCGATAATCAATCAAAGGGGAGAGGATGAAGAAAAAAATGGTTCAGCGGCTGCGAACCTCTGCTTTTCACAATGAGGAGGGATTCAAACGAGTCAAGAAGCCTTCCTGGTGATGTTTACAAATCTACCCAGTGATTCTTACCTACTTACCTTACACCGTAAGAAAAGGTAGCGCTGCATAAGTGCAGCTGTAATATTTATACATATGCTTATTATATACGTATGTATAAGAAACTCGTACTGTCTGCAAAACTTGACGTTTTTGAAAATAAGAAGTGCGCGCTGGCGCCTTCCTGTCGAAATGCTCTTTCGAAATATTGTAACGAATTCATTTTCGTATTTTGTTCAGCATGCAAACACCTACTAATAATTTCATTATTCAAGGAGTTTTTTGACTCAATGTTTATTCGGCAATTATTTTTATCCTGTCGTCCGTCCAATTTTTCTTCAATAATTAACGTTCAATTGTTGGCATTCGGCTCGAGGGTCTTTGAGAGCAAATACGAATTTAATAACCATCCCGAATGATTTGGAAAAAAAATCTCCCCGGAAAAGTTTATCTCGTAATTAGCTGCTGGCTGGAGCGGTGCGGAAGGTTTTTAAATCGGTAGAAGAAACCAAAGTTACCGGACCAAACCTGCCCCGTTACGTGTTCGCCTTACAAATTACTCTGTAAATGTAAGTTATGCTAGAAAAATCACCCAAATTAAAACCCAAGATCAGTGGAAACACTGCACAGTTATAACTGTTTATACCTACTTTTACTTTGTTCAACATATTTTCATTCCCAATTCACCACAGCACTTCGTTGTAAATATATTTGACAATTAAAGGTCGTTGCACGTGTGATCGGGTATACTCGATATAGTGCTATGAGTGGTTGCAACTGGTCAATTGTTATTGTTTAACAATTCTCATCCTCCCATTTCGATGGTTTATAATGTCGATAGGCATAGATATGCCATTAGAAGATCAGCGAGTAGTTTTTAAGACACGAACCAACCGCATACCTCCAATTGCCCAACACGTACGTTGTAATTTCATTCAATTTCCTGCCTGGGTTAATCTCATAATTGATAGAACAGTTTCAGCTATCGTCTAAGGAGCGTGTATGCAAATGAAGGGGATCGGAGGTGACGTCACGATCCTTTTATCGCGTCTGGGGAAGAGGCGAAACTAATATCCACTATTTTACAATTGATAATTACTCGTCTCTAGTAAAATTTAAAAAAAAACGTATGGTACCTATAACCTTGGTAGCAGTTTGCTTTAGTCAACGAGAAGTTCACAATTTCTGTCTTAAAGAGTTATCCCTTTGTTTTCCTTTCTCTCCTCGTTCAGCGTAAAGACACGTTTAAGTCGGCAATTTTACACCGATGCAACCATAACTACTAAAGGGATTTGCTGCAACGCACAACGCTTTAGGATCGAGGGTTTGCGGGATTATATTTAGGATATATCATACCTGATTGACCAATTAGCTATATGTACATAATATACGTATATATATATATATATATATACACATATGTACAATGCGTATATGAGCATCAGCTGGACCTGTACGGACGGGCTTGAGGACGCGAGTCGGACTGCAGGGTGTCAAATTTCGAAAGGCGAAACCTGTAATAACACAGACACATCTGCCTCGAACGATTCTTTATCTCAATATCCGTCTCGTTCTCCGTATCTTCTGTCCGGGCCCCGATCCTCCATCTTGCGGCCCCGTTGTCCACGTCTCGGTTGCCTGCACAGGCTCCCGTTTCTTCGATTCTCGCATTTCCTCGCGTGGTCTTTCCCTATGGATCCGGGACCAACGGGAGGAGCGAAACGGCAGCTGCCGCCATTAAGCTGCAGCGATCGCACGCGGTGCGTCTGATCCTAAACAAACTCGGGGTTAGGTTACGTCTCTACGAATTTTGCATGTACGAATCGGAAAACATTACGGTTTTTCGGGTTTACTTTTAATTGCGCTCGTCGTTGCGGGCCAAAAAATATCATCTCAAGAGAAATCAAGCTTTTACACCCCGGTAGGGGTTTTCGATTCCGTGTCTTATGGACGGGTGGAAACATCTCTTGGAATCCGGGATACCCCGACCTATTCAGGATATAAAATTCCGCAGAAGCTAGCTGCGGGATTGGCATCCTCGACTAGAGAAGGAAGTCAGGGAAGTTGGTATAGGTACGTTAAGGTGTTTCGGAAAAAAAATGATTTGCGATTTCCCACCATGGTACCATCCCTTGAAAAGTTTGTTCAGGTTGAAAGAACGGTTCCGTTAAAAGCTGAGCGTTCTACGTTATGCGGAAGATCGTGCTTGTTTGATTTATCCAGTTTTTTTTTTTTTTTTCCTTCACATTTGTTTGAATTTATGAAAAAACACGTCGTAGCACTTGAATTATTACGTCTCTCCTGACATTTATATTCAACCCAAAGATCACGATCCATAACACTACGATATATCATTCGGGAATCTTGTTCTCTTAAATTAAATGTTCATATTAAATTATAACTATTTTATCAGATTGAATTAATAATAAAAAAGTCGTCGGATACACTTTTCAAACATCAACTGGAGACTTGATATTACAAGTGCGGTACCTTCCTTGTGACGTAAATTGATATTATGATTGATGTAAGTGATAAAAAATTTAAAAAAGAAAACGATAATAATTTATTCACGATACTTTGTAAATTTAAAATAACGTGCAAAAGTGAAAAATCAGAACGCTCGTCTTTCGACAGAATCTTTCCTTTAACCTAAACAAACTGTTTCAGGTGGTACCATGGTGGAAAATCGCAAATCATTTTTTCCACCCACACATACGTCGATAAAGTTGAAATAAATTCTGAAAAGTAGCAGATTTTTTTTCCAACGACGCTACACAGCCGAGCAGTCTTCTCAACGTAAATTACAAATATGCCTTGGACTTGAGAAAGAGACTCTTGGTCAGTTACGACGACGAATAAATATAACTCACGACCGGGAAGAAGGAACAAGGAGGAGACAGCGTCGGGGTTCTCCGAAGGTGCAAATTCAGGCAAAAATCCACGTTCGCTGGCGAGAGAATTGCCGTTGCTTTTGGCATGAAAGAGGATTCGAAATTTAAACGCGAGACCGAGTTATCCGGTAACGCGTATCACGCGCCGCGACGTCTTTCCGCGTGCCTTCGAAATATCTCGGCCTCGCGGTCGCGCGACCTCGTCGCCTCGGATCTCTTTGTTCCGCTACTTCCTCGACGATCGAGTCAGCCTATCTCGCCTAGGCGTTTGCCTGCACGCGCGAGAACTCGTTCGAATCCAAAAATAATTCCTGTCATTCAGTTGCGTCACTCCCGCGTCACTCCCGCCTTCCGAGCGAAATTTTCTATTCCTCCGGAACGATTGCGGTGACTCTGGCATTTCACGCTCGTCCGGTGCGTGTTACGAATTTTTACTAAATTAATCACACGTTTTATTTATTTGATTTTTTTTTTATACCTCTTATTCTTTTTCCTCAAGCATCGAGCGTTTTCTTCACAGGATAGCCCGCCGTTAAGGCTTCGTTCGTATTTTCAATCAAGGTCTTCTTGTTTATCTTAACGGCAACGCGTCATCGGTTTTGTTGTTTCATCGTTTTTTTTTTTTTCTTCTTCTTCTTTCTTATGCGCCCCTACGACCTTCGTACGTGGTACAGGAAGCTGAGGATTCCAACGTGAAATAAGCAAATACAACACTCAATAAATCTATCTTCTACGTTACGTATGCACATTTGCCGCTAAAGTTTTTTCTTTTTTCTTTGTTTATTCTTTCCTTTTTTTTATGCGAGATAGTTGTCCAGGGTCGGCTTAGGTAGTAGTTCTCAACAAAGATCGCCGGTAACGAGATCATACCCAATTGGTATCGAGCTGATGCATCCTATGATCGTGAAACTTGCCCACCCAAATCAAATATCCGTGTACTTATCAAGTGTACGAATCGATATGCTGTTTCATTTTTTTTATTTAATACAGAGTAACGATTCTTTTGTGATATTGAAGCGTCGGCACGAAGCGAGTAACACAACCTCTAGAATAGATGTAGCTGT
This sequence comes from Neodiprion virginianus, assembly GCF_021901495.1. NCBI lineage: Eukaryota > Metazoa > Arthropoda > Insecta > Hymenoptera > Diprionidae > Neodiprion > Neodiprion virginianus. The sequence continues at coordinate 2,970,892 of NC_060882.1, forward strand.
ACAAGTTCGCCTCTGATATTAGGAGGCATTGCATGTTATATGGCATTGCTTTCTTTTCGCGTTTCGGGTAAACAAGAATACCGCTTAACTTGCTGAAATTATTTGTTGGGTCAGCTTGCCGAAGGTGCAGTGACTCGTTTGACGACGATGACTTCACTTGCGAAACTGAAAAATATTAATGTTTTTTAAGTTAAACAGTCTAGACTGGATCTGTGGTGGAATTATACTCTTTAATCGCGTCCCCGACACCTCCGATATTCTATTATAATCATGCGCAGTCGGTGGTCCGACATGTAATTAAAAACAAGCGTACCCAGATGCTTGTGACATTACAGTCCGCGTCTAATCAAAGCGTTGCAGTTGGCGCGACGCGCTTACAGAGGGTAACGTGATGCAAGACGAAACGGAGGTCAAAAGTTAGATGAAGGTATAAAAACGTCGGAGAGGATAAGATACAACGACCTCGACCGGACGCCGCATATGTACGTGTTACACATACATGCGATAACCTCCTTCTGGGTGGGGGTCAAAACTTGGAAGAGTCAATATTTCGAAATTACAAAGATGCGAAAATCAAATAACCAAAGATTAATTGTTCGAAATTTTGACTTTCGAAAGTGTAGTAATTCCGATCAGTGACACTTTCATAAATCATGATCACTCGTATTTGGGATTAGACTGATTGTTAGCGTATCACTGTAATTGGATCGTTGAAGCTTTCGTAGCCTTCTGGTGGTACTCACATTTTCACGTCGACTGTTTCTAACAGTACAATTAAGGACGATCATTGAATATTCCGATTGTTGTCGATGCTGCAGCTGTTTTTTCTGATAATCGTCGAAACAATCCTCCTTCCAGTAAAACCTTCCGATAGTAGCCGTCAGCAAAGAAACTTACATACTTCTCTTTTTCTCTCATCGCGGATCCGGGTAGCGTATATTCTCACCTCTTGTTTGTCTCACACGTGACACGTATACGCATTTAGGCATTGCAGCTATTAGCAGCGTAATTACCGTGCAATAATAATGTAGCGCCGATGTTTTCAAAATATTTACGATATGGTCGCAAGGACGAAAGAAATTTGTCGGGGGGGGGGGGGGGGTATCGATCCGAAGAACGAACGTATTGCCAAAAGTGTGGATCCCTACGGCGAGAAATGCGTAGACCGTTGCTAGGATTCCGGAACTGCCCAAGTATTGTCACGCAGAGTTCACTGGTATTCAGGAAGATGATTCCACCTCTGTGCTAAAGGAATCTCATACTGTCTCTATTTTTAGTGTCGGTTCTTCGTCTCGGAGCGACGTGCAGGGAGGGGATAAGGAAATGTGAGGCCGTTGCTCTTATCCAATATTCTTCCATTACTAATACTAATAAGTCCTATCTTTGATTCACGCTTTGCATAGTATTTAAAATTGTTCGATGTTAGATCGCTTACATATTATATATGTATTTCTCATGATATTTTTAAAGCCTATGCGGCCATTTATTGCACATACTTGTCCTTGAACGTTTCATTGAATGCGACTTGATCGCGTTGCGATGAAATACGATAGAAATAAATTAGGTAGCTGATGCTTGTCCGTAATTTATATATCGGAGAAACGAGCGAAACAAATAAATTGTGCAACTGTTGCGCGTATCGTCGGTTGTCGCTACGGATCTGTAAAAGTTTGCGGAGTAGAATTGAGCTCGAGGCTCCTCTTCCTAGTTCTTATCTTTATTCCCGCGAGTGGGAAGAAGACGACGCTTTGGTCGTGGGGTCAATTGACCCGGTGCGACTGACGCCGCGTTAATCAAGGCTCGAGGGCGCGAGTGCTTCTGCATTACGTATACGTTTCAATACATCTGTACGTGCTATCTTTCTACGCGTACGACACGTTGTATGTTTCAAGCCGCTGCGCGTCTGCGGCACAGTTACGTGCCTGCGTAACGATACGTGCATGCCCATAGGCTACGCCGATTTCAAAACGCCGAAAGTACAGCCGCGCACGCACGATGTCAAAATCTTCGTCGTTGTCACTTCGGGTTTTTTCGATCTTCAATGTTTCAGACTATAGAGAAACGGTCGATTTTTCACTCTATGCAAATACGATTCATACAGGTGAACGAAAAAAACAAAAAATTTCTTGATATTATGTTTTAACGAATGAATTTTGAGTCTATATATCGAATAATAACTAATAAGATGCTCAGCGTTCCACCTCAAAAACGTCCATGTCATAACCTATATATATATATATTAGGGTGGTCCTTATTCAGGGTGTCGACGAATTTTCGCCAGACCACCCCCCCAATCAACTTCAAATAATTCGAAATCAATCGCCTAATTTTTTCAGATTTTTACATCGACTCTAAGATAGTCCGCATTGAGATCGAAGTTTCTTATCGAAATTAACACGGGTAAAACTTTTTTTCTCAGTATATATTTTATCGCAAAAGTAATAACGTTCCAAATAATCTGTGACCGCGAGGTTTTGGTGAGAATTAGTTCTACTACCCGGGAAAAAATACACATCATCGTACGAGGCAATCTAGACGAATTGCACAACCTCGAAACCTGACTTTTTTTTTATATAGAGGAAGTGCAATTCGTCCAGATTGCCTCGTACGATGATGTGTATTTTTTTTCATACAGCATCACTTGTGCCGACTAAAACCTCGCAGTTACAGATTTTTTGGAACGTTATTACTTTCACGATAAAATATACAGTGCGAAAAAAAGTTTTTCTCACGTCACTTCCGTAAGAAACTTCGATCACAACGCGGGCTATCTCAGACTTGCTGTAAGAATCTGAAAAAATTTGGCGACGCTTTTTAAATGATTCGAAATTGATTTCAATGATGGGGCGGTAAAAATTCGTCGACACCCTAAACAAGGACCACCCTAATATATATACATTGCCGGAATGTTTAAAACAAACTGCTTAATTTCGTTGTTTCGTTCCAGATACAGGATATGTTGACTTTGCCGAACAGCTTGTAATCGTCTCGAATTTCTTTCGGAACATATTTATTCGCACCTCGTATCCGGCACCTTCGAACCTCGCGACTCGATGCATCCTAAGCTACTATCCACGTTCCATCCTGTGTTGCCACGATTTGAGACTCCACAGTCTCTCGGACACAACATATCTCCAGCCAATTACCTGCAGAGGGAGTCGAGAAATGAGTGAGTACAAGAATACACGATATGACAAATACTATCATACTATTATACCGTCGGTGTTCTTAGATGCAAACGCTTTTATCAGTAAGTAGCCGACCCGTCCCGGCTTAGCATGGAAAGACAAATCTAAGTTAAATGTACACTTGATCACGTAAGTATTTCTGAGCTTGAAGCTTGCACAAAAGATGGCTTTGTAATCCCGAAACGAAAAAGCTATCTGTCGCATCACACTAATGTTATATTTCACGTACGTGCAACCATTTGGTTAGCGTACGTCGACAAAGCAGTTCAACGTAGTGCTTTTTCATTCGAACTTATGTACAAATATTGAGAATTCGAAGTAAAAACTTATTTTTATAAAAATAAATTATAGCCTATGTTATTCAGGGATAGTGTTTAACTTTCTATTGGTGAGAGAATTTTCTTAATCGGTTCAGTAGTTCCAGAGATTACCTCCTCTACGTACAAACAAACAAACTTTACCTCTTACAATAATAGTTTAGATAGATATAGAGGATGGATTCTTGAAATTTGTAATATAAACTTGTTTTTTTTTTTTCCTTGAAGAACAGTTGACGCGATCGCCAACTGCTAATTATAAGATCATAAAGGGGGAAAAGGTACCTTTGCCAAAGGCAATGTCGAACCACGGATGTACTGTGAGCAACCGAACAAACCTTAACTATATATTTACATCGATATTTTTGTGTTCTATCGATAACAAGAGAGCCGCTATCCACCATCGAAATCCAGATTGCTCTTATTTTTTTTTCTTTTTTTTTTTTGTAATTACGGTGAACAAGACACGGGTTGGCGTTCCAGGATCATATTATATTTACCGCAAACCTCATCTCCTCACTTCGTCTCTTGTGGTATATGTACATGTGTACGTATATGTATATATTTCGCGGAAGAAGTTCTTTTTGCTTATACCGAGAGTATCGGGCTGGCAGATCGTGATGCAGTGACGCAAGCGAGTAAAGTTTAACCGAACGTCATGTTTATCTACAGAACCGCGTTACACCGAATACACTTGACTCATTCAGGTAATCCCAGTTGGTTGAAACAAGCCAAACAGATTTATGTTTTTCAAAACCAATTATCGTAGACTATATGAGGCTGTATGACACGGAATTCCGGTTTAAACATCAAGGCCGAGCGTGCCAAGTGCGAAATTCAAAAATGCGTTTTTTGTTGTTGCATCGTTACACGCCGCGTCTTTTTACATTCTTCTCACCAATCCGATAGACAATTTCGTCGCAAATATATCATGTTCGTTGTGGTCTCAGCTTAAAAGATCGATTGACCGATAATTAACGCGTGAAACAAACTTTTGCATATTGAAACCGCTATTGAACTGATTGTAAATGCATCCTGGGGATGCGATGTCGCGACATCGTACCTTATACGTATGAAAGTATATTCATGTTACATGTTTTTTCTACAGGTCGGAACACAGCGGGGTAGACTTTCCGGTGTAGGCAAGCGTGTTTCTTCTCACCCTTTTGGTTTCACAGTCTACTACATTAAGGTTTTTCTAATCCGATATATGCTCCATCCGACAGGCCTGGCTAACTATGGTTTCAATCGGAGCGCTTGGAATCAAAGAAAAATGTCAGGCCTGATCCAATTCGTCCTTGATAAGTCTGTCGGGATCCTGGAAAAGTATAAAAACGAGACTTGGGTACGTCGTCGGGCATCAGCGGGAGGAGACGTGACGTGTCGTTGGTGGTGGTGTACGAACGCGACGCCTGTTAGGATGTCTAGAGGTGAAGCGGTCTTCAACCTCGACTTCTTCTTATTCTTGTGTATCGACGTGTCTCGCTAGTTTGCGCAGGTCCGTTCTCGCCGAAGACAAACATTAGGAAATTATTATTAATCCCCTGCCTACGGGTGCATTTTTCAGGCTACTCTTTTCCACGCCTCACGGGATCGATGTTAAGTCGAAAGAGAGAATGATGGCTGAAAGAGAAGGAGAGAGGGACAGACAGGCGACAAGACTCTCCGTCGAAAGTGTTTGCTTCGCGCCGGCTTATCGGGTACAATGGCCCTTGAACAAAACGTGTTTGGCACAGACTCCCGGCACTCGCCTCCGATTAGCATAACAATCACACACCTATATCGACGCGTCGCCGCAGATGCTTGTACGCCTGTACATGTATCTATTTAACAGGATTTTAACCAAAAGCTTTCATAAACCCAACCAACCAACCGCCGTTCCACGTCCGCATCTATGCCAATTCTATTCCATTCGATTCGGTTCTTAAATCCCCGGACAAACTTAAGATCGGTTTATTTCTATTATGTCTATAAACGAGGGCGAGCAAATGCGTATTATGTATGAATATTAATTACGTGGTCAGGAATAGGGATCGTTAGTTAATCGCTGACGGTTTTATTTGTTAGAATAACGATGCTGCTTTCTACGGTGTGAAAGAATGCTGGTTTTGGTTGATCGAGGCAGGCCCGAGAGGTGATCGGTTTGAATATAAGTTTCAACATTTTTGCTGTTTATCGTCGATTTATATGCCGGCGAGATTCGCGAAAATAACGTTATCGCGTTACTGTATCGTTAAATTCTTATATGACGAAACAACGCGAAGCTCATTCGAATTTTTGCTGTCATCGTTGCAATTAGTGTTATACCGCATTTCGCGAGACGGTCGTGCGAAGTACGCGCTTATGGTTAGTTGAAGTATCCGCGTAATGAATTGACTGCAACGGAAAAAAGAAACAATAAAACAACAATTCTTTTTAACGCATATCCACTACCGCTTTGACTTCAATTTTTTCTTACCCATTTCACACAAAGCCGCAACTAAAATTCATCGTTTGCGGTCAATTTTTGGAATATATGCAGCTTTGTTTTGTTTTGGTTAAGCCGGTTGTTTTCCTCTGATCGATGCACGTACGCACATGCATTGTTATTATTTCACTTACATGTTAAACCGGTTGAATTAATTTCAACACTTCTATAGCCTATCCAACTGCACAGTTTGCACTTGATACAATTTGAAAAATGCATCTTCAATTACGCAATTACGTTTTTATCATACAATTGTAAGGGTATAAAGAAAACCTATGACAAGGTCCAATCGTCATTCGTTGCTGAACTAGCAGTCTTCTCAATCGCATTAGGATCTTCATCTCGAGTCTAAGGAGTGCCTCACCTACCATTTGACTCTCTTCCATTAAAATAACATCTATAAAAAAAGAAGTATCAAAAATTCGTAAAAAATTTAAGGACATTTCCAGAATATTTTCAGGACACAAGAAAAATTCAAGGACAGTTTCCAGGACCACCGGACACCGTGGTATCATATCGATTCCAGTCTTTTTTAGGGAAACATTTTATAATAATCACGGAGAATGGGTAAAAAACTGAACCGACGCCTCCGAAGTAGGCGCAATTCAGGATATATATTTCTTCCACTTTCCTCGATGCTAACTGCAACCTGCGTGGTTCCCCAACGTATGTCCGATATAGTGTACAACTGTACACGCAACTAATAGATTGTGAGCACCGGTGTGTGACAACGCTTTGGTTCTCTCTATCTCTCTCTCTCTCTCTCTCTCTCTCTCTCTCTCTCCCCGTCTTTCATCCTCTTACGTCCAGACCGATAAGGTCCTCGGGGACGAACGTGCAGGTGAAGAAGTAGGCAGCGATCTACCGGTAACCCACTACCTTACACTTCTACTACCCGACGCTGTTTAGCTATCGCCTCGACGACCGGGCTTTGTTTACGGAATACGTCAGGAAGGGTATTACGAGCAACGTTATCTCGCTCTTGCCCCTCGCCTCCTCTATTTTTTATCGTTTCTCGCGTTGCGTTGGGAAATTGTGTTCATTTATTAACTAATCGCAACTGTCGTTGTAACCGGTAGGAACAAGTCACGATCGTCGTTTTATAGGATCGATTTATACGGTACCGCAATCGATCAACCAACGTCCCCTGGATCGTTATAACTTGCGGCGTTTGAACTCCGGACGCGTATCATTTTTATCACAAGGTCGTGAGTTTTTGGTTTCACGACTATTTGCGCATAATATTATATGTCTACGGAAAAGTCGACGTCTACCGAGACGAAATGCCTCGACCCGGGGGTCATCTGCACACGCGCGTTCTTCAACGGCTTCTCGGGCAAGTGGGACCGGGGATCTCCGTTGTTGCGGAAGACCCGACTGAACGAAGAGACCTTCCATCCTCTCCTCCCATCCCTCTGCTGTACACACTGTGTTATTGGCTAATCGCGGAACACGGAAGTGATGTCACGGTATGCGATAGTCGGGTGTAAGATGTATACCTACCCATACACAGCGTGCTTTACGTGCTTGTGGGCTTTCCGCGCGACCAGAGGAGGTTATTATTCTACCTCGCATGCCGACCAACGACTTCTTTTCTTGCAAAAGTTTTAGTCTGACCTAACCCGTGACTTTATATCCTTCGATAATTGTACTTTCTTCATGTTTTGTTATTTCCTTCGAGTATACGCGCAAAGAGGAAGTAAAGTGTCGACATTTTAATCCGCATCGTCGCAAATTTCTGGTTTCTTCTCGTACGTAGATCGTGGAATAAACGACACGATGCCCACGCTCCCGCGCACAGTTTATTCAAATACATTTGCATACTGTATTTCATTTGGATGGTTTGTAGAGGTGAAGCAGGAAAAACCCCGCCAATACTTGTGAACCATTAGCTTTTATCGAAAATTATATCCCGCGGTCACTCGAGCGTGATGTGAACGTAATCTGTGCCCGCGTGTTCCGTTTCACGGATAATAACTACCAGGCAACGCGTACGCTCGGAAAGAGTGTTCATGTCCGTGTCAAGTCCGTTGGTTCAATTTGTGGTTCGCTTGTGCTACGGCGACGAGAAACGATATCGCTAATTGCTAATAAAATGACGTATTTCACAGAAATTGAAGCTAGTTTATTCAAGTCGACCGACTTGCTTTTTTCTTTTCTTTGCTTCTCTTTTTGTAGCGACACGGAAGTATTCGAGCGACACGTACGGTGTACGCACGATTGTATGCTCGGTCGCACGTGATCAAACGCTTAGTTGCAGGCATGTGAAGAATATAAGGATTTGAACGGGACACCTTGTATATACGGCTAGATGACCTGGCCTTTCCTTCTTTACTAGCACGAAATTATCTCGGATCCATCCAGCGCCCTGAACTTGTCTCCGTAGCCTGGAGTTAGTCCAGGGCAGAGGTACGGTTATGCGGAGGTACGCGATAACGGAAACTCCCCTCCCTTACTCTCCACCTCCGTGATCACCTTAGCTCGCTCCCCACCCTCTTCCCACCAACCAACATCTCCTTCGGCAAACCGATATACCTCAGGAGAGGACCATTTTTGGAGGTGCGAACTTTCGCGTTACGTACAACCTACCGTCAAGTTACTTCTGTCGGATATATTATACGGATAAAATTCGCAATGCATTATTAATCAGGATTTTTGCTGTCTGAAGCTGCCTGGAGTGTTTCCCAAATATCCTTCACGTGATCCGGGATACAGACACCTGGAAGTAGAGAGAGCCAGCCTTTAAACGCTGTGGGAACTCTTTCGGGCAAATCTATCATGCACGATCACGCAAGTTGCACGTCTTACTTCCTACAGTTCAAATTTTTCGAGGACGTATTTCGACATGTAGGCGGTCTCTTGTCTGTAAGAAAATCGTTGAAACTTGAAACACGAAGCAAAGGTTTGAAAGGTAATATTGAAAGTGCAAGTGCGAATGAAACGATTCAGGAAAGTGATCGTTCAAGTTTTATCGAAAAATCAGTCCTAGCTTTTTCCTCCCAAAAGAAGGAACGTATAAAAAGTAGATGTAATTCGATTGAAATCGATATCGATCGAGAAAATTTTGAACTCCATTTCTGAGTCGCTACAAAAATTGTTGGCGCGATACATGCGCCGTTCCAAGTTAATACTTGATATCCATCAATTCACCATCGACCAACTAGCATCACGTCGTGTTCCCTTTCCTTCTATTGCACCACCTACGCTGTACCTGTAGCTTCACCTCAATCTGCGAGATAATCTATTATACTAGCGTGTGTGTGTGTGTGTGTGTGTGTGTTTGTTACAAGTAGACATACGCGCGTGGGAGTTGGAGTTGGTATGTAATACGTAGAAAGATAAGCGATATATGTTTGTTCTCATGTGTATATGTCACACATGCGCCGTGATAAAACCCAGACGAGATTAAATCAATTATGACGTAACGACGACCTGCACCGGAACTCTATCAATCACGAGCAAACTCGTTTCCTCTGCCTAACACAGCCCAACCCCTCGTCTCAGGTGCGTGGAGGGGACAGTTTTGGGAATATACAGAGTGTCTCTGATCATGCTGCGCGGTAAGACGGTGTTCAGGGAAAAAGCTCCCTCTAACCTTCGTTTCCTCCGATTTACTAAGGGTGTCTAACGACCTGAAGAAAACCTGAAAATTCTTAATTGTTATGGAATTCAATGTGACTGTTAAAAATTCAGGAAATGTCATGAAATTTTACTAATCAACCCTGAAAGTTTTATTTTTAGGTTAATTGGTAACTCAGAATTCAGCAATATACGGAATATTGTTACTCGAAAATGTAGGATTTTCTTTCTTCCTAAATACCTATACGGAACATATCGATACATTTATTGCGCGTATTGCTGGTCGTAAAAAAGGCAATGAAAAAATTCTTATTTTGTTTCTGAAAAAATCTTAAACGTCATGATTTCCTGATCGGTGAAACAAGTAGACACCCTGTTTACAGCTTCAACCTCCTCTCGAAAGTCTTTTCTCACATGCTTACACAGGTATAGGATTATTTGACGCTAAGAAAGAAATTAATTTCGTGGTCGGACGACTTGTAGCGCGTCGTGTGGATGATCTAAGGATTACGAGTACCGTATACGATCTATATATATATATATATATACATGACATATTATGTCGAGGTGTTGTTTTATACCTTGGTATACCTAACTCAGGGCCGAAAAGAACCATACCTAGTCATGATCCATCATTGCCTGTTAACTCTTTCCTTCTTTTCCGGTTCGCGTTATACATCCGACCTTGTACCTCTGCATCGTTCCGATACACGGAAGGTAAATCGTCTCGACGGTCAGATTTTGAGCGAATAATACGCCCGTTGCGTGAGACGATTTCATCGGCAGAGAAACTACCTATACTTTATCGTTTTCTCGGCAGAGTGTAAATTTGTATATCTATTTGTAAAGCGTGTACGCAGTGCATGTTATACAGTCGATCTCTAACAGCATATATGCGTATATCATTTTGGAATTGAATTATCAAGGAGATCGGTTCGTTTTTTTTTTTTTCTTTTTTTTCCATCCTCATTCGACTCGCGATTCGTTTTTCCAGTGGATACTTTTATACGGCTCGTATCTCGAGACATACTTATTCTTCTTACTTTTCCGGATTTTCCCCCAAACGAGAAACGTTACACTTTGACTATTATTTTCAATTGGTTATCAATCGGCGGCGTTGAGTCAATTTTCCGGTATACAGACGCTCCGCGATCACGTGTTCAAGGGTTAAGGCACGAAGTTGAACAAAGGATTCGCGAAAGAGTGTCGGTTAACCCCCCCTGGGGATGGTAGCGTGCCAGGGTCGTTTCGAGGTTGGGACTCTCTTTAGAGCGCTCCATTTTCAAAGCATTAACGAGCTTTTTATCGCGTCGGTGTCGGGTGACATCCCGACTGTAGGATAGGATGCCGAGGTCCCGCGAAGTCGCCCCCGGAACCGGAAGCGCCTTGATACCACCGAGACCGGCGAAGTTCCGTCACCGTTCCTCGTACCCGTACTTGCGCAGCCGTTAAAGATACGATGCTCCGTATCTCTCTGTGGCCGCGATTTTCCTCACCTAATATACATTCGCGGATGTATAGATGTTACATAGCCGGCTCGGAGAGGAGACGAGTCGAGTCGAGTCGAGTGGACTATCTATGTAGATATATATATATAAGCCATTCCATGAGATCTCGATCAAGATTCCACGTCGATGTCGCAGATTAGCTTTGTAAATTTTTCGTATGAAAGGGACACGACGAGAAACGAAATCGCAATTATTAAATTTCAGAATTTTTCGACCCAGCGTATCTGAAGTATGATTTAAAAACTTGCTTTAAAGTTTAGTATCGAATACAAGATAAACATTTTGGTGTATAGTAGTCTAAACCTTTTTTTTTTTTATACGAAATTTGATTATCTACAAAATGAAACCAACAACAGCTTTCCAGTTTTTACAGTTTTCGAGATACTTCGGTTAGTGTTTGAAAAATTCAAACCGTATCAGTAAGCTTTTAAAATTTCGTCTCCGAGTTCCGGTTTCACGGGGCTTCGTTTGAGGCTAAAAACTAAGTTTTTGAACTGTACGCGAGAAGAAATAAAAAAGTAAAAAACAAAACACTGCTTCATATGTACATACGGAGTATGTGCTATATTTTCGTTTTCGGACTTACCAGAGTCTGTCGACACGAGCAGCGTTCCGATCGGCAGAGGCATAAAACTCATATTTATTGCTAGTCAAACACGGAAGTGTAAGCATGTCGGCGTATAGGCCAACGGTAGATTTCCTCCACTTGACTTCGCTTCGCCGGCGAGCTCGCGGCCGACAAACGCTTCAAGGTAGGTATACAGTCCCATGTCCCATTCAGTTGTTGCTTGTGTGATGTCGAACAACGGTCAACGGATTCCTCAACCTCGTACCGAGCCTCGCACCGTAACAAAATCTAAGGTGCCAAAGGTGCCGGTTGTACGGGAATGAAAATTAATTTCAACCGCGTAGAGTATCCTTTGATTCCGCCCGAGTTTGAGTCAGATATGTATATGTATATTGTATTGTATCACTTTTGGGTGTTACGGAGATTAATCGGGTTCGTTGAGCGATAAAGAAGCGACCAAGACAGCCGGAAAGTAAAAGATGGGGAAAAATGCGTTTATTAGAGACACGTGTTGATTAGTTTGAAGTCTGAAACGGGACTGTTCTTCTCACAATAATATTGGTTGCTGTGGCGACCTTATTCATTTTATAACATATGAGAGCTCTTACGTGTCTCTTATCTGTGACGACTATTGGGTCATTAGAAAGGGGGGGAAACGGGTGATTTCACTTTTCGTGACGATGTACAACGTACCTGTAACTACTTGTAACTATAATGGCACAGATTCATTTATTGGTCACTGAACGCTGACCGTTCAGCGATAAAGAGAGCCGCTTATACCGGTGCTAGAAACAATAACGGCGTCTGTTGCACTCTCGTTCAGCAAAATGGGTAGCCATTGATCTGGTACTCAGGGATTAAGCACTAAAGTCGAAGGGTTCACAGGTGGTGGAAGATTTGACATGCAGGATGAAAACGAAAGCCGGACGAAGGCTAATATATCGGTTTACCTGATGTTATAACGTAATAATTGCCGCATGTTGCCGCAAATTTTTATAATTATATCATGGGGTAAAATAAACAATGAGTTACGGTCACCTCCTGGTATAACAATTGTGATACGCAGAGTAGTAATTGTAGAGAAGAAGATGTTGGTTCGCTCCTGATCAATATGTGATGTAATCTCTATATAATTATAGAAGCCTGCGAAATATAACTTCAAATTTCCCTAACTTCAAATTTTAGATATTTAGGTATGTTGAATTAAAATATAGTGCTATTTTTTATTTTTTTATTTTTTTTACATAAAACATGAGTATAAAACTGAATGTTTAGTTACAAAATGAACACAGAATTAGTTTCACAAAAGACTTGCGAGGCTAGACAAATCAAAAAGACTTATATCCTTTTTCTATTTTATTCAAAACTTCTGTTCAATCTTTTTCCCTTGTACTTACATGGCTCTAAATATCAACACTACCATTAACACACATAATCACCACAGAGATTGGAAGTTGACTTTAGTAGTACTAAGAACACAGAAAAAACGGAAAAAAAAAATCTCAAAAAATTAACGCGACGAAATTTATTTTAAACATTTTTTTCACAGTCTCTTACTTAATACCTACCGAAATTACGACTCGGTTTTCTCAGGGGGAAAACCATCGCAGGCTATTCTTACCCATAATTACGCAATTGTTACTCATACCTCCGTGCCTCAGAATCGTATCAGAATTGTATTAAATTATTTTACCTCAAAAATTTGACAAATTTCGTATTCTTTTAAAAATTCATATAATCGCTGATAAGCATTGATACAAATTTCCTTCCCGCGTAACAAAACCTGAGGATAAATTGGACCAACGCGCCGTCGCCAACATGCTATTGATCTGCGGGAGCTTAGCGACGGGGGGTGTGGGGGTGGTTGGGGCGGCGGGGAGGGGGGTTGATGACGAACGCGGAAGCTCCCAACGGAAGCACGCGGGACTCTGCTCAATTTCCGGCATCGCGAGCAAACGAGGCCTCGGAGGAGGCCGGGCCGAACCTTCTATCCTATCCACCACCCTGCCTACGAAGATAGGCGAGCAAGTATGCTATACGGAAAATACGGAGCTGGCAACTTGATGTTCTCGAGCAATCCGACTTACTCTCCAACGACTCGCGCATTCCCGCCGTTACGATTTAAACACTCGGCAGTAAGGTTGAAATTTTCATTTTTTTTTCTTCACCAGGAATTAATGCATCAATGGTCTACGAAACTACTCGTTTCTAGATATAATTTTTGATTCGCTATCTGATCTGTTAAATAGTGCCGGGAATAACAAAGAATCTGACGTGTGGTATTTGATATTTTAGGGAGCGATCGCACGGTTGAGGTATCAAGAAACTGGTTTTTATTGTGCTCGTGACTTTTCTTTCTTTGATTTCTTTTTTTTGTCGAATTCATCGATCTATTATGGAAAGAGAAACTTTTTCGTTAATTTTAGTGTACGGGATTTTTTACTCGACAACACTTGTTGTTCCAACCACTTGTTTTATTGTTTTATTTATTTTATTTTTTCTTTTAATGCAAAACAACGTACCTATGAATCGAAAAAAACTTTTTCTCGCCATGCTTGGTATATTCAATAAATTATTTCCTCGCATGTACGCATGTATGAAAAACTCCTTTGCTGTGTACGACAGGTTACCATTCATTTTCCCATCGTAGCCTTTGCGTTCAGCGAAAACCGACGGTGCATGAAAATATTGTTTCAAACCGTTTTCAGATTATTGAGAAATCGCACGCAGTGTTCGTAGATCCAGATGTACAATGTAAACTATTTAACGAACTAAACAACGGGACCAATGCTCCGATATTCGATGCTGCTGCAAGAACTCTGCGCGACATCTGATCGAAGATGAAAAAAAAATAAAAAGAAATATTCGTAATTTCTCCTCGAGAATAAACACTTCCGGGCAGATTTTTATATTACCGCAGTATCTATCTATCTACCTACCTAATATTTCGCAATCAGCTTCGCTGCGTAGGTACGGCGGCGTGCGGTGTTATTGAGATGAAGGAAGATATCGTTGGGATAGCATGCGTGTGTAAGGTGAGTTAAAGGTAGCCGGGCTACCTATACGTACGTTGCAATACTTACGTTGTAGATTATAGGTGTGTACACAGGACGCGTATATACTTGGACGACGCGGCCGCGCCCGCGTTTCCTACAAGCCAGGCATTATTAAGCCGAGGCAAAGCCGGAAGTCAGCCGGCGGAGCGTTCGCTTCGCTTCGCAACCCGGAAATTACTCGGCAAGGTTAAGACGTTATTCCTCCGGGGATCGCGGTACCTTCCCACCTTGCGTGTGTACAAGTCGTATAGAAATGTGTGCGGGATCGTCGAGGAGAAATATATCCAATGTGTTAAAAAAATGTTATATCATATCCAAGTTTCAGGATGTTGAGACTTTGAGCTTTTGGTCATTAACGAATCCGACTTTAGAACCTACGCCGGATTTGGGATAATCGGTAGAAGACCGTTTCCGCAAAGCTCATTTCATACAGAAAAATTATTATTTCGATAAGTTCAGAATTATTCGAAAAGTAGGTACGAAATTTCATTATGTGATTCGTTTGTTCCGTTTAGACTGTTTAGGACTCAGGCCGAGGACGCTAGTCAGCCATACGGTTAGAATAGAGGTGGCAGCGTTGAATCCTTACGCGGAATTGTCCTGAAAATTTGAAAGTTACCGGAAGTCGAAACATTGCCTTACCTACTTTTACTTGTCACGAACTTGACTCGCTGCTCCAATTACTCGATGCACCGAGTATAATATTATCTTCATCTCTTTCTCCAAAGGGTAGGATAAAAGTACAGGGAATCGGACCCGTACGCCGGCATTTAACAAAGAGTCTCAGACCCAGCTGGGACTTTGCCGAAAGCCTTCCGATTGGTCGGGTGATTCTGTGCTGCACGTGGTTCGTTGCGGCGCACTATGCCCGATTCACGAGATAGGACTCTGGTTAATTGCGAGAAGAGAAAATAACCTAAAACGAGCTTACACATTGTACGTTGCATAATATCTACAGTGGCGGCGTGTTGTAGAGCTCGTGGCGACTAGCAAGTGCCGGTAAATTAGCAATTAACCGCAATTAGAAGTTAACCTACTTCCTAAACTGAAGCGAGCCTTACAACCAACGCGAAGCCAAGCGCTAGCCTCTGCTCATAAATTTTCCTGTATCAACGCTCGATGCGATTTTACGTTGGCTGCTTCACTCGCGAATGGAAAACAGTCGATCACTCATTCGATGAAAAACCGCAGTCATCCTTAGACAGTTGATCACGATTTAATGGCCGGTATATGTCGACTGGAACGATCTACGATGAGTTAACGTATCCACGTCGTGATCAGCGGCTGTTATATCGGTGGATTGATAGCTGGGCATCTTACGGCATTGCGGAAGCTGGGAGTACGAGATACGCGGAAGTCAAACTGACGCCCAGAGCGGGTCAAGGTGAGTACGTTGTTGCCTGCTCGATCCGTGGATCTCGGAGCGTTCGTTGCGTAATCTTACACACAGCTATCGCATTGGAACGGGTCTGGATTCCCTCGATAGCTCTGCACGTCTAACATCATCCACCGGAAGGAATTTCATTATTACGGAATTATATAAAAGTATTTATCCGCTAACGATCCAACGTGAACATGGCCGTATACGGTGAACGATTTCACCTCGCGAACGGTCGTCGCAAATCGTATGAGCTTTGAATCCGCGTTATTTTGACGAAGCCCATAAAGGCAAGAATGCAGACGGTATGTATATTCATACGGGATGAGTCAAAAGTCTTTCACGATCGCATATAAGGCCGAGGAATAATTAGTATTATCGATTGCGACAGAATCAGGACTCCGTTTTATCGGTAACAGGCACCGCGCAACCGGATGTTTGTCGATCCGATGCTTTTGATAAGGAAGTAGAATATTCGAGGAAATCGTACTTGCTTATAATTATACGTATAAGCTCGGACTTTGCTCGGTCGCTGTCACGTCCGACAGCGTTCACATGAAAGCAGCCGGCGATACGAGTACAACGCCGATGACGGGTTAATCGTGAGCTCGATTTTCAGTGTAGCTGCCGCATGGTGTGATCGTAATTTTATTTATTGGATGCCCGTGAGGCTAGTACATCAGCGGAAAACCTTATCTCGATTTACGGTGGCGTCCGGATAAGATTTAATTTATAAACCGCAGTCGCAATAACGGTTCTACCGTAACGCGAACTTCACTCCTCCGCTTGATAGAGCGGAGCGAAACGTAGCCAATTTTATGACGGAACATTAACGCATGCAAATCGGCATAACTCGAATACTTACAACACTGAGCGTAACGTCGTGTGTGTTATTTTTGTCAAAATTTAGATAACGACGCATTTTTATAAAATCAACCACGCTTAATACGATGGTGCAATCAGATTTCGATTAAAACGGTTTCAACTTGGTCAATCAATTAATTATTGATTTCATACGGTAATAAATTTTTAATGAAACTCTTTTAAAACGTCGCATTTAAAATTTTTCATTTGCCAAGTGTAGATACGGTACGATTTATTATAAATTTACCGTTCTTTTGCGGAGTAAGAATGTCGTATGCAGCAATTTTGAGCTACATACGACGTTTTTAAACAGTATTAGACGAGTTGAAATCGAGTTGAAATTTTGTCGAGATTTGTCGTATCTTTGATTAATTTGATACAAGTGTACACTAAAAAGTGAAGAGCTAGATTCACTGAAGGTTCTTTAAAAACATTCTGACTAAAAGAACAAATTAAAATTTCGAATTTTCTAAATCAAAAATCATGAAAAAACTTTGACACTCAATTTCTCGGTTTTAGCTAAAAGGCACATACGACACGTTACATGCTCAGAACGGCATAACAGCGGAACAAAGGGAGAATGTATCGGTGTATGCATTTACTCATGTAGGTGTAATCGTATACATTTACGTCTATCGGTCGTAAACGTGAGCGGAAATCTATGAAAGGTCTAGACTAAGGACACGTAATTTATATACCTAATGTAACAGGTGTACGTATGTACGTGGCCGAGTCGACCGTACAGAGAATAAATACATCCGTGAGCGAATCAAACTTCATCTCGTCTCATAAAATTTGTAGCGCTGTGTCCGCCGCACCAGAATAGGTTCAGCGCGGCACCGCAAATTGTCTGAATTAACACTTGACTAGGGTCGATTTCGGCGGCGATAGAATTTCCCTCTCCTCTCATCCCGACATACCCGTCATTCCCTACCGAGGTCAGAGTCTTTCGAGGGCTGAGTCTCCCTCTGGATTTAGACACCGATACCCGGTGGCTGAGGTGCCGTTGGATTTCTGAAAAATTTCGATCAAGACGCTGCCCCGGCACGTTGAGTAAAGAGACCGAGGACAAAACTTTCGCGACTACCGTAGATTGGTATAAACTGAGTCAAACTGATCTCAATTAGACATTCAGCCGTCGCAAGGCGGCGGTGGCGGTGACGGTGGCGGCGCACGTTATTCCACTTTTAGCACGCTGCTCAAGAAGCCTTTGAAACAACTCTGCGTATTTAAATTCACTTCCACGTATATCTACTTACGTTTGGTTCGTACGTAACGTTAAGTTTCTTAGCAGATCTCACAATCAAATTCATCCCTATCTATGTGACAATTAGTTAACTGATCTCGCTTTCGCAGGTGTCGGGGGTGGGTTGTGTAATCTCGTTTCTTTGAGTTACCACAGTTTTCAGCATTTTTAGCTTGGTTGACTTGTTGTGGAATGATTCTCAGTGGTAGGATGGTGGCGAAAGCGTAAGAACGCGTAGAACCAATAATAGGCATCTCAATCCTAGGCTTGTACAATGGAACTGATACATTGGAATGCAATGTTTTACCCTGGGTGGTTTCACCGAAGCGATTGATGGGTTAATGTCATTCGAAATGATTTCGTAACCTCTGGAAATCACACTGAAATCGGTAATATTGAAATAAAACTCTGAATCATTAATCATCGTGGTAATCATCAGAGATCATTTAGGGTTACAGAAATCTCTTTGTGATCTTGCGAAATCATGAGAAATCACGTAATCATGGTGTGAATTTTTGCTCCGGTGAAACACCTCGTGAGTTTTGCACCCAAGTGTCATTCCGAATAGGTTGTAAAGGATGCAAGTCGTGATTTATTTTGATTAGAAGGCAAGTTGAGGTACTTTGTCGTATACCGTACCGATTTAAAAAATATATTAAGCTCCGCATGAGATTAATGCAAGCAGCAGTAGATAAGAAATGCAAAAAAGAGAGGATATTATTCTCAGGTATGTATAGGTATACAACGACGTGTTTGCGTTGCACGTCAACCCGACGCAAGTTTATTTTTTCGACAGGGTTTCGTGTGTCAGGCGGAAGGCTGGTAAGGTCGCGGTTGGAACGCTACTCGTGGGGGTGGCTCCAGCGTCCTCACGGCTGACGAAATAATAATCATCTCCGAAGCCTCGATCGCAGCCAAAGACCCACGAGCATTGGCTGTCGACCGCGTGCCAACACGCTACCTACCAAAGTATCGATGTTTCACTTTGCACGATGAAGATGCCACGGGATAGGGGGCTTTTGTCTCACGGGCCTATGTCGCACGTGTAACTCGATCACCTGTGGCCCTCCGAAGGCCTCGTCTTGCAAGGTATGCATCACGTCCAGGACGTACTGTTGCGGGATTTGCCCGCGCCTCATAAAATACCCAACCACGGACCAAGTGTTACGTATCCGATCTCGCTTGTCCGCAACTTCCGGCTGCGATGATAGAACCGAAATACATACCCGTATGATTTACATCTACAGACCATGCCGTGTATAGGATATGGCATTCTCGAGCCATTCTTCGTTGTATAACACGCAATGCCAAAGGAATTCATGAAGACTTGGAAGTGAGTTTACATCATGGACTCGCAATCTTATAAACAGTTCCACGAAAGTATGAATGTTGATAATGAAGGAGGGTATAGAGCAACCAATTTGTGATAACTAGATGTTGGAAAGATAATATTTCCGAGTATGTAGGTATGTACACACATG
Source organism: Neodiprion virginianus (assembly GCF_021901495.1). Lineage (NCBI taxonomy): Eukaryota > Metazoa > Arthropoda > Insecta > Hymenoptera > Diprionidae > Neodiprion > Neodiprion virginianus. The sequence goes on from NC_060882.1 coordinate 2,990,544, forward strand.
AGTAGCACAAACTTTAAGTTCGTGACTGTTGTTATTTCCCATTAACGATCTGTAGTATCCGTATTTTTCGTGATGTATGAAATGTTTAACTGGCTGATAGTTAGGTAATTTGAACCAAGCATTGCAGCAAAGCTTTTGGGTAGCTGGGCGGCAGCGAAGATGGGCCAGCTGCGAGAGATTCGTTTTCATCAGCCTGACAAGTGACAGAGGTGAACCTTCGAGCCACGTCATCTAAAGACTACCGGAACTCACACTGAGCACCGTATTCTGCTCTACTGATGCAGGGTAGAAAAAAAAACCCTGTTCTTAACGAACTTGGCGACTTGGTGACCGACCGACCCACGACGAACGTGGAGTTAAACAAACGTCACTGTTTATAATACCGTTACTCGGCAATTCTCGGGCGAAAAACCCCAGAGGTTCATTGGGTCACCCACGCGATTGAGTGGCTGAAGCTTTTTAACATGGATCTCGCTTCTCTTTCTTCACCGAGGTTAAATTTTAGTATGTTATCCTTTCGCCAATACATAATGCCTTTCATCCTCTGATTGATCCCGCGATAAGACGGGCGTAAAATTAATGGTAAATAAGTCGTAAATGAAAGTGAACCGATTCGTTAATGACAGAGACATGTGTAGGGCTCATCCACCGCCATCCTCGCTCCGTTGCGACAGATCATCTCTTGACGATGCCGGGCGTCGCGCCCTTGTTAACTGTTTGATGTAACTGTTCATCTCGCCATCTCGTATCGAAGACCGTCTCTTCTTGGTAATAGCGTTACCCGCAGTGTCACCGTTGCTGTCTGAAATATCCCACGGGATCTAGTGCAACGAAGCCGATGCAGGGATCTCGTTCACCCGGCTTTGCCTGAGCGAACCAATTGTAAATTTGAAAAGTATACGAGACAACCAAGGCAATAATCCTCTCCCTTCTTTCTACGTGCTTATATACAGAACCATAATTGCAGCAATGATTCGAATTTCAATTACGAACAATTACTCTCTGATGAGGATAAAGAAGGGAATTATAAGACCCGATAACTATAATAATTTTCCACCGTGTATTTTCATTGGTATAAATAAGCATTAAGCTGTTCGTGGATGTATGCATCAATAGCGTGAAATCCGCGTCTTGACAAGGTGGTGGAAAAGCAAAAGTCACAACTTCGTCGGTAGCTATTCTGCACCTCCTTCTTGACTTTGCCCCCTTACATCACACAGTTTGTCTAGAGTAACTGAATCACAAGCCAACCAACGAGCGCGGCACCGAAGCAACAAGTGTCAAATATAACATACAATAAACCCAACGTGTAACCTCTCAGTGGGTCGAATTCGAAGGTTTGAGGAATAATGTGGTATTCCCATTCAGCCTCGATAACTATCAATCTGTTTTATACGTCTTTTTTCAAGTCTTAATTCGTCAAGTTCTCACGGATTCGTGCAGCAGTATTGTTGGGTTAGAATTTTTAAGCATTAACGGTCCTTTAAATGAAAATTCGTGGCGTACTTTTCTTTGCTACACACAATATACTTGAGCTTTGAGTACCAAGTGCAAGGCTAAAAAAAATTTGAGCGATCATCAAACCATCGAACCTCAATTATACCCTAAGACTTTGTGAAAGTACTTATACCGTATATAATGACATACAATTTATTCGGCCGTGTTGACAACAGATTCGTTAATCTTGCCGGTAGATCAAAATTCGTTGAAACAATTAAGCCGATTGCGCTTTGAAATAGGAAATAATTTCGGAAGAAAAAGAGGAATGCGTTATTCAAACCGCGTGTCTCGAGTTTAATCCGAAATCAAACGTGATGTATTCGATGCTGTTATTTATACCAAAGACGAAAAAAAATGCCTCCGATCGTCAAGTAATTATTTTTATTGTTGTTGTTTTTATTATTGTTCTTATTATTATTTACTCGATCGTCGAACGAAGATGGAAAAACTTGGCAAAGACAGAAGCGCCGGCAAGATCGACGGTAAAACTACGATCGAGGTTAGAGACAAAACGAGCGAACGAATTGGAGCATTGAGGCAAGTTCTTGCCTCCCGGGTGCGTTCCCGGTTCGCCGGATGAGTACAAAAGGCAATCGGTGAGCTGGACAAAGTAAGTATAGGTATATAACATCTGAAACGTTGTTCGTTGTTATAGAGTAGGAGCTGCCAGTTGTTAACGGAGTAAAAACTGTTATTACAGCAAAAGTCTTACTACCGTAGAGAAGACTATACTTGGCACATGGACAGGACTTAAACGGTCAATTTAAAATAACCGTAGAAATGAACATTTCAAATTGAGAACAGAAAATGAAAACGATTGCAGGTACTTGGGAAAGGAACCCGTCAAGTTATTTCTATACCTATATATGCTTCAACATATTTTTTGCGAATACAAACTATTGCAGGCTTACTCGTAGTTTTATTACACCTATACATACTTGTACCTGCAACTGTTCATATTCACAAGCACTCCCGGCTCGGGACGTGATTTCCACAAGTGGTCGGTGGTTGTCGTTTGGAATGGGGGCCTGACGTCGAAATATTTATTCAATGAAAATCCGCCTATATGGACGGAATCTACTTCTTTTGTTCATTGCGGTAACGCCGCAGCGTAGAGCCTTTGAGCCATTTTTGAAAGTTGTGGTACGGAAAGAGTTGCGTGTAAATTCAATGGTAGCCGGAAAACTTTTAAAAGATCCTAAACAGTAATCCATTATGTACGCAGAGCTGCAAAGTAAAGTCACAGCCAGATACTTCCCGAATGACTCCGTATTAGACCATTTACGTATTCTATCATCCAGCACACCCCATAAGTATGTTATGCCTGGCAATTTTTTTTTTTTCTCTTTTTTACTTCGGGGCCCCTTCAGCGGTGATGGACGACACTAATGGACCTACGACGCCGTGCCGCTACGGTTGTTGCTGCGTTCGGTCCCGTTGCCTCGAGCTTGTGTCAAAAACAACACTGATGTAACACGACGCGGTGGGTAACGGCAGTATTCGGTATTTCAAAAATTTTCCACTTCTGCTCAGGGATATTAGAAATAATTATCAAACTACCAGAAAACGACGGCGACACGCTTTGAGACCCATTCCTAATCGAATAACTGAACACGAGAATACACGAGTAAAAAATGAAAGAAAAAAAAAAAATGGGGCGCATCAAGCGATCAATTAATTTCGTACTTGGCTTATCGGCTCGGACATAAACGTGATCCGATCTATGAAACACTCGGAAAGTTTCACTTAAATACGTATAGTGACGGGATGGATGGAGGTCATGTTCTCGGATAGGTGAGTTTGCCCACAATTCTTGAAGCACGAATCTGTTCGTCGAGGTTACGTAAATTCTTTGGTAATGCCTACAGTGTGGGAAGAACTCTCCCATCGCATACGTGTGCCTGACTCGGTCCGTTGCATCTACGTGTAACGTATGCACTCCTTGTTCCCATATCACAGGGCATCTAGCAGATATAGAGGGATACTTTACGGGTGTAACGAAGACTACGAGGAGCCCATATGCGGATTCTAAACCGTATGAAAAAAGTTGGGTCTAACAACAAGTTGAAATCATCCATCGCACACTATTTACAAGTAGTTTCGTATTTGCAGAAGTTAAGTATGTAATGGGAATATTACGGTGCGACTCCCTCGAGTATTGAATAGCAATTATTGTACGAATTATCGATGTGTTCTCATTTGTCGGATAACACAATCGTATAACGAAATTGTCGATGAAATTTGCTATCTCATGTGTGTCCATCGCACGTGAGTAAGTATTTGCTGGGAAGAGAGAGGAGAGTGAGGCTCCTATGTGCTCACGTCTCCTACAGTGAAAGAGTGAAATCATTGGGAGTTGGCAATACGAGAGATTTGTTAAATATACATCTATATACCTACGTATATACATATACGATGTAGCTGTGGCGTTGATCAGCCAGGTTAACCGAAGAAGAAGAAGAACAAGTTCCCACGCCTGTGCAGTGCGACCTTATAACCACTTACGTTAGTTGGAGAGAATCTTGTTATGTAAAGACCCGGTGTGCTCCGCGTAGTCGCCCCCGCGCCTGCGCATGTCTCGGTAGCGATATAACGTGAGGATAACCTATTTATTGAACTATTGTATATATGTATATATACATACATACATACATATATATATATATATACATACATATATCTATATATATATATATATATATATATATATATATATATATATATTCTGTATATCGAATACTGTCTCCAGGAAAATGGATTTGACTCGATTGGATTTTGTGTGATAACCGTTATCACTATATAAGAGCGTCAAACTTTTCCTCGAACTTACCTGGATGGGTGTCGGTAATAGTCGAGTTGGAAGTTTTTGTCAGACGAAGCAAGTCAGACCTCATGCCAAATTACTTTCTTCGTGTTATCCGGACGAACAAAACCTGCAACTGGCTACGGGATATTCTGTGGTGTCTTTTTTCAGGGAAGGGATGTTAATCCGTTTCCTTCCGTAACGGTCAGTTGTATCCACCAAAGAGCTGAAAGAGTGGACGAAAAATTGCGGGGAAATTGTAGGATATTCTTTGGTTCGATTGCCCCTATTGCAGATCGTAAATAATGTACTTTCAACCGTTGTTCGTTCGGGCGTTATATCCCGAAAAGGGACGCCACGCCTCCAACGCCTGCAGGGTATTCCGAAAATGACCTTCGTCTATACCTGAACTATATCGGCCGACAAAAGTTGGCCAAAATTGGAACATCCACTCCAGCCTTTGCGGGAGGGACGCTTAATTTTCACCCTTGCCTTTCATGCTGCATTGTATGTTTTTCCACATAACTTTTCTTGCTTATTGTCGTATTTTTACCTTATATTTGCGAGAGAAGCTAACGTACCGGAATACAATGGCTCTTGGTGTACCAGGGTCGGAGGATCGTAGAACAAGCAGAGAAATGACGAGGTTACAACGTGGATTGTTGAATAAAATGATGGGGTTTGGGCTTATCGAAATTTTCCAGATACATCATCGCCGAAGGCTCTTGTCCATTAGCTGTAAAACGGATATTAGATCATTGAGACTTTATTAAGTAACCACTTATAACTCGGATCGTTGAACGTGCTGACTTGTGAAACTGTAATAATTCGATTATACTTTATAGATCATATCACGGTTGATTTTATGTTGGCACCGATCGCTGTTGTTGATTCCTACCCGAGCCACTTCAGATAAACTTGGGAAATACCCAGAGCTACAAGGCCATATTTCGGGTACAAAACAGATATATCACCCAGTAGCTCCAATCAGCTGGTACCTACGGACATGTGCTTACGTGTAGCATACTTGACTGGGTTTATGCCCCGTAACCGAGCTTGTGTGGCCAGTGTATAAAGGTCTACTATTCTAACTCACGTGCTCGTATTAGCAACGATAAGTATGCTTATGTGTATGTAAACCGGCAGGAATAAATAATTGTCATTTCAGAACTCGATATTTCGTATGTGACGTATGGCTGCGTCGTCGCGTTCTATCGCAAAATGAGTCGACTACTTCTGTATGTAACGGATCATTGGCTTACGAGTTATAAACGTGGTGTTATCTGATATCGAGTACCCAGCGGTATGACGTCGCAGATAAGCAGCGACTATTTACTTCCGAATAAGGAGAGAGGAACGAGCTGAAAAAATTTCTTTTGTTGCTTCGGTTTCATTTAGCGGTGGGAGGGACGTCTGCGAGGTTATCACTCGGCCATCTATACATTCATCACATACTATCTACTACCGCCGTACACCGCGTCTTCCTTCTATGACTACGACCGCCGTAACTCGGTTTGTGCCAAATGGTTGATTTAATCGCGATTGGCAATTACTTTGACAACTGGTCAAAGCCTTCGAAAAATCTCCTTCTTACATCTCTCCTCATCGCGTCTTGTGCCGAATTATTTCTAATCGATCGAATCACACGGATCAATCAGTTCCGCGTAAATATATCCCTTGGTTCCGAATATCAAGTAGGTTTGTTGGTATGCGCAAGCTTTTTACGTATTCTGTAGAGCATCAAGCCTTAAAAGGTAGATTCTTTAATTCAAGAAAAGTATTACATATCCTCCCGAGTCATCCATTGACCGAACTTCCACCGTACTGTCAAAAAAATTGATCGAAAAGCTTGAAACTCCTCGGCTTTGACCGACTTGGGTTACTGTTCGATTCTTCAAAAATTATATGAATATTTATATATGCAATTAACGAGATTCCGGCATTCACTCGTTACGAGAATGAGTCCAATACGCTTATTCACAATACGGTCACTTCAAAATTGATATAGACACCCGTTTCGTGGACTTCATTTTCCCCCCATAGCATCATCATCATTTGATGACGCACATTGAGAGGCGAGTGAAAACGGTCAACGATATGGGCGACCACTCTGAGTAATGGGATTTTTCGAAAAACATTACGCGTGGGTGTTTCGCTTTAGGAACGAGCTTAACAATACCCTGCAGACATATCGTTGTGAGCAATGAAACAAATGCTGCATCCGACGGTTGCGTCGAGCTTCGCGGGTCTCGTATGCATAAGCGTGGCATCCCCGTCAGCCTCGGCGTCGGCGTCAGTCACCGCTGATTACACGACCCATTACGCAAATACAACGGGACACCACGAACCCGAAGAACATACTCGCGAAACAAAAATGGCGCACGAACAAAGTGCACGCAAAACAATAGCCGTTAGAAAATGTATGCTCATATAGGCCGGTGGTATAATGTATATTTATAAAGAGATACCGAGTTGGACCGAGTCATAGAGCCACCGCAGAGCTTTCCTCGTACACCGAGGCTTCACACGTACCATTCGACATGGCTGGTACGTTGACGTATTATCATCAGCTACTATATGTATATATTTAAACTACCGAAACGGCGTAGCATCCATTGGAGCTCAACCTTATGCATATATGCATAACTTCTTAGCTGCAGTCTGGTTGATTTCATACCTTAAGAATTATGTTTGGGACGTTCGGAGGTTTGACTGAGAGGCAATAAATTTTAATTATCAATCACGGGGAAACAGACGTCGGGTTAGGAGGGATCTCAAACGCATGGAATGCACTCTTGGAGTTAAAATAACCGATGAGACTCTCATCCGAATGGAACGGTTAATCGCGAGCAGTCAAGATAACCTTGAAGAAGTTCTCGCAAACTTCTCTATCAGTCGTCCAAGCGGCGAGGGTCATTCATTCGGTCAACTTGGTTGATAAATAATTTGGAATTTTTAATTTTTTACACGACGTGAATCTGCAACGACGACTATCGCAAGGCGGTGGTGTGAGAGTTTAGTACAATATAACCCCGCGAGAGTACTCGCAATCAGACGACTCTACCGAGTCTAGGACTATTGTGATCGAAATTTCGTTGAAATTGTTCCGAGCAAGCGTTGAGCCGCTTAAAGAATGCCTGTGACTGTTGACAACTAATTTTACTCGGGTAAAAATATTTGTTTGACGTTAATACTGCGATTCGTAACGGTACTCGTGGTAACGATAAGTATTCAAGCTTGAAAAACTTGAGCCTAACGATGTTGGTATTATAAAAATTTCTAGTTGCACTCTAATAAACGACGTATATTATTAAAATATATCAAGCATCATGCAAGCAGCGAACACTGCTGCAGTGTGTATATTCTAGCGAGACGTGGGTTTCGAGATATTGGAATTTGTGTGAGAGTAAAAGTTTGCGTACACCTTGAATGCATTTTCTGACAAATGATTCATTCAAGGTAACATCAAATCAAACAGTGCGGGATTGTATATCAAATCAACGTTTTAAGCCTTAGTCCTGCTGCTGTAATAAATTATGTTTCTCTAAAATTTAGATATTTTAATCATACATATGGATTTTGCGGCGAACCGAGCTACCAATATCAGTAGATTACGGATCTGTATATACATGTACGTCTATTTGTATCCAAATAGAAATTTCAACTCGAAGAACCGATGTGGTGGAGTGAAGATGACGACGCCGTAGATATACTACCCATGCCTTTCCATCCGAGCGGGAAAGATGAACGAGACAGTAGAGAGCGGGGGATATATGGCGAAGGTTCGTTCTGCTTTGGCTCCTCGACATCAAAGCGATGATCAAAGAGGGGGCAAACAAACGATGCCTACTGGAGTATAAAATCAGAGAACTGGTTGTCGTTTGGTAATCAATATCAAACGACGTGTGCTTCCCCTTTTCTATCCCTCTCACTATCGGATACCGTCACCCCGTCATCCAGGGTTATTCCTGGGTTGAATTTGTTTGTCGGAAGAGGGCCTGCAAGTAGACAAAGCGATGGGGAAGCCGAGAAAAAGAAGAGGACAGGGAAAGGGGGGCTTCTCTCGTTCCAGCGAGTGACGTAGTGCAAGGATAAAACGTGCAGTAGCAGGAGGTTCGAACTGGGAAACACTCGCGGGGGTTCCGCTAATGCCCTGGTTAGTAGCCCTGCATCCCTTTGTGCAACCAACACCCTTCCGTTCCGCAGTGCGCCGTCGAATGCAATTCATGTCCAGCCCCCCCCCCCCCCCCCCCCCCCCTCCTTCCCTTTCTCTCACTCGCATTTCGTTCAAACTAGACCACGTGCCGGCAAATGGGATCCCGTAGGCCCCAAGGATTAGGCACGAGGCGCTGGTCGCGATTTTGTCCGGGTTTTACGATACATCCAACATCTCTACACGCATCATCACCAAGTCTAGCTTTTCTCTAATCAGCAACGATCTGTACTACGGCCGAATCTGCAGGTTCTCCATCAACTTCTACCGTGAAGTTTTTCGAACGAAATGAAAGCGGTAAAGGTTGGAATTCGACGAGGTGCTTTTTTTTTACACGGTTTTGCCTGAAACTTGCAACAACGAATACTATCATGCACCGCCACCTTCACTGACTCTTCGCATCGCGCAGTTCCTTTGCGATCAGAGAGTGGTTTCACTCGAGACAATTGGAGTCGGCGAGGTCATCAAGCCTAATCAGGATCGTTAGCGGTTAGTCCAGCCGGACCCTTGGAATCCGAATCGCTTAGTAGAACTCTTTGCCCTACGTACTCGTCCCCGGGCAGAGTCGACAACGCGCATCAAACCCGGGTCAACGACATTACGCTGCAGTGTAACATACATACATGACTACAGGAGCACCCGGCATAACGTCGTACATGCCGTACGTTATAATATACGTAGAAACGTGCACGTCACTCATTGTCAGTGCCATGTAGTTTCAGAATGTGGAGCGGTGAGAGGGGTAGCAAAAAGGGAACAAGGGGGTGGATGCACCGCGACTCGTACGACGCTCGTCGTCGTGCCCAACGAAAATTCTACTTTAGGCGCAAAGTCGATTTAACCAGTTGACCCTTTGGTATTACCATCTCGCGAGGAGGTGGTCTCAAAAAATCTATATTAATTCAAACGTTAAACTCGGCGTAGCCCGGTTCAGATGTCCTACTGCATCCTTCGTCGCTTATTCCAACCCCTGGCCGTCTCCCACTGTATATATGTATAGGTGTACATATGTGAAGCGCTCAGACACATAACGTACATACATATATTAATGTGGGAATAGATGAGGATCCAGATTTAATCCGCCCCGGCCACCATCCCACGTCTCTACAGATTAATGATTTTAATGCAACCTGATTGAAACGTCATTTGTTATCAGGTCAACGATGAGACCTATGCCCGGGACCGTAAGTTTGCCGTGTTGATAATAAACCTCAGCAATTATATATCTCCACGAATTTTCTCTGATTTTAATTCATTAATACCCTTGCAATTATTGTTGGTAATATCACTTGAAAAGGGGAAAAAACGCTGCTGAGGAAGAGCAGACGATGAGTGGTGAAGAACGTACCATTTTGTTCATCAACGTTTACGAAACAGACGACAACTATCGCGCGGAGGGTGCAAAGTCATTTAGTTGGGGATGTGGAGGGTGAAGGGGGTGGGGGGTTGGCATTGCTCCTCGCCCCATTGAATCAACCCTCCACCTCCGTTTAATCGATGCCAGGGGTGGCTAGGTGCGGTGCAGGATTTTCCCTGTGTATCGTGTACTCACATATTAGTCACCCCGAGCACAGCTGGGATCTCGGGTTCCCCTAGCTATGGGTGTAGGAACAATCCGGAAGTCTGCAGAGCTTTGGACCGATATGGTACAAGTGGTACAATCCTCATGGATGTCGGAATAAATGCCTTTTTTTTTTCTTCTCGAGACGGAATCGAGGATGACGCGGCGGTACTTTTATTGCTTCTCTATACCCAGAACCTAATCTCTTGCCTGTTTCGATATGTACGCACCATCAAGCATTATCACGTGGCAAGACAACTAACGCGAATCGAGATACGTGGCTGACGATGAGATCCAAGTTCAGAAAAATACGGAAGAGACGCTATCTTACATCAAGAGTAAAAATGTCTGAAAACCACCTCGTCACATCGAACCTTTCAAAGGGTGGATCCCGTAACTGCGTATGGATCATACGAGACATGAGAATGGACTCTGGTCGATGGATGCTTTACGTGTATACCTCCTTCTACGGCGCGCGGCGTTTGTGACTTTCGGCTTCATCGTTGCGTTCGTCACGTACGAGTGGAATAAAAACTCTTCCTCTCACAACGGGGTCTCACTGGTTGTATCCTTATCGGTATTAAACTAAACCGCTGTTATTCTACGCGTTGAGGACATTGCAAAATTATCACGTGCTATGAAATTACAGGATTTCAGGAAATGAGTAACAAGATTGTTCAGCGTCTTTTGCGGGTGGAGATATAATCTTAATGTAACGATGACAGACATCCGTTCAGATTCGTCATGTAATGCATGCCGCAGCGTATTTATATTAAATAATTGTAACTTATAAGAGGAATTACACGTCCGGCATTTCTGAATATGCGGAGGAGTTTCAACGTCTCTTTTTAATCTTGCCATGCGTGTTCGTAAGTGTAGACAAAAATTTGCAAAATCCGCATTAGCAATTTTTTGAACGTCGATGTATCTCTGAAATTCAAATCTCCGGTACTCCTGCAAAAACTCCGAAACACGCATCGTTTTCTTCTCTGTATTATTTAAGTATACTCTTTACATTCTCTTCCGGTTTATTTTTTGATTTGACTGCTCGAGGTGTTTTATCATCCCCCCGGAATCAACTCCCTGCACCCTGAAAACACAAATGCGTCTCTCCTGCAACCGTTCAAATTCTCGCAACGCGTCGACGTATCGCATACCAGTTTCCCCTCTTCTCCGTGTCGGATCAGTGTTTGTGATAATCGAAATTACACGCAGATTGTCAGTGACGTCATCCCAAGCCGCGGTAATCATTTCTGACGGCAATAAAACAATGTATAAGCTACGGTAAGGACTTGTGACTTGTATTGGATATTTATTACTTATCGACTCGCGAGAATATCGACGTCTATGATCGCCGTTCTGCTATTAGTTCTCGAACGTTTTCGGCGTATTTTGCGGTGTGTCAACGTTCGCGACTCAACCGGAACCATAAACATGTGTCAACTGCAGATGGTATCGATATACATAAATGCATCCAGCTTGTTCACATAACAGGAATAACATGTGCTCGCGTTTGATTTTCATTACTTTTATCAGTTCGGACTGGGTACGGATTATTATTATTTGTTTTTTTTTTGTTTTTCGCCAGCTTCAGTAGTTACTTCCTACTTTTTTTCTGCTGTTTTTGCACATCTTACCGACACGTTGGTACTACAGAACTGCAGTTCCATAGTTAGATTGTAGTCGAACCTATAAGCTGGGCTATCCTGAAGAGCGTGACGGGGGCCTGCGACGGCGGAGAGGTGCAGTAAACCGCAACGTTGCGCAAACAAAGTGGGCACCAACTGTATATCTACGTATTGCCATATCCTGGCGCTCCGATACGCGCAATTTCTTTATTAATAATTGTGACACCTCGCCGCCCGATGACGTAATACCGTCAATGCGGTTACTGACTGGCCAGATCAAACGATTGTGAAATTAAACCGCAAAAAGGAAAATTACCATCAGATCTGGCACGAAACGCGCGAACATAACTTTTAGTGTCCGTGTTTGTGTTACCTCATTCGAATTGCACTCCAAAGGTCAGTTTTATAAACAACGAAAAATAATGGTCGAGGAGCAGAGATCCATAGAACTCGTCAAGCCTCGAATTTTCTAGGAACCAAGGTGCATTCAGATCGATGCAATCAGTCCTTGATACGTAGGATATTGCAAAACGATGTATGCCAATCACTGCAGTGGCTGGTGGCGTCCAATTAACGATAACTTTCACTTTCGGAATTTACCCACCTTATCCTTTCGCGTTGCACCCTCGGTACATTTTATATTACCCCGAAAAATATATTCATTTTTATGAGAAATCGATCCTAATATGTAGCGGAGCGTCAAGTTTGCATACGCTGCTTGTTTTATCGGCACATACTGGTTCTCCAATTCCGTTCGCCCAATTTCCACGAACTAAAGAATCGCACATCTACACCCCATTGCCTCGAACTCCTCATCTGATGTTTGAATCTACAGGCACGGGAGGAGATCGTTTCTACAAAAATTATATCTCACAATTTGTTTCTACAGAAAATGAATTCAACGATTCCCGGTTCTACAGAATTCGGATCGAGTTCGAGGGTGTATAAATATATATTTCTTTTAAAACTCTGTTGATCAAATCGTTTTTCGGTTTGAACTATCGCCAAGACCCCCATATCGAAGCATTGCGAACGTGCAGATCAAACCTCGATTGAGACAACCGCGGACGAGGGAACAAGCATGTGTCCAGATGGTAGCAGCGTCTGTAGCACGTGTGGTTTACGACCCCGTGGGTCGCAGGCCGTCAACTACGAGGCGCACATAAGGGGATATCGGCGTTCGCCCCAGCTACACGCCCCCGAGGGAGATCCACCTACCCCTGCATTGAAAGAGTACACTGAGTGTCGGATAACGGCATGGACACTTCGTTTTTTTGTACCACTACCACTCGAGTTAGTCACGTCGCAGGTTGAACTTACGCTGGAAACTTGACGTCATCCCATGTGTCCTGATATTAGTCTTTGCGGGGGCCTGGTAAACTTTCAGCTTTTTCCTTCTGTAATTACATCCCATGGATTTCAATGTCACGTTAAGTTCCGAAGCAATCACTGGTTATCGGCATAACGACATTATTGCGTAAAGGCGAGTGTTGTCGGTGGTCGCTTCGAACAAAAAACATTTCGGATTTATTTGTTCCGTACCATAGATTGCTCAATGACTGTTTTGCAACGAGTACTTAATGGCGTTACGATAAAACTGCTTGAATATTACGGATTCTGTCACTACGTTGTGCCACCGTAAGTTAGTCAAGCTCACGATAATCCTGACTTAATCTTCATTCTCGTTGACTGCGAACCACTGACTCGAAGCGGAGGCTCGAGGGCTGAGATTCGAAGCATCCGGTGATCTGGTCTTGGGAAGAAAGGTTTTCCCTTGGGGTGCACAGAGGATTGAGCCTGCTCCGCGCCTTCTTAGCGTGTTACACTTTCCACAGCTGCAGGTGCCCCACTATTACGTCGACAAAACCTCGGAGCCCTTTGACCTTGATGCTTCCGTCAGGTTTAGACCTGTAACTCTATAAGTATTTCAGAGTAACGTTATCAGTTAGGCACTATTGCGATCCTTGAATCTGGGATGAAAATGATCAACATTGCTGTAATTAGCGTGTCGTTGAACAATCGATGATAATTTTCATACGGTGATTGAGACTTAGATTGATTTTTCCACGGTAGATTTTAGTGACTCAGCACATGCGACCGCATCTTCTTTCATCGCATTATCACCTGCTGTTAGGTTACAAGGTTTACAATTACGCATCAAAGTAAAAATGGCTACTTCCTGCGCAAATGGACATTTGGAGCTCATTTTTGTCTCAGAGACCGTGTGAAAGGTTATGCAGCCATCTCGTCGAATGGAATATGGTGGACTTGTACACGTGTAGTGCAAGCAGTATCTCGTCAGCATCCCTCGTCTTTCTTGCTTCCTTCACTTCTTATTCCCTCCCGAGAGTTCGAGCGCGGTTATTACTTGTCCCAACCTGATTCGTCATTCGATGATGTAATTACCTCAGGTTGGAAGTGACTTTTCCACGGAATTGAGTCATTCCAACTTATCAAACGACGTAAGGAATTATTCTTCAGATTATCCTCTTCGTAGAATATTATTACTCTCCGAAAGTCAACTTCAGTCTGGAAGTAACTTGAGAGGAATGATGCGCCCGGGGGTCGGTCGCAACGTTGGTAGCAGGTGGCTCGTGGTCCCGAGGTTTTTGGAGCGACGGACTGCAGCGACCACACACCCTACCCAGGGCATTCCATCCCCAGCTCCTCATATGGTTTCAATCTCCGGCGATGCCAGTCGACGTGAACTTTCTTTAGCGTGGAAGCCGTTACATCACGGTACTAGAAATTAGAAGGTCCTACGTGGCCTGGAAGCCTTTAGAAAAAACTGTAAACTTTGAAGTATTTTTCTTTCATTACTCTCCGGTTTTACTCCAGATATAAAACTAAAAGCATGAAAGATACTCGAGAACGATGCTTGGTATCAAGAAAGAAAATAAACTTGTTGTAATAATAATTATATCGACCGAATTATTCTGATGGAGAATCACTTGACTCGGCTGCGTTAAGATGACCGATTGGGCTATCTTTTTTCTATCCAAATATTCACTTGTCGATCAAGCGAAATTCATGTGACAGTTTTAATGGAAAATTAAACAAAGCAACACGATCAACTTCTCATTGAGTCGTAGCCTACCACTTGACGTGCTTTATTAACAATAAAGATTACTGGGAGCTTTTAATTCCATTGAAAAGTCTTATAATAATTTATGCAGTTATTTCTGACAGCGGTACTGCCCGCCAGGCTGACAGCTGGGCCTGGGCCTGAGGAGGAGGAGGAAAAGGAGAAGGAAACAACGATAGTGGTGGACATAGGTATAAAGTGTATGTATGTATACAGGGGTGAACGGCGTTCAGCTATGTAATAAATTAACAGGCACATTGAGCCTAATGGGACGCGGCCTCCGGTTGGGCTCGTCTTCCTCGTTCTCGTCCTCCACCACCTCTTTCTTCTCCTCCTCCTTCTTCCCCTCTACATCCATGTAGAGATCGCAGCGAAAATTAGCCCAGATCTCGATGCCATGCAGAAGAGCTCTTCGCGATATTATAAACAGTCCAGACTGCAGGCGAACGGTATGAATATCGCCGATTCACGAGCGAAAGAAAAGCCGAAGACAATGGTTACGTCGGTACTATAAATAACTCCTTCCATTAGAATCGCGGGAGCCTATTATGATATTATTATACCTGTAACAATGGAGACGGAACGATTCGTCTGCTCCCTACGGAAGCCCATTAGTGCTACGGGCGTTATTCGCTGACCTCGGTTATAGCCTTAAGGTCGTACGATAAGGATTTATCATCGCGCTGCAGAGTGTGGGCTGCGTAAAGCTTTCGTCTTGTACGTCTCGACAACGGTAATACCTGTACGAGGTTGCTTGGCAATGAAAACGTCGCTTCGGTAGCAGGTGAATTGTCTCAGAAACATTTTGTCAGCTTGGGAGAAAACAACGCAGTCAATGCCGATGGAGAGGCGAGGTGCGGAGGAGGAAAAACCGGAGTCAAGCGAGATGCTCGACGACTAATATTGCTTCCTCTTCTCGAAGGCGAGTCTCGTAACTGACTTTTCATCGGTGTTATAATGAACATTATCCTCAGCCCAGCTCGAAGAGAATTGTGATCGTATGATTGTCACTTGTACCGTTTTGTTACCGAGCGTGGAATGAATTTCATGCCACCTTATCGGCCACAGTCTCACGCACCTCCGAAACTTGGAAAATTACTTAACATAATAAAGCCGTCCGGACTACGTTCGATGAATATTTATTGGACCTTATGTACTTTTGCCGACCGCACCCTGTGATGATATTAGCGCCATTGCTGACTTCGGGAAATAGACGCCTATATATTGTTGTTATTGTTACTTCCCGTAGAAGTACATAAGCAGCATGATTTGGTAATTACTTATCAATTCGACGAAATGTTTTTTTTTTTTAATTTTCAACTGGACCGTGTGTTTTGTGCGATTGGAAGATGTCTGCATGTCGATCTCGTCTGGTGTCAAGTAAAAAAAAAAAACCTCACAGACAGGTTCTTACACTCATTTATCTTATCTGTATTAACATTCATTTGGTGATATTTGGAGCTTAGCTTTGATTAAAGTTTGGAAAGTTTGAGAGGCTAAAAATACACCAAAGTGATTACATAACTCGATAGAATCGAGATTATTGGTATTTGGAAAAAAAAAAAACATTTCTCCGTAAGAATAATATTATTTCTTCGTGCTCGCGGGATTCTCTTCGGTCGAAGCCTGCGATGCCGGGTCGTCGGGGTCGCCGGGAAGTCGTGGAACCGAGGAACCGACGAGTCGGGGAGACGGGGCGGCGGGGAGTAGGGGAAATGGTGCCGCAAGCAGAATGGGAACCTTGGCAGCGCGAGGCATTTCATTTCCTTGGCGACTTCCGGCAAACGCGACGCTTCCGTTATATCGGGGCCACGGCGCGGGTTCCGGTTCCGGCCCGTTCTCCGTTTTATCCCCCTTTCCTCCACCCTCCGCGCTCGACTTTCTGCGCCTCTTCGGCCCCTTTCATCCCCCTTCACCGCCCCCCTCTCGCTTCCGCTCGCTTCCGTTCTACGGAACTTCCTTCTCCCGTAGTTAGTACCACTCCCCGGGCTTCCTTCCTTTTCACCGTCTCTACCCAACTTCGCGCGATATGTATGTATCTACGTGTACCTATGTATACATATGTGCCTAGGCATGTACAGATAGGCAGGTGTATGTATGTATTATATATATATTTACAGCACATAGCCATCCACCTATGTATAAGATTCTCTGCAAGCTCCCAGTTTTGCTGATCAGTTTGTGTTTGAAGTATTCCATCTCTCGAGGGATTAGGGCAATTTTTACACCCCCAAGCTCTGCCTGGTCACTGCGATGACACGTCAAGTACAGAGTTCTGAATTCGAATGAATACTCAGTACGTCGGAAGAGCTTTTCTGCGTATAACTGTTTTTTTTTTACCAAATCTATGGCACTCAATTTAGGTGCTCGCCCTGTAACGCTTTGACACATGTCTGGTAGACTCACTTTATCATTCTTAGAGTTTTTTTTTTTCATCTCATCTTAGTTCGATCGTTCTGTTTTATCTTATGTGCAGTAATATACAATCAACGCTTGAGTGATTGATCCAAAACACTGACTTGACACACATGCGTGTACATGTTCGTATACCTGGTTAGATATACAATTTACAGGTATGTTATATCTCGATGTGAACCTGATGCTCATCTATGTGTATAAACAATACAGGTTCTCCAGTATAGCATTACGGTAAGAAATAAAGAACATAACAACCCGCTTATATGTGTCGTATGCAGCGGAGGAACGAGGTCGGTTGTCAGGCATTCTTAAGGGTACGTGATAGTCCATTTTTATCCTATGAGTCGGCATATTCCTATTTTTCGATATCATGAATAAATTAATGAATGGAATTGGTTCAAAAGAAAATAGTCCAATGTTGGCTACTTCTACGCGGCATTCCTTTCAGAATGGTAGGAAATTCTCTTAACTACGTTATTTATAGATTAAAAAGTCTGGGAATCGCGAAAATAGTAATATTTCACAGACAATTAATCCTTGTTTTTGTACAATTTCACGGATATCAATGAGATTTCCGAATTTTACGATAAAAGAGGAGTTTTCTGCTTAAATTTGAAAAACAAAAAAACAATCCAGTCATTAGTTTATTAACGGTAGCCAAAGATGAGAATTAACTGACTTAGTCGATAAAAAAGGACCATCTCACGCGCTTAACTGCTACCGTTGTTTCTATCGATAGTCAACATTGTAAGTATAATACAATTATTAGGCAGAGAGAAACTTGACGACATTCCAACACATCAAATATGATACGTCAGACTTACACTGTACGATATTCATGCGAACTAGAACAAATGAAAACTATTCTCCATTGGTACGTATTCCGATAGTTATAAAGGTGTTTAGTTCAATGATCATAATATGCGGGCCAGAGACGGGGGAACATTAATTGAACTGTGTATGTATGCTTCATGTACATAGAGCCGGTATTTCTTGGTACGTGGTATGAATGTCCAAGCTCTCCGGAATAAAATCGTATGATTACATAATAAATCTCCGATTTGCATGCTCCCTCCCATCCCCCCTCTCTTCCTCTTTCCGTCCTCCCTCTTCCACCTCTTCCTACAGCTCCTGCTCAGCCTCTCGGCATTAACGCGGTTGACGTACCTACGCGTATAAGCAAGTTTATTCACCCACTAAATTTTTGCAATTGATTGTGAAATATAATAAGCATTATGCTTGCGCAAGGTGTAGTTTGATTCAAGGAAAAGCTAAGCCCCGTAAATATTGCAACCAAGTATTTCAATCCAGCGTTCTGCTTTGGGATCGAGGATGTAGTAATATGTAGTATGTATATCGTGTGTTTGCCTTGACGTGTCCGGACGTGGTAAGAAATACCTATTCTTGAACAGGATATAATACACTGGTCTGCGTCTATGCATATATATATATGAACAATAAGTTTAAAAAAAGCTCGGTAGTGAGCGCACAATGACGTTCGAATGATCTCTGAACTTATATATGTATAATAATCGGTAGCTAAAGCGAGTTCGCAACAGCAGCACCAGCATCAGCACCAGCAGCAGCAGGAGAAGGCGTCGTCGATGAATATTTATTTACACATGGCTTGTACCTACTCGTGAGTGAGGTCCTACGTTCATGCTTACAATTAGATACCTGTACCGGGCATTGCATGGAGTTGTTACGCGAACGTAAAATGGGCGCGCTAGTAAAACTTGCTCTAAATACGATTTTACGTCATCGCCACTTTCGAACATTACCATAAACCATTGTTCAACACAAGCTAAAATGAAGACATATAAACGTACGTGGGTGAAGATTGTACGTGGGTGAAGATTGTTTGGACGGCGAAGTGCGTTCAATCACTATATAGATAAGTTTAATCTATCTATATTTAGAAATTGGAAATTGAAAATTCGATAACGGTGAGATTCGCTTCACGATAGAGTAAAATTCCCACGTAGAATCGGGTAGGTAGCACAACTCGTGCGGGCGCTGCTGTTGCTACTGTTGCTGCTGTTGCTGCTGTTGCAGCGGATCAAATTCTTATCGTTAAATTCCACCGATAGAAAGTCGTTGCGATACCCTGGTTCTTGTTTCTTGGTGTCCAATCTACTGTTGAACCTTACACATCTTGCTGTGCTTTCAAAAGCAAAGAACGAAACGCAAAAAGTATACTTGGGATAATTTACCGCGAGAGACTTTGAGTAGATTCTTTTCTCTTTGAAAACTTTTACAATTAGTACTGTGTGTGACTTCCGGTCTTTTTGGGACGAAGAAACAGGACAAGAAGTAAGTAATTAATTGATGGTCGAAAAGCATTGTCGGTCGACGATTCGCCTGCAGATTATCCTAAAACAACGAGCGACAAATTATCTCCTTAGACGTGAATTGGTTTCTTGGTCTTATTGTGTCGCTTTGTTTCCGCAGCTACATGTGATGAAACATTGCGAATACTGATAATGTCCGATCGGGACCAAGGCTGCTGGTGTTACTTTAAAAGAACGATCGCGTTCCACCAAAGGAAAAGCGGTTGCTCGTAAGTAACACCACACAAGCAGACCTCCCCGACACGGATACACTTACCAGATATACAATTAGGAGGCCTGCACGAGCCTTTGGTGTAGGTATACACCTCTTGTGCAACGACACCAACCACCACTACCAACGATATTATACAACTCCCATGTCTTCCGGTTATTATCTAACGCCGACGGCACAATCCTACGATATGCTAGTAGTTGCGTTGTTCTACGTAAAATAGTCCGCTATATCTACGACCGTCATACCCGTCAGCGTACCTACCTTACACTCTCGAACTCTCGCATTTTACGCCGTGTAACGTCCAAATCTTCCTCCCGTATAGGTACAACATCATTCTTCATGTTTTTTTTAATTATCCTGAAATCGGGTGGAGTACCAACCGCAACTGTAAATAGCGGTAAGTATAAATGAAAGGAGCAGCACCAAGCGAATCGTTCACCAAGTGGGAAGTAACCTCCACACAGGAATGCATGTGTAATTTGAAAAGGTCGGATTAGCTTGGACCCTGCGATTCGAGTACCGTCGTTGGGAACCGGCGACGATGGACTGCAATCACGGCGGACGTTCTCGAGGTAGCGAAGCGAATCGCTTATGATATATCGTGCATGCGGCCCAAGTGCGTTTGCGATGGGATTGGATAGGAAACAAGACAGGAGTGAGAAGGAGCGGAACTGAGGTTCGCGGCACTTCCGTTCTTTCGGATACGCTCGGATGCCTCGGTGTCCTCTCCCACAACCGACCGACTTCTCGTAACAATGACCCGGAGTCGAAGAGCTATTAGCAACGCTTCTACTTATACCCGGTAGCAATGTCTCGTCCCGTCCTCCCTCACCTCCTCTTCACCACGGACAGCTCCGTGTTCAAAGAGGCGATAACCCGGCGACGCACCCTCTTCCGAGATTCAACCGGTTGCAGGATCGACACTTTACACATATATATACCCCAACTGTAACTGTTTCGGTGAAAGAAGACTTGGCCACGTGAGTAACTATTCGGGATTCCTACCGATACATATTCGCATGGAAGTTGAACACGATAGTCGAAATTGCCTGCGCTCGCTCTGGGACTTGTATGCTATTTCTATAATACATTTGTTCAACCTCTTTGCCTGTAATATCCCGTGAGAGACGTGGTAGGTACCAAAAATGAGAATCACGGATAAAAATCGGCGTGTTTCAATGTGTGATCGACCTTGCTGTTTATTATGGGCACGCGACATCGGAACTTGATTCGTGGGTCAAGTGGTTAACGATGAGTAGATACCACCGAAAGTAAAGGCTCATGCCTTATACAGTCGTAGAGTCCTTCGAATGAGTTATGGGTACATTGATTCTAATCTCTTCCAAATGAGCGCATCTGCGGACACGGGTTGATAATCAAGTTGCTGATAGGGACTAAAAATAGGAGATGGTGCTTCTTCCTCCTTTCTTATCTACTCGCAGCACCGATACCAGCATTGCTTACCGAAATACCATTCCTCAGTAAATCAAAGGATGACTGGTAGACTATTAGGAAACTGTCCAGGGTAGGTGTATAAGTCAACTGACGATAGTGGGCGTTTGTTGTCGGCTACATTTAAAATACGGTTACCCTGTACAAGATATTATGCCTACCTTGTACTATTGTAGAGGAAAAAAAGAGACAAGTGAAAGAGAAAGTGCCCGCGTGGCACCTCCAGCGCACGCGTCTTATGCGCTAACTTACATAATCGGTTGCAGTCGCACGTGACCACACCAGTCTGTTACGCGACAAAGATACAATCCACTTGGTACGAGCTGTACGTGTCCGCGATGCAAGTCAGCCAATTCTTGAATGTTATACGGTACATCCGAGTAGTGGTCCATTGGTATACCTAATCGTAATTTTCCGGGATACCGGAAGTCCAGAGCAACCCTCCTCCCAGATAAATACGAGCGCTGTCGCGGATAATGACTGACAATATTTCTTGGAAAGTTGCAAGTGCTTCTTAGTTTTGGTTAGAAACCAGGTTACCTTGAATGACTATTGTTCTCTATAGTACATATCGATTTCACAGACAATAGTTGTGAACGAGACTCACGAGAGCATTGAGATAATTCGAGACATGTTTTTACTTTGACACATTATGTAAGGAAATCTTCAACGTACGAAATCAGCTGATACAAGCGACTGGTATACGCTAGATATTTATACACGCCTTCTCAGAAACCTTCATGATTCTATGAATGATACCGTTTTAGAAGGAAGAAGAAAAAAAAATCGATGTTATTAACCATACTTATTCTCAATATATTAACATTATCGATTGATTCACTATACATATATAGTCAAGTATAATTTACATACCATGATTGATTTTATGCGGTCGGTAGAGTAGCCACGATCAAAGCGATGCTGGATGTTGATACGGAGTGGAAGTTGGAAGAAAATATTAGTAGCAAAATATTAGGAACTCCAAGCCAGGAACAGTGGTCCTCATGTCCTGGCTGGAATTCAATTCGCACAGTCGTTACACCCAATCATACAAACCGTAAACATTGAAGACCTCGTTGAGTTTTTTTCCAACAACCCTTGCACGTGGATGTTCCTGATGTTTTCAACCCTAAAAAGAGTTAGGGGTGACAGAAGATGGAACAAGTAAAAATTCGATTATATCTTTGGTAAAAAAAAAAAAATGTGAGCAAACAACGAATCTCAACAGGATGCTTTATTTACAAAGAAACAACTAAGGGACCTGCCACATCATTTTGTGAGCATTACCAAACTTTAATAGCAAAGAAATTTGACGGTCATATTCAGTCACATGAGCTTCATGTGATAATGTTACACTCCTTCTGGATCATCCAATTTGTGGAATTCACTGGCCTTGGACCATCATCCAATAATTGTTGATCGATGATACTGATTGCTTTCTTTTTCAAATTTCAATATAAACACATGTTGGCCAATACGAGATGGCCTAAATGAATTTTAACAGAACTCATTATCTCAACGCTGGACTGATGAGAAGCAAACAAACGGATGTGTGTTATTTTGGTACAAGTGTCAATGTATGCTTTGACATGTAAAACTTTCATCGATGGTAAATTATACTATCCTTCTCGACGCAGTTCTGGTTATAGTCCAGAGGTCTTGGTGCCGATCGCGAGTCTTACCTCCTCGTCCCTATGAAACAGACTGCAGCTTTATGCATGTTTCATACTCCGCCTTCGTCGCACTTGGCCTCGAGTGGAACCGACCTAAGTATTGAATGTTTCTCTCTCTAAGGTAAGGGAAAAAGTGGGTCGATCGGTACGTAACTTATGGTATTTATAACCCGCAAGTGCCACGTGAATATATCTACTATAAAATTAGGAACTCATCGCCTGCAGGCTGTAACTAGTACTGTAGAAATCGAACTGTTGTGTCAACCGCTTGTCACTTGCACAATATACTTGAATTATTACTAAGAATATGAAAATCGGTAAGTGCTATACATTTTACTGCCGTTGGACCCAGCAGAATCGCTTCGAGATATCCCCACCTATATATGTATATATTTTATCGGAATACTACAAAGTGTGCAGACCCGCTAGTCAAGCAGACAGGAAGAAAATAGGCACACTACATATTTACTCCCGTGTCTGACTGATATATTATACGTATATATTACACGTAAACATTATAACTATATAGTGTAATAATCTGAACGTCTGTGTTTCCATACGCTTACTTCGTCCGCTGTTATCGCTCTGTCCAGCAACCCTAAGTTGAGTCTACCAGTTACTGATCCTGTCCCAATTATTGATCTTTTTCGGTTGTATCTGTTTGATCTTTAGTTTTACAATTACGAAAAAATATATTTTTGATTTCTTATCTTCTAGCAATTGGTTTTAGTCATTGAGAAATTCACAATTTCTGTCATCAATTTATAATTTGGGAAAGTAAAAGGGTCGATAATTGGGTCTAAACGTGTCAATAACTGTTGCACTTACCTCAGTGGAGAAACCGCAGATCTCTACAAACAGGAATCCGCGTACCATTTAATTCTGTGGCACCGTGTAACAGGTAGCTCAGACTCTTGTGTGCACATAAAGCAAGGTCTAAAATGTTGAAGTTAGTATATCACAACACCCGCTGTTGGAATGAAAATGTGAGGTGTCGGAATCGGTTTTGAAAATATTTCGGTTCTGTGTACGAATAACAGCATTAAGAGTAGCGAGTTTAAGTTGAAAGTGTTAGGCGTGATAAAAACTGTCTTTCCTTGTCGTTATACTTACACTCATACTAGGTATACCTTTTTTTCTTTTTTTGGGGGGTATTTTTCGGAAGCCTTTTGTTCATCGAAATGAAAGTGGTAAACGTGTGAGTATAAGGTACCGTGTATGTAACCGTATACGAAAGGATTAGTCAATTTCTTGTCGCGTTGTTACAGGCGTTTGTAATTGGCCAATTGATCATTGATATTCTAATATTATTTGATCCTCGTTACCCGGTGTACACTAGAAAGTGCAAGGCCGAGGGAGCGAGCGAGTTTCTGACGATGGTCAAGTAACCGGTAAGTATATTTCTGAAATGAGTCACGGCTCAGCGAGCCCGGTCGTGTCGCCTCTCTCGAAGTTCCCTTCCTCGCTGCGAGTTATGCCGCAATCAGTTCCGGTCTTATAAAGTATGCATTTTAAATCAGCAGAGCGTTAATTACAAGACGCGAGGTTGCCTAGACCGGCAGACTTCGAGCGACCCTCGCGTTACAGAAGCTGTCAAAGATGACGTACTTCATCGCGTTTAAGTTATATCGAATATGTTTATACAGGGTTATATGCATACGCATCTAATGCAAACATACAGTCTACGTAAGTTAGTCACACGTGACTCATTTTCACGCGGGCACAAAGAACTCTCCGAAAACACACGTCAACCGAGTTCTCTCTCATGTATAATTGTACGCAGCATTCTCGCATGTAAGTATAAGGCGATACTGTGTCGGTGCGAAGCTGTATAACTTGAGTTTACGAATAGCTGGATGAAATCACGAGGCTGTTTAAGCGGAACTGCGGTGGAGGCGCTACGCGGTACCTCAGGAGGACAATGTATAAAGCAAAGTGATGGTACGCCTCCGGAATTCCATTCCAAACGAGGGAATGACTGACCCTTCTCTTGCCTACCTTTGTAGCTATGCAAATACAATTTATATAACCCGAGCATGTTTTACCCGTTTTTTCATGCCTGTTTTCCGTACACAAAGTACCTGTTTCTATGACGGTAGAGAGAGTCTGCGAATGCGCATGCGCGGATAAATGAAAATACCAATTTTAAGTCGTAAAAGTTGAAAGTGGTCTTTTCCGTACTCCGCGCACGCGCCGTCGCGGACTAATCTGACATTACGCGATTCTAACCCCAATTTTTCTGGCTTTGAAAATACGATTAAACGCTTTCGAAGGAGGAAACGCATTGCTGGAGCTAGAAGACGAACTCCATTGGCAGTTCCTTGCGGTTTGGCAACGCCATTATGCGTTTCGCTAATGATTCGCACTAGGCAGGATCTGCTTGACCGCGAGCTCGGCTACCGTTTCTCATGTTGCGTGAATTTTCGTTCTATACCAGGTTTTACCAGCGTTGTTTCCTGTACTACATTGGAAAATCAACGTTTCCAAGTAGAACCGCAAATTATTTTACAGTATCAACAGAAATAAAGACTGTTAGCCGTTTGCTTAACTCATATTTGACGATAGATGATTGTATCTCGTGGAAACATAAAATTAAAAATAAAAATTCCGTCGTTCTCTTTGATTGCATGCCGCAGGCCTGATTGTCAGACCTTAACGACTGTTGAATCTGCTACTTTATATATTGTACGGATTATTGTCCTTACCAATGAAAACGCATCTTTATCAGCATCCCTAATAATCATTGTTCAAATTTGCCGTAGGTACGAATGGTATGTGTGTACTCGGTATGCCGTATTTAGGTACAGTTGGAGTCTTTTCGATCGAGTTCTAGGATAAATTTGGCGAGCGATGACGCGCCTTGATAAGATTGTAAACAGACCGACGTGATCGTAGATAAAACATTGGACAAACTAGATATTTGGAAAACACATCGCGTATCGAGTATATGGTAATTACTGCGACAACTATTTCGTGTGAACGGAAATATTACCTCAGTTGTAAGAGGTAACGGTCGAACCGATGCCTGGTGGTATAAAACTGTACGCTTTAATATGTCTAGGACAGAATCTGTGTCTCCGGAACGAGGAAGAGCGTAATAAAGTCTTCTTACGTTTCTGATATCAGCTAGGTCACGGCGACGATTAACACGGTGCTAAAGTTGAGCATCAATTAAAAAGGTCGGCTCAGAACTCGTTGTTCATTAGAAAATTATGTAGTACTGGATACCACGGTAAAGGGTTTAAAAAGATACTGTTTACATAATTGCGCCTTTCGAGGAATCTGCTCGCGATAATCTTTATTTTATCACACAGGATTTCGCTACAGTAGCGACAAAATCTTGATGAAAAGAGAAGATCGTTGCTACGCATTTCGCGCTGTCATTTTTATTATTAGTCCATGCGATCCATGCTTGTGGATAGGAACAAACGTGACGTTAAATGTAACGGAAAAATGTACAGTAATTTATTTATTATGTATTTATGTGTTTGAACAACTTTGCTTTTCGAAATAGGAAGATTGAGGTTTTTTATTTTCTATTTTGCACAACTCGGTCGCGCGAATTTTCATCCGCATTCTGAACAATGACACATGAATTTCGCAATCCTTCCGATTTTGCTACTCAATCCAGGGCTGAAATGTTGAAAAGTATGCTGATGCGCAAAGCGCAGGCAGGCTGGTGAAACAGGTTGAAATATTCAAGCTGATTCTTTGATGCACAGAACTCAATGCCAATCGTCGAGAGACTCGCGTGTCTCAATTTATGCACTCTGCGCTGCAGCTCGCCGTGACGTGGAAATATCGAAGAAACTTTTATCAAGAGAACAGAATGTGAAACGAAAAGGTTCCGGAGATGTCTTTACCAACCGTTACAAATGACTTCCCGGAAGATGAGAGGAAACTGTTCGCATCTTTGCGAGACCGCGTATATTAATCTCCACTCTGCAGCCACGCAATGAAGAGAATTGCTTTGTATTGATTTACGTATTGATACCAGCAAATTTGCAAATCTCGGAAATCAAATCAAGTTTATACTCGTCATTTACATTCCGCGAAGTCCACGTGCCGTTTTTTACTTATAAGTTGATATATTTCATTTATAAACTGCATTATAATGACGGAAACGTCGTCAAATAATTCTACGCAACTGTGCCAACGACAACAATATTGTACTTTCGGGTTTACGTTTGGCTTTATGATTTCCCGTATGAAAGTAGATGACGAAAAACCCAACCGCAATTATTTTAAGAATTTTTCGACCCAGCGTATCTTACGTATGATTTAAAAACTGGAAGCAAAATAACCCTAGTTTCTAAATCTGAATAAAATTTTGAAAAAACATAAAAGCTCATTATAACATCTCTGTGAATAGATATTTTTCGGCCCATATTGTAATGAGCTTTTATGTTTTACAAAGCCAATCTGAGACATCGACGTAGAATCTTGATCAAGATGTCATGGATTACTCCGCATACATGGTACTTGTGCAATGGATATAAAACCCACATTAGATAGAACCCGATAGTCCTCGATTATCAGAAACTCCCAGCAGTATTGCGAGTTATGTATTTTCATACTTGTTGCTGGAACTTCCTTCCTCGGATCTCCCTTCGATTCTCGTGACTTTCTCGTCTGGCACCCTCCGCATAAATCTATACATTTGCTCACGCATCGGGTATGTCTCGTAGATGACCGATCATAATCAACTGACCCAACTTCCTCGGCTATCATCTTACGCCATGCGTGGCGTACAGTCTCCCACGGGACGATTAACTTTTTCTTTATTTTTCTATTTTTTTTTTTTTTTTTATTACAACGAGGGGCGACCCTCGCGTAGCAAGTGCCTGCATTCCTCGGTGTATATATCACGTGGGTCGGAGTTTTTTTTTCTCCGGCCTGTACGGGGTACACAGCCCTAGGCGAGCCTACGAAGAACCCAACTTGACGTGTGTGCGTTTCTCCTCTCGATCGGAACCAGCCTTCCGATCGAGGGGGGAGACTACCGTTCTTAGTCGAGGTACAGTAAATTTGTCTCGACGAAGTAGGGGCTCCGCACTCTCTTGCCCTAGCACCGCTACAACAGGAACTGTTCCACCCAAACCATATGTAATGGTATGTAATGGTATGACACCGTCGAAATACTTTCCGTTCGTCCCGTAACATCTCACACGGATCCATGCCGTGCATCCGGTCGAGACACAACGAGCAATCGAGGTGCAGGTTACGTAAAATTTGATTTGCTTGGAAATGTATCGCGGTGTAAGTAAGCATGTCACACTCGCTGTAAAGGTAGACTGCACGCACTAAGGTATATCTACAAAGAGACAACGATAAATATCCGCACGTACGCATGCGCGGATCATAAATAATCCGGGTAGATACCCGCTTACAGTATACCTGTACGGTATAAGCGAACAGGAGACAAACGATCTATTAAAACGGGCGACTTTCCTGTTCCGTAACGTTCTCCGCTCCGCGGGAAGCCCGAAGATATACCCGCCAAGACCAGATCACCTTGCTACGCCACTCCTGTTTCCATCCAACGTCCTCCTCCTTCGTCCCTCGCCGCTTCTGCAGACCGAGCTCTCTTCGCTCTGCCTCCCTCCCTCCCTCCCTCCCGCCGTTCTTTCTCTTTTACATTTTTATTTTTATCATTTTTTTTCTTTATCCCCGCTCCGACGAGCCCAGCATCCCATCCTCCCGGATGTGCGCCTCCGCGCGGGGCTTCGTTACGTGGCATTCTTGTGCGTCCTGCATACGTCGCGTCCAGAATCTTTAACAAAGACCCAGAGGCTTGAACCTCCGCTGAACTTAAACCTCCCCGCCACAACGGCATAACTGTGCGGCTACTTCTGCGATCTATGTATGTGTGTTTTTACGTAGCGAGTGCATGATGAGGTATCTAGACATATGTGCAATCAAACAGATTCAACGCATGCCGAATTAATTGCCGTAACTTCTTCAGATCTGTATTCATACTTTCGCGCGCGCGTGTGTGCGGATGTGTGTTCGTGTTTACGCGCATACACACTTCGCGTTATCCAAATATATATGTATATGTGCATGTACAATTTGTATTTTATCTTTTCAGAAGGCAAACCATACGATGATCCGTACTTTCGGCAGCAGGTCAACGTGACGCAGGGCGGGGATGAAATAAAATTGCCAATCAATTTCGGATCCTATTATTCTGTGAGTATGACAAAGATTGTAAACGATAATATTTACGGGTATTGGATTGGTAAAGCGCTCATCGCTCCCGTTCGAACTGACGTTTGCAGACGCTGAGACACTTCCAAACTGATGTATTCAGCATGCACTTTCGTGTCGCGAGAATATATCACATACGTACACGCGCATATGTATATATACGTAGACTGTATGTGATCATTTACGTACTCGCGCCGCCGGGCCTAAGTGGGGAATCATATCCCTACTACCAAAGTGTCGAGGAATGCGAGAAGTCGGATAATCTAATTTCCGTTTCAGAGATGTCTGCAGCCCACGCTGTAGGTGGGTAGGTAGCTAAGGTGAGTACAAGCAAAGGCTTACCTCCGCTCGACTGATAATAATTAGGAGAACTCTAGCCGTGATAAGTGAACGTGGAGTACACACGGTTACAGATTTACGACGACGCATGCGAGCGTAATGTGCGTGTTTGAGAAGAGAGAAAAAAAAAAAAAATTCAAGGTTACCGACGCAAATCTGTCGCATATACGCGTACAGATATTATTATAGATCGAAGTCTAAACTCGAATCCTCCCGGTAGTCGGAGAACATCTTTGGACACCTAGCCGATACCTGTAAGAGTTTACACTGTATAGTTCCTCATCGTCTTGTCACATTTTATATTCCTCATAATATTGAGGTGTACCCGGAACTGGAAAGGCGAATTACGGTCTTCATTTGTACCTATTCGCTTCCCGGTATGGAGACAAAACACTTCATTTAGTATTTCAACTTGCTAAGATCTTGTTCCACTCACTGTATTACACGGTACGTATGGGAATATGAAAAATATACAAGAATTTTTCTACTAATGGTCAGCTCGGAGGGATTCCCGTTTGCAAATCAACAAGGAATCTACTTGGAACCGGTTTTCAACACTCGCTTGGGGATACGAAATATTTTTCCTGCTTCCCACTTGTGGATGACGCGCTGGATTCTTCATATCAAGGCGGTGCCTGCTAACAATAAGTTGGAATCACTCAGCTTGTTGGCGCGATGAAGAACGGATACCGTCGTTACATATATAATATAAATATACTCGTGCGATGCGAGCGCGATACAATTGACAAAGGACGGTTATAATATACCACAGATTATTATCTTATTAGCAGATAACATCAGAGATCATCGACGAATTTAAAATTTTAATAATCAGTCAGTCGTATAGACGGGCAAGAGCTGCGTATTTTATATAGTTTTCAACAACCGAGTCTTCATCTTTAGTTCCGGGCTGCCTGACTCGGTATCGGTTTGAGTAATGGTTACCGTAGAAGTTGTATACTGTTGTGTGACCGTATAAAGGAAGGAACTATGCCTCGACGGTAACGGAAGCCCGGTCTCGGCTCTGTACCTCCAAGGAAACTGACTCACTCGACACAGCTCAGCCCACATTATCTGCAATTTACGCACTTCCGTTTCAAAGAATTATGAAATGGGAAAAAGGAGTATAAGGAGAATGTGGAAGGTGGTATTGGTGGGAGAAGAAGCCGGCTGATTAGCGAACTCTTCGAAAATATCGTGTCTCATCAACTCCGGATAATGATAATAATATTCTCTAGAAACAACGCAATGCGCTGTGGTTGCTTTTACCAATCTGCAACTAAGTTACCATTCACGATGAGTGTGTGATTTTCGTTTTATCGTATACCCACCAGCACTGTTTAACTCGTGTACTCATCTGGTTAAACTTGGATGGCAATTACAAACGTAATATGCAGCCCGCAACATCAAGCTTCGGTTTAGTATGATCGAATTATTCGCAACTAGCGTACAAAGAGAAGGGCCGAGTAATATGTATTACAACGTCCTCGACGTAATTCCTCGGTAGAATAATCATTGCGTACAATTTCACCAGAAACTCGGTCAACGAATATGTTGTGTCAATGATCGCGTAAATCGTAGGTATATAAGGGTTGGAAATCGCAACTTCAAGACTGGCTGTAGGGTGTCTGCTTGTAAATAGTTAAACCTGCATTTTTGCACTTGGCAAATTTGCGAGAATATCCGGCGGACTGCTCACTCGTGAATACACGTTGTGAGCTGTGACGGGAACGTTTAATAAATACACCGTGTGGTTCATACGTTTGTCCAATAGTCGAGGTACAGGGTGAACAGAACTATGAAATGATAGTGCCAATAAATAATACTGTCGATGCAGTCGGGTGAAAATGTAATACTCGGATTGATAATTATCTCTTTTTATACCGGACACCAACGATGACTAACATAAACCAACGCGTGTATTTATCGCGCAAAATATATAATATAAGTAATACAGCAAATACAGATAGGCAAGGTGTGCATATATATAAAGAAATCCTGCAACGGGATACGATGAGAGATCCTTTTTCACCCGGAAAGATTTGTTTATGACTCGTTTCTGTCCCCCGGCCCTAAAAACCCCTCGTACCTAGTTCTTATCCCCCACTAGGTCAGGGGTATGGTACAATGTAAGGTACACAAAGGCCGTTTGCGGTATAGGGACAGGTATTGTAATACCTAAGCGTTGACAGGCAAATGCCAAATTTCTTCAACGACGAGATTATCAGATAGTAAATTTTGAGTATCCTCAATTACTTGACTTGCGAAATCACTGTCGATTCGTTGGTGCCTTATCATCGTGGATATTATGTTACGAGGAATGACGTACCAGCAGCAGTAATTGGGTAGACGTAACGATCTATTCAATACTCTGTCCGCTTGTACAAAGTTGGAGGTACAATCGGCGTGTACCTTACATATACCTGTCTTCGTACGCAGTTGTTATACATATGCAACTACGATAAAGCTTATTCGTAAATCCCTCCATAATTAGTCGTTTATCGAATGAAAACTTTCGTTGGAAGAGAATGCCTATCCGTCTCGACTACGATTAACGATGAAGGGGCGTCCGCACCGAGTCGATCCTGAAGCAAAACAATATTTATTAATATATGGCAAGGATAACGTTAATCCTTCGGTTTGCAAGTGCACAAAGCCTGAACCCTGAGTCGGGACAGAAATTTGTTCAGGTAATACAACTGCAGGTGTAACCTGCGTGAGTCTATAGAAATAACGTATTATGGTCGACCGATCAAGCGACGACGATTCGGGGTTAATGTGTGCGTGTGTGTGTGTACACCCGTAAGGACGGATAAGTCCTGTCGAGAGGGCTTGCTTTGGACAAATCTCCGCTGATGGTAGAGTTATGGTTTATGGTATGCTTCGGTCTTCTATACGACGTTCCAGTATTGCATTCACAACCCTACACCGTACTACGGAAATGCATTGGGTATAAACCTATTATTATTTAGTGCAACGGTGCTTCCCTCCCTCCCCTTTCTAATACTTACCTATAGGTATATACACGGTATGACCAACCCTTAACACTTTGTCATCATCAAAATACACAAAAATATGCGCGGATAACACAGTTGTACGATTGTTTTTCGTGTAATTTTCGAAAAGAAAAAAATAATAAACTGAAAAATGCAACGGTGATCTTGTTGTATATACGTGCGGAAGGATCAGGTGAAAATTCGGAACTAAAAGGGTGGCTACTTTCTCGCCGGACTGTATCAAGGCGAGAGGGTCACGAAGTTAAGGCAGGAGCAGAGAGAGGGGGGCTCCGATTCAGGGCTCCTTCCGCAGGAATTAAGCGGGGCCTGGATAAGTCTAAGGCAACGGCGGGGGAGTGGACAGGTAGCTGTCCGGACACCCACAAACCTGTTCGACCTGTTATGTCCTCTCTGCGGGCGGACGGCCGAAGGGCGGCTTATGGGTCCGCTATAGCTCACTGCTTCTCTTTCTCTCTTTCTCACTCCGACGCGGCGCTGTTTTCCAAGAAATCTGAAGCATGCATCGAATCTTTTCGCTGCATCTCAATGCGTTTATGACAGACATTCTTCACGGTTTCTGACATTCCACTGCAACTAAGCGTTGATTCAACGCCCGCCGAGACGCCCGCTGTGTGGATCGATGGATCAACCCTCATCGTACCCACCCCCGGCCACAACTAGGACGTGCAATCTAAACGGCCAAAGTGTTTGTACCTATAGTATATGTTGTACGCAGCTATGTATAATATGTATGTAGGAATTCGACGTACCGTACCTGATTTCAAATCAGGTGAAAGGAATTGGACGCACGTAGATCACGCGTGACTCTACCTTTTTACCCTTTTTCACCCTTTGACGTTTGCGCATGCGATAAGACAACGCACCTCGCATTTGGTAGACATCGTCCGTCTCCCGCTCTGTTCTAATGTGACATTTTGACATCAGCGCTGTCGACGATAAGGCGCGATGTTTACGCATGTCTCGCTGTGTTCACTTGTAATCAATTGGCAATCTGAAAATCTTCTCATCGGTATTGCGAAAAAAGTAACATTGCGGAATATGAAACAGATGCATGTAATAACGCACAATCACCCATATACGACTTTCAATTTCAAATCAAAGATAAACAAGTAAATATGAGAAAATCATAATGACCGTCGTCTTGCGCAACGAGATGTTCAAAACTTGAAAGAAAACGTGACGTTGCTAATAACATAACAGTCTGTAATAATAAAACGGACATAACACAATCTACGCGTAGTTTTTAATCGAAGAGCCATAAGCATGCATTTGTAAACACGTTAGAATTGACAATAGTCGCGCGTAAACCCCGCCTTCGCATATCTATCCCCGGACTCCGACGCAGCGCGCGACGGACGTGCACGCATCTATGCGAGGAAGCACAAGGAAGTATGCTCTCCCCCCCTCCTCATTCCACCTTCCGTCTCCCTCTCGGCCGCGACAACAGCAGCCCAGCAGCCAGTAATAACCCGGACGGTCGACCGGCCGACCGAGCGACCGAGCGACCGAGCGACCGACCGACCGACCGATTTCTCCCCCCTCCACACCGACTGCTTGCCTCTTGCCGCGCTCTGGCGCTGGCGGTCCGCCTCCCCCCCGCCCTTCATCCACCACTCGACGCTTGGGAGACTTCGACTATTTCCGTTCGACGCTCGGGAAGAGCCTATCGCGCGCCGAGATTTCTGCGCGGTTGCCAATCAGTGGATGCGCCAGCGCGGCACGGAGGCATGCATAACCTTTTATTTGATGTCGCGTACTTCCTAAACGCGAGGCGGCTAGGGAGAGGGTGAGGGTGAGGGTGACGGCGCAGGCGGTGTCGGGTGGAGGGAGAGACAGAGGCACCGGCTACCATCGTCGATCTGCGGTAACGGCTGCGGAAGCGAGACGGAATCGGTTCAGAGTGGGACGGAAGAGGTGTACTCGGAACGGCTGATTGCGGCTCCCTCGGCTCCGAGATCCGACCCGACTCCCGACTCTCGAGCGACGAGCGCGCGCGGCAGGGAACTGCCGATCAGGATCAGTCACTCGCCAACCTCAAAACGAGACGGCCGTTTTATATGTATTGTCGTTTGATACCGCTGTCCGCGAACTACGTGTAATAAGTATATATATATATATATATATATAAATGTTGATTCAA
The DNA here is from genome assembly GCF_021901495.1 of Neodiprion virginianus. NCBI lineage: Eukaryota > Metazoa > Arthropoda > Insecta > Hymenoptera > Diprionidae > Neodiprion > Neodiprion virginianus. The sequence continues at coordinate 3,025,148 of NC_060882.1, forward strand.
ATGTGGAACATCGCGTGTGCCCAGGGTTTGTGAGACGAACGAACTGAGAACCGCGAAGGGATCTACTGGATACGATATATACTTACGGCGATACAAAGGAGTTTAAAACGTATAACAGAGTTTAGCCGGTGTATTCCCAAAGTGTGTGTTGTTATACTTAGAAACTCACCCGATTTTCTATTCGTGATGAACAAAACTTCAATTGTACCGAACACGCGACTGGCTACGTTACGCTCAGTGTACGGTTAAGCTAGTTTTTCAACACCATCCCCCCCCACCCACCCATCTACCCCGTTCCTCACCATTCCTTCCTTCTTCTCAAACCTTATCGGGAGAGTGATGTTAAAGACCCGTACGCGCGCGTATGTTTATCTGTAAATAAATTGGAAAGAAAAGAAAAGACTCATCTCAGTACGGAGGGTGCCATAACGAAATAAATGATTTATCAGTTTTATCTGTGATATATACATATATATATATATGTGTATGTATGTATGTACCGCGAGTACAACAAATTTCTGGTGACAATTTATCTTGTGTGGATTTTATCCAATGACCACCGTAGAAGTGACACATATTAACCACAACTGGGCGGCAAGTGCCAGTGATTATCGGAGGATTTAAACGGGACGACAGGTAATTATCATAACACCTTTGTTCGTCAAATCTTACTCACTTACCTCCCGTTGGTAACGTTGGTGTCGCACGTTTTTCGTAATCACGTGCAATTGATAGAATAATGCGATGCAACTACCTCACCGGTTTTCGGAACAAATATACATATAATTGTCGAAATAATTTTCGGTTAATACCGGAGCGAATTAAAATTAAGGAATCGAGAAGTCGCACAAGTGATGTGTGTGGCGCTGTTCTTCGAAACCTTGTATTGTCAAAACACTGACGGTCTAATTCTACGAAGTTTTACGGACTAATAACGAGTAAAAGTGCAATACTTCCGGGAACTTTCCACGGTATAACTGAAACTATGAGTAATTTGTTTATTAATCGATTCTTGGTCGGATGGAGTTACGGGTGGGAAGGGGGGGGGGGGCTTACCGCTAAGCGTAGACATACGTTGAAATGTTTCCGTACATTCCGGCAGCATTGCTTCATTGGATATACGTACGTTGATCATAATTTAAAAAAATTAATTTTTACCGAAATTGAGAGTACTCAAGACTGACGTTGCAGCGATCTTTCGCTAGATGAAATTGTAAGTCACCGAGTAGCATAAAATTACTGTTTACGGTATGTTTCGGCTGGACGACAAAGGACCAACGATTAATTGGAGAATTGATTTTGAATACGAACATACGCATCGTTACGAATAACGAATGATTTGAGAGATGGTCGTAAATGGTTGGGATCGTATTTATAGAGCGGTACATAACACTGAGCGCGGTGGGGATTCCTTTGTCGATGACTGCGCGCAATGCCATCTTTCGGTGAAGCTCGCAGCTGGATATTCTCGAGCGATAAGGGAGGGAGTGAAACGTGTTTATATCCCATTGTCTGGATCTTAAACTCGTGCGGGGGAAGTGAAATTTTTGCAGCGTGTAAAATTGTCAAAACTGTTAATGGGTAAATTCTGGAAGAAGTGATAAGAAAAGCACGCGGTTGAGATAAGGAAAGAAGCGGGCCTGTCGTAAGTTCATTTTCCTATTTACTTTTGGTCGGTAGCTGCCCGCTTATACACCTAGTTTCGAAATTAACGCGATAAAACTGTTCGCGACTTGTCTTCTTCGTGAAATTTACAGATTACGTAAGATCGTCATCCGTTACGTGCACGCCCCGGAAATCAAGCGTGGAGGAATAATTGCCGGAATTTATATACGTACTCCGTAAGCAGTCGAACCGAACATTATGTATAACCATCCATGCCAGATAGCGATACACGTTTCCGGGAAATATCCTCGGCAACGATAGCTAAAACCTAAAACCGTCAGCGATCGATTACTCAGGATTTATCACAGACGTGGTGATGTTGCAGTCACAACGTATCGGCTGGCTTACCGGCATACATTGTCAAAAACTTTGACGAAGAGCTTGGTGTATAGAGGATGTTTAGCTCGGGTGAAGTTGGGAAAGTCATTACGGGTTGAGCAGTCCTTAACACCGGCGATAAGGAGGCTAATGTATTTACTGCACATGCAATAAATATCAATGTACGAAACGTACGTAGCGAACGGTGCGAAATCGAATGCTGGAGCGAGAGAGTCGGGCACACAAATGCAACAGCTGACGATTTATAATATAATCACTTTCCGAGAGTACTTTTCCACGCCTAATTGTTGTAAGAGGCATCGAAACGGATCTCGACCAATACGGTTATGTGATATTGGAACAGCCACCGACGCGTTTTATTTGTCTTCGGGAAAAGAAAAACCGCCTATTGTAATCTATGTCGTAATGTCTTGCTATTAAAATAGCTACGTACCTAACTGTATACACACTTTGAGTAGCTGGATTCTCAACGGTTTACGATCAAAATCCGAAATGCTAGGTCAGGATGGTCGGAATCCGATAAACGCAAAAAGAAAACACATTCATTTACCTATGGATATAAATGGAATTTTCGAGGAAAAAAAAAAAAGAACAAAAGTAGTACTACTGCAGCTGATTACACGAGAGAAAGATGAAGGTGAATATCAATGTGCCTCGCCGCGACATTACAGGTGATACGTTTACAACGTAGCAGCACTCCGTAATCCCCTCCCCCCCCCTCGTTTTCTTATTTCTTTTCCCTTCTTTCCCCATTCTCCCCGAGAAAAACGCCTGTAACAGCGTATGCATGTAATATTATTGTATAATTGGTAGACGTTTTTCCGATTTCGGAACGCCGTCGATCTCCTCGATCTCATCTCGAGAGATAACTCGAGGCGAGAAGAGAAGTTGAAGACGACGGAGTAGCAAGGGAGTCTGGTAGAATCGGTGACCGGGGAAAAACGGGGCATGGCTTTACAGCGATGGATGACATCCGGTCTGTCCGTAGTCTGAGAATGCGTTGCGCTGTGCTGCTCTGTCGTTTAACACACACACACATATGTGTTTTCGATGCAGAAATGGGGAAAGCAGCGTGGCGATACACGAGCGGTAATTTTACCGCTTTTAAGTGATAGAGATACTAAATAACGATGATGGAACAGGAAGAGGAAGAAATGATAATGATTATAATAAGTAGTCTCGAATTAAATGAAGAGAAGAAATAGGCAAAAAGCGAGCGACGAGAAAAAGAATACTTCCAAGGAGTACATATATATATATATATATACTCCTTCGAAGTATTCTTTTATATATATATATATATGTATAAAACTTCTAGTCGTCGCGGTGTAGGTTATCCACAGTAGAGATTATAATTATCTATTATTATCGATATACGCGTGTTATGAAAACTATGCAACTATGAGCATAAGGTGTGACCTATAATGGATGCACATAGGTGTAAGATTGGTAATAGAGAGCGCAAATTTAAAATCTATCCTCGGCTCGACGAGCACGCCTCGCTCACACCCGGTCAGGAATTCCTCGGCGTGTTACAACTATTATTACGAATTGGATCGCAGACAAGAGCGAACGAACCTCCTATTCCTGTATTAACCCATACGTACATCGTTAGACCGACCGACTGGTCTATTATTAGACACTTCCTTCTCGCATATTTATAACAAAGTTTAAGGAGATTATCCGGCGAGCCTGCACGTATAATATGATAGAACGGACCCTCGTACGCGAAATCCAAATATAGTCTGAAATTCGAGAGATTTTACACGTCGTAGCAGCAGGGACAAAATGGACCCCTTTTAAGGAATTTTGCCTCCGATAGCATGCAGAATACGATATTTTAATAATTTCGCACCACGAGTATTTCTTTTTTTGAAAATCTGGGGCGAAGTGGATCACATGAAAAATATTTCGTATTTATGTTCGATTTTTTGTTTGTTATCCTAAAGTCTTGTTATGCTCATTCCTAACTCAGAGTTATGCAGGAATTCGCGCAGGTTATATCGGAAAAAAGCGATTTCATTTCGAAGATTGAAACAGATCAAAATGAAACTCCGACCGTTATAGCAATTGTAGGATCATGGTAATATAAAAATTTCAATCACAGGAATCAATTTTCAGCTTATAGGAGACTAAAGAATGTATAAAATGATTAAAATCTGAAGGATGTTAGACATTGAGTAATGAAGTAATATTTAAAAAGGGATCGGTATTCAGGACATCTACGTGTAATTACGTTTTTCTACTGCGGCGCGCAACGTCTATAAGAGACAGCAGATTAATCTGCTCATTCTCTCGACGTCTGTGAACTTCAAAGTGCTAAAGGGTAGAAGACTGATGCTAGTAACGTTAACGTAACGAAACATCATGGAAAAAATAGTTATCCTACAATTTCAGAAAGACTTTGATGGAGTTGAACTGTGGACAAAAATTTTAACATGTTTTCTTTGTTACTACTTACTAGCCGAATTTCAGAAAATTCTAATATTCAAAGTAAAGATTTTCTTTCTGAACGTAGTAGTAACGTTACTGACTTCAACCTAATTAAAAGACGCATGGTTCAAAGGTACCTCTACGCACCTGAGGAAACTTGTGCTCTGTCGATTTTTTTTTTTTTTATTCTTTCATCAATGTTGTTCCTTATTCGACCACTCCGTAAAGAGTCGTCTCGTAACGCCTATGCCGGTTATTGACTTTGTACATGGTATGTATAAGTATTAAAAAATCCAAGAATGTAGCGGTGTCAAGCAGTTCTGGAACACGCCCGGACCCGTGGACCATTCCCCGGCAGCGCTCGCTCGTTCGTTCCCATGACGAGAATCTGGTGCCGAGTGACGAGGGTAGAGCGAGGTTTTTATCGACTTCCGGTTAGCGTTACTCGTCTCTCGCATGCACGTGCAGCCTTTAACATTGCTCTGAGCTTCGGGAAGTGATCAGCGGCTCTCAACATCTACGTTTGATCACATGACGTTGTACCAGATTTTTCTGAAGCCTTGACGGTGCTTCCTTTTCGCAAGTGTATTAAACTTTTATTCACTCGTACATACGCCGGCACGAAAAGCTCGAATCAATCAGATTCCGGATATTTATACGACAGCCGTTACTGGAACTGAATTCGGGGTTCTACTTTGCTATTAGACACAGAATTGTCGTTGATAAGTAATGGCAATATATGTATCAGTTTAGTTCCGTTTATTTGTTTTTCCACATCGAATACGTGTGTTCCACACTGTCGTCGTGCAAGTAATTTTGCAAAGCATTTCTTGTTTTTCTTTGTTGTCTCATCTTTCCTCTTCTCCGAATAGTTGAAAGTTTAGCTCCTCCATGGTTTTTTGACAATTACTCGTGGAAGCTGCTTCGCGTCCGCTACCGCGGCTTATCCTACTCTCCGAGATGCGATAACGCATAAATAGTAGGTGGGACACATCGGCGTCACCTCCCGCGTCGTTTCTTCGTCGCGTGTGTGCCCCGAGGCAGGGGGAACAGGTGCCCTGGAGCTAAAGCCGACGAAGGGTCACTGACACCTCGTCAGCAGACTCGACACTCGCTCGGCATTCGGTATTTATCAGTCGTCGGCAGTTCCCAGTGTTACCACGCGTCCGTTCGCCACGATAGCGTACTTGAGTGTACTTGAGCTGGCAGTTGTGTAGGTTCACACACCTCGAACGGATGGACCTTAGCCTGGCCGACGGCGGGTTTGATAAAAACGTGCGTTCCGAAGCGCTGGTGTACACTCGGATGCAACTTGCAATTGAGATGAAATGAGACGATGAAAATTTATTGATGTATGTAATGTCGTCGTGTAAGGAAATAAGGTGAAACAACGCGCTTACGCTTTAGTTGAACCGATCTGAAAACATGTCCAAGGTGACGTCGTGTAGGCTTCATATTTTTTCCTTTAGTGATTGTGTTGTCATTTTTGCAACCTTTGATCGCAGAAACTGGGATTTTCAGCTAATAGAATATAAGGAGATTAATTGGCAACATCGAGTACATAACCTGTTTACACGTGATTTCTGTGACGTCAATTTTTGATATGCGCATACTGTGCGGAAATCGGTCTTCGGTACTTCTGACAACTCCTTATTTCCTTACATCAAGATTTTTGTACGGGGCCCCGTTCGTGGACTAATTAATTCAACATCAGAGGTAAACGATTTCGCGATGAATAAAATAAAATGGTTGTTTAAAATCCTTGATTTTTATGTACACTGATGAGAATGACGCGATACTTGATTTTTACCTCCTTGCTTTACTTCCGTCGCGATTGAACGCTAAATTTTGTTTTGCTGTATCCTGTTTTTGACAACAAACAAACCGTTACAATCAACGAGCATAATAACAGCCTAGCCTATTCAGCGGTCAACGGTCGTCGGAAAGAAAGATGTCGAAGATAAGATATAAATATATAGGACAGTTGTTATTGTTCCTCGGTGATTACTTTCACCTCTAGTATCACACGTATAACGCTAGCGATTTGCGTCACTGCTTGCCTTACGGGGTTGCACTTTCTTACATTAATACATCTCAGAATCAGTAGAGGTATGCAGAAACAACGAAAACATGCGTGTAATACATAATGTCCGAGTAAAGGTATGCATTGGCATTGAAATATATCGCTTTCTTGTATCATAAAACCCCGCTCCATGTCGCCTGTCATTTTCGGACGCGAGTTCTTTTTTTAAATATCAATTTCTTTTTACGGATGGTAAAAAAAAAATCAAAAAACAAAAGTAAGTGTCGCAAAGAAAAAGAAAAAGAACAAATGGAAGCAACGATACCACGGCGACGCGACGCTCGCATCGCCGATGGAAGAAGTTCATTGTCCCTGCAACAAGTAGCGATAATGCAACATACGCAGCGCCGTTATTTGTCAATACGACGACGGTACGTGATATGATTTGTTTGGTACGACATGCGCGAAATGGATGTTCGTTTCTTCGCTAATCATGTAGATGGATAAAAGCACCGCGTAATACGCCATTTTTATTTTCGTAGTAACGTAATCTATTTCCTCGCAATGACACTTGTGAATCCGTATATAGTATTTTATAACCGAGTCTTGGCATGGGACAGAGACAATATTACCCGTAATTCATTGCAACGAAACTCGGTAACTGGTTTTGCGTCTCCTTCGTCGCGATAGACGAAAACTTGGAGCGTAGATCGTCGTCGCTATGCAAGTATACGTATGTACCTGTTAATTCCTTGAAGCGGACAAAGAATCCGCTTATATATATATATATATATATATATATATATATATATACACACCATACGTTATACGGTATACGTGTAAATACAGCACTCTACAAGGTCGCGGCAGCTATCGAGCCAGCACATCTCGGATCCGGGTAACTCAGCTGCTGGTACACCCGGACATCCGACTTTTACTTGCCAACGTAAATTGCGAAATATTCGATCATTGGTTTCTTTTTTTCTACTCAAGGAGCGATTCCTTTTTTTCGTTGACTTTAGTGGTTTTCTTTTTTTTTTTTTTTTTTTTATTGTCCGCTGTATTGGCAAATTTTTTCCAATTCCTATTCCTATTCCTGAGTCTTATGCCGTGTTTCAGGGACAAAAAATACCGAAACGCAAAAATTTTTCGCCCTTGTCACGATAAGAACGAGCAGAAACGACGCTTTTAACGGTTGTTTGATTTAATATCGCGTGAGGATTACTTGTCGGTTCGCGTATCCGGCGAGAAGTATAAAAGCTACGTGACGGCTTGACGAGAGGGAGACTCTGTTAAATATCGTACCGTTCATCTCTCGAGAGGTACCCATACATGCGTATTTCCATGCCGTTCACTTCCTGTTTCTCCGATGCTTCCCGATGACCTTGAATGGTTCGCTGAACCCGTAGCCGATCTCAGGCAATACGTGCCTCGCTCGGCTCGTCGGTGATGATGCTGCTGCGTTGCGATGATGTACGTCTAACATGTCGAACGACGACGTGTCACCCTCGCCATCGCCACCCTCGTCGTCGTCGCTCGCTGCGTGCCCTCGACGAAACGAAAGCGAATTGAGCCATTGGGTTGCGATTAATTCGCAACGGGGTCACTTTTGCCAAACGAGAAACGCGTCGCGATGCGAACGAGACAGTTTATATCGAACTGTAAGGAGCAGGATCTGCAACGGCGCTGTCTTATCTTTCGAAAATCCGATGACGTTATCACCGTCATCGTCGTTATATTCCTACAAAGCTGTTATAATAAATAACTAGAAATAAGTTGAATATGTTGTTATTCGGCACCGAAACCTTTCCGTCCCGCAAAACTTAACGTTAGTAGTGACCGGGGCAACATTCTCTACGGTATCAATATTACCAGCGGGTTATTTTATAATTGTACGTACGGATAGGAGGGTTTGTTTTATTTTCATAGGATATATTCCCAGTAATTTTACACCGCTCACCGTCTAACGAATTAACGCAAATTTAAACTAAGACAATGAGCTATGAATATACTCGTACATACGATACGCCATGTAATACCTACTTAGGTATGGGCTTATTACACGTATCTCCGCGCAGTTGGATAAGAAATTTCTCCCAAGTACGGCCCGGCATCTCGTAGAGACGTAAGCAGACGGACTCGAGCGATCGGTACACGGTGTGCTTTGTGGTGAGCGGTGAGCGATACGCTGAAAATATACAACCAGGAAGCGAGAGCTACAAAATGATGTAGCCAGAGACGCGAGACGGAACAAGGAAGGTCCTTGGCGAAAAACGCGCCGCGCCGCTCAGCTTAAGCTTTCTCGCCAAGATTTCAAAATTGTATTTCGGTGTGCGGAATATGTGCTCATTCCTCCCTCTCCCTCCATTCCACGCCAGGTTTCATTTCGTACGCGTGTTCGTACATAATAACATACAAGCGTACAAACAATATTCGTGTACTTCCGTTATACAATACGTGGATATCTATGTACATATATATAAATAAATAAATATACATAATAAATGTACATGCTTGCGGTCCGCAAATAACGCCGCCTATTGCCGCAAGGAAGACACGTTAGCCCAGGAATCGGTAAAAGCTTAAACTCTAACGTTGTATCGGGAATTCGGAACGCCTGGCAAACAAGGGCCACAATCCCAAGATATTTTTCCTGTTTATACTCGTTGTGTTGTAGTTACAAACTTTGAGCTTATGTTCGGCATGCGCCGAGTCAATACGACCTCAATCCTTGCAAAGATAACACGTCTGTGTATACCCTGTGTTTTTATGGATTTAAGTGTGATGCTTGTACGTTCGAATCTGTTACAATTCGGTTTATTCGGAAACGAAACGGCAACGGCTCAAACACCAGCGTTAAAAATTGACGGGGAAGGAAAAGGATCCGAGCGAATATGAATTTTAGAAGTGTGTAAGACCGACGACGTTCGCCAGAGCTAAGCCGTACCTAAAGCGTATGATTCATAGGTTATATATGCGGCGGTACAGCATCGTCTTGGTATTTTTTCGCACATTGTCGATCACCTTTCTGTAATGTATCGACCGTTCTCACGTAATGTATTATGCAACTACCCTCTTCCTACCGTCTATACAACCCGCATGAATAAAACATTAAAAAGAAGAACCTTGGACTTGTGGGAGTGCAGCTCGTACAGTGGTAATAATCCCAATGATATTGGTTTAGAAATTGAAAGAAAACTAATTTCGTAAATGTCTAAGCTCTGTACCGTGTACGTATGCGTACAAGAAAGTCTCGGTATGTAAAATAATACAACAAATACTTGAAAAATCGTGAGAGGTCAGCGTTCAGATCCGGTCTCAGAGGATTTCCGGTGCCGGCGGCAACTGCGATTTCTTTTTAAACTTCCGCTCGAAAGCGATAACTATAACCGTATATGCTATAGGTCATAGGAGTTGCCTTAGCCTTATTGTGCATAGACACACGGTATTGCTTGACGTTGTACATTATTCGTACTTCCCTCTAAATACGAATCGACCAATTTGGCGGCTCAACTGTACAGCGATGACAAAAATTTGCTGGATTTTAAGAAATTTTATTGGATTGGAATAAGGTTTTCTTCAAGGATCCATGCTTGGTTCAAACTTTATTTTTTTTTTAATATCGTTATGTTAATTCAACCTCTGACTTTTGTTTTGCCGTAGAAAAGAAACCACAACCGATCGTTGTTCAATTAGCGAATAACGTTCATTGGTGTTGCCGTATTATACACTCGATCAAGCTGTATAGTCAAGTCCATAACAATTGTCTTGACTGAGTGTGCGACGTCGAATTTATCATACAATTCGAACTTCTTTAATAGCATAATGCGGTGCACGTCTCGCACCTTTGCTCTTCGACCTATTGTCTCATTTCAAGAAGGTATACTTACTTTGTAGGTATTTATGGATCGCGATGCATATACATACCTGTATAATCTATAATATTGTTCGGTCATGTTATATACGGACATTGTAATGCGTGTACAACACGTGTACGCATCAAGGTGATTCTTGTTATAAGTGCGCATGATAACCATTTGCGTACAAACGGTACAAGCTGCAGGCGTTATAAATTGGCCGATGAGCGAAAGGCCGCATCGAGCGACGATCTCGTCTATCATTGTTCTTACGTTTCACGCGATCCCGTTTATCGTTGCATCGATATCCGAACCTGCGGCACCGTTTTGGCGATCGTACGGTATTGGAATTGCTTTCTTTTCGATTGGTCTCGCGTTGAGTTGCCGTTGTTCTCTGAATTGTCATAATACCTTTCGAAGTTGAGTAAATCAGTAGACATTTTCAGTCCCGTATCAACTCGGTGCTGGGGTGTGAAAATTTTGCTAATCTAACGGTATGGGTAAGAATGGAAGTGATATATAAATATTTAAATCGCTGTGTATAATAAACAGCGGATATGGTTTTCGAGCCGCTATGTACAATGCAAAGCACTTCCCTGTCATGCAAATATGATTAAAGTTGTCCGCGTATTCATTTCGTTATTATCGTCACCTCTCCACATATGTTTGTTCACCAAAATGTCGAAATAACTGACTCGCGACATCGATTCGCCTGGAGTCTGCATCCTATACCGCTGTTACAAATAGTAAGCGAATGTCTAATACGCGATCCTTACGGCCTTTATAAGTAACACAGTTACGTAGGAATAAAGTTACATTCCATGTAGAACGTTTACGTTTCTGTACTAGCGAACGTGATACGATCGAGAACAAATAATACGCATGCTTACGTTCGCGAGGTGTGAACATATTGCGTTGCATCGGTTGGTATGCATTATTGAAACGAGTAGAGCTGGAACGTCGCGTCTACAGCGAATCTAGACTAAAATCTACTCAATTAGGTATACACATAGTGTCTATCTACAGAATAACGATATTGATAATTTTGTCTAGCTGTTAGCCCGCTGATTGCCAGTACTCGTAACAACGTGAGAAAGTAATGAAAAATGAAGGTGTCTTTTGTCACAAACTTGTAGACGTAGTCGTACACAAACCGCTCGCTCGTATTACAAATTGTTATGCATACGTGCAGACAGCTGACGCATGGCTGGCATAAGATGCTCCTATCTATAATAGCTGTATATATGTGTAAAAATAAAAAAAAGAAAACTAAAAAATACGAGGAGCGTGTCGCTACTTGAATAAGCCTCTGCCAAGGTTATAAACGAACGTTGCACGTATCTCATGTCGTCCGTTTTTTCTCTTTTTTTCCCCAATGACAGACGCCGCCAAAGCTGCGACGACCCCACCACGTGTTATGAAACTGCTCTCGACTACACAGCTACCTCAGTTACCGCCGGTATCTGCTGGTGGCGGTATGACAGGTATGGAGTCCCGCCTTCCCCCGGGCATAACGCTTCCGTTCAGCCCGACCGATCTTTTGTGGCGTTACGGACCAATGAGCTTCTCCCCGAGTGCGCATCCACCCCCGAGTCCTCTTCTCGACTTCAAAACTCACCTGCCGACCAGCCTCGGTAAGAAACACTCTCACATTCGTTTGCGACGTACATGTCTCCAGTTATTCTTTTTATCGTACCTGGTTTTTATCCAGATTTATCGTGCACGCTAAAAACAATGCTAACGTTGAAATAATTATCGTTGACAGCTTCGGACCCGCGAATATGGTCTCGGGAGGACGTCGCCGCATTTCTACGCTGGGCCGAGCGTGAATTCGATCTTCCCCAATTTGATATGGAAATGTTCCAAATGAACGGCAAGGCTCTTTGCCTGCTGACCAAATCGGATTTCGGGGAGCGTTGCCCCGGGGCGGGTGACCTTCTTCACAACGTACTGACGATGCTCGCCCGGGACTTTAACCAGCTACAGAGATGCTTGCCGAGCAGTCCGGTTACGCCAACGAGACCCTCGGCCTATCCCCTCAGCCCCCACTCCCACCCCCCGACGCCTACGTGGGCCGAGAATCCCTACGCGGCTAATCTTGCCTCCCTAATGTCCGCCAATTCCGTAACCCTCTCACCGGCACCGTCCGTCGACAGCCAGGCCGGTTCTCCTGGCCACGCCGAGCCACAGACCCAAGTTTACAAGAGTGACTCGGATGAGGACAACCAGACGGGGGGGAGCAACAGTCCCCCGGCGACTCCGACCGCCCTGGCGACTCAGAGATTGAGCGAGGTATGCTTCAAGGACCAGCCCAGCCCCACATTCACATCTCAAATGATGCACGTCACACCGGGGACCTTTAGGCCAGCCGGGTCACCTAGGGAATTCTTTCCAAACGACCCACCCGAACCGAACACCAGTGAGTACAATAAATTACGGTTTTTCGCTGCGTATTACTTTTTTTTTGTTGTCAAATTTCATTCTTCTCCCTTATTCGTTGCATGTTTCATTGCTCGAAACGTTATCGGAAAGAATTATTCACTGGAAGCCTTTGAACGACGTCTGTTTATCAATTATTGCACGTACCGATATTGTGTATTATGGTTCCCAGCATTCGTCCCGAACACAAACACCCCTTCGTAAACATGCCGCGAATGGGTCCGATGTGGTGAAAATGAACGATCACCGCATTACGGAACAATGCAAACCGGAGACAACATCGTCCTATATACTTATATGTATTCATAGATGTGTAGGATGTAACCTTTGACGCTCTACTCTACAGACGGTCGACTTCTCTGGGATTTTCTACAACAACTGTTGAACGACCCCTCCCAAAGATACACCCATTATATCGCGTGGAAGAGCCGGGAAACGGGAGTTTTCAAGATCGTCGATCCGCCAGGGTTGGCGCGTCTCTGGGGCATCCAGAAGAATCATCTGTCGATGAACTACGACAAGATGAGCAGGGCCCTTCGCTACTACTACAGAGTAAACATCCTTAGGAAGGTTCAGGGTGAACGTCACTGCTATCAGTAAGCCATACTTTTTCACCATCTATTACAGCCTGCACACAGTTCTCGTACAACGCGGTATTTGTACTTGAAAAACTTTCAATTGCGTAGATCATTTAACTTCTTTGCCGATTTTCTGATTTCAGGTTTCTCCGAAATCCTACCGAGCTGAGAAACATAAAGAATATTTCTTTGCTGCGTCAACAAATGCGGATAAAATCGGAGCCTGAGGATGTCGACTGCAACGTAACACCGGCCGAAGAACTGCCCACAGATCTTTCAATGTCGAGTATGAATCAACTCAGCGAACCCTTGCCGCTTGTCGTACAAGGAATTCTAACTGAACCCGATAACCATAGAAAGGCGAAAGAAGAACCCTTACCGCTCCATGACCCTCCCCCGAAGTACAGGAGCCACGCTTACAATCTCGTTAAAACCAACCAGGAGCCGGACGAACGGAAGTGACGCGAGATCTAGCATCGCGAAGCTGTACACGAATGCTCAATTGGGTGCAATAGTTTAGTGGAAATTGGTAAATTGCAACAGGACTAGTCTCTCTTGTGTGCAGAAATATTGTGGGTCGAACCAATCGAGGAGTCGAGACTGATGACGCGCTGATATATCACTCCGGTTATATTGCACGCCGATGCGTATACAACCACATATGCAATGTTCTATTGTATATGTGCCTCTGCCTGCGGTGTGCAAACGGTGCAGAAGTACGTGCGCATTTTACTACTCGTCTGTTCGCGATAGCCAAACTGGGTAATATCGTGCAAATAGCCCGCGAGGCGTGTAGTGTGCAACGTGGGATCTAGCGTAAGCGATCGTGGTACCAAGATTCGTGGTTGTTCGCAGTACTAGTTGTGTCGAAAATTTCCTGTGGTTGACACGTTCGGTTCAGCTGCTGTAGATCGTGACAGGCGACGTTGTAGCTGCCAGTGTAAAGCTGCTTGTGGGGTCCTCTGCACGAAATGACCCGGTATGAATTGTATATATGTGCCTCGATTTACGGGTGTTGCCGATAATGTAGATAAGGAATAAAATCGAGACGAAAAGATGTTGCCATCTCAACACGACGATGTAAAATCACAACTTGTCTCACGTGCTGCAAATCAACATTGAAGCATTCAGTGGATAAGATAGAAAGAAAAAGGAAAACAAAAACCAGGGGAAGAATGATATATTTATATACAAGAAATACGAAAAAATTTATGCAGGAATTCAGCTCCGCCTACCTATTTCATGTACCACGAAGTACTGAATCTCGAAAAAATATATTTCCAAAAAGTTGGAACCTCTTGGTGCGTGCAAATTTGGATTCGTGTCTTCTTATCATGAAAAAAAATTCTCCCCTCAGGCTTGGTGACGATGTTTTCCGTATAGGAAAAAAATCGTGGCTGAATGGCGAAACCGCCCATCTGGTTAACTTCGAGACCATCCAGACGTGATATTCGTCAGTGTGTTGTAAATTCTAAAACAAGATTGTAATATCGTAAAACAGGATATATGAACCTATATTAAAAATCTTAGTTACGGCGATAGCAATTATTATGATAATAATTATGATAATTCGACGAAGTGCAATTGTGACTTGCGGAACCTGTCTTTCGTAGAGAGAAAAATACTTGGGTGTTGCAGCGTTGTCACGTTTATTAATAATAATGATAATAATAACATTAACAATAAAATAGTGGTAAAAAAAAGTTGACCAAAATGAAATGGCCGCCGTTATCGTGATAAGTGAAACAATGAAAGGATAAGATATATAAATATATATATATATATATAAATATAGATAGATATATAAATAGATGTAATTATTTTTAATTGAACTTAGGAATATAGATTTTTATTACAAGTACGTTTCTGTTCCAATATTTTATGCGCAAGTGTGATAACTGTAAATTCAGCACAGAAAGTCGTCGAGAGATACAGATGGATCTATATATATTACAGAAACCGTCAATTCAGAAAGTATAATTGCAAAAATACATGTATGTGCGTGTATGCACTTGAATCTTGAAGCATTCTGCAGTTGCATGAAAATGAGAAATGTGCAACGTACACGCTGTATGTACGTTGATATAGCGACACTGTTTGTTTCAATAATCGTGTACAGTCGTACATAATTATCCGTTCTCCGAATATCTGATCCACGCAGACGTATTTGATATTCGGCTACACTTATTTTATTTTTATTTTTTTCTGCCATATTTGTGATTACGATATAATCACCGCATCTCATATACACAACGAAATTTCGCAAAATCGTGGCCATTGTGGTTTAGGTGGTTAAGCTTTAAAGGAACTTACTGCGTTTATCGGAAACTTTCGCGCGGCTTTCAACTTGAAGGAGCCGAAATGTTGATTTTACACGTGTTTACATGTATAAGATATTTAGATGTATCTCCGATCTCTGCAACGACTGTCGAATTTCTGTCTCTGACATCTGCCGAAGTGCATGTATGTACATAATTGCACATGCGCACGCACGCGCTAGCGTACACACGACAAATCACATCTCTTCCACGAATATTTTTTAATTTTAATGTATTTAATTCAAAAAGATTCAACGGTTGTTGCAGAAACGTGTAGTTCTCAATTATACTTGAACCCTTGCGATTCTATTGCATTTAATTTTTATTAACGCATCGTCTGTACGATTCAAATTAAAGAGATTATAATACATTTTTTCATCTTTTTTTTTACCGATTTAATACATGTTTTTCTCGTTGCGAGCAAGGGTTTTTGTCCCCCCCCCCCTTTAATACTTGTGCCAAGAATAATACTATTAGTAACAATTACGATGAAGTGTGATGACGTAATAACACACGCTTTAAGCGGTCTAACCAAAATGGTAGAACGGATACGAGCCGCGGAAGTACGTATGCCTATCTGCTCCTTCCCGTCTCCTCTCCTCTCCTTTCCAGCCCCTTCTTTTATTCTGGTTTCTTCATAAATCCGCATAATTCACAAAGTGTTTGTTGCGAGTAACAGATAGCAAGAAGGGTTGATAGAGTCGAATAATTAATACCCAATTATATTGTAGATTACATAGGATCTCCACATGTAAATAAACAAATAACATTATCGCTAATTGAAGAAAATTTATTAAAATACTAGAATTTTTATGAAATACTGGGGCCAGAGTTATATATTTTACTACCAAAATTTATATTCGAAATTTCAACGTTGTGATGTGATTGTGGCGTGACATTCCACATCGAGATGTTCGTAAATGAATATCCAAGTAACTAATCGCCTGTAAAATTAATTAGCAAGAGATATTGTATTTTTACACGAAATTTCCGAGTTGAAAGAAATATTTGAACATTATATCTGGCTTCGTATACCTATACTGTGATCTCTCTAAGTAAAAGAGTAAAAATAAAAACAAAGAAAAATAAAATCCTGCGTGTCTAAAGAGAGCCCAATATAGATAGATGGATAAATGGGTGCGTATATATATATATATATATATATATTATATATATATATATATACACACACACACATAATCATACATACATTTTTCATTTTCTTTTATTGAATGTAAATAATTTATATTTGAAAGTTGAAATTATTGTAGGTGATCTTATTCCATAAGAAAAAATAAAGATACGGTCCAGAAATCTATTATATAAGCGTGTATAAAACATGATTGATATCCGTAAAATTCTACTCGTAATATGTCATTTCATTATGTAACCTGTTATCTAAATGACGGAGAATTTGTAAATATAGACTTATTTACTTATTAAGATGAGAAATTTGTTTCTACTTCCCTGATCTACACTTCTATGAAACTGTCACTTCTTTCGAACGAATTACAAGTCTTGTTTTTCAAAGCTGAATGAAAGTATGTCTTGAAATGAAACGATCAGGATTCAGGAAACAGTGTCAATTAGTAGAGAAACAACGATGTTTAATGTATCTTAGGTTACAACCGAGTTATGATTACACCATTATATCCATTTTTATCTTTCTAATTATTTTACTAGGCGTTTCTTTGAAAAAATATTACGTCGTCTGCAATAATAGATGTGGTAGATTTTTGATTGCCGCCTTCATCTTTAACCTCACCGTAACTTACTCTACCATTAACCAAGACTCTGGTGCCTTTTTTCAAGTAAGTGTAAACAGTATCCCTTAAGATAGGCTTGAATACACAAATTCTGTGCCAATCAGTTCTCTGGATGAATTCACCTACATAAAAAACAAATACAAATATTATTTTTATTCGCATTTGTACTCAATTGAATTATGCATAATTTTTAGAATTTCATTTCATACAAAACATGTATTATTCAATGTATTTAAAAATCAGTGTATACCAGATTCATATTTGTAGTTTGTATGAGTTGCCATTGAAAATGTTATAACAGGATGTTCGATTGAGCCTCGTTTTTGTGGATCAGTTCCAACCCGGCCCAACAAGGTAACTTGATTTAGAGCTGAAATAAAAGAGACAAGAAATGATATTGGAGAGTTGAGAGGCTCAAAACTGAAAAGGTAACCACCCAACTATGCGCTGAAGCTAGTCGCCGAAATCAAGCGGCTGATACACAAAAAATTACGGTATGCAATGATTTTCATGGAGAAATGTTACAAAAAAACAACAAAGAACAACTAAAAACAAGTTCACCATTTTGAGTGTTTACCTCAGTATTGAAGACACGATATATTTCAGTTTCCAAATCTTGCAAGCTACTTACATTTCTCTACTTTTGCGATATGTTCTCCTTCACTGGACATTAACCTGGTACTATTTGGAGGCAATAACTGTCTAGAGACCCCACGGATAACCTGAAGTGAAACGTACAGCAATGTAACACCAGGGACGGAAGTTAATTAATATAATCAATTGTAGTGGATTAATCAAAAGTATATACGGACAACTGTATACAATACAAAGGTTTAAATTATTCGAGACCGGGCAGCTTGTGAAACATAACCTCTATCATTTCTTGTAAGCGCCTAATGCGTAGAAGCACGTGCCTGGCACATAACGATCAATCTTATAGCAAATATCTTAATAATAAAAGAACGCTACATACCTTACTACAAAACATTGTAGCGAGCGCAGGATTAAAACAATAAACTTAGGATAACTACTAAACCACTGCAGTGCACAGTCAACTACACGTCTTCACACCTTTTTGTTCGACTGCGAGACTCGCGGGAGGTAAGATCAATGGAATGGCGGTACCTAAGTAGTGGTATGCATTGAATGTACGCGAGTCTGCATCCATACGTACTTCAGGATCGAGGCTGGGCTGTTTCTTGCACCGTGGAGACGAATTGCGATGCAGCATAGGTGAGTTTTTTCATTCACGTTTATTATTTCAAATTACCGTTTACACATCTTCAGCTAACGTTGCTTACCGCTGAGTGTCAGCTTTATAAATTCATCAATTATAAATATGTATCCGACTGTGTTGTATGTATCACAAAAATGGAATTGCATGCTGTCGATTTTAGTAACCGCCGGTCACTATGCACTCTGCAATGCTGGCGTGATGATCTGATACGCCGGTTGAGAGATCTTCTTGCTTATCTACTGGCAAGAGATAGAGATCATGGCGTCTCGGCTCGCGTTTCGCTAGGTTTCGGTTAAATTACGGTTCTGAAACGACCGAGTTCTTAAAATTTCACCGTCTTGGTGAGATCGCCGCCTATCAGAAGTGTGTCTGCAGCCGGAATAACGATAAGTTGATTTACTAGGCCTGCATAAAAATATCATCTCACCCGAGTATTACGCTACTGGCATTATGTATAATTGCGTAGCTATTAGGTATTGCCATTTATGTCAATCAAACTATACGTGAACCGAATACACTAAGTCGGAGAATTCTTTATAAACAGAGTTCAACGGAATACAATTCTCAGTTCTACAATTTCAGTAGAAAACGTAAAAGATTTCAAGTGCTCGTTTAAGTTCAGACTTGTCCAAAATGGCGCGTCAGTTGTTAAATCAGATGTATGAGTAAGCGACGGGTATGTGAGTACGTACGTGTACGCATGCGTACATACATACATATATTACGCGTCAGAAGATCTACTCCCGTTTTCAAATCGTGCCTTGGCCAAAGTCCATTAAGGAACGTAAGTCTGGTGTCAACCACACTGCAATGTCCGTGCTGGCTATACTTTGAACTTCCTGTCATCGGTATCTATGCAACGTGAATATGTATATGTATACGTATATCGCACTTGTAAAATGTATTAGTGGTCTAACAATAAGTAGTTTCGTGAGATAGGATATTAGAGCCAAAAGTAAATACGTAAATACGTCTTTGGCAGAACCGTCTCTGCTGGTGCGCGGCTGCATATTGAGGTCGTTCATTAATTATTTTCAAGGATTGTGCAGTGAATAACGTTTTGTTTCGCCAAATTTCCTAGAGCCACAGAGCCGCAACTAAATCACACACTGCCGTCATCTATCAACACCATTTCATTACAACTATTTCGGTTTAGTGAATAATTTTGTGCCCGCGCTTTTCGACCTAGAGGTACTTAAAGGAGCGGCGATTTGCTGTCGCGAATCTTGATTCTATAAACACACATATACACAGCCAATTGTTGAGTGTAAAGTTCATACGGAACAGAAAACAACGAGAAACATGAATAGATTTCCGGATATGCTGCGGCTGGTTCTTGCGTGGCTGTCACTTGTCAGTACTCTGATGGGCGAGATCCACATATTTGAAACCTCATCCAATTTCGGCTTTAACAATCTGACTGATGATCACAACGATTATCATGGAAAAGCAATCGGGAAAGGCGCGTCCATGTCCACCTATGATCCGGAGGTCTACTTACCGACTGTAAGTTTAGAGTGTGAACTTGAAGGTTCTATTATCGTTAGAATTACGTATAATATAAACGTATACATTGCACACCCCTGCCTCATTGGTAAAAGTGCGGTTGCAGGAGGTGGTCGGTCTAATTATATACGTATGTAACGAGTGTCAGGGTTCAATGAATTGAATAGGCCTCTTACGCTACACGTGTAAATGGTGTAACTATACTTTGCAAATAAGTTTATATTTATAAATTTGATGAAAAACACGTTTGGCGTTACACTGGTCCTTTCCCATACTGCTTTAGCCCGACATGGTCAGGCGGGCCGGTTACTACGCCGAGTCTCACGTCGTCGAGACCAAGGATGGATATTTTTTGACGTTGCATCGAATCCCTGGAAGGATCGGTAGTCCCGTTATCCATGGGAAGCCTTCGGTCATGCTGCAGCACGGATTCTTATCAAGTTCTGCCGATTGGGTAATACCAGGGAGAGGGAAGGCATTGGGCAAGTAAACGGCAGTTTATAGCTATGATTAATAGTGTGGTAAATGTGATGAATGTAACAAAGTCTTTCTCACCGATCGCTTAGGCCCCAACGTTCTGTATTTGCATATTCAGAATTGGGCTTAATATTAAAAATTAGGGATACCCTGCACGTACAGTCAGGTCAAAAAAGTTACATTCCTTTCGAACCATCATTATGAAGCAAGAAGTTTGCAAGTGGAACTGCAGCTAATCGAGTTGAGTTCAATTTAAACAGTCTTTCGCGTTTTTCACCGTTTACCAATATTGTTACCGTTGCAACAAGTTTTCTTCCTATCACGATATTGATACTAAAAATTGCTATTGCTGCGGCAAATCTTTTCTTCCTGTCTATCGCGTCAGTTGAAAGTCGGCTAGACACAACCGCGTTTACACGACACCCAATGAATTTGTTTACAGTGAGATTGATTACATGACGAATATATAGGTAAATGAAATGTATAAACGAATAGAAATGTATTACGTACGTAGGTTACAGAAATATCCGGTAAATTTGGGAGCATTCTTACCGAACGGCTTATCGTGAAAGTTCCGATGAATCCACCGTTTTGAGTTGGACATTGAGATTCGAGTGGAAATAAATAAATTCAAAGCAATGGCGAATTTCGTGGTCCAGTGCTGTTGGTCAATTTTTCAGGTGTCCAGCTGGTCGCAATGATGTTTCTCATTACCAAAGCGGTCGACCAATCAAATTATCAATTTTTTCAACACAGTTCCGAGTCGTTTTGTAATACGAGCACGGGTAATACATAACTGAATCAATGTAAGTATATTTTAACTGGATCATTGCAGCGTACATACTGGTAGATAGAGGGTATGACGTGTGGCTCGGGAACGCACGCGGAAACACTTACTCAAGAGCCCACGCAACACTATCGATATCAGATCCAAAGTTTTGGAACTTCACTTGGCACGAAATGGGAATTTACGACCTTCCAGCGACCATTGATTACATCACCAAGTACAAGAAAGAGAAAAGCATTCTCTACGTTGGCCACTCGATGGGTACAACGATGTTTTACGTTATGGCATCGGAACGACCAGATGTTGCGCGAAAGGTCGGAGCGATGTTCAGCCTTGCTCCGATCGCCTTTTTAAATCATGCCAAAAGTCCAATTCGCATTGTCGCCCCTTATATTCAAGATATCGAGGTGAGAAAAACAGGAAGGACGAGTTTATAGTAGATGCAAGCGAATTTCTCTTTCCATATTTCTTTCCTGCTGATACTTCTCGGACTTGTTACTTCTAAGTTTATACGTTGCAGATGATCGCCCGTATTTTTGGTGCCAATGAGTTTTTACCTCAGTCATTCATTCTTCGATTTCTTGCCCGATACGGTTGCGACATAAACGTATCGGAGGAAACGATCTGTGCTAATGCCGTGTTCATCTTCTGCGGGTTCGACAAGGACCAGTTCAACAATGCAAGTATAACGGAATAAAATATTGATATACACACAAGGCCTCCATGATGCATCGTCCTTGTGAGGTTTTACAACGTTCGATAAAATAATTTTTGACCAAAAAATATGACCAACTTCGAAACAATTGAACGATATAAGTTATTATTAGTAAATAATAAAAAAAAAAAATATACGCGACGATTTGATAAACCTCTTTCTTTTGTGAAATCGGGCAAAAAATAATACTTGCCTCGTGCAAAAAATGTTTCACTTTCAAACTGTACATGCCTGCTGCATAAATGATGGATTCTCTCAAACGTCATTATATTATTGAACTAATTGTTAACAGACTCTGCTGCCGATTGTATTAGGTCATTCGCCGGCCGGTACGTCAACAAAGACATTATTACATTTTCTTCAGGGAATGAATTCAGGTAAGAAAGTTCATTCATAATGCTGCTAATCAAATTAATAGTATACGTTATAGGTGCATGTGTAACTTTGGCATCGATATATGCATATATGCAGAGTTCTTTCTCATTTCACGTCCTGATTTTCACTATTTTAGGTGAATTTCGACAATACGATTACGGGAAGGAAAAAAATTTAGAAATTTATCACAGCGTCTCGCCGCCTGCGTACAACCTCAGCGGTATCAACGTATCCATATCCTTACAGTATGCTGACAACGATTGGCTCGCTAGCATCACGGTAAGTATAACTAACTGTGTTACAAACGACACAGTCACCCAATTTTATATAACTCTATTTATTATTTTACTGTAGGATGTCAAGAGGCTGTATCAAGCCTTACCGAAAACAATAGGCATATACAGGGTGAACTTCCCAAAATTCAATCACTTGGACTTTCTGTGGGGAATTGATGCTCCAAAACTGGTCTATGACAAATTGATATTCATGATGGAGAAATACTACTGGAAAGTGAATAAGAAGAGAATTGCTGTATAACGTTCTTCAACATCTTCAGCATTGTTACGCATTTCATTTTTATCCATCTGTATCTCTACTTATATTAAATTAATCTTATGAATCTAGATTTTTACGATCAGACGTATTTCAGAGTATGCTGTTAGATTGATAGCTCACATTTTATACATCTGATACCATTATATTTGGTTTGGAGTGAGAATAACAGGCTTTTTCGTACATTGATACCGCCACTCCTATAACATTCTTCTTCATATCAACCCCATGTTGTATCCTATAAATATACAATTAGTTCCTCACTTATCAAAACTGTATAGAGCGTTTCTGATTTCTTTAACGTACAACCATAAATTGTAATGTAAACCTGAAGAAGTTGATTGTGTCCAATGGTCAATTTGACGACGCAACCGAACGACCACTTTCATCCCCCTGAATGACAGGATGAATCTAGCCAGGTATACCGTATGCCTATGCGTACAAGTGCTCGGATTGGCATTGCTTAACCGGAGTGCGCAGGAGCGAACCGCACAACCACCGAGCCGACGGAGAGTGGTGAATAAGGGTAGTTCGACGAGTCCACCCTACGGTAAGATGCGTAACGCTTTCCAAGCATGTATTGTATGTACATGCATACATGCATAGAAACACAGAGATTGACGAACACTTGAGAAATATCGTTCCGGAGAACTAAAAAGCCTCGTCGTATAGGTGAGCTTGAGTCTCTGCGTAGATGCATGCGTAAACACGTATGGGTATACATACCTAGAAATGAAATAAGTATAGGAATAGAGGTTCGGTCGGGGGTGATGGCGGGGGAGGGGGCGGAGAAGGGCGGGAGAGGAGGAGGGGGGGCTGCCGGAGCTCGAACCTCGACGCGACGGTGAACGACCAGACCGAGAACTCTACGCAGTCTCGTCAGTATTCGCCCGTCCGCAGACGGCAAGTTGATTATGAGCCAAGGTTAGAGCCACAGGAGTTTCGGTGGTTTGTTTTTAATGTGTGCTAGTCAGATTAAACTAGTGGTGTACGTATCAAAATAGTGGCTTGTGTGCTGCACGGCTCACTGGATAATACGAGGAGAGATCTGCATCTCATCTGCAAAATCGTTTCGGGTAACGCATCAACGAGTGAGTCCAATATTTCTTACCGCGTCTTATTTTCAATCTTGAACAATTGGCAAAACTTCAGCTGATTGTAATTAAAAAGTATCTGGACCTTACGTTGTACGGTCCTACATTCTTCGCGTACATATACACACCTGTGATATAACGTACCGTGTAAATACGGTATTTTGTACCGTGGTGTGGACGGTTCAAAATACTCTTCGTCGCGAATACGTGTATCGCATATAGTGTTGGAAATCAATTGACAGTTTTCTAACAGAGAGGTCTCTTGCTTCTCCCAAAATAGATTTCACTCCAAGTTCGATCGAAATTATATTCTAGAGTTGAAGTCGTCCTTCAGATTTTTGTGTTAGCAGGACTAAAAGTGGCATAGCCAGCTTGAAAGACTGTGCGAAGGAAGAGATGTCACGATCGACGATGATATCTATACATATATATATCTCTAAATTCAATGTAGACTAGTTCAAGATCGCGTCCAAAAGTGGATCGCGCCTCACTTGCAAGATCCGCGACAGTTTGGGTCATCGAGTAACTGACCCAAGCAAGCCGTTCGTCGCGTTAATTTGAATTCGTCGAAGGTTGCTGTTCGGTCACCGTTACGTTAATTTTACGCTAGCATTGATCAAGTGCTTCCACCGTAATATAATCTCACTGGGTGGTTGCGGCAAACGAATAACGAACGGTCCGTTTACAACTATTTACTTTAGTTGTCACGCGTAAACCGGGCATCTCACTATGGACTCTATTTTAGACGTATATATCGTACCTTTGATAACTGTAATTATAGTTTTGCGATCGTGGCATTGATTTTTTGATACATATTATTTCTATAATGTTCTCTAGCACCTGAACTTAATTTACGGTGAAAGTTGGCACACGCTGGTAACTATTTCCGAGTGGTACGCGTATGTAGGTACATACATACACACGTGTACCCCATGACGTGGCGAATTACAGTTGTGAGAAACGTTGGCGGAAATAATTTCTCCTATTCCGGGAGTTGGAATAGGTTATAGATAAATGATTGTCGTAGTTGCCGGGTCGGGGACATGCGGCCTGATCAAGAAAGATAGAGAGAGTGTTGTATGAGAGATGTTTAGAGAGAGTGCAGGTCAGAACTTGGGTGTGGTTTAATAGTACTCGACGAAACATAGGGGTGAATGTATGAATTTAGAGTTCGTTAAAAAATTAGCCAAGTGGAAATACCTACAGTTAGTCAAGTGCGCGCGTGTAACCCATCTATCTGCGTGAAGAGAAAAGGTTGGGCTGATGTTTCCACCACCGCCATTTCCGACTCCCCTTTGCTCGACTAACAATAAAACAAGTTGAAATATCTCGGTGCTGTGGTGTAGGTACGGACGTATTGTTTACCGCGGATCGCGTGGGAGTGGGAACTGGAAAGATGACCGTGTTGCAACGGAAGGTGCTTCAACAATCCTGTACAACACGCAGCGTATCAAACATGAAACAATCATCCATCTTCTCGCAAACCACTTTTTCCTGCCCATTGTCTGCATATCTGCTCATCCACTCTCTCGTTGTACACCTGTGGTATACAATCTGAATTTGTTCAGCGTCTAAATACAGGAGCTCCTCTTCTTCGCAGCAATTTCACGATCAATACTCAATAACAATTGACGTCATTTAACGCGTTCATGAATGGAAGTGTCAACCTCTCCTTTGGCTAGTAGTTACACGCGTGTTGTTTAATTCGGAGTTGTGGCCAACAACCGAGAGGCCCGTTGCCGGTAGCAGCAGGGGAACTCCCGAAGAACCCGAAGAACCGGTGTGTTCGACCCGATGTTCCCTGGCTGACGATAATTCTTGCAGCATTCTAGCAGCATTCTAGCTGAATGCTTACAGTATAGGTATACAAGGAAACGTAGACAGTTATGTGGGTACGTTGCGCACCTGTGATTACGGGAAGTAGTACGATTTCCCGCATGTCCTGAAACCGAGATTTTATGTACCAGTTTAATATCACCCAAACGATTGCATTTCAGCCATTCGTGTACCTCTTTCTCTGCTATTTTCCTCTTATAAATAAATACTTGTTGCCGAAAAAAAAATACACACACATTTCGTCCACCGAGGAAATATTTGGTTCCCTGAAGTAAGATATTTTTTTCGCCAGTCGCAAAGAAGCCATTGTTGATTCAAACAATCCTTTTCCTCGTTGCGTACGGTTCGGAAAGTACGATGGTACGCCGGTAAATACAAGTTCTAGTTTACAAGCGCCTCCGGAGCCTTGAGCCAGGTAGGCAATAATTGATGCTGGATAAGATCGTGACGGTTCGTGCCTCCTGCAGCATGCCTGCAACCTTTACATCCGCGACGCAACGCATTCCACGGTAATGGAGCTTCTCCCTCTCAGCCGTCTCACGTTGTCCATACTTGATTCTCACTTTTTTAATCTTATTTTAACGAACGTGGGATATACCTGCACACACGTATCGTGTGATTGCAGCTTCTTTGTTATTCGTTTGTATCACACACGATAATCTTTTTGCGCAATGGCCACGGTGTATTATACAACGTCACAGAACATGAAAAACCTATAAACGCGACCGTTGCGGATTCGCGTATGACGCCAACATTTAATTGGAAGCGATATTTGTAGACCTGGGTGAAGAATTTGTGAAACCCGAGTCCTGATTTCATAGGTGCAACGCAACAAGGAAGGAGTAGAGAAAGCGCGGAGGGTAGGGAGTTATTCCTATTGTTAGTTGAATGAATATTGTTTGCAATTTTGTAAATTTCGATTGCTGTACAGAAATTTATTGGAACGTATGTGTGTGAATAAAAAATTCGTACGAAGCGAGAGAATTCCGAGTATAGTATAGATCACCGTTCTGTTATTACACAATTTCTTGCTATTATAAGGTTTCGTGAAGCCACGTCCCTACACTTTACTTATAAATAAACAAACACTGCAGTATACACATGTACACAATTATGCCACCTGAAATACACTGACTCGTAAAAAACTGCTATTAAAGATACAGAAGAGTACGCATCACCTAATTCCCACTTTGCGTACCATGCTTGCACTTATTAGTTGGTAATTCCAATAGATACCACCATTTGAATTAAGATAGCAGGTATGACTTCGCGCACTATATCATGCAGATCTTTTTAAACGAATCTTACAACTAATTAACCAACTGCGAGGTGACTCGTGGAAACATGTCATGAACCACGCTGACAATGTTACTGCAGATAACCTTTAAAAGATCCTCTGTGTAGGTATTGTGCGAAATTTCGAATTGGATTGTTTCGGGATGTCCTGTTTCATTATAGTTGCCACCGGTTATTGTTTCGACATTGCGTGCATACGGACCACCGTGTATGTGCGTTTACATAATTTCGTGTGGGGATTTTCTGACTACGCATACCTTTAAATACGGGATTGTAAAGTGGTATGTAACCTGTAATCAGAATAATAGGTATGGTCAGGTGGTTGTGCGATTGTGGATATTTAATCAGATCGTAGAAAGTTCGTTTCATGGGTTGTACCGAGACAGATTATTGCCTGGTTCTGTATTATCGAGTGAAATGACCCTTGTCAAGTCATGACCTAGCCGCTGCGGTCAAGAACTCGTCGATAGCAGGGAAGAAAACGGTTTTAAACAAACTGTTGACGCAGTAATAATCACTGAAAAATAATAATACAAAATGGCGTTAATGAGACGGTCCAAATGTTCTTCGATTTCCTTCAGCATTTCGATATTCTTCGTGGAAAAGATTAAATATCGTCCACGTTATCTGTTTCGTGGTACTTTTCACTCTTTACCGTCTCACAAGCTCAGCTGCAACGGATTGGAATTCACCAGACCCATTGCGATTATACATATGCATTACAGTCACGTCACGTCGCGGCCTCGTGAGCTTGGAACGTGCGGATATTCATTCTTGTTGGTACACACGGACACACATGCATATGCATTTTACGATACGCCGAACTTTGTTTATCGAACAAATCGTACCTCACCCAAATTAGAATACCTTCTCTTCCAATCGCAATAATGGTACAGTAGGTCCAGCTCCCTATACCATCATGCGATTGATTGAATTTGAAGCTCAATGCATCATCGTGGCTAACAATTTATGAGAAACAATGGTAAATTAATCATTGTATTACCGCCGAAATTGATTCGCTTTTGCTTATTGTCGAGAAATCATTTGCCGAGGGTTTCAGCTTCAATGTAACATTCAGCTTTCATTCAACGACCGGTTTGATCGATCACAAAAAGTATTACCAGTATTCGACGCCTGATGATACAAACATCGCAATATTGTTTGCGCAATAATCTTTCAGTTGCTTGTGTGGCAAATATTTCGCAACAGGAGAGGTTTTGTGTCTTGGAAGAACGTCGATATTTCTATACCAGCAGGCTAATAAGTGTTTACGATTCGTATTTATTGGCCTGTTTTTTCCCAGCTACTCGTTGCTTAGTACGGCACCAGAGATAAGTACGCATGCACAAGCATTGTGCAGTATTCTTGCAAGAATGTTGAAAAATATTTCCAAGGGTAATCAGACATCGGGTGTAAAGCAGCCAGCGTTGAATATAAGTAACGATAAAGTTATCAAATTGAGATAGATTCGTATGTCATGTAGGTGCAATATACTTTCAATGTTACTCAAAAAACATTGCACAGGCTAATCCGCACAGACCTTGTGAATTAATTTTCATTCTCAAGCGATTGTAGGTAAATATTTGTATAGGGTGACTGAATCAGAGAATGAACAGCCAGCAGTAAGTGCACAAAATACAAAAAATTATAGGTATGTATATTTTAACATGGTCGTTGATTCGCTGCTGATATTTCTCAAAGCTTTAATTCGCTGGTGACTATATTAGCTAACTTTTAATTTTCACATCGGTATCAAGATATTTTGTGCTAACGCGCCAGGCTCACTGGTACTCTGTATCCCATTGGGTGTAGCTGCACGTGCAGAGTTGTGTTAGCGGGTCTACTGCGAGAGATTAATTTAATGGTTAACCAGCTGTACCAGCCGAGAGGCTGGTAGATTCCTCGGAGCTGTGTGGGAGTAGATAATAGTGGGAGGCCACCGTCAGCCGCGAGACCTAAACCAAACTGCGGTGTAGCGATGTGTTTTAGTGCGGTAAAAATCACAACCCGGGTAAGACAGCTTCGCTCGCCTAGATACACCTTATCCGTGTAACGTACATTGACCAGGTCACAAGTCGTGTACGTTCGTACCTGTTTGCCCGGGTTTAGCACTCATCGGCCGGCTGTGTATAATACGAATATAAATGGTGATTCAGCCAACGTATCGAAGTTTCCGCCTCTTTGTCTCGCAAGTATCAGAACTCGCGTTATCCCGTGCCGTCAACACGCTGTAGCACCAAACTCTTTGGTCTCCGCGAAGACCTTGGTAAGCCTTGTGCCAGATCTTGTTATTGTATTTTGTACAATTATTTCGCATCACGGTTGGACGTGCAATCGAGTGAGTGTTGCAGTTGCCATTGATTACAGACTTCCCGTATAACTACACAGCTGATTGAAGGAAAGTTGTAAGTGGGATAATACTACCTGCCTTATAGTTTTTAACTAGTTTCAGCCATCCGGGTTTCAAGCTAGTCACAATGAATTACGTGTTATACGATGTTTGTTCAGGCAAGAATTAATCACAGCCCATTGCTTTGGCATAAGTCGCGACAAGTTTCGCTTCTGTCCGTTGAAATGCATCGAAACGTCTGTGGCCTGGGTATACAATCGCCGTTGGTTAGTCCAGGCAATGAAAGTATTGGTGCTGTCTGTGCGATGAGACAGCGAAAATTGATAAAATTATAACTCGCGTGCTGTATTTTAATTATTATGCTAGTGTTGGAGTTAGGTTGGTGGGTAGCCAAAAAAAAAACGATAGGTGCGCATAAAAGTTCGCGTTTAAAACTCTGTCGTAATTCTAACCATGGAAATATCTTGACTCCTAGGGGACGGGAACGGGAACTCCCGGGCAAACGGGTAATACATCGTTGTTCTACGAGTCCCGTAAGTGTAACTTCAACCTCTGCACTTGTAATACGATTACTATTCTACTAACTTGTAAGAAAAGATGCCATTCCCGTCCAATGGTAGCGGTGAAACATTTTCGAAATCGAAAATACGTACAAAGTGCACAATGCTAATATCATGAGGTGAAATTAGGTTAAGGTTATCAAAATTTTATCCAAGTCAACTGGTCTATTCCTTCGTTTTGACAGTATTTTGTAACCACTAATTTCCCATAACTGTTTTCGAAAAGCCAATGAAATCGCCCATGCCAAGGTACAATAATACCTGTCTATTTAGTTTTGAAAACCGGTTTTCCGTTAGATAGTGTTGCACGTGGTGTTCAAATCTTAGGCGTATAGGTATGTAACCATCATCGTCGAGAGAATACGTGAATAATTCCTGCCTTCGAGGTAATTAATTTGGCCGTGCGTTGCGTAGATCACCATCACCGAATACAACAACAGCACGGTACAGATTCTTTGACGGAGCGTTATTACCCTATGTCTATGTATGTGTATACCTTGGCAATTCAACTGTTATGACGGTGGTATACTCAGAGCGAACAAACTTTATGCCAACTAACCGCATGTACTCGGTATGTATATTCATAAGCATAAATAATAAATATGCATCACGGCAGGGTTTGGTTCGTACTGCGATCATCGCCGGCGTTATAAGGAGAGTGCCAAACGTTTTTAATAAAGGTGCCAAGTGTTGTGTCATATGATAAAAAGCGGAGCAAGCTAGAGAAAGGAACCTATAGATGGGATAGAAATTTATTCGGCCGTCGAACGAGGCTCTATCGGCAATGCGAGCGCATTTGATTAATTATTTATCGTTAGCTGGACAGTATTCGAATTACGTAAGAAGTAAAGAAATAACAATACATCAAAAATGTGCGTAGGATGTTCGGCTACCGATCTGTACGAGTCTACCAAGGGGGAAAAGTAAGAAGAAAGCAGAAGGTAGGACTAAACTGCACAACGATAATCACCTGCAGTGGAACACTGTAGAACAAGGCTTCTACATCGCCTTCGCATACGTAGTAATTTGCTCCCGCTTGTTGGCTACCGTAACATAATCCCTTCTGCGGTTTCATCATTCAGCCACTTGACCAATTTGTCAATGCGACAATTGACCACTTTGGAATCCATCCTTTATGTGTTTTAATTACTTGATTGACCCGAAAGCGGACTTGATGTCGGAGGATTACGTAGACGGTTGTATAAAAAAAGAACTTCTCTTCCAGGGGTTCTATACTTAGCTCTTTACGCTTTACGATACGGCGTTGTCTCGATACTGCAGACGTGTAAGCGATCGCTACGAGGGTTACATTATAGATATAGTGCGTGATATATTTAGTCTGGGTTTTTTCGCACCGAACATATTTCTCTGATTATCCATTCCGTATAATTAAGAGAACCCGTAATGTTGTTTGACTAATTGTGATTATGGGTTTACAATGTCGGCTATATCGAGGCGTGATATGATTTTCTGTCATCAGCTGGACGAAACGGGGAAACGAGGCTCGTGGCTGATCGTTCGTGCAGAATGAACGAGGCGCAATAGATTGGGTTCTCAAAGTGGAGAATCAAGTCTCCATGGATTCAAGCGGCCCCGCGGTTAATGCCGTGGGTGGTTGTGTCGCGGCAGCGGAATACGTTTATCGGCCACTGACAACTAAGCACAGGCGTGCTGGGAGTACGGGGACAACGGGGGACGAAGAGTACACGACCGATGAGGAAGAGCTCTATCCGGAGGAAGCAGAGTGCTCAACGGGGACGAATCATCCGATCCTCAAGTCGGACCTGGCTCGCGCGGCGACCGATCTCTTTGGATACGAGGCGAAGGATAGTGGAAATGACGACGACGACGAACCCACGGGACTTTTTGACGAAGACGAGAAACAGTTCCATTCTACCGAGGCAGCCAAGAGGTACATATAATCGACTTGCCCGCCCACGTGCAGGGAAGGTGTTTTAGATCAATTATTCCTAGCGGCTCGGTTGCGAGTTATTCTTTTCTCAAGCATGACAAATAAGGAGTTTTCCGAGTATTTCAGTTTCCGTCACTTGACGCGATGATTAATCCAAGCTAGTCGAAATTGTGAAAGGAACTATTTCTTGGAAACCAATCGTAATTATGTGTTGATATGCTTGAAGAACTGTCATGTGTTATATTTTACGAGTGATGCGAATTAATACAGAGTTTGAATTCCGTATTGATTTAGTTCTGGAAAGTCAACGACATCGAGCACCTACAATGAAGAGAATACGTGGGAAGCCGCTTCACCGATTAAGTCCGGAGAAGAGGCTCGGGTCTTCCAGGATCCGAACCACTTCAAGACCATTAACCGATTCGACGATCCCTCGTTGCGAAACACCGAGTCATCGGAGAGCGCGAAAAACGATTCCGATCTCGAGTTTCGTATGTGCAAGAGACCCGCAGGTTTAATACTTGACCTCACCTACGGAGCACCCTCTACGCAGATAAAGGAATTGGCGGTGGAACCGTCGAGTGATACCTCAGAAGCGGATGGGTTCTCACAAGATTCCACCACCAGCAGAATTCTGCATCCCGCGTCGACGAGACTCGCATTTCCGCAACCGAGCTTGAATCCATTTTGCACTTCGCTGCACGAAGGCGAAACCAAAGTCGATCCTCGGGGGGAACAAGAGGCTTCGCTGACGACCCGATCGTTGCTGACCTCTACCGCTGCCGAGGTCGAAAAGTTTGTCAAGTCCGAGGTGAGCATATATGATTATTACACCATAGGTATGAACACCCCTAGCCCACATTGGATTGGTAGTTGGTATAACGATACTTCTTCCATTTTCTTCCCTCTGCGAAGGTTGAATCGCAGTCAAGGGAGGAGCTGGACAGCCTTCGACGTCTGTCTAACGTGGGAGGCTCCACAGGCTCGTCGACGACGGTACATTGGGGCAGGACGGTGGCCGAGGTTAAGGAACACGCCATTGCCAAACTACAGGACGAGCTAAGGCGAGCGCATCAAGAGCTTAAACTCAAGGCCGAGGAAGTCACTAGGCTGTCCAGGATCAGGCAAGACGTCGAAACCGAACTTGAGGATCTCACCGCCAGTCTATTTCAAGTACGCGAACCGATTTCATGCTATTTTACTTTCTCGTGCATTGACCATGACAGCAGCGGTCAGTGCGCCCTGAACTATAATAAACGCATTCCGTATTTTGAAATGATCAACCCCTTCCGATGGTTGATCAATGCATTCTGTGACAAACATTTTCATCCTGATCCTATTATTATTTAAGTAGTCGGTTATTCAGATTACTAGATATGTCCCTACGCACCATCATCATCGTTTGTGTAATCGTGGAAAAATTAGGGTTTCATCTCTGATTCATCAATGGCAGTGGAAGCATAGGAGAACGCGTATTACAATCGCGATGCATTCATAATATTTATTCTGTGCTATTGTAAAGTGTATCCACGTATCCTGCATGCGTCTGCCGGTGCTTGAAGATATTAAGGTAAGCGTACCAGTTATCGACCCTGTCCCAATTATTGACCTTTTTTGGTTGTACCTGTTTGATCCTTAGTTCTAAAATTACCAAAAAATAAATTTCTAATGCCTAAACCTCTAGAAATTGGTTTTACCATTAGTCACCGAGAAATTCCCAATTTCTGCCGTAAATTTATAACTTTGGAAAAAGAAAACGTGTCACTAACTGGTACACTTACCTTAAGTAGACGAGCCAAAACATTTCATTACCGCGTTTCTACCTATCAGGCATCGGAAACAAATGAGGGCCCCCCCTTGATATCGCTGGGTTCGAGAAATCATGCTGCTGTCGCAAAAAATGAAAAGGAGAATACCGCGTAGGTTGAACAAGGATGGATGACTACTATACCCGTGCCAGCCGAGCCTGGTACCGCATGGTAATACTCGGTAAATACGTGGCTTTCACCTCGCTCCCTCTTTGCCTTTCTACTCACTTCCCGATTCGTTCCAAATCCTCGGCATTCGTGAGGCCGGACTGTTACCAGTTACTGCCTGTCTATTCGGTTCAGACACAGCTCGTCGGCTAACCGTTACAATCAAGTTGAAATTATGAGTATTACGAGTAATTGCGAATTTTCAATAAAAAACTGAAAAGACTAACTTCGTCATTTCCACACTGATCTTCTCAGGTCTGAATATATTTCCGACATTACGTCATATTCTGCGAAGCCCGTCGTAAGCCTTTGCCTTCAGCCGAATAGACAAGCTTGTACCAGATGTTCACTCCGACGATGCAACGGCGGTCGGCGAATCCAGGTCTTCGTATGCAATTGTATTACGAACTTACCGAAGAACGTACGTAACAACTACGAGCCAACGCGACACACGTATAGGATATGTTATAATTGGTCATACCTATTTAGGTACGTCAAGGTCTCGTGTAAGATGAAAAGAAAATAATCAGACCACGGCCATGTGGAGCTGACGATATTATACGAGTACTATATGTATGTACACGAGCTACCTCAAACCTACGTGTAATAAGTGTTCAAAAATCTTTATATTCGCACATTGGGGAGAATACGTACCCATAATTGTTATCTGGTGAACTATCCACCGCGACTTCCATCCTTTAGTAGGCCAAATATGATATTATAAATCCATTTTGCTTATTCGTGCTTCTCGTTATTCTAATGCTCGAATCGACTTCTCTCGCGGCTGTGCAAGCAAATCTTAATCTTGTTGTTTTCACAATTGCTAAGCTTTTACAAATCGACGAAGGACTCTTGCTTCGCCAAATGCCGATAACCTTTCGCTAAAAAGTAGTACAGATAATCTATATATATGATTGTACAATTTTACTTCCAGAGAAATCGAAACTAAAGTGTTTTCAACAATCTTGCGCTATAGCCGTAATGTAACTACAATACCGAGTGAGTGGTGTTAAACTTCGTTGACCGTGTATCGAGTATAAGATATATTCAAAGATGACACGTGCCTGATTTTAATTTTCTGGAGTGAAAATTTCTTACACGTATCAAGTGGAAGGTGGACACGGCGGGCGTTTCATTAAGTGTGTAGCCGCAGTTTCCTCCGAGCAAATGTATGTATAGATAGGTATGATATTTGTCAGCCGAAACGGAAGCGCCTCTTTATTCTCGTCGAGCGGAAATTGTGGTAACCTGCTCTCGTAGCTACGATTACATGAGCAAAACCAGACAGTCTTCAGAAAGCTTTTCTTCAGTAAGTGATCGCGAGTTCGAAGTAACGAATTATTCGAATGTCCAGTGTATACTTACTCTAGGAAGACATAATTATATTTCGAATGCAGATTAGTTTAGTTCCATTTCGGTGTACGTCAAAACTGTAACAATTGTGTTTAAATATTCACGCCGCATTAGATTCCTTCCTATGTCTCACATCAGTGCAAATATATAGGTAGTCATATTTGTGGATTGCCAAGTATGCGTCTATGTTCCAGTAAAGAATCGAGTTAACTCATATTAACGATCCCGACGAAATCTGGGATTTCTCGGGCTATCTGATTCTCTTTACTTTACTGAGAAGTAGACCTGTAACGTTTCCCCAATACCTATTTCGCATACGCTGATCACATGAACCGATGTCTGGAAAAACGACTGAGTGCCAGTTTACGAGAATTGCACTTCGAAATTGCAAATTTGGAACCATACGTCACGGAACAGGTGTGCATGCTCATAATTGAATGTTGTTATAATTATATGTAAGGCAGGTAAAACGAAGTCCTATATATATTAATTAATTAAACGTATATTACACGATACTTTTACCGTTACTGCTCGGGAGAAAAACGTGATAAACTGTACGATAAGTAGGGAAAAAGTAAAAGGAAATATTCCGCATTTAATAAAATGATTCGATAAAACGGATACTCAACGGAATGTTGCAACTGTTTTAGACGTGTTCTTTTTTCCTTATTATTAAGAAACAGCGACTAATGCATGATTTCCTGTCGTGTATCCGTTTTACTTACAATATCCCATCTCATGTGCGAGGCCACTTTACAATAGCGGTACTAATAACAATAATAATAATGAGATAAGAAACGAGGAGGCGAGTCACGCGGGAAGTATCGAGAATGCGTCAATATCCATTGTATACCTACGACAATCGGCTTTTCTGTGATTGTTTCAGGAGGCACACAACATGGTGAGGGAGGCGAACGTACGACAGGCTACGGCTGAGAGGCTGCTGGCGGAAAGCCGGATGAAGTCGGAAGTCCTTGCCGCCGAGGTAGCCGCTCTGAAGACCCTCGTCTTGACGTCGACCCCTGCTAGGCCAAACCCTCATCTTCACCCGCAGATTGACGGTCGAAGCCGCGAAGAGACACCCGGTGGAATTTTCGCAAAACGGCACCGAAGATCACCGTCACACTTTAATTTGAAGTACGGCCGTGAGAACTCGCCGCCAGAATCCCCGGTGAAGGAACAACGACCCTCTCTACCTGTTGAGCCGACCGAGGGTCGCGACCCCCGTGACGGCCTGGAGGTGGACCCGGTTGTTCACAAGGAATTCCTACAGTGGAAGATTAACCCCTGTGTCGACAGAGCCGATCCGTTCGTCAAGAGAATATTTCGCGAGGACATCGACCTATGCTTGGACTTTGCCAACAAGGATCTCAGCGGAAAAGTTAGGCAGGCCGTTCTTGACGGGATCGTGTTTGTCGAGGCTGTCAGTGACAAAACCAAAGTTGCCTTCCCCAAGTAAGTTGACACGCACTTGTTCCAACGTACGGTAAGCAATTGGCGGGTATCGACTTGTTCGCACAAATTTCAATCATAAATGATTACGGTTGGCAAATAATGTTCTTGACAATTACAGGAAGTGTGCGCTCCTTGAGGCACCGCGACAATGTCACTACCGTATGAGACTCGGCGATCAAGAGAACCACTGGTACTCGATATCGCAGATCTGTCGCAATAGGGTAAATATATTTTATTTCCTAATACGTCAATACGTACTTTCCATCATTCAAGCGATGCTGATTTGTCGACAACTTTTTGTGCTCCAGATTATCGCTGTGTGCGACTTCCTGAATTACCTACGATACATCGAGCGCGGTCTCGTCAAAAGCTCAGGTAAGTTTGTAATATAATACAGCTGCGTACATCGATCGAAGACATACGTATTAAACTATGACGACATTTCGTATAAATATATCCACATACTCTAAGCTCGTAAAGAAAGCAATGCTAATATCGTTGATCATCGGTCCCCTGTAACACATTTAAAAAATCGTTGCTCGGTGTACAAGTGCCAACGATTTGAATTATAAATACACCATGTCTGTGTGAAAATTCGTGTGATCGTTCGCTAACGATTGGTATTGTACGTAATTTTTTTTCATGTATCAACTGATAAACTGTCGTTTCTCTTTCACAGTTCACGACATTTACTGGGAAATCACCAGACTTCGGAAAGAGATGGTCTTGGCCCGTTTAGGACTGGCACTTTCTTCCTGAATCCTACAACGATTTCAGTGTTCTCATTGCATCTATGCGAACTGATTTCATTTTCACCAGGGTAGCTAGGCAATGAAATTGCCCGTATAAAAATGGCTACGTGCATTGGTAAGAAACGTTCGAGTTCGCGTGTCTGAAATTTGACAAAGGTACAGGTACGTGCGACACTATATAGTTAAAACCAGTCATCTGTTGCACGTGTCTATAGATAGACGATAAGTATAAGGATACATGTGTATAATCATAAACAATCTCTTTGATTTCACTATTTTTATAACTATCCTACAATAATCTAGCTACCCTTTCGATATCTCACGATTTACAACGAATAAGGAGGCCAAAAAATTTGTGATACATGGCGGGGACATACTGCAAGGAATTGATTCGATTTTATATCGATACACCTATACGGCGTATGGTGTTATAGTTCGAGTTTAAATAAGCCCCACCGAGGTTTACGTTTAGTTTAAGTTTCGTCTCCCAACCAGCGATATACTCTTATTGTATCCACAGATACGTATTAATTAAAAACTCGGTCGAGTGCGTATCAATATATAATTGTTCGACAGCGACCTTGTAGGGTTTGAGGCCTTTTGCTTCTAAATCTCTCTAAGGTTACGCGAAGGGTACTAGCTAAATTGCTAACAGGCTAAAGCTATATACTACGAAGAATGAGGATTGAAAGCACAACAGTTTCATAATACAATTATTACATCCAACGTTTCGTGTCAGATAAATTATGACAAACGCAGAGTTTTGTAACTGCCAATCAAGGTTATTTTAGAATAACCGTATATATAAGACAGGCAAACGATAACGTATGCTTTTATGGTGTATTTATGAACAGTTATATTCGTCATCGCGTAACTAACAAATTTATCCATAATTAGTTCTTAAATATTAATTGTTTGTACATAATCTAAAGCTGCAGTTGAATAATTGTCATGCTCTAGAATGGGATGAAATCCTTTCTCTTGGTCGGCAGGTGGAAGAGGAGGATGAAACGAAATACGAAAATATAGTTAAAACAAGACCGGTAATACTGTCACTCTTTTGTTAGTATACCTAAACATTGCAGTAAGATGGTCTATGTATGCACCTGTATACCAGGCCTGGCAGAGTTTGTTAAATTTACTTCATCGCATATTTCTTTTGCATTTCTACCGCCATTTGGAATATGTTTGATAATCATTCAACTTTGCAATAATAATAGTTTGACAAAAATCTTTCTCGATCGCCAAAGATATTTTATTAGTTCAATCATTGTCTGTTACGTTGGATTTTATATTCAACAATTGCGTTTTTATTTGAAGAATAATAATTCTTAAATAAATACTGATAATCACATACAGACATGCGTATACTTACCGTAGAATATTATAATCGAATGTAACATTGGCTTATAATTATTATTGTAGCTGTCATTATCACTCTTATTAATATTACTAATTTAGAAATAATTAACCGTGGGTGCTTCGATAACGTTTAAAAATCATGATCATGATTGCCCGTTGGGTACCTCGATTTGATGATGGCGTTGACAAATTTTTAGTTTGTCGAATAACTGTTCAACATTGTATATTATTGTTGATAGATTCGTACTGGGCGTAAAGTTTTAACTACCGTTGAATGTTGGTAATATTTTTTACTAGCATTGTATATATATTGACTGACGTGAGATAACGGATTGATATATTGATATTTTTTCAAAAATTACATTAACCAATCTGGAAAGATGTTAGAAAGCAGCTTATGAAATGTATTCACATTGAATGCCACAACACTATTCTGGGGTTTGCTCCTAAAAATCCAGCAAAACGCATTTTCACATTTATTGCACGATTTCATCTGATATAACAGACACCTGGTGCGAATTTGTAGGTTCAGACTTGGAATCCTACGTTCAATCCTTAAGTTTTTGATATTATTTCCTATAATGTATATTCATTTCCCATCTACACGCACGAGTGTGCATATGCTACGCACACGCATAAAAGAAAAACAAACTATCTAGTTAGTGCACCGTAAACAGAAAATGTCACTTGCAGGTTATAATTACATACGTATTATATGCATGCAGGTACTGTCTATACATATACATCTGGAGTAAAATGAAACTAGTCTGTGTTTTAATTTTTTACCCAGCACAGCTCATCATGGCGTGTATATGTCTTGTATTATATAATTTGTACATACATATGAAATTTGCGTTACGTGACACTCGCTTCATTACCATCGTCATCCTCATTTATCGCTAGGCATTAAGCAGTGACATTAACCAAGGAACCTAACAGTTTCATCTTCATTACAAATAATTACGAACTATTATACGCGTGCATATTGTATATATTATGTAAGAAAAATATTTATAAACGTTTACATGTCTCTTATATGTCGTATGGGATAAATATTTTGTGCATACAGTGTAACATCAGGACGCACAATAGTTTATATTAATCGGTGGTGTACAATTGTACATACGTATAATTATTATTAATAATATTGATGTAGGAAAAGTACACCCTCGCGGAGAGGGTACAGCTCTCACAGCGACTGATGTGTCCCAATTTCTTACATAAGTTAATCAACGCCATTTCCATGGAGTTTACTGTCATAGATTCTTGTACTACTTTGGCGGCTTTCCTAGTAGGTGGCACGTTCGGTACAACATCAACCAACCTGAGTCTTGCTTTTCACTTACAATTAGCAGCGTGTAAGGTAAACTGTTGCACTATTTAATTTATTGCTAGCTCAGCAGACGAGTTTGAATGGTAGAGTAGTGCTTAGCATCGATGGTTTAGCAGAAAAAGCTTTGCGAATCAAGATATATTTGTGGTGACAAATGCGAAAATGCAGGATGACGTGTGGCTTTCTGCATTTCGCCTATGCATATTCCTGATGAAGAAGTACATTCTGTATCCAGGATGCAACGAAGGCGAGTACGAGTGTGATCTTTGCCGACCGAGTTGAGTGAGGTTGTTGTTGATCACACAAAAGAAATCGCCCTTCGTCTATCATGCGCAAGATATTTCTGCCCCAGTCCTTCGACAATTACCCCTCAACACACATGTAAAGCTGTTGCTAAATTGCCATTTTCGTATGCACTTGGAAGCGAGCGACCGTACAACTTTGCGCCTGTAACACCGGCATTTTTACAAGAGAGGTCAGACAGGAGAAAAGAAGAAATTGAATTTTGTTACACGCTGCGATGAAACATCACGCTTTGTTTATTCGGGGCCACGGGGCGTCAATTTAAATTCGAATGTCCATTTTTGTGACACGCAAGGAAAAACTGATCGCTGTGGCCTGTGAAACGTATCCGCGATCAAAATCAAATTGTAAAAAAGGAACTTGTATTATATTAAAATGAGATAAAATAAAGTTGTTGTCATTATTACAAAAGAATCTTTGCGTTCAATTACGGCCTAAATATCGCCAGCACTGAGTCAAACATGAACAAGGTAAACCAGTGACCACATTACTATGAATTGTGGAATTGGGGCGAAGAACTTTTCCTCTAGATGAAATGACATGCAGCCTAATGAGACTTGATGGATCCTAAGAATGCGAAAATAGACCTATACGGCGCAATTTCATCCTTGGCTCCCTGATATTCGTAATCCATTGCTCATGGCAACTTGGGACTGCGCCCAACCGATTCCTCTCACAAAATAACGTCGACGTCGACGAAAAAACACAGGTTCTGGTTTTTTGGCTGTAACTTTTGATGCGTTGATCGCAGCGTATTGGGACTGCGCCCAATCGATTTCTCTCAAAAAATTACGTCCGATCAGTGCTACAATTAATTGATTCCAGCACTTTTCAAAATCGCGAAAATTTTCGCCAAAAATGGAAAGGGGTTAGCCTTACTTTTTTTTTTGGCAAAAAACTTTTGGTCTCAGATTCGATTTAAACGACCCTTATCTGACCAATTGAACCCTCAGGAACTCAGAAATCGCAGCGAAAAGAGCGTAGGACCAACAGGAGAGAAATGGCGAGCGAAACAGCAACTGCTGAAAAATGTCGAAAATTCGGGTTCTGGTTTTTTGGCTGTAACTTTTGATGCGTTGATCGCAGCGTATTGGGACTGCGCTCAATCGATTTCTCTCGCAAAATTACGTCCGATCAGTGCTACAATTAATTGATTCCAGCACTTTTCAAAATCGCGAAAATTTTCGCCAAAAATGGAAAGGGGTTAGCCTTACTTTTTTTTTTGGCAAAAAACTTTTGGTCTCAGATTCGATTTAAACGACCCTTATCCGACCAATTGGAACCTCAGGAACTCAGAAATCGCAGCGAAAAGAGCGTAGGACAAACAGGAGAGAAATGGCGAGCGAAAAAGCACCTGCTGAAAAATGTCGAAAATTCAGGTTCTGGTTTTTTGGCTGTAACTTTTGATGCGTTGATCGCAGCGTATTGGGACTGCGCCCAATCGATTTCTCTCGCGAAATCATGTCTGATCAGTGCTACAATTAATTGAATCCAGCACTTTTCAAAATCGCGAGAATTTTCGCCAAAAATGGAAAGGGGTAAGCCTTACTTTTTTTTTAGGCAAAAAAATTTTGGTCTCAGATTCGATTTAAACGATCCTTATCCGACCAATTGGACCCTCAGGAACTCGGAAATCGCAGCGAAAAGAGCGTAGGACCAACAGGAGAGAAATGGCGAGCGAAAAAGCACCTGCTGAAAAATGTCGAAAATTCAGGTTCTGGTTTTTTGGCTGTAACTTTTGATGCGTTGATCGCAGCGTATTGGGACTGCGCTCAATCGATTTCTCTCGCGAAATTACGTCCGATCAGTGCTACGATTAATTGATTCCAGCACTTTTCAAAATCGCGAAAATTTTCGCCAAAAATGGAAAGGGGTTAGCCTTACTTTTTTTTTAGGCAAAAAACTTTTGGTCTCAGATTCGATTTAAACGATCCTTATCCGACCAATTGGACCCTCAGGAACTCAGAAATCGCAGCGAAAAGAGCGTAGGACCAACAGGAGAGAAATGGCGAGCGAAAAAGCACCTGCTGAAAAATGTCGAAAATTCAGGTTCTGGTTTTTTGGCTGTAACTTTTGATGCGTTGATCGCAGCGTATTGGGACTGCGCCCAATCGATTTCTCTCGCAAAATTGTGTCCGACCAGTGCAACAATTAATTGATTCCAGCACTTTTCTAAATCTCGAAAATTTTCGCCAAAAATGGAAAGGGGTTAGCCTTACTTTTTTTTTTGGCGAAAAATTTTTGGTCTCAGATTCGATTTAAACGACCCTTATCTGACCGATCGGACCCTCGGGAACTCAGAAATCGCAGCGAAAAGAGCGTAGGACCAACAGGAGAGAAATGGCGAGCGAAAAAGCACCTGCTGAAAAATGTCGAAAATTCAGGTTCTGGTTTTTTGGCTGTAACTTTTGATGCGTTGATCGCAGCGTATTGGGACTGCGCCCAATCGATTTCTCTCGAAAAATTACGTCCGATCAGTGCTACAATTAATTGATTCCAGCACTTTTCAAAATCGCGAAAATTTTCGCCAAAAATGGAAAGGGGTTAGCCTTACTTTTTTTTTAGGCAAAAAACTTTTGGTCTCAGATTTGATTTAAACGATCCTTATCCGACCAATTGGACCCTCAGGAACTCAGAAATCGCAGCGAAAAGAGCGTACGACCAACAGGAGA
The DNA here is from genome assembly GCF_021901495.1 of Neodiprion virginianus. Lineage (NCBI taxonomy): Eukaryota > Metazoa > Arthropoda > Insecta > Hymenoptera > Diprionidae > Neodiprion > Neodiprion virginianus. The sequence goes on from NC_060882.1 coordinate 3,068,469, forward strand.
GAAATGGCGAGCGAAAAAGCACCTGCTGAAAAATGTCGAAAATTCAGGTTCTGGTTTTTTGGCTGTAACTTTTGATGCGTTGATCGCAGCGTATTGGGACTGCGCCCAATCAATTTCTCTCGAAAAATTACGTCCGATCAGTGCTACAATTAATTGATTCCAGCACTTTTCAAAATCGCGAAAATTTTCGCCAAAAATGGAATGGGGTTATTAGCCTTATTTTTTTTTTAGGCAAAGAACTTTTGGTCTCAGATTCGATTTAAACGACCCTTATCTGACCAATTGGACCCTCAGGAACTCAGAAATCGCAGCGTAAAGAGCGTAGGACCAACAGGAGAGAAATGGCGAGCGAAGCAGCACCTGCTGGAAAATGTCGAAAATTCAGGTTCTGGTTTTTTGGCTGTAACTTTTGGTGCGTTGATCGCAGCGTATTGGGACTGCGCCCAAGCGATTTCTCTCGAAAAATTACGTCCGATCAGTGCTACAATTAATTGATTCCAGCACTTTTCAAAATCGCGAAAATTTTCGCCAAAAATGAAAAGGGGTTAGCCTTACTTTTTTTTTTGGCAAAAAATTTTTGGTCTCAGATTCGATTTAAACGACCCTTATCAGACTAAATGGAAACTCGGAAACTCAGAAATCGCAGCAAAAAGAGCGTAGGACCAACAGGAGAGAAATGGCGAGCGAAAAAGCACCTGCTGAAAAATGTCGAAAATTCAGGTTCTGGTTTTTTGGCTGTAACTTTTGATGCGTTGATCGCAGCGTATTGGGACTGCGCCCAATCGATTTCTCTCGCAAAATTGTGTCTGACCAGTGCTACAATTAATTGAATCCAGCACTTTTCAAAATCTCGAAAATTTTCGCCAAAAATGGAAAGGGGTTAGCCTTACTTTTTTTTTTGGCGAAAAATTTTTGGTCTCAGATTCGATTTAAACGACCCTCATCTGACCAATCGGACCCTCGGGAACTCAGAAATCGCAGCGAAAAGAGCGTAGGACCAACAGGAGAGAAATGGCGAGCGAAAAAGCACCTGCTGAAAAATGTCGAAAATTCAGGTTCTGGTTTTTTGGCTGTAACTTTTGATGCGTTGATCGCAGCGTATTGGGACTGCGCCCAAGCGATTTCTCTCGAAAAATTACGTCCGATCAGTGCTACAATTAATCGATTCCAGCACTTTTCAAAATCGCGAAAATTTTCGCCAAAAATGGAAAGGGGTTAGCCTTACTTTTTTTTTAGGCAAAAAACTTTTGGTCTCAGATTCGATTTAAACGATCCTTATCCGACCAATTGGACCCTCAGGAACTCAGAAATCGCAGCGAAAAGAGCGTAGGACCAACAGGAGAGAAATGGCGAGCGAAAAAGCACCTGCTGAAAAATGTCGAAAATTCAGGTTCTGGTTTTTTGGCTGTAACTTTTGATGCGTTGATCGCAGCGTATTGAGACTGCGCCCAATCGATTTGTCTCGAAAAATTACGTCCGATCAGTGCTACAATTAATTGATTCCAGCACTTTTCAAAATCTCGAAAATTTTCGCCAAAAATGGAAAGGGGTTAGCCTTACTTTTTTTTTTGGCAAAAAATTTTTGGTCTCAGATTCGATATAAACGACCCTTATCTGACCAATTGGACCCTCAGGAACTCAGATATCGCAGCGAAAAGAGCGTAGGACCAACAGGAGAGAAATGGCGAGCGAAAAAGCACCTGCTGAATAATGTCGAAAATTCAGGTTCTGGTTTTTTGGCTGTAACTTTTGATGCGTTGATCGCAGCGTATTGAGACTGCGCCCAATCGATTTGTCTCGAAAAATTACGTCCGATCAGTGCTACAATTAATTGATTCCAGCACTTTTCAAAATCGCGAAAATTTTCGCCAAAAATGGAAAGGGGTTAGCCTTACTTTTTTTTTTGGCAAAAAATTTTTGGTCTCAGATTCGATTTAAACGACCCTTATCTGACTAAATGGAAACTCGAAAACTCAGAAATCGCAGCAAAAAGAGCGTAGGACCAACAGGAGAGAAATGGCGAGCGAAAAAGCACCTGCTGAAAAATGTCGAAAATTCAGGTTCTGGTTTTTTGGCTGTAACTTTTGATGCGTTGATCGCAGCGTATTGGGACTGCGCCCAATCGATTTCTCTCGCAAAATTGTGTCTGACCAGTGCTACAATTAATTGATTCCAGCACTTTTCAAAATCTCGAAAATTTTCGCCAAAAATGGAAAGGGGTTAGCCTTACTTTTTTTTTTGGCGAAAAATTTTTGGTCTCAGATTCGATTTAAACGACCCTTATCTGACCGATCGGACCCTCGGGAACTCAGAATTCGCAGCGAAAAGAGCGTAGGACCAACAGGAGAGAAATGGTGAGCGAAACAGCACCTGCTGGAAAATGTCGAAAATTCAGGTTCTGGTTTTTTGGCTGTAACTTTTGATGCGTTGATCGCAGCGTATTGGGACTGCGCCCAATCGATTTCTCTCGAAAAATTACGTCCGATTAGTGCCACAATTAATCGATTCCAGCACTTTTCAAAATCGCGAAAATTTTCGCCAAAAATGGAAAGGGGTTAGCCTTACTTTTTTTTTAGGCAAAAAACTTTTGGTCTCAGATTTGATTTAAACGATCCTTATCCGACCAATTGGACCCTCAGGAACTCAGAAATCGCAGCGAGAAGAGCGTACGACCAACAGGAGAGAAATGGCGAGCGAAAAAGCACCTGCTGAAAAATGTCGAAAATTCAGGTTCTGGTTTTTTGGCTGTAACTTTTGATGCGTTGATCGCAGCGTATTGGGACTGCGCCCAATCGATTTCTCTCGAAAAATTACGTCCGATCAGTGCTACAATTAATTGATTCCAGCACTTTTTAAAATCGCGAAAATTTTCGTCAAAAACACAAAGGGGTTAGCCTTACTTTTTTTTTAGGCAAAAAACTTTTGGTCTCAGATTCGATTTAAACGACCCTTATCCGACCAATTGGACCCTCAGGAACTCAGAAATCGCAGCGAACAGAGCGTAGGACCAACAGGAGAAAAATGGCGAGCGAAAAAGCACCTGCTGAAAAATGTCGAAAATTCAGGTTCTGGTTTTCTGGCCGTAACTTTTGATGCGTTGATCGCAGCGTATTGGGACTGCGCTCAATCGATTTCTCTCCCAAAATTACGTCCGATCAGTGCTACACTTAATTGATTCCAGCACTTTTCAAGATCGCGAAAATTTTCGCCAAAAATGGAAAGGGGTTAGCCTTACTTCTTTTTTAGGCAAAAAACTTTTGGTCTCAGATTCAATTTAAACGATCCTTATCCGACCAATTGGACCCTCAGGAACTCAGAAATCGCAGCGAAAAGAGCGTAGGACCAACAGGAGAGAAATGGCGAGCGAAAAAGCACCTGCTGAAAAATGTCGAAAATTCAGGTTCTGGTTTTTTGGCTGTAACTTTTGATGCGTTGATCGCAGCGTATTGGGACTGCGCCCAATCGATTTGTCTCGAAAAATTACGTCCGATCGGTGCTACAATTAATTGATTCCAGCACTTTTCAAAATCTCGAAAATTTTCGCCAAAAATGGAAAGGGGTTAGCCTTACTTTTTTTTTTGGCAAAAAAATTTTGGTCTCAGATTCGATTTAAACGACCCTTATCTGACCAATTGGACCCTCAGGAACTCAGAAATCGCAGCGAAAAGAGCGTAGGACCAACAGGAGAGAAATGGCGAGCGAAAAAGCACCTGCTGAAAAATGTCGAAAATTCAGGTTCTGGTTTTTTACCTGTAACTTTTGATGCGTTGATCGCAGCGTATTGAGACTGCGCCCAATCGATTTGTCTCGAAAAATTACGTCCGATCAGTGCTACAATTAATTGATTCCAGCACTTTTCAAAATCTCGAAAATTTTCGCCAAAAATGGAAAGGGGTTGGCCTTACTTTTTTTTTTGGCAAAAAATTTTTGGTCTCAGATTCGATATAAACGACCCTTATCTGACCAATTGGACCCTCAGGAACTCAGAAATCGCAGCGAAAAGAGCGTAGGACCAACAGGAGAGAAATGGCGAGCGAAAAAGCACCTGCTGAAAAATGTCGAAAATTCAGGTTCTGGTTTTTTGGCTGTAACTTTTGATGCGTTGATCGCAGCGTATTGAGACTGCGCCCAATCGATTTGTCTCGAAAAATTACGTCCGATCAGTGCTACAATTAATTGATTCCAGCACTTTTCAAAATCGCGAAAATTTTCGCCAAAAATGGAAAGGGGTTAGCCTTACTTTTTTTTTAGGCAAAAAACTTTTGGTCTCAGATTTGATTTAAACGATCCTTATCCGACCAATTGGACCCTCAGGAACTCAGAAATCGCAGCGAAAAGAGCGTAGGACCAACAGGAGAGAAATGGCGAGCGAAAAAGCACCTGCTGAAAAATGTCGAAAATTCAGGTTCTGGTTTTTTGGCTGTAACTTTTGATGCGTTGATCGCAGCGTATTGGGACTGCGCCCAATTGATTTCTCTCGAAAAATTACGTCCGATCAGTGCTACAATTAATTGATTCCAGCACTTATAAAAATCGCGAAAATTTTCGCCAAAAATGGAAAGGGGTTAGCCTTACTTTTTTTTTAGGCAAAGAACTTTTGGTTTCAGATTCGATTTAAACGACCCTTATCCGACCAATTGGACCCTCAGGAACTCAGAAATCGCAGCGAACAGAGCGTAGGACCAACAGGAGAGAAATGGCGAGCGAAAAAGCACCTGCTGAAAAATGTCGAAAATTCAGGTTCTGGTTTTTTGGCCGTAACTTTTGATGCGTTGATCGCAGCGTATTGGGACTGCGCCCAATCGATTTCTCTCGCAAAATTATGTCTGATCAGTGCTACAATTAATTGATCCCAGCACTTTTCAAAATCTCGAAAATTTTCGCCAAAAATGGAAAGGGGTTAGCCTTACTTTTTTTTTTGGCAAAAAATTTTTGGTCTCAGATTCGATTTAAACGACCCTTATCTGACCAATTGGACCCTCAGGAACTCAGAAATCGCAGCGAAAAGAGCGTAGGACCAACAGGAGAGAAATGGTGAGCGAAACAGCACCTGCTGGAAAATGTCGAAAATTCAGGTTCTGGTTTTTTGGCTGTAACTTTTGATGCGTTGATCGCAGCGTATTGGGACTGCGCCCAATCGATTTCTCTCGGAAAATTACGTCCGATCAGTGCGACAATTAATTGATTCCAGCACTTTTCAAAATCGCGAAAATTTTCGCCAAAAATGGAAAGGGGTTAGCCTTACTTTTTTTTTAGGCAAAAAACTTTTGGTCTCAGATTCGATTTAAACGATCCTTATCCGACCAATTGGACCCTCAGGAACTCAGAAATCGCAGCGAAAAGAGCGTAGGACCAACAGGAGAGAAATGGCGAGCGAAAAAGCACCTGCTGAAATATGTCGAAAATTCAGGTTCTGGTTTTTTGGCTGTAACTTTTGATGCGTTGATCGCAGCGTATTGGGACAGCGCCCAATAGGTTTCTCTCGAAAAATCACGTCCGATCAGTGCTACAAATAATTGATTCCAGCACTTTTTAAAATCGCGAAAATTTTCGTCAAAAACACAAAGGGGTTAAGCCTTACTTTTTTTTTAGGCAAAAAACTTTTGGTCTCAGATTCGATTTAAACGACCTTTATCTGACTAAATGGAACCTCAGGAACTCAGAAATCGCGGCGAAAAGAGCGTAGGACCAACAGGAGAGAAATGGCGAGCGAAAAAGCACCTGCTGAAAAATGTCGAAAATTCAGGTTCTGGTTTTTTGGCTGTAACTTTTGATGCGTTGATCGCAGCGTATTGGGACTGCGCCCAATCGATTTCTCTCGCAAAATTACGTCCGATCAGTGCTACAATTAATTGATTCCAGCACTTTTCAAAATCGCGAAAATTTTCGCCAAAAATGGAAAGGGGTTAGCCTTACTTTTTTTTTAGGCAAAAAACTTTTGGTCTCAGATTTGATTTAAACGATCCTTATCCGACCAATTGGACCCTCAGGAACTCAGAAATCGCAGCGAAAAGAGCGTAGGACCAACAGGAGAGAAATGGCGAGCGAAAAAGCACCTGCTGAAAAATGTCGAAAATTCAGGTTCTGGTTTTTTGGCTGTAACTTTTGATGCGTTGATCGCAGCGTATTGGGACTGCGCCCAATCGATTTCTCTCGAAAAATTACGTCCGATCAGTGCTACAATTAATTGATTCCAGCACTTATAAAAATCGCGAAAATTTTCGCCAAAAATGGAAAGGGGTTAGCCTTACTTTTTTTTTAGGCAAAGAACTTTTGGTTTCAGATTCGATTTAAACGACCCTTATCCGACCAATTGGACCCTCAGGAACTCAGAAATCGCAGCGAACAGAGCGTAGGACCAACAGGAGAGAAATGGCGAGCGAAAAAGCACCTGCTGAAAAATGTCGAAAATTCAGGTTCTGGTTTTTTGGCCGTAACTTTTGATGCGTTGATCGCAGCGTATTGGGACTGCGCCCAATCGATTTCTCTCGCAAAATTATGTCTGAACAGTGCTACAATTAATTGATCCCAGCACTTTTCAAAATCTCGAAAATTTTCGCCAAAAATGGAAAGGGGTTAGCCTTACTTTTTTTTTTGGCAAAAAATTTTTGGTCTCAGATTCGATTTAAACGACCCTTATCCGACCAATTGGACCCTCAGGAACTCAGAAATCGCAGCGAAAAGAGCGTAGGACCAACAGGAGAGAAATGGTGAGCGAAACAGCACCTGCTGGAAAATGTCGAAAATTCAGGTTCTGGTTTTTTGGCTGTAACTTTTGATGCGTTGATCGCAGCGTATTGGGACTGCGCCCAATCGATTTCTCTCGGAAAATTACGTCCGATCAGTGCGACAATTAATTGATTCCAGCACTTTTCAAAATCGCGAAAATTTTCGCCAAAAATGGAAAGGGGTTAGCCTTACTTTTTTTTTAGGCAAAAAACTTTTGGTCTCAGATTCGATTTAAACGATCCTTATCCGACCAATTGGACCCTCAGGAACTCAGAAATCGCAGCGAAAAGAGCGTAGGACCAACAGGAGAGAAATGGCGAGCGAAAAAGCACCTGCTGAAATATGTCGAAAATTCAGGTTCTGGTTTTTTGGCTGTAACTTTTGATGCGTTGATCGCAGCGTATTGGGACAGCGCCCAATAGGTTTCTCTCGAAAAATCACGTCCGATCAGTGCTACAAATAATTGATTCCAGCACTTTTTAAAATCGCGAAAATTTTCGTCAAAAACACAAAGGGGTTAAGCCTTACTTTTTTTTTAGGCAAAAAACTTTTGGTCTCAGATTCGATTTAAACGACCTTTATCTGACTAAATGGAACCTCAGGAACTCAGAAATCGCGGCGAAAAGAGCGTAGGACCAACAGGAGAGAAATGGCGAGCGAAAAAGCACCTGCTGAAAAATGTCGAAAATTCAGGTTCTGGTTTTTTGGCTGTAACTTTTGATGCGTTGATCGCAGCGTATTGGGACTGCGCCCAATCGATTTCTCTCGCAAAATTACGTCCGATCAGTGCTACAATTAATTGATTCCAGCACTTTTCAAAATCGCGAAAATTTTCGCCAAAAATGGAAAGGGGTTAGCCTTACTTTTTTTTTAGGCAAAAAACTTTTGGTCTCAGATTTGATTTAAACGATCCTTATCCGACCAATTGGACCCTCAGGAACTCAGAAATCGCAGCGAAAAGAGCGTAGGACCAACAGGAGAGAAATGGCGAGCGAAAAAGCACCTGCTGAAAAATGTCGAAAATTCAGGTTCTGGTTTTTTGGCTGTAACTTTTGATGCGTTGATCGCAGCGTATTGGGACTGCGCCCAATCGATTTCTCTCGAAAAATTACGTCCGATCAGTGCTACAATTAATTGATTCCAGCACTTTCAAAAATCGCGAAAATTTTCGCCAAAAATGGAAAGGGGTTAGCCTTACTTTTTTTTTAGGCAAAGAACTTTTGGTTTCAGATTCGATTTAAACGACCCTTATCCGACCAATTGGACCCTCAGGAACTCAGAAATCGCAGCGAACAGAGCGTAGGACCAACAGGAGAGAAATGGCGAGCGAAAAAGCACCTGCTGAAAAATGTCGAAAATTCAGGTTCTGGTTTTTTGGCCGTAACTTTTGATGCGTTGATCGCAGCGTATTGGGACTGCGCCCAATCGATTTCTCTCGCAAAATTATGTCTGATCAGTGCTACAATTAATTGATCCCAGCACTTTTCAAAATCTCGAAAATTTTCGCCAAAAATGGAAAGGGGTTAGCCTTACTTTTTTTTTTGGCAAAAAATTTTTGGTCTCAGATTCGATTTAAACGACCCTTATCTGACCAATTGGACCCTCAGGAACTCAGAAATCGCAGCGAAAAGAGCGTAGGACCAACAGGAGAGAAATGGTGAGCGAAACAGCACCTGCTGGAAAATGTCGAAAATTCAGGTTCTGGTTTTTTGGCTGTAACTTTTGATGCGTTGATCGCAGCGTATTGGGACTGCGCCCAATCGATTTCTCTCGGAAAATTACGTCCGATCAGTGCGACAATTAATTGATTCCAGCACTTTTCAAAATCGCGAAAATTTTCGCCAAAAATGGAAAGGGGTTAGCCTTACTTTTTTTTTAGGCAAAAAACTTTTGGTCTCAGATTCGATTTAAACGATCCTTATCTGACTAAATGGAATCTCAGGAACTCAGAAATCGCAGCGAAAAGAGCGTAGGACCAACAGGAGAGAAATGGCGAGCGAAAAAGCACCTGCTGAAAAATGTCGAAAATTCAGGTTCTGGTTTTTTGGCCGTAACTTTTGATGCGTTGATCGCAGCGTATTGGGACTGCGCCCAATCGATTTCTCTCGAAAAATTACGTCCGATCAGTGCTACAATTAATTGATTCCAGCACTTTTCAAAATCGCGAAAATTTTCGCCAAAAATGGAAAGGGGTTAGCCTTACTTTTTTTTTTGGCAAAAAATTTTTGGTCTCAGATTCGATTTAAACGACCCTTATCTGACTAAATGGAATCGCAGGAACTCAGAAATCGCAGCGAAAAGAGCGTAGGACCAACAGGAGAGAAATGGCGAGCGAAAAAGCACCTGCTGAAAAATGTCGAAAATTCAGGTTCTGGTTTTTTGGCTGTAACTTTTGATGCGTTGATCGCAGCGTATTGGGACTGCGCCCAACCGATTCCTCTTGCAAAATTACGTCGGAATAGTGCATGAAAGAATTCATTTTAGCACTTTTCAAAATCACCAAAATTTTCGCCAAAAATGCAAAGGGGTTCGTCTTTTTCTTCCTCCTCGAGCAAAAAATTATTTGCGGTAGATTGGATCTCAGTGACCCGTTGTCGACTGATTGGATCTTCAGCAGTTCGAAAAAGTTATCATGAACAGCTCACGACCGACAGTAGAGGTAATGCAATCCAGGTGTGGTGAAAATTGATTATTTATTAATTGAAATACAGTTCACATAAAATAGAGGTCATGCAATATTTCAGATGACATCCAGCATGCTGATACTCACGTTCCACGTTATAATTATGATCATCACTATCTGATAAAGGATTTTCATGTTATGCTAAAGGCAGTGTATGCTGCACACTGAGGTCGTTATATAAGAATCAGATTTGTAATGCACTTTCTCTGTTATTTTTAACTTGTCAAATCAATACACACTGACACTCAAACACATGTACTTGAATTAAGACATATTGAATAAACTAAAACATCGACTGAAGAGATTGTGATTTTTTCTCCCCACCTTCTCGAGAACCCGTCGCAAATTTCATATATTTCGATCGTAACTTACGATCCCGTTGTAAATAATAAGCCTCTTTTCTTTACGATATATGAACACTAATCGTACTCTTAAAAATCCAAAATAAACATGCGGAACAGCTCAAAAAATACCAAGTACTCTTGTCTTTCGGCTGTATTTCTCGACCCGTTGCTTACAGCGTATTCGAATTGCACGTAATCGATTCCGATCGTAAAATTAGGTCGACAACCCTGATTTCATGCAGGGTACCAATGAATGTAATTGAGAAAGCTTTTTTTCCATGTCTTGGCTTGTGTCACGATTGCTGTATGATGCGCGTTCGCAATTACTTTTGATCCCGGCATCTTTGCATCGCTTACTTCATTGATATAGATGTTGAACAACATGGCCGACTAAATGCTTCCTTGTAGGATACCTTGTTTCTATCCCTTTTCTGCTCACCATGCTGCCTATTTCGAATTTTTGCTGTCTAGTTTCCAGGTAGCTTCTATAAACAATCGCATGTTAACTTGGCTTTTTTCCAATTTTAAAATAAAGTCCATCGATAAATAATACAAAAGTTTTATTTACAATCATAAAAGCTTGATGATTTATCCATACATTGCAGTCATGGATTAATTCAACGTGGAACTGACCATACATTTTTAAAGCCATAGTAATTAGTCTTTACTAATAAGAATTAAATTTCAGCCATTACATGATGGTTTGTTCCAGTTTCCATCGCCATCGCAACATGTTAGCTTAGCTGATCGTTAAATTTTCAACATCTAAAAATCTCCAGTGATTATGAATAATTATTGGGAGACGTATGAAAAATTGTTCCCTGGTATGCCAGAGAGCGAAATGTGTCATTATTTGAGAGCTATAGTTTACAGAGTGTTAGTTTATGGAGTGTGGATAGGAAAATTCTATGCTGTAAAAATCGTACAATAGATATGAGTTACATGTTGTCCCTAACGGTGAGCTAATTTCCTAGTGATTCTCCAACTAGGTACACAGGGCCTGGGCACGACCTGGGTCGGAGATGAATCATAATGCAAATACGGAAGATATAACATATGTCAAATAACAATATGCAGCTGCTTCGTGGTAGCGCAATCAAAATGTCATCGAAAATTGCCTTGACCAAGTTGGTAAGACCTCAATCGGGTTCATGATAAGCGCAGTCTGGAAGATGCGACATCCATCGTGTCCTTCATCTTCGTTGTCGCATTACATGGGATTGTTCTCTTTCGATGCATACCTATTATACAATTCGATGCTACGACCGTTTCAGAATTTTTATTACGTAGTTGTACACGAGGGTTTTGGCATCTACACCCCACAGGTAATCGATGTGATTAAATTTGGCATAAGGGATCTTGTACTTCTCGATAACGTTGGGTAGTTTATCCGCTAGCCGCGCCACATCCTGCGAACACGGGACATACACTGGATTACATAATGCCAAACTTTAAGAACACTTATAGAATTTTCAAGGCAGTTACTCGTTGATTCGGTAGTGTTATTGAAACTGCAGTGATTGTCATATATAATATGTGATATAATTTACAAAGACGATTTGTAAATTTTTTACTCAAAATAGTTTAATGCTATCTGCGGTATCGCAGTTATAAAATATAAAAAATATAAAACTTACGCGTGGATCAGTCATGAAGTCGTTCTCGCTGTAAAATATCGTGACAGGGACTTTGACTTTATCAAGGTTGTACTTGGGCGGTTGAATGCTACCGTAAATTTCCAGGTTCTTCTTTTTCCCGTAGTCAAATTTTTGAAAAGACCCTACAATGAAATGTTTGAGTAAAGTCGGCCATTCATTTATATGAATTAATAAAGTGATTTCGCTTCATCGAGCTTATAAGATGTTTAACATGTTTACAATAACCACTATAATGGTATCGGTGACTGGAGATAGATTGTTGAGCAATAACTACAAATAGATGTCAACTGAATATTTATGATCTCGCTATTTATATTAGTGACTCTATATCAATTGCTGCAGCTGCTGACAATAATTTAAAGTGGCAGTTGTCACAGCGGGAATTATTAGTAGGATCGAAAAGCCGATATTTGATGATGGGAGATGTTGCAGAAAGATTTTACGAAATTTTCAGATATTTTTGGAAATTTCTAGGGATTTTTACAATCAATGAAAGAAATTTAAAATTTTGGGATAAGCTTGAAGATATTGTGAGGCAATGTTAGAAGGAAATGTATAAGAAAATTTGGGATATAGATATGCACAGGTATACACAATTTCAACAATCATTTACCCCTAGGTTTTCACGTTTTTGCTACTCGAATGTCATTTTCTTAATTATACATAGTAGAGGATTACAAGTACCTCATTTTAAACATTGCTCAATGAGTCGCCGCAATTTCGGTGATTGCTAGTTTTTGAATCTTAAGTTATTAAGCAAATAATGCAAGAGATTGAATCAATAAGTCTGCAAATCGCCTTGCGTGTAATTAGTGTATACAAGTATTACAGGTATACGAAAATATTCACCCAACACATACGATTTCGCAAACGTGTAAAGAGTTTTCGTGTTATATTTACCGATATACCGAAGTGTCACGCAAAAGGTAAATTCAAGTTCTGTCTAAAACAGCTACAGCACATTGATAACCGACGTGTGTAACTATTTACTGCTTATTGTACATTCCGTTGTAATAATCTGGGAGAAAGTTTATCTATAGATAGTCTTTAGGTATAACATCTATGCAACTTACCTGACTGAACGCTTTGTCCGTAGTGAATAATCTGCTTGTACGACGAGCCGGCGGGAAAGTGGCCAAAAATTAGAGGTAACATCGCTTTGTCCAGTTGATTGCTGCCAAATCCAGCAATAAGGTAAAGCCATGATGTGCACACGCCCTTCGTCAATGGCCCAGGAGCATTGCGTATCAGCGTACCCAGAGCGCGGGCCTGGAGCTTGTTTCGCGGAAACCACTGGTGAATGTTGCAGTACGAAGAACCCCACTGCACAGCATTAATCAGACACAGTATAAGTACAAAACACATCGTCGCATTGCTACTTGTCATCATGGTTGAGGAATAAGACATTTGTTACGCATCATGGTGGTTTCCAACCGCAGGACGTGTAAAAAACTAAAATTTATGGAAGAAAACAGAATTGTCGACCAAGTATTGGCAGGAACGAATGGCAAGAAATATATGTGCAGATAGTAGAATATTGATGCAAGTACGTACAAAGTTCATGTGAGAATCGGATATCATATGAAGACATGTAAGACGATTTGCATTGGTTAATATACCACAAGTTTTTATCGGTCATGTTCGATCGAATACTCGAGTTCTCCTCAATGCTGAGGAAAGATCAGTGCAACAATATTTAGTTGGTCTTAAATCCGACACGTCAAATTTATTCCATATAAAATCCTATGATCAGAGCCCAATCACAATCAGTATCAGCGAGAACTTGAATTTACGATGAGGCTTACAGTTAATCTTCAGGTATTCGGGATATACATATGAATTATCAATCAAAAAATGTAAACCAATCTTGTGATTTTATTAAAATTTGAGTAAAAGTTACAAAGGATTTATGTTTCCCCGCTGTTCCAGTTTGCTCTTGATAATATTTATGAAGAGCCCCTACAACTAGTACCTACATCCTCACAATTATCTGTGTGGAGACAGGTAAAAAGGAAAGGTGAACCAAATGGGACAACCAATAGGAAAATGTTTGTCACTTGGTGAAATCTAGGGAATGCTTGTTATTTACCTCCATAAGATTGTAAAAGTGTACGGTGCACTTGATCAGCGGACTTCTTTGATGCGCCAGAAAGGCGATTGGCGCAAGACTGACCATAGCCCTGATCTTCGAGTTATACTCCGGTAGCTCACTCGCCATTACATAGAAAATCGTCGTTCCTTGGCTGTAACCGACGTAGTACATCGACGTGTGCCCGGTGACTTCGAGGATGTAGTCGATCATCGCTGGAAGATCGTAGTAGCCCATCTCGTGCCAACTTGCGGAAACCGGACAATTTCTTGAATTTATACGCGTTTTCGAAACCTACCCTATCACGATTTTTACGGTGAGAAAAAAAAAGGGAATAACGAATGAGGAGATATTTAAAGCTATTTAATATAGAATACTCTGACGGAAATTTCATATATATGGCAAAATCCAAACTTTTTTTCAACTCAACACTCCCGGAGTTTAATCAATTAATTAGATCTATGCACATATTTTGAGATATTATGGGTTTATTAAATGTTGCCCGAAAAGAGTCCACATCATTGATTCTAGTTTTCTTAATCTGTAGTTTTTTTGAAACACTATTAACTCTAGGATTAAATACTCACGAATGTACACAACTCCATACTGATATATTATACATAAGGCCGTTCTTCATGCGGCTATCATGTGTATTGTCTTTAAATAAATCCATCACAGTAACATCTGTTTTTTTATATACTTTAAAATAAAGAAATTTGTTTGTCAATTGATACGGTTTTGTTATTTTACTTTTTCCTGATTTTTCTAATTTACCCCATCGTGCGTGAGTTTCATTCAATGAGTATCATTCAATATAAAAAAAAATTAAATAAGTAACGAGTTGATTCACTGGAGTTGGGTTAAACTGAAGCGACCGTACTAATGGCATAGGCGTCATTTCGAATTACATAAGTTGTATACCTGCCTATCTAAATTATGTACATACAGAAATTGAACGTCGTATATGATATTCGTGACAGGAAACGTAAATTTACCTAAAGTCCCAAAACTGCTTGTCTTTGATCGTGTACTGTTTATGAATCTGGGAGTATGCATTTCCTCGGGAGTTTCCAAGCCAAACGTCGTAACCACTGTCACACAATGCGTAAGCTGTAATAACGTTAACATTTATAAATAGTTGGCGCACCATGTGGGGAACATATAGTAGCAAAAAGTCTGACAAGAACCTATCACAAGTTGCAATTTTATTGATCTTTTTCTCCGATAATTTAATATATACTGAAAATACATGCAGACCAATGCAATCATTCATTTCACGTCTATCATGGTCGCAAAAATTACGACATTAATGCCAACATATATGACCGAAAGTGTAGAATTCCTGACTTCCTTCTTTATTTGCCGTGGCGGTTTGGATAGAGTTTTCAAAATATACAATTTGCTCTCGAGTTGTACCAAGACGGTGGGTGAATTTTATTGTTTTGCAATCCTTTAACATTTATTTTTTCACTCTTCTCTTCTACATCAATATATACTTTACTTCGCAATATGGCAGCTCTTACAATTAGAGGACCTAAAGTTCTAGAGTTGAATAAATGATTTTAAGAACATACGATCAATGTGTTAATTTTGAAGGATCATGACAAAGGGCGTCAGGAAAGTGGCGGACTGGAAATAAGTACAATAATTGCATAGAACTGGAAAATTGAATATGACGAAATATTATAAATATACGCATAAACAAGGAGACATTATGTAACGAAGAAATAGTCGGTTTTATTACTGTATTGCCACTTTATTGACTCGAAAGATGGGACCAATATACAAAGAAATAGTTCAAAATTGAGAAAAAGAAAGAAAACCAGAAACACCGGGAACCGCATTTGAGGGAATAAAATATAAAAGGTAATCATATGCGACTCTTATCCCGCTTTTCAGATCAATAAACTGGCCACAGTCAGATCGAAAATAAATTTCTTATGTTAACACAGGAATAAAACCAATCATTGGTTGTCATTCGGTTATCAGCGCGGTGTGATTTAGGTTCACATAATCTCCCGGTAGGCATGCAGCTGAGATAGTGCCGATAATGCACATTACGCAGATGATACTTTAGACTATAACTTAGGATTATATTGTAATAATGAAAACTTTAGTCCCAAAGAACCCAAAACCGATAATAAGAGTTATAAAACCAATCGTAGAAGTTATAATATGCTTAGGGAAATCTAACACAAATGACTTAGATTTGACTCCAAAAAGTGCTGTCCATATATTCGCAACAGATGTACAATCTATATTACATATTTTTCCGTTTAGCTGCAATTGTGAGTCCGCGTCAACTGCCAAGCCACATAAAAATATCGTTTTAGAAGTGAAAGTACATGCAGATCTGAAATGTAACTTTGGTTGCTGATCTACTCGAAGAAGGGCAGAAACCTTCAAGGAAATTGCCCGGTATATATCTTATATATCAATTTCATCGAAGTACCTGCGTCACAGCGGTGAATAAAAAAGGGCAAACATTGTTGTCGCACTCGACAGGAGTGCCGGAAGTTTTTATTTGGGGCGGTTCACGACAAAAAAATCAAGAATTCGACGGCAAATTTATTTGTTTATGGAAGTGAGATACTCACCGAGAGCCTTTTGTGGTCCGAGAAGAACAAAGTCCGCGGAACTGGACAGAAGACCGTGAAGAACAAGTACAGGCAACCTGTCGTTCAAGACCCTTGTTGGCCTGGGTCTTCCGGCAGCTGATGGTAAATCCTCACTCGATCCCGACTGTACTGGACTATCCTCGTCCATTGCAGTTGTGCCAATGGGTATCCTCTCGGACAAAGGCCGGGGCACACGATGCATTTCAAGACGATATCCATCTTTCGTCCAGGCGTGATGAGTCTCGGCTGGATAACCGTGCAGTCTTATTAACTCGGGCTAAAAATGAACGGTTCGCATTAGTTGGCAATAGAGCCCGGATAAATTTTTGTTGAAAGTGGGAAAATATGTACAGACAGTAAAGACTTGAAAACTAAAATATGGAAATTAGAAAGTGTATTTTCTGCCTCCAAACATTGTATTTTATTTAGAAAACAAACTAATTAAGGATTGAAAATGATTTAAATAAAAAAAATATGTACTTACAAGTTAATCCGGACCCTATTTATCAATGTCCCGTACATGCATGCATTTCCCTTCGGATCAATGTACCTTATACGAGCGAATCGCGACGGAGTTCTCGAGCACGCTGAACCGACAACATAATTCTTTTTCAAGGCTCTCCACGCTCCAACGTGTTTACGATGACGCAATACGGAAACAAATATAACTATGCAGATATTTCTATTGACGCCAATTGCGGTTTAAGTAAAACCGGTAACTGTATATGTATAGGCAGATACATATACACAGTGCATAATACCTGGCAAACGCGGATAACTAAACTGGTCAACAGTGGTTTTGTTGCTCTTGATATTTGAGTCGTCTTAGAAAGATTCGATGTCAACGACCTTAGGAGGAAGCATAGTTTTTCGAAATTGGCTCTAGTTATTTATTTTATCGACATTTTCATATATGACTCAAAAAAGCAATGTTTAGGTGAAAAATTCGATTTCTTTTTTTGAATATCTAAAGTTTATCAAAAAAATACTATCAATAACTTTATTTCTACTTACTTTATTCGGACACAAATATAAAAAATGTAAGAAATATAATACTTTATTGTTCTCACCATGAAAAAGAGGGCACGACAAGTTTCTTCGAAAGGGGGTGTATTGGGGTGTTCCGAAAAAAAATTTTAAATTTCCTTCAAACACGCATCAAAATTTCGGTCGAGCATCTTAAATAGAATATCTCAGCTAAATACGAGCTCTTAATATTGGTTTTTTACCATTTTCCATTTAAATAACACGTAAAAAAATATAGGAAAATTTTTGAATTTTTTTTTCTCATAAACATCTGACGTATAAACCATCTAAACGTACATCTAATAAACTATCTGTATTAACAGATTCTTATAGGAAATTTCACGCTTTATAAAAAAACTACTGATATAGAATTTTTCTAACTTTAACCGTTCAAGAGAAATTCGCCTATAAACATTAAGTCATCTCGAATACAATACTACAATAACATAAAAACCAGAGCCAATCTAATATAATCATAATTATATTCGTAAGTTTTACGTACTCAAACATCAGAATTCACAGAAAAAATCAGAGCAACAAAAAAAAGTATTTATTTCGTAGAGCTGTGCTATCAATGAATTTATCGGTAAGCAAGCACGATGCAAATTGTCACGTCATGCCAACCGATTTGTCGATAAAACTCCAAGAAAACAATTGCCCGAATTCCAACGAACCCGACTATTTTGCTGCAGGAAACGTTCGGCGTTTACGTATACAATGTGCGATGTCACTGTACAAATATCAAGTTAACGAACTCCTACCGTACGTAAATAAAATGACCCTCTTCTAGATTCCATAATTCTCTGAAACGTTGATATAAAATTGACATTATTAGCTAAGTGTTTCCTTTTGTAACGAGCACATTTTCAGAAGATACGCCTCTGCCAGATTTGACCACGGTTATGAATATAATCCGGAAAAACACAAAATATACTACTACTAGCCAGGATCTAGCCACGCTTCACACCGTTATGTTCCAGGAGGGTTAGAAAGGAAATCACTTGCATGTTTCAATCAATAAAATAAGCGTTATACATGGGTGATTGGTTTTTCAGACGGTTTCACGTCACCAGCACACCTAGAATATTTCTTTCGTAAGTACAGGGACTTATTTTCTTCTCTACTTTAGAAATTCATATTATCACCTAATATACGTATATTTCCATTCAAGACAGTATACGCTAATAGTACGTAATATATACAGTATGTACATAACAGGTCTACGTGCCGTCGCAAGTTTTATGCCTTTATTCTAGATAATTGTATCTAAGATAATCATCTTATTGTAAAACGTCACAACTATCGATAGTTGGAATTGAATGAGAACGTGGGTTTGATACCCGCGACAACAGTGCAATGTGTTGTGACTCTCAGGCACTCGATAAACAGCTTCATGCGTCAGGCGGCGTATAACGCTCTCTGTTTATACGAGTTTCATATTCCTGGAGTTCACATAATTTGTTATCTAGTTAAGTCGAGCATGAAATAACAACTAGTCACGTTAACGAAAGGATTAAAAACACCGCGCTAAGCGTGTTATACGTTATACGGTATAATTCCCTTAGATCCATTCTGACACATTCAAGGCCACTGATGTAGCTGCTGCTACCTGTTCGCGAACGAGTCGAGAACCATGTGTAAACATGTGGATACAAAAATTCCTCAAACACAAATTTCTGCGTCGTAAGAAATCGTTTAAAGAGCAGATTTCAGTGAACGAATCAAAAAGAAACGATGCCCGCCGACGTTGTATTAAATGCATGCACGTACACGATAATGTGAAGTGAGAAAAGATAACCTTTACCAATAATCTATGGAAGAGTTGATTGGGAAATTTTAGAGTGTGCGCAATTATTGCAAAAACTTATCGCCGCTATGGTACGGGCGGGAAAAGCGAGTCGATTCGATGCAACGCGACGCTTGTAGTATAACGAATGTCCAGTTACCACGGCATCACGTTACTTCTAGCGTACCCTTGGAAAACAAATATCAACATGATATATTATACCATTGCATACTTACTGTCGATATGTGAACTTCGTCGTGATCCAGCCCTTCGGTCATTATACGAGGAAGGCGGCAAGGATTCGATCAAGAAGTAGCAATTATTCACAGCGGAGCAATTGCCACTTGAGTGGGTAACGTCGTTGTTCACGATTCGGAAAACAAACGCCACGAACTCGCTGTCAGAATCACGCACGAGACACTGGCGCAGCTGATCGCTGAACGGCTAGATTCGGGGCTGCTGCGCAGCCGTCTGCGCATTCTACGCGCATGCGCAGTGTCCCGACTCGCGTCTCATCCAACAACACACGAGTCACGTGATCATTCATTTTTCAAATTATGAAGAAACCGCCTCCGGCAAACGATCGTGGGTTCGGAGTGACCGATCTCATACGTACCTACTGTATGCGGGTACGGTAAAGCATCGATTACCCGAACCCGCGTCATCCGACTTGATTATTCGACCTCTTCACGGAGTTGCATAACCCCGTGTTACCCGTGTTATAACGACTGTGTAGACGTGTGATAGTTTACGAAATTGCGACGTAAAAATGTGCATTTCTTTGTAATAATCATTGACTCGAGAATGTGCGCTTGTCCCTTTATTTTATATCATTCGAGCTATAGGACCGATCCTCAATAGCTCGGATAATCGAGGTTCTACTGTATACATATACATTTATATACATACATATTATACTGATAAATATCAGTAGACGCACTTTTTTCTATAAAACATAATATTCACAGCTTATTATACATTGTAAATAAATTCAGAAACAAACAAAATAAAAAACATCAACTTTCTTCTTAGACGGATAATCTTGACAAATTTGCATCGTATGCATTTAAGAGTATAATTAGTAATTACTCTTTATCACTAATTATGTATCGTTTTACAAGTCTTGTGGTCTGCGGTCAACGGGTTCCGCGCTGATTGAGAGACTGTAATAAATATACATATTTGTATATATACATTTGTTACGTGCGAAGCCACTTTTAACCAAACATTTTTAAACAAACCGCGATCTGTACGCTCTTCGCACGTAACATATATATGCATATAATATAGTATATATTCGTTTACGTATACGTATAACTATACCTACCTAATCGACACCCCAGGATCCCTTCTACAGCTCAGTGAAATAACAGCGTGCGTCACTAGTATTATGTATATATTAAGTTCGGAATTTTTTTTTCTGTAACTTTCACCGTCGTCGATATCTTGAAATACATTGTAATTGTTATAATTTATAAGTATTTCACCGAAGCGCGAGTTTGACATTCATTAGAGTTTACAATAAAATTTCTTCTAAAATGTAACGCGTCGAGGGGATATACGTATGGACGTTGTACGGTGACCAGAAATGGTTCTTGTAGGGTCGGATCCGATGTTCAGACCTACCGCGTGTTGAGCTCAGCTTCGGCCTTTCGGGTATCTTTCGTGCAGGTACAAGGCCTTCCCTAATTACTGTACAAATAAATACATGGAAATTCACGTACAAAGTATAGCGAATATCGGTATTTCGAAGCCGAGCTAAGCATCCATCATCGGTATGCACTGGTACTCGCATACAGCAATGACACTCATGTAAATTCATGCGTGAGTTTTTACATAATTGCCTACGTCTATCCCAGCACAGCGTGGAACAATCATTGAGAGTAATTCTTTTCATATATCTTCATGCTTTTAAACCGGCAAAATTCACGCAAGGTCCGTCCGAAGCGTTCAGACCTTTAGAGGATGTAGAAAATCCAGTACACAGCGTTGAACAGAAGGAAACTGACGGGAAAAACAATTCTTGAATACTTGTCGATGATGTTAACGTCTTTGATCTTCGGCATCGAAGCTCGCAATACCGAGGCACCTCTTCGTAATGCATGTAATACCTAGAACAGATCAACACCAATCTCCGTTATCATATCTTATTGTTACTAGAGATTTGCTGCTGCAAAAATCAATCCATGCTCGGTCAATCATTGTTCAACACTCGTAGCGTGGCCGGAACTTGTAAGCACGAGAATAAATGCCTGACAAACATAGATAGATCTCTCATTGTTGGCTATTAGGTTTACGGTTAGCTTGCTATACTCGCTTTGTGCTACCTGCAGCTCCTTCAGCGAAAGAGAAAGCCGGCCAGGTGAACCTCAGGTATCATCAAGCATTCTTGCTCGCACTTACGAGTTCGCTGTCAGGTATAAACGTAAGGAGTACCTGACTGTAAAGCAAGGAGGTATTAACTCGTTGAAATCGCAAAGCACTTTGGAGAGCGGTCGCTTTAAAATTGCTTGAAATCATCGCAATCGCTCGTCACCCGATCCATGAGTGAATACCACCAAGAAAGCGAGAAAGAATACATCGAGAGCATGGATATGTAATTTACATGATTACTTTGGGTTTGTGCTGCCTGGCGCCCCTGTACCGCAAACCGCTCGTTCTACAGTGAGTGTTGTATCCCGGAGGTCGAGAAATTCGGAAGCTTGGGGGAAATTTGGCCGGGTCGTGATCCCGAACCGGTACTCCTGCACCATCCGGAGCAGCCACGATTCCTGACCTGCTTCTTATGCTGGGCAATGGTGACATTCTCAGATCTTGGAGCTCTATGATATCTGCATCTGTCGATTCGGCAAATGGCGAGCTCGCTTCGCCACCTGAGCAGGTTGACGTATTACACACGTAGATTTATGAAACGTGACTATGCATGTAGAAGGATATTTGTAGAAAATTTCCGAATGAATACAGTGCAGATTGCATGTTGTAGCACAATTACTTGTATCAAGTCCTTATCGAATGCCATTTAGACAAGAATTTCTGCGCGTGTACTGTACTACATGTATTTAGTCGTTGACCAGTTCCACGAAGATATAACAACACTTTAGGTAGATAGATAAACAACGTATAAATATGGGTACCAGTTTTTGCCGTGGTAACTGATTTTTTCTCCGTTCCTTCCTTCTTCTTAGTCTTCTTTTTAGCCCTGGCACCCCAGTACGTATAGTTTACAGCCGCATACTCTAGGAGGGCGGCGAATACAAACACGAAACACATTACGAGATATATGTCAATCGCCTTCACGTAGCTTATTCTTGGCAAGGAACTCCTGACGCCCGTTGATATCGTAGTCATCGTCAGCACAGTGGTAATACCTGGAATTCCGTATAATCTTGTACGTGTAAGGCTATGGCGACAAGAATCATTACGGTGAATTATAACACGTGGTTGTGCGTAATTTGTTTACTTCTTCTAAATTCATTGCTCAGACATTTTTTGTAAATGTAAGATTACAGGCTTGGCAACGAGTTTAGTTTCTTTTACTCATTATGATTCAGTACGGTATGCGAGTCTTACCCAATGCGACTCTCGCGCTGGTTGCCTCGTGGTTTATCCAGAAGCTGACCCAGCTAAGCATCACGATCAGAATGCTGGGTAGGTAGGTTTGAAAGACAAAGTAGCCAATATTTCTCTGCAGCTTGAAGCTGAGAGAAAGTCGCTGATAGATGCCAGTCGCCAATCTTTCCTTACGATCATTTGTCTCGTAGCCGATAATCGTAAATTGTGGCAACTCGGCTTCTTCAACACCACGGACCGGCGTCTCCTTCCAATACATGACGACGTCCAGAACCGTGTACCCATCTGTCCAGAAAAATAACTATATTTAATGTATGTATTCATATATTTGTGCCGTCGTTGCACAAACAAGAGAATATTCGTACGTATGTTAGGACTAGTGTAGAAACGTACAGCTTTCAATTTCGACAGTGCAATTTTGAGAGTCCAGTGGATAATAGTGAAGATCCATCATGCAGGCCAAGGTTGTTGTAAACCTCATCCCGTAAGTGACAGATCCATCCCCTGACAGACGCACCAACTTGTTTCGCTCCGTCACGTCATGTAGAAAGCTAAGATTGGCAAACCATACCGAATAATTAGCATTAGCTGGTTAAAATCAGCATTTCACCGACCAATTGCGTTGAATATCACATTTGCAAATGACCAACTAAAATTAAGAATAATGATTCGATTGCTGAATACTTTTGTTACGACGCATACAGATTATCTTAATTACTTATCAATAATTTACAACCACCCATGTGCTCACTGGTAGCCGATTTTTTTCAACCAGACCCTTCCTAATATCAACCCTATGGCTGATATCCTTCATTCTCAAGTGCTACGCAACTTTTTTTTCCCTTCACCTTGCTTACTTTTCCCTCAAACCTATCGACCTTATCTGAGTTTTTTCCACCCTCTCGCGCAACTTCGCTTTCCCTTCGATAAGTCAATCACCCGTCACCCTTCAGAAAGAACACATGTGTACATTCTGTGAACACAACGCAATCTCAATTTGTAGTCGCCTAACAATTAGTCCATAACTCTTGACTCAAATCTGTAACTCTCCGTTATCAAGCCATTTCTGTACACGTCAATGTATTGATTTAATCTTTTGTAATTACAATATACTACACGCTACTTAAACCCTGCAAAAAAAAGAAACTTAATTGCAAACAGAACCACCTGTAACCATTTAATAATAATTAGTGCTGTAGGAGGAAAGAACTTTGTTTCTCGTATTTTAATGCCGGCAGGTTTTGCCATTGGAAAACAAATTACGCATGCGGTTGCAGGATCAGAAGGTCCAAGTTGCGGGAATGATATGGAGAAACTTTTGGCAAGTTATTGAATGAGGTCAGTCGGTGTATAGCGACAACCCGCTGACTACCCCACTTACTCTTCCAAGTGGCCCAGCTTAAGGAGCACTATTCTACATGATCTGCGATTGACCCATATCCTCGCTTATCATACATGCATATGTATAGTAGGCATGTGTAAACCTTTGGATTTATGTGCATCATGCATAGTTATAGCTACAGTTAGAGACGTGTATCGAGCACAAGGCAAGAGTGGGGAAAATTTTTCAAATCGATCGCTTTTACCCATATTCACGCAGGAGGTGCGGTGTTTGTATCTCACCTTTTCTGCGCCTTCTTAGCCTAGCACAAAGAGTACGTCACGTACCTAATTCCAGATTTCAGGTGAATACAACAATATGCGGTACAACAATACGCCTGTGCAGGGTATATACTACGCACGTGAAAAATTTCGACTAAAAATAAATCAGGCACCTTTGACTTGTAAATCATTTCCACAAACTTCAGATGCTATATTTTTATGAAAGAATGTAAATTCGAAAAATTTGTGATTTCGAAAAATTAACGACGGAGCCAGGAATCGAACCTGGCGTCTAGAGATGCTTGACTGGAGTAAGGCTCACATTATAGTCCTCCATATACAGTGCTTGAAGAGAAGAAACTTCTTATTCGCTATATTTTTATCTATGAAACGTACCAATCGGTTCCGATAAGCTTGTACGTTAATTGATGGTGAAATAGTAAGTATCATGCAGTGAGGTAAAAAAAGAAATCGAAAACTAAACGTACGTAAAGGTAACATACCTGTTCTTATCGTTAGCAAAAAAGGTATCAGGCACCCAAATCTTTTCGGCAAAATCCCCACTAAGCGTCAGAATTTCTTCTTCGTGCGAAAACGCCAACCTCTCATCTTTCCAGTACTGATTCAGATACATGGTTATGGTATAGTCCTGCGATCAAGAAATCATCCATACTTCAATACGCGTACATTTAACCCATGTGCATAAGATATTTCAAATAGGTACAGTATCTGATGAGTCCAAATATACCATATCATTCGTCTCCGAATCATGATGCAGTGTTTTGGCATAAGTATTCCCAAGACTTACCATGTTGACCTCTGATATGGCGTCAAAACTGGCGATTGTCAAATCCATACCGACCAAGAGTGGTTCACCTAAATGTATAAAGAAAATTTCAGAGGACGTTATTTACCACAGACTTTCGTACTGCACCGCGCACTCATAACTGAGCATTAAAAAATCTTTAACATAGGTATGTTGATACATGTTAAGTACAACGGAAGAAAAATTTTCAGTATACCACCAAAGTTTGGTCTCAGCCGAATGTCATATCCCTCAAGAATCCTAGAAATTGTTTGGGTTACATTTTCCAATCTATCCGATATCCTAGTGTCGGTGGTGGTTTCACTGCTCTCCCCAGTGCTCCTGTACACGGCATATAAGTTACGACGCGTATTATGTATGATCTACATAATAGATATCTACGTATCGTATTATAATATGGGTGTGTGCAGGCAAATTATACATATAGGTATAAACGTGTAGCAAGTACCTAACTGTCGGTAAATATCATTCTATCGGTATGTCGATGAATATGCATGTACTCTGTACGTATACGTCACATATATGTGTGTCTGCATAACTGTGACATATAATGCATAATTGATGCGCTCCTGACCCACGCGCCTCTTAAAGAGCCATATCTTATATACATGCAAGTATAAACTCTTGAATGACGCAATAAGGCTTTTTCGAAATACTGACATGAGATGGAACGTACCGCATGTACACAACCAGCTATATGAAATCAAGATGCCTGGGGCATAAATTGAAATATTGGTTACAGAAAACTATAAAAAACTGATGCTTACTTTCGGAAATATACAAAATTTCTATTCATGAGCAATATACCATGTAGAACGATAGCACTGGATTTTACCTCATTGAGCAGTTATAAGTCTACGGTAAAGATGAACTTCGGTATATTTTATGAAGTTGACTTGCGATCCAAAACCAGGTATATACTGTACGGTGGTTCTCGTAACAGTGTTGACGTATGTCAATATTAGTAAAAACTGTGTATTATGATGAATAGATGTATAATCTATTTTCCATGAAAAACCTCGGTGGTATGGTGTGAGAACGTTTTTTATGGAGACAACAAGGAGAACGGATTCTGCTGAAACTTATGGAGACATTGACTGGGCCCAAAATATGAAGTTTCTGAAGCGTACTGTCATCTATCGGGACCTACTTTACTCAGTATACAATAGATCAGGATGTCGGAAATTCGCAATTTATACTTCACCGTAGCTCTGAAATAATAGTTTATCAGTTTACATTTGAATCTATAAGATCCTGTTATCTAACTACAACGGAGGACAACGAAAATTAATATATAAGGCAAAAATACACAACAGGTTCCATTTTTTATAGCAGTTCACTCATCAAACTGCTAATATAATCAATTTTCAAAAGAGCGTTCTACAAAATGAAACTACATATCACAGGCTTCACGTTTTGAGCTAATTTTACGGAAACCAGCCTAGAAGTTTGAGCAGAATCCATCCAGATCCAGATATCTGATACTCTCCTTATCAGTGCGGATCAAGGATTTCGATGAAAAATACCCACGTGAATTATATTTTTTACTACAAATGTAGCAAATTTTCCTCTGCACATAGTGATGTTCACTATCTTTAGAGTAAATTCTGCATTTGAAAAAGTATTTTCCACCAAAAAAACCATTTTTTTTCCCTACAGTTTTGAGTAAAAGGTCTGCTCTTTTATTCTTTCCGTGTCACTTGTTGGCGCGTGGCTCTGGATCCAATCATGTGACAGCCTTACCAGTCAATCCTGGTACGTGCCTACGATCTAAACAACCACGAATCCCCACCCATTTCTACATTGGCATGTCGCTGGTTTTCAGCAACGAATATATTTTCCTGTATACCTTTGCAGATAAAAATATGTAAAAGAGGGGCACCTTTCTCCTGTATCACAACTTTGACACCATGAGTTTACACAAGCCCGTCCGTTTGGTTTTCATCCGAAGTAGGTACATACATACGAAGATGTTGATTAAATGAATATAACAGATGTATGTATGGTATGTTGGTTATTGCGATACTCACCAAACTCTGCGATGTTCCAAATACAGAAGAAGAAATATTAGAAGAGCGTGATGCTTCGTGAACATCTCGTCTAAAGTCCGAATCAATTTTGCAGCGTGGAAGAAACGCAACGATGATTAAGTATACGTGCGATTGAAAAACAATTAGCAGGTCGATTCCCACCCAAGTTGTTTATAGCGGGCACCTACGTCCAACAGCATCATTAAGTTAATCAATGTCCTCCCAAAGTATTGACCGATTGATATACGTCCGTCAGCGTGAAAATGGAAACAAGAAAATTTCTCATACTCGTTGCAATCGATTTCCTCGTTATTTTTACCGCTGTTTTTATTACTTTTTTCTTTGTTACGTCTAACATTATACCGTTATATTATAACGAATAGGTGGTAAGTGTATCGTATTTCCATGATGAATTATAATCATGCTTTGTTCATAAGTGATCCGATGCGAACATGCCATCACGCAGCTTGCAACACGGTGCTTGTCACGTTGTCAATTGCAGGTAATGCTCGAGATCCAACACATCTATCCCACCATCATCCGTCAGGTTAATCCAGTCACCGTCAACAACGAGATTATATCCATAAAAGCGACACACATGTTGAATATCGTGCATCACCCAGCGAACATGTATTAATTTTCGGCGGAGCAGTGAAATAATTCCCTACTCCCTCGATATCGCCCGCATTATCACCATTCGTTGACATAAAATTTATCTCACCCGAGGTCGTTCATTCTCCTATCATTTACCTCGCTGCAACCGATCAGCGCGCGTGTATATACAACGAGGATGAATTGCAATAGGTGTACCTGAGTTTTACCGTTAAAACGAACGAACGATCAAACGCGGATGTATAATTTGCATCCGCAGAGCGTGACGCGGTTGGAGTGGAAAGATTTTTCCGCCTATTTGCAAGGCTTATATTGACCCCACTCGTGACCCGCCATTAACGAGCATCCACATTTTGGTAAATTGTATACCTTGGGTCCAGGTCGGACCTGCACCACCATTGCCACCTTATTACCTCTGGGGATGCTTTCATTCCAATCAGCGACACTTTGATAAACTCCTACGTAGACCGCATATCGACATCGAAAACCGTTTTACATTCATCGACGCACCACCTTCGTCGCACTCTACCTTCGCTCATTCATTCCCTGTTCCTCATATTTTTTCACAGAAAAACAGTGTTACAGAGGAGAGAACTACACTGGCACAAACCCAGCATCGGCTCGGGAAATCTCGGG
The DNA here is from genome assembly GCF_021901495.1 of Neodiprion virginianus. Taxonomy (NCBI): domain Eukaryota; kingdom Metazoa; phylum Arthropoda; class Insecta; order Hymenoptera; family Diprionidae; genus Neodiprion; species Neodiprion virginianus. Next base: position 3,096,678 of record NC_060882.1, read on the forward strand.
GCGAGGAGACGCGAGCGCGCGCAACTCCAAGCCGCACCGCCCGTCAGCATCCCTACAGCCCTGCTGCATGTACGCGGGGTGCGGGCCGTACCTAAAAGTAGATATATAACATATCTACATACTCGTATAGGGTTATTTCAGCGATGTGCCCCATAGGGCCCATAATTGTAGACAAATAAGGGTACAAGTCCACTCTGACAGGGAAGGTGTTCCAGATCGATCTCTTCGATTTCATTTCTTTTGTAATATGTTATAGTAGGGTAAAAAATAAGGGACACGTGTTTCTTTTTATCTGTCATTAAACACTTTAAGGGGGTGAAACCACCCTCCTAAAAGTGAGGCTTGTTAAGAGGCGATTTGGCAGTTTCACCCACAAGAACATAACATTTTTCAACCAATTGAGCTGGAAATGTTTTCTCATAACGAAAAATGGAATGTGTAATTTTCTTGATTACAAGGAAAAAAAAATTGATTGCCAAATCATCCCTTGACATGCCTTACTTTGGAGGGTGGTCTCATGTACTCAAAGTGTTTAATGGCAGATAAAAAGAAATACGTGTCCCTTAGTTTTTGGCCAACTATAACGTATTTCGAAAGAAATTAAATCGGAGAGATCGATCTGGGATACCTTCCTTGTCAGAGCAAATTTTTTTTCATCTCATTATGCCGAATCAAGTTATGGTATATCATATGTGTGTGCATCAGAAAGATTGAGTAGTACAAAATGACTTGGGAACTATACCATTTCGTTATATTTTTATATTTACCTTAGCCATTTAGTTCCTCTTTCTCCTATGAGGCAATTTTGTTTTTATACAACAATTATACCTCGGTCGGAGAATTTTCCGAAAAGCGATCTGGAGGTACCTCAAAAGCTGTGAATATCTGTTATAAAATACGTACAAAATTTCTGAGCTTGCGCATGAAGATAACTCGACAGAGGGTAGAAAGCTGCTTGGCTCGCGGGTATTGCAGTGGGGACGTAGATAGAGGCTAGCTCTACCTAGCGTCACGAATTTCTCCAAGTATAGATGTGAAAATCAGTTGATACCGACGCGCGAAATTTTACTTTATCGCAGCATATTCAAATGTAATCAGCTACTCACGCATTCGGGCGGTTTTAACGTGGTTTCACCAAACTTTCAGCCGTCGCGAAGCTTCAGCTTATTCCTTAAATTCAAACGAGTTAAATGCAAGGGACACGAAGAGTGAATACAGTGAAAGTGATTCGATAAATTCACGATGAACATGATTATAATGATCTGGCACGGAAATATGCTGACGATACTTATTTTGTAAGTTGTTTTTATATTCGATGTTATTTTCCCGAGTACTTATCGTGATCGTGGTTCTTGCTGTCGTTCTCTCCATTATTCCAGTAATAATTGTCAGGATGTTTTAACAGTTTATCCAATTGTATTATATACGCTGCGTTAGAATTAACGATTGATGACAGCTCTCAGGTATGCTACTTTTACATTGCGATTATAAATTATTTCTATCGCTGGTTCTTATAATTAGAGATGAGAATGAGCGCTAAACCGTATCCATGTATAGACACTTTTTACCTGTTGTTGCATCTGAATCAACGGATACATGTTGGGATACAGAAGATTCGTTCAGTTAATACTTTTAGGCCAGCTATCAGACTATCATCGAGTCACTTTCTTGAAAGGAATAGGTCTGTCGTACAGTAAGATTACTTTTATGCCCCATATTCCTTCTTGGATAAATCCGACTCCTTAAATCCCGTACAGAAAAATAGTATCCATGTAGAATAGTTTTGGTCTCTTAATGCTTCGTCAGTATTCCGAATACTGGTATAAGATAAGAGAAACTTCCTATAAGAGATACAGAGTATAAATATTATGGTTGCAAACGACAAGTTGTACAGGAATTAATAAACATTACAGTTCGCATACACTGCGTGTTAGAATACAATGATTACACAGCTGATAATCGTTGGCAAAAGGTTCGGTGACGCCGTTCAAAGGTAGAATTCACTAGGAGAATCACTTGAAAGGATAATAGTAGCAATACCAAGATTAGGACTTGAGTCGAAAAGTTGACCCCAGTCGTACAGCCGAAACATGAACGTGACAGACGTGAGGAGTTGGGGCTAAAAAAGAGGCCAAAAGTAGGTCTCGAAGCATCGTGACGTCACTTGAAGAGAGATGCTGCTGCTGCTGCCTCAGCGACCCTGAAGTACGCTTGAACCTGATGTCGGCTGAAACCTAAATTCATTGGTACATAGCACTGGTATCCTGAGGAAAAGACGTGTTAATAGTTAATTATACCAGCTACTATTTAACCCAAGAAAATACTCTATTTGTATTGTAAAATCTGTACATCCAAAAGATATCCCCGTCATTGATGTCGAGTGTAATACATCTTGGAGAAAGTGTGTCGAAAAACTTCTTTACTCTGTTTCAACAAGCATTCGTTGGACATTGCATACTTCGATGCATCCTCGAAAACTCATAGATATCATCCCGCACTAATCGTCAGTGTAACGGAAAAGTCACGCTGTTTTAAATTATATGTTAAGTACTATGTATCCGCTCCACCGGCATGATGACGACGTTGAATCCTCTTCCTATTATCACGCTTCATTTCGGCTCGATAGTTCCGAAATGTATGCAGGTGCATGGGAACGGCACTTGAGTAGTTCTCGACTTTCTGAAAACTGCATGCCTGCAAGCTCTGTTACACATAACTTACAGGTGTGCACATTTCAAAGTTGTATACCCTATACTATACAGTACTCAGCAACTCCAATGAACATATTGAATCTTCATTAAGAACCAGTTCTAATTTTATCTTCTTGTTAGCATGTTTCAGGGCACTAAAAAAACACAGTGCATAAAATCTTAAACCTTTATGAAAATCATTTGTCTGGTAATCGCTCGTTTAGCGAAATCACTGTTAGCCATAATCAATTTCGATTCAATTTGAGTAGAAATTGGTTTGTATTTCCCAAACTAAATCGCCTGACTTCTTACCATGGATTCAAATTTTTTTTTATTACGAAGAATTGCCTATTTCATAGAAATTGCTGGTTACGACTATCAGTGATTTTGCTAATCGAGCGATTACGAGAAAACTTCGTTTTGTTTTTTAATCGGAAAATTTGCTGATCATTTTTGTGTATCGCCTTACAACATTCGAAGAGAAGGATTAATATAATTAAAAATGGTCCTAAAATCTTAAAATCGATTGTCGATGCGTCATCTGTGATTCTTAACTTTATTTTAACAAATCTATTTTCTACTTGAGCACATTCATACAAAAGGGGTATTAAATGTTGATTACTACTTCTAAATTTGTCTTACCTAGACTCGTGGTCTCGTTTTCATCGATTTGGTGCAGAAACGATCCAACGGGGATCGTGGACCTTGGATCTCTGGACCCGCCCAACACCTCCAGCCTGTCGGCAATAACATCACTATCATCACTATCCCTCAACGGGATGTATTGGGATCCTATATCCAAAAATAATAATAATGTGATAAAGCAGTCCATCGACACAAGGATTGCCGTGAAAACTGTTCTGCCGGTGGCCGTGAGGGAAGGCAGATCAGCTGTGAATGACATGGTATCAAAAAATATTACCATGGTTCTCGAAAATTTGTTGAAGAACTACGAGAATAATCAACTTCCTACCCACGGAAAAGGTTCAGCAATTAACCATTCCAGTCAACTAATATAGATACATGTAATTACATTTGGAATAGTCGTAGGTACTACCTTTACCATTTCGTAATTTCCATTTTCATCTCACTATTGCCTTGCTTCCAAAAAACTAGCTAGCTTCAGTAAAAGGAAATGACTAAGGGGACAAAAAATTCGGAGTTTGGCCGGCTTTTTCGTTTTTACATTTCTGCTCTTCGCTTCTACATTTTATGTCCGCCCAAAGGCGTTCCGTAAACCCATCGTTGCATCATCAATTTTCTATAGAAACTACCTTCCTTCTACCTTCTTTGCATTTCTGTAGAGGATGTCCGATAATTTGCGTACAGCAAGCTCGTAGCGATGTTGTGCATGAAAGTTGAGGATATTTAGGTATTATGTGAAATTTTTATATCGTGCATTTTGACGAAGCTATAAAGCGTACGCAACACAGCTCACTAGTTACCAATTTGGGGACGTAAGTTTTTCCTTACCTCTCATCGTTTCGAAATTTGAAAATCAGATGTTTTTGAGATCGCTGACTAAGAATGTAAACTAAAAATTTGGGTATTCAAAACGACGAATCCAATACCGCGGTGGAAGAGATTGCAAAAAATGACCTGACTCGAATGAAATTTGGTACCCAGGAGTTTTTGAGAACACTGATTACACATTGTTGAACTGAGAATAAAAAAAAAAACAGAATATCAAAAATTGCATCTCCTCCATGCTTCCGTTTGCACGCCCCATTTTTCATTTTTGTTCGTGGGCTCTGTACCGCACAACTGTGATGTGTGAAGTGTGAAATGAGTGGGAATTTGTAGGCCTCTTCTTAAAAAATTTCAGGTATGCCAACCGTGGTGAAAACTAACATTCTTATCAGAAGTATGGGTCCCATTTCGGAACTTGATATGGTAAGTTGCGGGCTGTTTCGTTCAACGAAAGAGAACCAGGAGCAGTGATGCTGAATTGGAATTTACAGGATTACTCTATGGATTGTTATTTCCGACAATACTGGCGTGACTCGCGACTCAGTTTTTTGGGACCAATAAAATCTCTGAGTCTCAGTATTAAAATGTTGGAAAGAATTTGGAGACCAGACACTTACTTTTACAATGGAAAACACAGCTACGTTCACACGATAACCGTACCAAACAAGTTACTACGCATTTCTCAGGATGGTGACATTCTCTACTCGATGAGGTTTCGTATTCGCCTTTTATCCAGTGTTACTTTACCCCCACTGTACATTTGCTAGTGCCGATCAATTTACTTGATTATACTCATGGCGTACCATCCTATCTGACATTTCTTTTTCGCACGTCCATGCAGGCTTACAATAAAAGCAAAGTGTCCAATGGAATTGAGAAACTTTCCGATGGATCGACAATCCTGCCCCTTGATTTTGGGAAGCTGCAAGTATTTCCATAATGCACACTCGTATACATTTTTACCCTTTCCCTCTCCCATCGTCAGTACGAAGTGATAATTGCTTCACATGTGCATTACGCTCACTGATACTTACTTGATATGGGAACTTAAAAAAAGTTACCACTATAAGACATTATATTAGAAGACTATTAAACAAACTTTTCAGATGCCTACACATCAAGACAGTTGATTTATGAATGGCAGCAGGGTGCCTCGGTAAACTTTGTACCAGGGATGACGCTTTCGCAATTTGACCTCATGGGCTCACCTTATCGTAACTTGACCTTCACTAGAAGCGAAGGTGACTTTTCGGTACTGCAGGTATCCTTCAATCTGCAACGACATACCGGTTACTTTCTCATCCAGGTGCGTGTGAATTTTCTGTTATCTTAGGTGCAAACGAGTTACTGGTGTGACTATTACGAAAATTTCGGTATCGGTACGTTTGACGAAGAAACCGTAAAATTTACCGTTTTTCAGTCACGCTAGTACCCCAGGAAAATCATTGCGGCTTTTACACTATCTTATACGAATACTCTTGACACTTTTAAATATTTATAATTATGATTAAAGCTGTAATAACTCAGTGCCCACTTTGCAGGTTTACGTACCTTGCGTGCTGATCGTTGTACTGAGCTGGGTTTCATTTTGGATTCATCGCGAGGCGACTAGTGACCGAGTGGGACTAGGTAAGAGGATTGTGAAATAAACACTCGAGTAGGTACGTCTGTATGATGGATGCATAAACAAATATCTTGTCATTTGACGAGGACTTCTTACTCCTGGATGAATTACTTCAACCTTTGAACCTGACGGAATGAGGTTTCATGTGTATCACAATGAATCATGAATATTCAATCTTCTTATACAAGAACAATAAGTTGGCCTACGTTTTTTCGATCGATTCTTCTGAATTGAGCATATAAATTGTGGCTTACATTGAAGGAATAACAACCGTGCTGACTCTATCGACCATAAGTCTGGATTCGCGTACAGATCTTCCGAAGGTCAAGTACGCTACGGCTCTCGACTGGTTCCTACTGATGAGCTTCTTTTACTGCATTGCAACTCTTTTGGAATTCGCAGGCGTCCATTACTTCACTAAGGTAATATCACCGAACCGTGGCATGAAATTAATAATTATATGACTTCGTGAGATCGTTTCGCACTGTCGTTCTAAGCGTTGAACAGGCGAGTTGCAAATCGAGAAGGTCATAATCACTTGCACCAGTCTACAGCATTTAGAACCATTGGCACACGGTCCATTTGCGCACACAAACTTTAATGCATGCGATACTTGCACACGAGACTTTGGAACGCATTGGCACCGTAACCGATGACATATATGTGTTTTCAACCTTGCCACAAATCCAAATTTTTCGTAAAAAGCGCATTTTTTTCTAACACCGAATATATGCTGGTGTGCCGTAATTTCTATGCGCCATAAAACCATGCGATCTCTTCAATTCGTCACTGGTGGTCCGCTCCACCGAATCTTTACGGTATGGAATTATGTGTAGACGTTTAAGATAGACACGATATGACTTCACACCCGTTACAGGTAGGGAGTGGTGAATTCTCTGTGGATGAAGAGGATAATTGGGATGACGATTTCGAAGAACCCATAGGTAGTCTCGCTTCGGTACCTCGTAGCTTGCGGATGAATCACAGACTGACATCCAAAAGGCGCAGCTCCCTGATTTGTCCCATATCTAATGTGGGTAGACAGGCTGTGTACCATAGATGTATAATGTATATGGATAAAGGATATATATAAATATATAATTAGTAAATAAGTGATGTACAGTGCCGTGCCACTGTTTATTGACTGCTTTTTACTGCTTTTGTGATATTCTGTAACTTCAGCACCACGCTAATTCAACTTGAGGCTAAATTGAAACAGGATTCAATCGGTCTTTGTTCCGCAGGGTACACTAGGCTCTGCGACCAGTTTGGGTATCCGCTCACCCCAGGATGCTCCAAACGTAACGTCAATGGAAAGGCAGACGCAGACGGAACGTACGTTGCCGAAATGGAGACAATTCCTGTATTGTTTGGCTGGCGACGATGGTTACAGGTTAGTTTTTAGCACGGTAGATGATTACATTGATCGATCCATCATCCGAATAGGTATTATACCTTATACAACAGAAGCCATAAGGTATTCCAGGTCATTTCAACCTGGTCAAGATCATGAACCTGATCTCGGACTCGCTATCCGTTTAAACTTGGTGAAATATTATTATTAATTATTGAGAGATTGCATACGTACACGCATGCCTAGACATGCATCGTACGAATATGAGGAATAAATGTTGGAAACTTTTTACCCGACAGGAGGCAAAGACAACGAGAAGCTACAGCCGGGATCTGCGGCCGACTCGGGCAGTCCGTCAACAGACACGTGAACAGTGTATCGTACATTGACAGAGCAGCTAGAATCTGTTTCCCTGCCTCGTTCGGGCTTCTCAATGTATGCTACTGGATGTTATACGTCACCTGGCAGGACGAATTCAAATGGCAGGATCCACCGATCGCTTTCTTTTCTCACTGACTCCGTGTCCTGGCATGCGGGATCTTATTACAATATCCATATTATCTCAATCTTCGCATTCCTCGTGACAATTGAAATCACCATTACGAATTATCCATAAGCCATAAGCGTTGTATAGACTTGCCGTAAGTTTTCTAGTTCCGAGTAGAATGACAATTTGAAAAAGTGTAGAGGGTAAATTGAATCTCCAATTATGCGTGTTATTGTTCAATCGTCCGCTGATTGGCTCAATGTATGCACGTTTACTCACCCACCTGTTAATTAATTAATTGGGCGAGATCCGTCTAGCGTTTGATTGCCGATTGTGCGTCAACACTGCTGAGTTTGCACTCGTGGCAGGGTTCATTGTCAACTGACAAGATGTAACAGCTCATATTCGCAACAGTTTTCTATCGCAGCCTACCCCGCAAAGCACTAGATATTTCAAAAATGTTGCAAAAACTTTTTATTTCATATATTTCATTTCAAGTGTTTCCCAAATATTTTTTATTTTTTCTACTTACTATTTAAATCTATGATATCGTCATTGTTTTCAGTTATAACAAAGACACATTATGGCTTACCCATTTTCACGCCGTTGGCTTGTTGGCAGAAGAGCCACTGAACGCTGTTAATATATTCAATGACTTTCTCACATTACGCAATTATATGCACTATTGGACTACGTATAATTTTATTCTATCTTATGCTATTACTCAAGCATGATTTGAGACGTGACCCTAATCAGAATGATCATGTGATAAATCATAGAATGTTTTTAAAGAAATCAACGTGTAATTTATTATTAATATTAAAATATATGATCAAGTATTTTTTTTCTGATCTAGTATATCTGACGATTCCTGCGTTTTGTCATTTACTGTGTGATTTCGTATATATTTTATCGTAGGATAGAATTCGAATAGACCCTTATAGAGACCGGACACAAAAACGGTATAACATTTCGATAAGACCCGATTCATCCATCCGACATTTTAAGCAGGAATTTAACTTTTTCTAACCTTGTGGCAGTTACCTTGTGTAATTTTTCGTAATGGGTTAACACTATGTTCGTATCTTTATAATTGCTTCTTTTACTCACCACTCAGATATAATCTCAATATGAAACGAAGGTGTTCGCTGTGAGTTCTTCTTGTCCCGCATGAATATGGTTGACGCTCAAACATCCTAGTCACAAATCCGGTGAAGCGGCTGCAAACATTCCTAAGAAACCCCAAACTATAAATGATAAGATATTAGGAAACGGCAAGGTATCTTGCGTTCACCGTAGGTGGCGTAAATTAAATCACCACCGAGTGAATATTATTATACATATATTATACCGATAATACACAGCGAAAGACGATATGAAAGAAAATATGTTCACGCAGTAAAATTAGGAGGCTGAAGTTATTAACGTTGCATAAAGAAATATAAAGGAAAAATTGATTATCACACAATTTTAAAATGACTTTCAAGGATTTGGCTCTGCAAAATATGAGTATATTGTGTTTATCATGGTTTACTAACAATAAATTCCAGACATTCCTAAAGGTGGGAAGTAAAGATGTTTCCTAAACATGAATCGTTACAGTAACGTTACTAACTTTATCCTCATTAAAAATTACTGTAATCTCGATCTACTCAATCTATTCAATTGACCGGTTTGGCCTGGTGGAACAATAATATACATATGTAATTAAATTGTGTGCACAATGGTAATAAAGAAAATAACATAACGTAACAGGTGCAGACCTACATACTCCTCATTTTGCTATAGAATTCTATAGGCCTTGATCTAGTTAATTTGCCGATATTAAAATAAAATCTGAAGCCTTTTGGTAATGTTTTTGATATAATTTGCCGTCGACTTTTTTGTTAGTGGACTTTCTTAATGCCGAATATGTATGGAAATTTTCGAACCAGGCGGGTTTAATTAAAGCATGTATTTCTGGTCTGATTTCAACTATATTATAAGTCGAAGTTTTCTCTGAACAATATCCGTGTTGGATTCAGTCTAGACCGCTGTAACTTTTCTGATCTCTAAGTCTCAATAAAATCATATAAATTTGAATCGTTCCAATTAAACATTCGGGACCGGTTGAATTGGACCCGAGAACAGTGATTGCAGTTAGAATTGATCGAAATCACGTGAGGCGTAAGAATAAAAACACCCGGGGAATCGTGCACACACTTAAACTTATCTCCGGCGATCTTTATATTTGCTCACGGCCTTCCAACATTTTTAAATGACGCATTTCCTTGTGCAAACCGATCTGGGCGGTGTCATGGCAGCTTCGTCTGGCGCCAGGTCGCCAGTTAATCAAATATGGCCGCCCGCTAGTGGGATGGGTCGCGTGAAGGCGATTGTATTTTAATAATTTCTTATCTCCGTAGTTTCAAGGTGGATATAGTTAGCCGCGTATTGGTCACAAGTCATCGCCCTACCATTTCCCCCTTCGAAAGTGAATAAGAACTCTGAACGACGAGGTTAGAAATGTTGCAGACTGACGCTCGTTGATATCCGCCGTCTTTAAATATCCCAACATGATCCGTCAAAGTTAACGTCAAGTCCAACTTCGAGTCGTCCGAGTAAGTACGGGGTTTAACACGTTATCCGGCTATTCGGTCGATTACCATTACCCTGCCGGTGGAATTTCCTAGAAACGATAGCGTCGAAAAACTATGCACGTCGAGCTACCTGCCAATCATTCTTGTTTGCTCGCTCTCCCACATTCACCCACACCCACATACGGATCTTCTTCAATTATACCTATTCACGTCTGTTATTTCCCATCACCTCTTCTCTCCGTTTCTCTAACCATTTTAATGTTAAGAAACAAGTTCGCACTCACACGACCCAACCTAATCTAACCTAACCTAACCTAAACTATGATTCGATGACATTGCAGTGCGCCATCGCAACTTGCTAACTACTCTGCATCCCTAAATCGCCTACTTTTTAATTCGTAGCGCTGGCCTTGCCACGCAACAATGCGATGCCTTTTTTCCGTCTGGTCGTAACTTTTGGCATCAGCCGGTACTCGATATGACTCCGCCTCTGAGTCGCAAACGCGGGTCATCTGTCAGCTTTACTCGAGCAAAAGATGACGAAGATACCGGAGGTGAAATACAAATATCCCTTGCCCCTTACATCCAGACCTACCTGGCCCACAGTGGTCAAGGGTCAGGATGCTGTGGCATAGGGTTACCCATTCCGTTTGAACGAGCCGCGCCAAGATCCTGGTGGCATCCTAAATTTGACTCTGAGATATTAGAGGATCAATTCAAGAGGAGCGCATATCCTCAGATCAGACTAAGATTTAGGTAAGGCTTATTAAACGGAAAGACGAAAGACACATCTTTCAAACATGTGCCAGGGTTGAAACCTGCTTTGATTGTACAACAACTCATCTTCCTCGTATCCTATATTACAGATACGCTCTTGGCTACATTCTGCTCCTTTCCCTCTCATGGCTGGCATACTTTATAGTTATTGGAATGGAAAGCACCGACACATCTGTGTGGCCAGCAGGAGCTAGCATAGCAGGAGTTTTTGGAGCAGTCGGGGCAATGGCTCTCGCAGTTCTCTACTTCACCCACACTGACTATTACCGCTTCTACGTATTGCCAACATCTTTGCTAGTCGCCTCCGTCTTATGTTTTTTGTCATTGCTGTTTGTCGCATTGGTACCCCCTCAGTCGGACCGACTGACCCGGGTAGGACACTTCGCATTGTGTACGGAGATCTTACTTCTAATATACACAGTGATACCTATGCCACTTTACGCCTGCGTAGGAATATGTTCTGTGTACTCGTTTTCGTTTGAATTTCTCACGGCATATTTCTACAACGCTAACCAGATAACACGGTCTACCGACTACGACGATATTAGGTCACATAACGACTCGTCAAATCAAAGATTGGAATGGATTACTACGGAAAAATCTGATGTAAATAACTCAAACCTACCAACACTTATCCATTCACATAGCAGCTACTTTGCATCAAATTTAAGCAACCCTGCATCAGCAACCCCTTCCATAAATTTGGAAGGAGATGCCTCGACATGGATCATGAGAATATTAATGCAAGTATCTATACACCTGATCGGCCTTCACATTTTAATTATGACGTTTGTTCGTATGCGTGGTACATTCATGAAAGTTGGACAGTCTTTGCTGGTCCGTCGCCAGCTCGAAATGGAAAAGCAGTTGAAAGAAAAGATGATTCATTCTGTTATGCCGCCGAAAGTTGCCAGTTGGTTAATGGAGGAAAGCGAGCGAGAAAGGGAACGGGAGGACTCGTTAAAAAAAGGCTCTATACCCTCCAACAACTCTGATATAAATTCGCTCTTTCGTCCCTTCAACATGCACTCGATGGAAAACGTCAGTATTTTATTCGCTGACATTGTGGGTTTCACCAGAATGAGCTCCAATAAAACTGCCGAGGAACTGGTGGCGATTTTAAATGATTTATTTGAAAGATTTGACGAGCTCTGCGCTCATCACGGGTGTGAGAAAATTTCAACCTTGGGTGACTGTTATTATTGTGTCAGCGGTTGTCCAGAGCCGAGAGCAGATCATGCAGGATGTTGCGTAGAAATGGGTCTTGGTATGTCAGTTATCTGTCTAACCACATTCGGTCCATTTAATGGCATACAATCTTGTCTTATATATCTTATTAATGCTTTCAGCAATGATCGAGGCAATAAAGCAATTTGACATCGAGAGGCGAGAGGGCGTTAATATGCGTGTTGGAGTACACACTGGAACCGTTCTCTGTGGAATTGTCGGCACAAAGCGGTTCAAATTTGATGTATGGTCTAATGACGTTACACTAGCAAATAAACTTGAAAGTACCGGAAAGCCCGGCAGGGTGCATCTCAGTGAGGCAACAATGCGTTTTCTTGGAGATATATATCTAACCGAGGATGGCGATGCTGTCAATGGTAAGAAAATCCTTTAATATTTTCGAGTACTTTTTTAAGAACAGTGTCGAATAAATGAGAAAATGGTTCGTCAGATTATGCTTTGATACTCCATCATAACATAAAATTCCCTGACAGTCAAATCGATGAACTCTAACATTGAGGTAAAAAAAAACGCTGCATTGTAAAATACTCCTTGATAACACTGACACAACTCGAAACGCGTAGATTTGTAGCATGAACAGCAAACACTATGGGAAAAATTCAAAGTGGCAGGCGGTAACTAATCCATGATCATTTGAAAATGACTCTATATATCAAGAAGTATGCTTCTGACCTGTCGGATGAGATTTGAAACAGTTGGAATTTATTTAACGACAATAGAGTGCCATTTTTCGAGTCATATTATTTTCATTGCCAAGAAGCGCTATGTAACTATCGTGAAATGTCGATCAATTTAGGATTTCCCTCAAAATCTATTCCTATTTTCGGATATTTCCTAGTATTTTGGAATTATTGCATTTTTCCATTCAAGTTTCTAAGTACACAATTGCAAAGCACAAGTTGTAAAATTCACATCGTGTAGTTAGGTATGTTATCAAGTATACTCAAAACTGACGTTTAACCAGTCTGCCCATGTTGCCTGCAGAAATTGACACTGACGATGTGTAACTATACAATAATTAAAGTATAATTGCACAAGCTCCGTCTTACTTTCTTTTAGGAGTCAAGTCTTACTTCATAAGAGGTCGAAAAGCGGATCTTGTTACACAATTCATGACGAACATTAATAAAGCGGGCCAAAGTCCAACACCTTCGTCATCGCCACCAGCACCACACAATACTCGTCTTCGACTAGCCTCGTGCACCAATCAAGTAAAATCTCCACGTCCCCATTATTTGCACATGGTCACAAGCCCCGCAAGCTATCGGATAAAAGCAAACTCACTACCCAGTATACTTGATTCGGACAACGACGGGGATACCGGGGATGAGAAAGATGACCTCAACAAAAGTCCTACCTCAATAGCTAGTTATGGAAAGAAAAAAGTTAAGCAAAAACCTTGGCGATATTTACAAAGGCAAAGGACGACAGAGGAAATGACTCCACTGGATAAGGGTGAAGGTAGCGAAGAGATTACACCATCTGTTAAATCGTCCCGGGTACCCACTACACATTACGAGAAATCTACAAACGGGTATTATGATCAGGTATAACCAGTAACTATTCAGTCTAACGATTCTATTCTGATTTACTATTCTTTTAATGTTTTCCTTCTGTAATCTTGGTTACTGTATGTGCATAAATTTTATGCTACAGCGGACTCCACTTACCTGCTTTCATGCTATTTCTTATTTTTTGATTGGTTAATGCGTAACAGTTATCAATTCATTTTGGTCTCACATGGTTTGGTCACAGGTACTAAGCAGTGCCACTTGGGATAAATTTTACCTGTATTCAAGTAAAAACGGTCATAGTTATAGATAATAACTGTATATTGATTTTACACGAAGGAAACGTTACCCTATCCAAACGTTCATTATCACACTAATGAAGTTTGCCTGACAGTTTGAATCTCTTATGCAGCTCTAACTTTCTCACAATTTCTGAATATTCATAAAATTGGCGTCGTTATTTCATCCATTTACGATTCATTACAAGAAGGTAACATGGAGATACTTTCTTCACCGATGAGTGTCAGTGAGAGAAAATAGAATTGTTCTTCTAAAAGAATAATGTGATTTCGATTGACTGTAGAGAAATCTGTAATGACTGGCCAACATTTATTTTATTTTCAGCTAGCATTGGCTAATGGGATTGAGAGTGATCCGATGCCAGTATCGAATTTGCTACTTAATCCAAGCCAAGATCCAGCGAGTCAAGCACCATCAATTTGTAGTAGAAAAGATTCTGGGATTCGTAGTACCAGTAGGCGTAGCAGTATTCAGCAACAGGTGCGAATAGATCGATGCAACCAAATATGCATAACTTTCTAGCGTCATCTATGTATACCGAAGAAGTTATTGATTTTGAAATGTTCACTCTAAACAAGATATTTTACAGTACCTGCTCAAAAAACACTTGGACTCGCCCAGTAGCTGAATTGACTTTTCGTTTCCATGCTACAGCTGTTCCTGATGAACGGGATGGCCCAGGGAGACATATTGGGGCACAGGGTCAGTGGTTATTACACGTCTAGCCAATCAACGTTAAATTCTACCCAAGATCAACCCGCCTCTGCCCCCCAATATCCATCTGCGTCCGTGGTAACAGACAGTTTTGGTGCCTGCTTTCATAAACTTAGAAAACAATCCGACCTACAGTTGATCAGGCAAGTTAAGTAATTAATTGTAAAATCTAGGTATACATAACTATGTACGTACAATATGACATGTCAGAAACTTACAAATTTTGATACACGATGGGAACTAGAACAAAAGGCTTTGGATGACTATAATGTAATCAAGAAAAATCCAGAAATACCGCACTAACCCTGATATTCAAGCTCCTTGATAAATAAAGCAAAGAAAGTTATGTTCACAAGGGAAGTTCATGCCCTGGGCGCGAAGTAGTACAGCAATTAAAAAAAAAATCCCATCGTCTGATTTTACTCATAACAATTGTACGTTAAAATCTTATGACACTTACAAAGCTAGTCACCATATAAGGCAAAAAAGTTTCCATACAGAAGAATCAATCATTTTTAAACCTTAGTAATTTCACAGAGAATTCAGTATTTCAGTGCCCAATTTAGAAAATGTTGTAACAATGTTTCATCCAATGAATTATTGATTTCGTTTTGTTGGATTAAAGATATTTTATTGCTATGAATATAAATCGAGACTTTTGGTGCTGAATATGATGACGAAATAATAAAATATCTCGTACTCAATTTATACGTAAAGCTGCCCCTACCATTTTTCAAAAAAAATTATTCATGAAATTAGAAACGACTTACATTCAGAGTAGACTTGTAACCAGAACAAAATACGGTATTTTTATGGAGAACATCTTTTGGTATCGTCAGTTTGTTCCTTTCCAAGTAATTGTATTCACTGTTCTCAATTTTTGTCGTGCATAGTGCCTTGCATATAATTGAAGTAGTTTTATAAATTTTTCTTGATTTGTACACCAGCACTCCTCCACGAGTGCAAGCTTCTCCGCTCCATGATTAACCCTAAGCATACGGTATTCTATAAATGTGTGTATAGATGTACGTGAACAGCTGACCCTTGAGCGAGAGTGCAGTTTGTGTGGGCGCCGGGTGGAATTGGCCGCGTTACTCGCATTCGTGTTCGGTAACGGATAAATGACCCTGTATAATAGATACATGTATATTGATCGTAATTTATGTTGCTTTTACATACCTACGCTTTTTGCATGGCATCCTAAGTATCACTATTTTAATCATTGATCATTTTATTATGATCAGACTGTGTGAACTGTGCCGATACTTTACTAGACGTACCAAGTTTCAGATTGAAGTATATTTAATAGCTTTTATATAATCTGCAGATAGGTATCTCGAATAATTATTAAAATGTATTGATTCAATTTTATATTCCAGCTTCTTTTTAAATCAAAATTGCGTATGCAAACTATTACTACTAACTTTTTGAAAATGCATCAACTCTCCTGAAGTCCCATTAGTGTACAAATCAATGAAAATGATTAAATTCACATATCAAATTCAAACGAGATGCAGATAAAATTTTTACGTCTTGATGATTACACGTTAGAGAGATAATACGTGTAATATATGACAAATTCCCGACGAACTTAAAAAGATAGAAAGCAAGTTAAACAGACAATTGTCTTTATAATTATAAATGCGAACCGTATTGCTTCAGATGTGTCCAGGACAACGTGAGCTCGCAGCGTTCATACTTCGTAAAACCCCCATTGTCGAGCCTAACGCTGTTTTTCAAAAATAAAGAATTGGAACAGGAGTACCGGGAAACAGCACACAAGTCCAGCGAAGGTGTTGGCGACAATCCGCCAACGTTGGCAACATCCAGATTCAACACATATTTCGACATATTAATATCAGCTCTGGTGTTTACCTCGGTCACTATATCCTTATTCCTGTTGTATCCACCTACGACATACTACATTGTATTCTCAACGTTAGCTACTTTAATCCACCTATTTGCCGTTTCTTTGTGCATAAGGCAAATTTTGCATCCCAATACGACGCACACAACGTTTACACAAAAGATATTCAAATTTTTCTCAAAATGGCATCCCTGGCATATATGCGGGGGTGTGCTCGTCAGCTTGCCGATTATTTCGATTTTAATAAACCTCACCCGCGACACGATTTTCATGCAACAGAACCATATCGAGTATTACTACAGCTATTTGGTGTTTGTTGGCTTGGTACATTTTTGTAATTTCACGCAACTCAATTGCTGGATGAAGAACTTGCTCGTTACGCTTACAGGGTTAGTGTTTATAGGCTTAATTGCTACTCACATATCTACTTACGACGACCATGATGATGGAAATCTGTTACCCCAGAATAACGAAGAACGTCTTTATGAATCTGAAATTTATTTGGACATGGTGTTACTTCTCCTTCTCGTATGGTTTCTCAATCGTGAATTTGAAATCAGTTATAGACTGAGCTTTCACGGAAATGCGGTTGCAGCAAGGGACAAGGCTAGGGTTCAGTCAATGAAGAATCAGGCTGACTGGCTCCTGCATAACATTATACCAAAGTATGTAGCCGATCAATTAAAGACTACTGCAAAATATTCTCAAAACCACAAGTCTGTCGGAATCATATTTGCAAGTATTGTCAATTTCAATGAGCTCTACGACGAATCTTATTTGGGGGGAAAAGAATACCTTCGCGTGCTGAACGAACTTATTGGCGATTTTGACGAACTTCTTGAAAAGTCGGAATTTTCAAACGTGGAAAAAATCAAAACAATCGGCAGTACATTTATGGCTGCGAGTGGTTTGAATCCTCAGGTACGGCAACAAAACGAGCACAAGTGCACTCATTTGTTTCAACTCTTGGAATTCGCGGTAGCGATGCATAAAGTTATCTACGATTTCAATAGAGATCTCCTTGGATTTAAATTGATATTAAGGATTGGATATAATTACGGGGATGTAACTGCTGGTGTGATCGGTGCTACAAAGTTGTATTACGATATATGGGGGGATGCAGTAAACATAGCGTCTCGCATGGATTCAACTGGTGTTGCAGGAAGAATACAATTGGCAAGTAATTGCTTGGACGTACTTGCAGGGAGATATGATTTCGAACCAAGGGGACAGGTATATGTAAAGGGTAAAGATAATATGGATGTGTTTTTATTGATCGTCAAAGGTGCGGAAGGCGATAGTTGAAAGTTATTAATAAATGTTTTCGATGATATTTTAAGGTAAAAGTTATTCAATCCTTACTGTGAATCTAAGTTTCACTGACCCAGGTGTCCGATTTCTTTCACCAGCCCAGCGTCCGTTGCATCGGGAGATGTTTGTGCAAGAGACGCCAAAGCTCGAATAGGGTTGTCACGAATTACAACTTTCAGGATCTCCTAATTAACTCAGGTTGTGCATGCAAAAATTTTGCCATTTTCGTATGACTGTAGTAGCGATAGCTTACATTATGCGACAGTAATGTTCATTCCAAGTAAAACTATCTCAGATAGTAAAGGAGTGGTACCTTGGCTCTTGCTGTGGCATTCCAGGAAAGCGTGGATCTCATTTGCAAATTGCAACATGAATTAAGTTTAAGCATCGATGACTGGTAGAAAAAAGTAGATTGTCACAATAAGTGAGCAAGTAGTTCTAAGAATGTCGACACATTTTTAATTCCGAGTTTTTCCAGGTTTATAACAACCCTGAGAACCTGTACCAAGGAAAGAACTACCTTGTACCTTAAACCTTACACGTAGTGCATACAACCTTGCTCAATTGTATCGATCGGTCTATAAATTTATCAGATCATTAGTGTTTTTTTTTCATCTGTATGGTTCGAAAGAGTTCCTACGTGAATATTCCTTCCAATTTTCCTATGAGATGAGTTTGTGTGTGTGCATGTATCTGCCTGTGGCTGCGTGATGCTGGGCACATGGCATACTTTTGCTTTTATATTTCCGGGTGTCGCTTTGCAAGACTATATATTCTGTGGTCACATTGTCTCTAGTTTCAAATGGCTGTCATTACTATTGGAAGACTCGAAGGTTCATTTGTTTCCAATATAGAAAAACATCATCTTGGAATTGGGTAATCTGAGCGCCTCTATTGTTATCAAGCCACGGACATCCAGTGTATTATCACGAGTCCAATTGCTGGGATTTTTTTCTAGATAGGAGTACAGATGGGAGTTCAAAAAACGTTGAACAGATATTTAAAAATTTAGTTCAACAGAGTGATAAAATTCTATTGGTGCGTAATATATGTATGTACAATTATTCTTCAAATCTGACATCAATGTCAAGGCGAAGAATATTATAATTACAAAAGTGCCTTGAAGATTATGACAACTTTGAAAGTTAGATAATTACGACATATTCACTTCTTCAGCTTGACAATATTATCAGATTTACACATGTATTATTACAGTCTGCAATGAAATGAAGCCTATCGCAAATACCTTAACGGTTTTTCATTCATTTCAAATAGAAACTATAGTACAACTATGCAGAATAGAATTCAGTTGCATGAAATTAATTGTGATTCTAAATAGGCTGCACTGACTGCGGCGATACATGTATTTCAGATTCGCCCATAACCAGTATTTGTTGAAAAGTGACAAAAATACACTCGCTGCAGTCAATGCATCCCAAATGCAATCGCCGCAAGTACATACCTATTGTAGCTTCAAAATAAGACCAATAAAACGATTTATGATGATTGAAGCGTATAATAGTACTATTTATGTCTGTGTATGCTGAGGCAATAAACTGTAACTAAATACTCAATTGTAAAGTTTATGCTTTTTATGAATATATGTGTGATGTGTAATAATATGTACATATAATGAGGTTGGAGGCTAGGTCAATTGATCTATCAAAATGTGGGATCATGTACCTGAGTCACACGCGTTCTGTGTAATTATTATATAAGTTAGCTACAAGACAGATTAACGAGATTTGGAATGGCCAGTATTCATTTTCACAGTTCTCATTTTTATTGCTAGTCCGACAGTAGAGATTAGGATACCCGCTGGACGTGTACCAAAATGGCCCATATTTAATCACAGTAAACATTTAATCACTCAAACGTTCTTCTGCGCATCGTTCCATATTTTGACATGATTAATATGTAACATGAGCTGTGATCGTGCCTGTAATACAAATGTAAAGGAATGTTTATTTTGTATAGTGTAAATTCAACTAATATATCCAGATATGTGTGGCTAGTTTGTAATGCGAATAATTAGATAATATATTTTTTAAAAATGCACAATCTCATTTGTATTTTCCTGCCCCCTTCCGTGATTTGAACACACCCAAAAATACCTGTATACAATGTATCAGTAGCAATTGAATTTAGCAGGATATCGCCTCGTCTTGCTCATAGTTCAGTGAATTTTGATACGCTTACATATTATTGTCAATTTTTTTTTTCTCATTTTTTAAATACAATAAAATATAGATTGTACGTATATGTACACTGTGCGTGTATAAGTAGACGGACAGGCTGAAACAACTCTGCCTAGCAAATACGACGATTGTGGCTGCTCCACACAACTCTTTCTCCTCGAATACACAAATATTACAACGTTTGCATGGGTTCAACCATAAACATGGTATGAGCTCGGGACTCACACCTGTCAAGACTCAGCACAGGTATGTATGTAAAAGCGTACTCTGCACTGAGTGGACTGTAGTAATACAAATTTTTACAAAAAATTCCGCTGACGAATAATGAAACATTCATTTTATAATATACATGTTTTATATGGGTGGGAGACCTATTGCTAGCACGTGACGTATCAATATAATGAAATACGAACCTGCGCCAAGTAAAGACTGTAATGTACATGTCAAAATAATGAGTAGCATGGTGAATCGTTGATACGAGAATAAATCATGATAAGAAATAGAAATTAAACGGTAAATTGTCTACTATAAGTGCTTTTTAACGAGCATATACGTACGTTGTTTTTCCTTGAGAAAAACATCAAGCGCTCTGCATCAACAAGAAGACATTAGTAAAATTTGTTCAACTGAATGTATACCAAATCCTACCAAGTTTAAGTTTTTTTTTTTTTGTACCAGAAGTAGCATATCACTCAGTGCAAATGAATGATGTTCATTGCTTTCTGCGCTACATCCATCATCGACTCGACTACTTTCTAGTTCTATGAGCACTAGTGCTTATAAAAACTACACAATATTCTCGTTTCTGACAGAATGTAGCACAGAAAATAGAATTTGTTGGATGGACGCGTATAGGGACTTCTTGACTCGTGCGGCAATTTACATTCGTTGATAATAACTATTAGACTGGCAACACATTATTGTACGAAATAATATAAATCTAAACATGTGCCTTGAAGGGGTCAATTGTAGTATTACATGATTTTTGACTCTACAATGTTTTAAAAATCAACACTTTTTGGTGAAAATTTCGTAAAAATTATTTTTAAAAGACGATGAGATATTAATTTTTGCATAATATTGAAAATGTCGCACAAGTGAATGGTTCCAATTAATTTTAGATTAAAATCTTGATCCTTGCTATATGTCTTTTTCAAACCATGACCTACCAAAAAAGTATAAAAGTGATAAATTGTAACTCTACATTTGTATCCTATTTTCAAATGATAAATTATGAAACGCAAAAGTCTATTCGTGTAAAAGTAATCAAATTGGACTCTGCTGTTTCGTGTTTCAATTGTCTAAAAATTTGTGCACCCGAACAAAGTTTATTCTGACCACCTAATTTTAGTAAGTCAGAACTAAAGCTTACAGCGCTAATGTATAGCATACGCCGACTGAAGGACACATCCCGTATTGGCTTCATTCGCCATTGCCATTGGTCAAAAGCTGCTGGCACCAGCATTATATCTGACCGACTAAAAAGAGAGGTGTCAAAGGCAATTTTACGTAGGTGTACATTATCGAAAACAGTAGGAATATCTTTCTTCATTCACGGCCACGCGCACGCGCAACATCCACAAACATCAATCTTTAAGAAGCAATATTAGGCGCAAATGTCAAGATGCTCAGTGAATCACGTATTCACGTATAAACTAATGTGCAGTTAAGCGTTGTGTTATCATTTCATCTTCTTGGTGATATTCGAATCAAATTCGAAGTGCAACGGTATACATGCTTTGTAAATTTATCTAGTTCTAACTGACAGAAAGCTGTATAGTTGCTGCAAATCAGTATATTACAGCTATCTAAGCCTGTGCGGTTCGTCTGTATGTTCAAGGAGAATATAACATGACTAAAAAGGATAAAATGATTCCGTACATTTTGTACCTAGAGTTATATTCCGTAAAAGGCACGAATGTAGCAATCTTCGCACAATATATTGACAAAAAAAGATATATTTTGAATTCTAATTGCAATTCATTGCACTGGGTCCTAATTTAAGAACTACATCTCCAATTAACATTCTGCAAAAGCTACATCTGATAACATTAAAAAGAAACAGAAAACATAAATTTTGTGCAACTGTGACACATTAGCCAAAATATGAGACACCAGTGACAAACCACTATCATTTTTCTTTGTGCAAGGATGTCGAAAATTTCACGTAATTTTATTTACCGTTTAATAAATAACTATTCCTAAAAGTTGAAAGTATATTTCTGAAAAAAATATTTCTATTGCATTACCATTAGTAACAATAATAGTACAATTAACGATTCAGCTGGACTTGTTTAATAGTAATTGTCAAATTTGTACCAGAACCATTCAATTTACAACATTGTGTGTCAAGACAAAAACACAGTGCCTTTATAGAAGACACAAATGAAATTTGTAAATGAAATTCATCATCTCGATTCAACCAATCTGCTGAAATGCACATATCATGCATTACTGAGTGTAATCTCTGACCATTGACAATTTCAGATCATGTGAAACTATCAATAAAATATGTTTACATTATGAGTAAATTACTTATAATTCAATAATTCAATATAATAAAGTATATTAATATATTACAGACATTATCTTTTCAAAATAGGAACGTACATGTACGACATATGCCACACTCATGTAAAAAAAAACAAAAGAAAATGAAAAAAGCAGAACTCAATATGGAATTCGACCTTCAAGCTGTACTCCGGCAGTCAATTAACTAAGACAGTATAATTATCAACTATTTCATATTTCTATGATTAAATAACGTGGAAACCAGACGCTGTTGTCGTGTGTGATAACCAATCTTGTAAACGTTAAGATTGTTCTTACTTTCAAATTATGGATTTTTTTACAACAATTCATACTCACACAATAAATTACTCCATGCTCGAGAGATGTGGCGATCATGAGCCATGTGCTACGTGGGGCTTGCAAAAAGTGCTGTGAGGCCTGTTTCGGACGGACCTTTCGATATATCGTCGACACGAAGTGGCCGTGGCTTGCCAGGGACATCCAAGCGTGGGAGATTATCAATTTTGACTTCTTTTCGAAACAGTTGACCCATGCTCCTACCTATCAACTGCAATAAGAGTAAACAGTTGGTTGAAGCTCACAAGAGAAACTTTTGGCTTAAGGAATTAGTGTAATGCTCCTTTATTTCTATATATATGTGTAATTAGCAACAATGAACAGTGATACTGTGATTGGTTTCTTCCACCTAAATTCAGGTAACTTTTACATCGCTGCCAAGCAACAGTGCAATTGCAGCCAACTATTGGTTTTTCACAATCTAATGTGACATTGCCGTATATATTACCAAGAAATTGGACATGATTAGCTGCAGCACAAAGGGAAAGCGATTTAAAATGAATTGGTTAAGTGTCACATTGAAATTTGATTCGAAAAGTGAATCTTATTGTATGAGATTAGGTTAGATAGGATCGTAGCATCTAAACCGGGTTAGTATTCCATTACTACCTGGTCTGCCAGTATTGAAAATCTAGTGGGGAAGACGCAGAGATAACTAACAATCTGAAAGCACGAGAGACACAACAATGTCACCAGTATTGAATGCGAATGACAGAAACTGAAAGCTGTATTCCAATTCATCTACATACGTTCGTATTCTTTTTCACCCATGATTGAATTATCATAATGGGCCAATGGCGTATTTTAATAATTTCGATTTATTTTGAGGTACTTACATGGAGTGCATTACCAAACTGTCGAGTTTTGAGAAGAATTACTAAAACAAATTGCCGGTAATCTCATTTCTAAACTGTCTATGATAAATCGAATAAAAAGTTGCATTTTTCGGAATATTTTATCCTCATTTCGTTTTTCGAACTACGAGGCTAATTTTTCACTGATTCAGCTGCAATGCTCATCTCTCTCATGTTACAATTGTGTTGTCAACGATCATACATATACTCATTGCCAGTGACACGAATTGCCCAGAAATATAATCTACCCTGGGACTCAGTCTATATAAGATGTTTGTTATGTGTAATAAAAAATTTAAGTATCTCACGTGATTCGTGATTTTCTTGAATAGATCCTTCTTTCCCTTTTCGACCTTGTTTCCTTTGGTGCTGATGACAGTCATCTTTTCATCGAACCTTTGCAAATCGGCCGGGTTGACGCCTGGTATCTGTTGCATCACCTCAATTATGTTTGGAAACTTGGGCCTCAGACACTCGTAAATCTGTGCTCCTAGCGTTATAAGAGACCCCTGGTTAGCCTCATGTTGCCCGTGAAGTTGAAGTCCTTGGAGAACGGCTACCATAACATGGGCAGCCATTGCTGGTGTAAGACTTCCATCAACAGCTAATGCTCGCACAATTGGCCCAGTGAGGAGAGTTGCTTTCAAGCTTGCATTGGAATCGTTCCACGATAATGCGCTAAATGAATGCAAGGAGGTGCTGAATTCACATTTGGGTGTGTACAAAGACACACAGAGGTATACTTATTTGCGATATACAGATCTTGATCATATATGCTACAACGAACGATTCACGAATATATTTTGAAACCATTTTCACAAGAAATTAGTTAAGCAAGTTGTCATGATGATACATGTTGCAAATACAGATGGAAATGTATTTACCCCAATACGCAGAGAACAACACTGTGACAAGTTGATGGATGCCTCAGTAGAAGAGTTCCAAGCTCACTGACTACCTCAGCAACGATGCTGCTACCCCTTGTGGAAGGTGTGTCGATTGCCATTCCATCGGTATCCTGTTCCATGAGGTCAGGTGGTGAAGCGTCGCTAGCTGCCCCGCCGACGAGAGCTACCTTTAGTACATCGACGAAATCTCGGGTCAAGTTTCTGTTCAACATGTCGTCGATAACTTCTTGCACGTTTGTGCAATTCTCTTCATCTAATCCCCCAGACTCGTACAACTGTGTCATGTACTTCCACTTTGCTGTCAATCTCTGGCACACTGTACAAATATAAGTATCTCTCAGTTATTTCTGATTTAATGTTATTTTTCTTGCTGTATAATTCTGTTTAATTCTACGCTATGCCCTGAATGCTGCATCATTCAGTTACATGTACAGATGTTATGAACATTGTGTAACTCACTGTGAGTTGCTACGTGGGCCAAGACAGGGATGAGAACAGTTTCGTAGTACGCTGGTGGACATGAGTAGATAAAAGGCTTCATAAACACCCGAATAATCGGACGTAGTCTGTAATCTGGAATAACCTGAACCCATACAATGTTAATCATGTAGAACACGCCTGTTATTGTCAGTATTGCACCATCATTGAGATTAAAAATGGGATATGGAAAAAACTTGAGAAGGTCCTCAGCTAGTAAATCTGGGATCCAGCAGTATTTACTCTATTATAGAATCTTGGTGATCGGTCAAGGAAAGCTACAGCTGATTATTTACGTCGTTAGATCCGGACAGCTGAAAAAATGTCGAGGATGAAGAACCACAGGATCTTCCTTCTTCGATCTAAGAAACAAGGAATAATGCCCAAACATTTAAATTTCTCAAAGACTCTTCTTCATCCTCGACATTTTTTCAGCTGTCCGGATCCAACGGCGTAAATAATCAGCTGTAGCTTTCCTGTGTGTAAGCTCGATGTTGTGAATAAAGCCCATGTTCTCGGAAGTAATCCAATTTTAAACTGATGAATAAGAATTCTCGACCTCGTATATAATCTATTATAGAATCTTGGTGATCGGTCAATTAAGTAAACGTATTTTTAGTTTTGTGAAGAACCCAATTATTATAAAAGACTATTACTAGAACTGTGCAACATTGTAGGTCACACCAATTCCGTTAATCTTAGACAAGATGTTGAACATTTAAGTAATATTTACAAACCTCTAATCTCCGCCCACACAACAAATATTGTTTAACCTTAACTAGATACAAAAAATTTTTGTCCCCATAACACAGTTTTTCTACATAATTTTTTTCACAAAATATTTTTTGTTTTTCTGTATAATTGTTTATATTAGGTTCACCTTCACTCTGGATCATATTTGTTTCTCCCATCAGTCGTTATTCACCTGTTGACCCAATCGGTTCAGCCAACAATAATTTTTGTTAGGCATGTGGAACATAGTCATAAAGAGCCTACCTCCACTTCTTGGACACTTTGCAAATTAATTTTACTGCTAAAAAGACCTTCTTTAAAAACCTTTTAACACAATGACATATTGACTGTGAAGAAACATAGTTCTTTAATCTTTTTAATTAATGACTTCCAACTATTAACTCCTACATGTAAAATAACTAGAAGATTGACATTGACTACCGTCACTCAAAGAACATTGTCTCCACTAATTGTAAATTGTGAATTCGACTACATCTCAGTCCACTTACTTATAAAAAAAGGTAAATAACACTTTAAGCCATTCTTTTTTCAATCAATCAAATTGTTCTTACTAACCAATAATATATAATAGCCCTAAGAGTATTACATCTATAATATTTAATGTCTGATTGTACTTCTAGTATTATAATTTGAAAAAAAATTTTTTGTTGTTCTTGACAGTTAAATAAATAAATCGTTCTGAGGAGGGCCCATATCCGGGTCGAAACGTTAACTACAAATATGTTTACTTAATTGACCGATCACCAAGATTCTATAATAGATTATATACGAGGTCGAGAATTCTTATTCACCAGCAGTATTTAGTTAATTGATTATATGCGCTATCAACGTATGTAATTATTCAACAAATATTTACCTCCATATTGGAAAAAACGGAGTTGAGCAGAGCGGGCGCGAGACCAGACAACTGGTAGAAGTCACGACCAATTGTGTGACAACCACTTCCCAACATGTGGTAGCAGTTGTCATGGATGTTTGTGAGAAAAGTCTGCATCTTGACTACAGGGGCAATTGTGGTTTGGTCAGAGTCTGCCAGATTGTTGTCATTGCTGGAAGAATTCAACCCCAAGAGATTGGATTTTTCTGATTCCAAAAGTCCGTGAGCTGATCTGTATCCCTAATACCCGGGTACATACATCATTATTGAGGCACATACAGACGAATAGACATGAGGATTGATGGAATTATTTACTATTAAAACTAGGTATGTATTAAATTGTGATTGAATTCAAACTTTATACTGTTCTCGAATAACTGTTATTGCCATCGACCTTGTGCACCTACCTCAGATAACACAGCAAGAGCCTCGGATGTAAAAAGTGCATTCATAGCTCTGATGAGAGCAAACAGTGTTGGCAGTAGAGGAATCACATGTGGACTGGCTGGATTTCTGTACACCGGGTTGCCACTCTCGCTCAGTGCTGCTAAGAAGCCCCCCCTAGCTGCCCGGTCGGGATCCTCAGGTACGGAGCAGCGTTTTACAATGCTTAAAATTGTCGCAATGCAAAACACGAGATCTGCACGGTTTTTTAATGTTCGTTCTCCCAAGTTGTTTTCAACTGGGTCACAATTTAAACCGACAAATCGTATAAACTCTATGGGGCCTTTGAAGGCCTCAACACCAAGTGTAACGAATTGTGACTGCCCCTGGTTGATAACTTCGGCAACAAAGCGTGTTTGCCTCTCGTAGTCACAGAAATGATTAGATATGAGCAGCAAAGCTTCATACAAGGTGACGCTTTCCATCTTAGTAAGCTGACTAGGTTCCTGCACCAAACCCAGAACTGTAGTATGGATTTGTTCGAAAACTGGGAGAAGCAGTAGTGGATATTTCAATCCAATTTTGACCATCAAACTTGCGGCGTGACGCCTGACGTTCTTAACAGCCCTCGACCTGTTATCTTTGGTTTCACCTTGTCCCTCAAATACCAATGCAGCAAATATTTTTTCCAACACACGTGGAAGAATGGTGACACCAGGCATCTCCATGGACCCGGTCGACATAGAAAGGAAGACAAATAACCCACTCACACATGACAGTAGAGCAGATAACAGCCATGGGTCTAAGGGTGAATAACTCAGGCATAATTCCAATAGTTGAAGGCCGGTCTGCACACTCGGCCGTTCGTTTACGTGTAGTATCCTCGAGGACACAGAATCTAATGCCTGGGCGAGTGCCTCCCACTCTAGATAGACTGGGTCATTTAGGTTACTCTTATACCCTAAATCCGTCAGGCCCTTTGTTATTTTGGCAGATAACCATTGCTGCACATAGGCAAAAGTGACCAAAGGTGCCACCATGGTCGCATGACGAAAACCCTCAAGGAGATCCATCCTTAGCCGATGAAAGAACACGTTAAATTCTTCTTCTGAATCATAGTCAGAGATACTACAGGTTCCATTTGTAGGTCTGCCGTTTGTGTACGATACTTTGATAAGTTTAGGTGCGGTACACTCGACGAACTTTGGCACATAGGTCAACAATAGCGGATCAGCCTTGATTTGGTCATGTTTGAACAACATTATCCATATGGCATTAGCCATATGCGACAGAGTCAGACTTGAATGGGTGGTAAATGTCATTACGGCATCCAGATATAGATTGAAATGAGCCGGACGTACGGTCGATCCATCTTCCTTGCCCCAAAGTATACAAAGTTGCGTAGCCATGCCGGTCAATATCTATGATAAATTAAGGATACAAGAATTGTTAAGAATGCACTTAAAAAAATATGACAGTGTCATTATTTGTAACCAACTGCATAATGTATTTATTCGTTTGTATGCATGGAAAGATCCATTGTACGTATATGTCTACATCTAGCATTTCATCATGTCAAAAATGCGAAAACACAGTTTTGAAATCAGTATATAAGACAAATTAATTAAGATAAAATTCGGATAATATTATTACAAGTCTGAGAGAACAGAGCGTAGCAGTGGGTAGCTGTGATAAGATTAGTATAGTAGAAAAGTTATTAGACTCATGTAAAGATGATTAAGATTACCCGTAGCAGTTAACCCAGTAAGTCAGAAACTAAGTTTGCAACGGTAAAGGGTGAACCTACTGAAGGGTGTGGGCAGTCGACAAAACTCGGGTGTAAAAATACGTAAAGAAGAATAAAGTTCTGTTCACAGCTAATTAATGCAAACAGTGACGAGTTTTAGGCCATTTGTAGTATTGGTATATAGAAGTGGAATTGGAAAACAATATGAAAGTTAATGGAGGTAATGTTTTCCAAGACTTTTTCAAGGTTCACGTTAATTCTACTTATGTGCTACTTTGAGACCTGATGTTAAATCAGACCTAATATGTCGTGAAACGAATTTTGTAGTATTCAATCTAGCCAATCATACAGAACATACAATAAGTAGTAAGTACTCTGATGTTACTAGGGTGGTTCTTGAAACGAATTTTGTTGAATTTTCACGGAGCCTTCGCCTGTATTAGTTCCAAATAAATATATCAAAATCATTTCAAAGCACGAATCTATATAGACTACAAACCTTGGGCAAGGGGATTGAATTGCACCATTTAAAAGATATGGGGTTTTCCATGCAAACTCAGTTAACGTTTGATCGTGACATTTTTTAGTACCATTCAGGATTTTTCCTACATTAGTACGATCTCTGAAAACCTTCCAAAAAACCTTGAAACTTTTTTTAATCACGGTAGTCACCTATGAATTTTTAATCCCATCTCAAAAATACCCTAATTGATTTTTGCAAACTAAGGAAAACAAACATTCCGCTTTCAAAGTAAAACAATTTCACCCAGATTCAGAGTGGAAGTGCATTTTTTTTTCGTTTTTGTGAAATTGTGTTTTCTAGTTTAATACCTGTTTAAAATCTATTACAATCCATGTATTCGCATCTCTGAATGACTACTGATTTTTTAAAATTCTTTTTCCAGTCCTAAAACACTCATTATTTTTTTCAAAATGTTATAACAGAATTTGAACAGGAACGAATAAATGACCCTATATGCGATTAGAATATAGTACAAGTGTGTAATAGAGTTGCACTGGTGCAAGGATACAGATGCGGGTCAGTGCAATTACTTGCATTTGTTATCATTTAGTCAGTCACGTACCTGAATCAGTTTTTTTAAGAACAAATAATAATTCTCCTCCGAGTTATTTGGTCCTGATGGAGGCGCAGGCATTGTCGCAGCACTGTAAATGCATCGCAAAGCCTCTTCAGAATAAAGAATCATCAATTGCTTCCTGTCTTCCGCTTTACCCTTGCGATTAACAATCTGCAACAGACACTCTGCAGCTGGGCATTGGAATGTTGGGTTGCCGAGCAGTACACAAAGGATTTGCAATAACCGACCATCTTCTGCCATCACGTGAGCTATCGACACCCATTCCACAAATCCGGTCAAGGTAAGCAGAACAACCTGAAAACACAATGAAGTGATAAAACAACTTTTATTTGTTGCTTTTTGCCGAGAACTCGCAAATTCCAAAAATGACGCAAGGGTACGTTTGAGAAATGACTCAACCTCAGAAAAGTGAAACTGGTTTGTATCAATTTAGTTACCTGGACAACTTTTCCATGGGCAGTAGCTTCATTTACATGGCCCAAGCTGTTTGCTTCTTGGAACTTTGTAAAATGTTGTTCGATCAGTCTTAAGAAGAAGGTAAATATTTCTGCCATGTTGGTTGTCAATGCCTGATATATATCTTTTCTTCTCTGGTTTGACTCCAATGTTTGCAGTAGAGCAACATCCTCAACCAGTCTCAAAAACACCAGCAGTACCAGTTCTGTTTGGCTTTCGCCTCTGGTACAGGCATGGCTGAGCTCAGCCAAAAGTGTAGGCCACTGCTGCGGCCATTCCCGTTTGATCATTTCCACAATCACGCGGGATAAGGCATCTTTTATGTGCGTTTCTTCTTGCATAAACGGTTCCGTACCGTCTTGCAGTAATTTCATGGCATTCTCTTTGATAAATAACTTTTCTGGCTGTGACATCTGGGTCCACCGGTATTTCACACAGTGTTCCATCAGCTGTAGCCCAAAATGTCGCACGACCGAACTGCTGTTTACATATTTCTGAGCAAGGAATAGGCCACACTGGGCACACAGGGGAGATGATTCTTTGAAACGTTCACATGCCGCGTAGGCTTCGAGGCGCTGTTCGTGTGGTATGCCAGGTGACATCATCACCTCGACGACTTGAGCTAATTCAGCCGATATCTGGGCAACATCCCCCACGCCCGCGTCCATACCTCCTTGGTTAAAGCACCAAAGGCCAGCTACTTACTTGCCTGCTACTGTAAAGAACATACCTGTGATACCTCAATAGCTTTACAAGCAGTTGCGTGAAATGATGTAACAATCACTCTAAATTTCTAATGCTCCATTGTTTGCTCGCAATTACTTCTGACTTATCTAAATAAATAGGTCAATTCTCAATAATATAGTGGAACCTCATCTAGTTTCGCGATTATTCGAGTTCGTCTCATCGGCGACAGACACAAATATCTGCTGTTTCTAAGTGCTAATAAATATATAAGTCTATTGCAGTTGAACTTTATTTTTGTAATGCGTTCTTTCCGAAGACGTGTGTATTTGTTTGTATTTATAGTCATTGTTTAATGTTTTTGATTTAATTTAAACACACATGTCTGTTTGTTAAAAGAGAAAATCGTCATTAATATTTAACATTTCTTAAAAATGTATTATTTCTTTATTTCCTGCTATCCGAGTGTTTTGATTATTTGAGCTAGGATGGGTACACAACGGCTTGGATTAGCAAGATTTTGCTGTATAAATTACATGGCAATAGCGATCAAGGTGAGATTTATTTACCTTTCATACCTTAGTAAACTAATTTAATTCACAATGCTGTTAAATTTCCTGAAACACACTCAACGAGTTGAACCTACATACTTATGACTTGACGCTCAAATTAAATTTCATTGCTCATTCGAGTGGTTCAATTTTACTCGTATTCACTTCATGCATACTGGGCAATAAAACTTGCAACCATATGTTTCTGTTTCATATTTACTAAAGTATGAATCCGTTTTTCCGTTGACACAAAGTAAGACACACATGTTGTTACTTCCAACCCGCGTTAACAACTGACTCATGACTTCGTGATGCTGATATTATATGTACACAAATACTCTATATGTACATTCGAAGATATCATGAATTTGATCGGTGAAAAATTTTTGGCTTCCTCGCCGTTAGAAAAAAAAAATAGTCAACGCGGGTCGAAGAGTCTATAATGCAAATTTCAGATAAATCTGGCTAAATTGGTAAGAACGATCGTCTACAGAGAACACGCACGATACACACGCCGCCGACCATGCCTTGACAGGTACCAGGAAACAAGGAATATTACCTGAAATGTCGTGCGCGTTTTCGGCAAGCTAAGTTCAAGAATTCCTCTCGCACTCCGATGAACAAGACAGGATAACAGTCCAAATCACGAATAACATTACTATTGAGAAAAAATTGATAATTACCCCAAATGATCGTTCCGCGATGCGGCTCGCTAACGGCTGGACGATGCGTACTCGCATGTGGTGCCCCCTATGGGCGAGCTGTGAAGTTTCAATTTTAAATCACCGACATAACACCCCGCTGGGATTACGCCGAACGAAAAGGTAGGGTTAGGTTAGTTTGGTTTTCGGCTGGATTATCCGCAAGTACACAGAACGTTGTGCCGTGTCGTCCTTCTACGTTCACGGCGATTTACATCTGAGATCGGGAAATGGGAGGATAATACAAACCAATGTACTTTGAGCTGACCTTATTCGGCTTGTTTCTTGGCTCCACGAGGCTGCGTCTGACCCAACCTAACCTAATCTAACCTACCCCAACGTACCTGAAAGCCCGCGTGAGAGGCATAACCTCGTAAATACGCGTCACGCCGTAGCTCGCGTCAAACGATAGAGCAAACCGTCTCGGCTTGTCTGAGGAATTATTCGGTACAGAATAGCGCAGTGTTACAGCGGTAATGGACGAAGCTATCGTAACACCACCCACCTATAAGCTGAACTTTTCCGAGCAGATTTATTGCGTCGAGTTGTCACCCTATGAATGGTCGCAACGTTTGATTTGTATTGCTCTCACCGGCAAGATTACTATCGGGATTGTAAAGTTCCAGGTACAGATTCGTATTACCATGGCTGCACAGAGCCGAGCCCTTATCAATTCCATTGCTGTATGATTTCATTTTTCTAATACGCAGGATGAGGACGACGATGTTGAAGACATCGATTACTGTCCAATTCGAACGTTTCATCACGAAACGAGAGCAGATGCGCTTTCCTGGAGTCCAGAAACCTCCCTGAGTGTTGTACCAAAGGTCGTAGTCTTCTGTGTTGCTGGGGCAGATTTTAAGATACGGTTGTACAATAGTAATTTAAACGACATCAATACATATCAAGTGAGTCGCATTGTTGGTATTTATTTATCTTTGTTTTGCCATTCCTGTCTCCAGTTACGTGAGCGTGAGAAGAAAAATTAATTGTTCAGACTTGCTGTTGGCTTAGTGTGTAACACGGAATTGGTCAAAATGGGAATTTTTTTTTTTATACAATACGATTTAGATGAGTTTAAATGATTGCAGCCCTTTTTCTGCTATTGCTAAAGTTGGAAAAAAAACACAGCCACACCAACTCACGAAGTAGAGACTATGCTACAGACTTCTCACCTTCAGAGTAGCTAGTGCATGATTCACATATAGTTATTCTGGCTGAAAATGCAACAAAAAAGAAAAAACCACATAAATACAGACTACTACCTAAATTAGATTTTCCGTTTAGGTTACTCATAGTTAAGCAAAGTTGTAACTGATAGGTTCTAGATGGGCACACAGATTACATCAATTCGATCTCCTACGAGCTGGAAGGTGATATTCTGGCCTCAGTCTCCGACGATCATACCTGTAAATTGTGGGACACCAAAGAGGAAAAAAGATGTAATATTACATTTTATCTAACATCTCCAGGCATGTCTGTATGCTGGCACAAAGAAGAAACCGGCAAGTTGTTAGTAGCTGAAAAAAATGGATCAATACGAATGTACAACATTATAAGCCAGCAGGCGATATTGTCTCTTGACACTGGTGTTACACCCCTTATGTCTGCTGATTGGGGGGCAAATCCGCTGAAGGTTGCAGCTATGGCGGCCGGTGAGCTACTAGTTTGGGATGTATCCAGACCCAGGTACGATACTTGCTGCTTATGAATTCACTCTTTACGAATTTTAAAACTTGTTTTTCACTAAGAGATATCTCATCATTTTCAGCCGGCCTATGGAGTCCCGACCCTTGCACGTGGAAGGAGGCCAGATGATCAAGTTTTATCCAGCTGTCGAGTATTTACTTGCCAGCATTGGCAGGCCTGATAATGAACTTAAAGTGATAAATTTGAAATCCAAACAAGTAGTTCTTACCAGTCGCTTGAAGCTCGTCGGCGGAATGAGCTGGCATCATAAGTTACCCTTCATCTGCGCAGGCAATGACAGAGACCTCTGTTTTTGGAAATTGAATCTAAAGTAACTTGCTGGACACACCAATCATCTGTTGGAAGTTAAAATTGCGTATTCTCTACATGATGGTGACTTGCAAATTGACATAAAGCAGCTGGAGGAACTGATGATATTCAGGGAAAAAAAGTGTCGCGTTTCACGTTATTTTTTAAAAGTTATATATAAAATGTAATTAAAAAAAAGTGACAGAACATTGCAAAAGATGTCAGGATGACAATCTATGCCAAAGGATGGATGACAGGGTGGATCAACGACGGTTTCTGAATTTTTCAGAATATACCCAAGATTAGTGAGTGGGTGAATCCAATATGCGTAATATGAGATACATGATGAAATATGTCGTGTGATTAACGCAGTTTGTTCCATAATATTTACATTTATATGCTCAGAGTAAATACCTACACCTGAACGTAAAAAATTACACCTACCATAACAATAAAGCTGAAAGTAACATTCAGGATGCTTGTGCCTTGTTGATTTGTTTTTTACAAAACAAAACAGGTAGTAAGCGCAATTGTACCGTATTTTTCGAATACAAATTTACATTGAACATAAGTCGACTTCTGATTTTGCCAACGAGACATTATATTTGTAATTATTCTTTACAATTTACCAATAACGCTATAAGTTGAGCAAAACGTTTTTTCAGTCATGTTCAGCACTTATAATCCAAACAGTACAGTATACTTTTATGAGGTAGCTTCCGTCCAAGTTTCCATCAAGATACGCGTCATTTTCTCCTCGGTTTCACCTTGAAATAGAACACTTACTAGCTCACGTGCTTTACTGTACACAAGGACAGGATTAGGAGCACAGAGTCGTTCGCTCAAATACTTTTCCCTGTTGCTTCGAATCAGGGCAAGTCGTTTCATCAGACTTTCAACATCTTCCTGAGCGTCGCCACTGGTATTTCCGATCTTCTGCGATTTCCCTGTAAAATACAATTTTATTTACCACGACTGATATTTCATAAAAACGAGTTTACCTTTAATAAAGATACTCAAAGGCTAATAACGAAAGATAGTAGCTAACCGGGCTAACATCGATTCAAATGTACCTTACCAGAATCAGCTACTTGATGTATATGTAAATATTGTTGCGAGTGAAAATACTGCGGCAAAAAGCAGACAATAAGTTTGAAAATCTAACTGGTAAAATTAGACGATGACATCGTTGAGCACTAGAGAAACATACTCACCCATGGAAATAGCCAATGTTCCTTCCAGTTTCTTGATTTCAGCAGACATCATGTTGTGTCTAACTGTCTGCTTTGCCAGTGCATCTCGAATCACATTCTCGATCAAAGATATAACGAGTTCTTGCCTGCCTTCTTTTTCCAAATATGTGGTATCTGAGTCTTTGACCCAGTTTAAAATCCCATAACATAAATAAGCTCTCAAGCTCTTTCGGATACTTGGCTCTTTTGCAGCAAATAGGCAATCTTCTGACATTGGGCTTTTTTCCTCCAACTGTGACAACAACTTTATTAAGAAGTTTTTGTGCCGTCCTACAACTGCTGTAGCGGATTGTATTGATGCTTCATATCGAGATGCTGCATCCGCTGCTGCGACAAGATGTCTAAGTTTCTTCTCATTGTCAACACATGTGATTGCCAGAGCGATTTGACTACCCACTTCAACCCAGAGCTAAAATTAAAAGTTATTAGACCAAAAACAGTGAACGTTTATTATACCATTTTTCATATCAAGTAACAGAGTAATAACCAATCACTTTGCACATCGTATTTAAGTACTTGAATAAATAAATAATTACCGCTTGCGTGTCCTTGGAAACACCTACAGTTTCGAAACTTCTCAAAAGCTTTGTA
The DNA here is from genome assembly GCF_021901495.1 of Neodiprion virginianus. NCBI lineage: Eukaryota > Metazoa > Arthropoda > Insecta > Hymenoptera > Diprionidae > Neodiprion > Neodiprion virginianus. The sequence goes on from NC_060882.1 coordinate 3,133,010, forward strand.
TAATAATGATCACAGTTCGGATAACAATGTGATAAATTTCGTAGCATAGAGTGCTCAGCGTTCCCCTCAAGCCAGTCCCAAATTCGTCCATCATTGCAACTCTCGAGTATTCCGTTCAGCTCTTTGAGAGCAGCAACTGTTACTTGGTAGTGCTAAGAAGAATAGGAATATCGTATTATAGTGTATGTAAGGACGGTATTCAAGAATGCATGTGTGTATGCACATCAATCGATCTACAAGTAAATGGTAGGCTATGTTACTAAATGAGCATGTATTGGTTTATACATACCAGAATTTGTGGAAATGTCTTAATCAAGTTTGCAATTGATTCGTAATCAGCCCTTAAAAGTGCTTCATTTACGGCTTGCTCAATAATGGTTGCACTAAATTCTTCATCTCCGGATTTTAAAGCCAACCGAGCTGCAACTTCTAAGCTTCCCATATCTTTTCGTCTGCTTAACAGTCGAGCAGCTTCTCCATAGTTGCCTAATTTAATGTAGCTATGTGTAACAGTGAATAAGTATTATACCGGTCAGTACAGATTTGTGAATTAAATTCTTTAATTTCCTACATTTCCAATTTGCCAGCAATGATACAAATTACATAGATTTGGTTGCCACTTTTCTTTAATATAGATTGCAATACACACGTATCATACAGACGTATTATCAAAAATAAAATTGCAATCTGTACCCACCATTGGACTGCTTCTTCAAAATTTCCTTCCTTAGCTGTGCCAACTGCCCATGTTTCCAATAACGAATCCACTAATGGATCCGATGTGTCGAGTTTAGTCTTGGCCAACACATATGCTTCCTTGAACATTTTACCCTCTACAAAGACCTGGATAGCTCGTTCAATTTTGTGTATGCACAAAAGGTATGAGACCGCTTTACGCCGATTACCCTCAAACTCCAGTTGCTCGGCATAATTTTCACATGTCACTTGCCACTCTCTGAAAATTCCAACAAGTATGTATCTACAATAAAGCGTCCGTTTGTTCATTAATTCGCATTATTAGTACAAATATCGATTGATTGGTTGGAAGATGAACTCGAACAAAATTGAGGTCGTAGATTAATTGGAGAAAAACCAAGCCGGATTCCTTCGGAAGTGGGCCCTCCTCTGACAGGCTGAGAATACTTATGCATACGGCATTGTACTAACAGTAGTATGAACATGTAAACTAAAGCATATATGATAGGAAATTGGAAAAAAATTTAAAGACTCGACATGAAGCCTTAAGATTGAGATATCTATATATTAGAATTTTTGCTCATGCACCTGGAGTATTCTCTAAGTGAATAAATGGTCGATTTGGTTCATCCACCTTAATCAAGTCTAGTTTTTCATACGTTTTCATAATTTTCTGTCATACTTTGACAAACATGTTCATAATTAACTGTCATTGGTAAAAAGTTGAATGGATAAATATTTTCAGCTTGTTTGAAGAGAGCAGACTCTCGAAGGTCGAAACGTTACCGACAAAGAATTTCGTCGAATTCTTTTTATTTGAACTTCAATCAATGAATTAATGATACTGTATCATAAACAGGGTTTAGAAAAACAAGGGGTGTTTCAGTCAAGGAAATAAAATTCTATATTACAGAAATCTCTTTGTAATCTTAAGAAATCATATAAAATCTTAGAAATCATAATAAATCATCTGAAATCTTAGAAGTGAGAAATCACGTGATTAAAGTATAACTATTTGTCAAGTAATCTCTCGTAATCACTATAAAATGCAAGTAAACATGACACATATAATCACGGCGTCAATTTTGTCTTAGCAAACCACCACTTACAAAAAAATTTACTAATATCACATATACTTGGGTTTTTTTTTTTGGGATGCTTACTTGTAGGAAAGGCTGGGTGCGAGTGAAACTAGAAAATCATTGAGTCGTTTTTCCTTCGTTGCTTCCTGTAAGTTTTGCTTCAGATTATCGCACCACAGATCCATTTCAACGACCGTATCGTGTTGCGACAGCTTGGCATGAACAGATTCTAAGATACATATCAGGCGATAAGTTTCAACTCTACTGGATGGGAAAATGGTCCAAGAAAGTTTGTCACTATGGCAGGAAACTTAATTTTTTTTGTTGTCTTTTAAAAACTTATCAGAGATATATTGCTTACTTTCCGTATCCAGTAATTTGATAACATCTTCTTTACTTCCGAAAATGGATGAAATTTGAGATTCTCTAATCGAATCCTTAGTGTCGTCTGCATCACATACATTATCAGCAATCTGACTTGGGCCTTTTCCAACACTGGATAATCGACTGGACAAAGACCTTTCAAAATGCTCTGTAATTGAACTCAGTAGTGATGCTTTATTACTCGCAGCCTTCGCCATCGTCGGAAAGTACGTGGATTTTTTACTTTTCTTCCTTTTAATCTGATCCATTGCCAGACTCTCTTTTATTTCTGAAAATAGACATGGTTTTTGCAATCATACATGAAGTCATAATACTTTATACTGATTTGCTGATGATGACAAACATAAAAGTAAGAGGAAATAAAAATTTACGATGGCATACCCTGTTCGGTTGTTGTATTTTCAACAGTTGTTACGTCAGATACATCATCGTCAAGCCCGTTTATTGAAACCTCATTAAGGTTGCTCACTTGATCCATCCCCATCCTTTCTGTCTTATGTTTGTTCTTTTTTGTTCTTATTTTTTTTGGTTTCAACAGATTTTCAGCAACAGGCCTTACTTCCTGCTCAGACACTTTCCATATTCTAACTGTAAAATCTGCGGATCCAGTGATTATCAAATCGGGGTCTAAGGGGCTCCACATGCAACAGTATACAGGACCACAGTGGCCTGTGTAAGTTCCCATCAACTCTTGAGATTCTGTCTTCCATACCTGAAATCATAATTTGTCACTTTTAAGTAATTACGCTCTAGATACATCTGTAAACTCGTAGTTATTTCTGACACTCAGTAGATTCATTTTCACTACTTCTTGTATAAAAATGACAAAATTAAACGTTTTCTATGAAGAAGTGAATCTTGGGGTCACTGTTGACCTTAGATAAGGTTCGACGGATTGCTGAAAAATGTTAGTGAACAGAGGTTTAAATGGATATAAGATTGACACGATAACTTTTAACGAGCATTGGAAAAGTCTCATTGTCAGTTGTGCCGATTTTTTTTTTTCTTAGAATGTGTGTATACACATGCATGACATTTAAAGAAGTTGATCTAATTCATCACTCTCTCTTAGAGACATTATTAGTGACTAATACAGGGATAACTTAGGCCTGCTTACCTGGACAGTGTTGTCACAACTTGCCGATGCTAGATACCCACTGATATGCGGACTCCATGCCAAGTCAAAAATTTTTGCTGTATGTCCCATCAATGTACAGACAATTTTCGGCAACAACGATCCTTTGATCGTGGTCGATGCGCCGGCTGTATCGGTACAATTAGTGGCGAGATCAGTCAAATCAAGTACAACAATAGAGTTAGCAATCGTTGACACAGCCAATTGATGGCGGAGAGGGGACAGATCAAAATCTGTAGCGGTACTTTCAGGATGCCATTCGAGACATTGGATGGATTTTTTTAATGAATGAATTGCTGGACCGCATTCTTTCAAATTGCGATTCAGAAATGAAACAGATCTAGGTGGTAAGAGAATAATCATGATAATTACTTCCAAGCTCGAATTACGATTTCAAGTATGTCATCATAAGCAAACAACTTGGGTGGCATAAGGAAGGAATGGATTAGTAACAATCATTATGCGTGTGCGGCTGTCTTATAAGGTTTGAAATATTTATTCAACATACCCATTTTCAAGACCGATTGCAAGACACGAGTAGTCCGGCTTCCAAGAAAATTCTGTACAATCCTTTTTAATAACAGAAGTTGGTTCTGCAACACAGGTATGAGATTTTATGCATGTGAAAACGTGACAATATGATCGGTTCTTTACGAGAAAGCCCCGGAGAAGTTTCACAGAAGTTGCGTTTCAGGGAAACTAACAGACCTTTTCACATCTTCTGCTGAATTCCAATATACAGGGTCATGAGGTTGCTGAATAATTGACTTTTAAGTTAGAAAGAGACATGATTTTGCAGACTGTGAGTAGTGCCGGCTTCATTAGTCACAGTTGTGTTCAAAAACCGAGAAATAACCCTGTATTATACCACACAATTTAACTAAAACACAGTTTCCACAAGACTAGTGGGGATCCTTTAATAACAGATAATAATCCATTCCCCACACTCACCTTGATTCGGTTTTTCTGGATTGTAGTAAATCAATTCCCCATCACCGCACGAATACAGAACATAAGTACTTTTGCCATTCGGTTCTGGACCCCAGCCAAGGGTGTAAACCGTGTGTCTATGATATTGCCTATACAGAATAGGAGGTTTGCTCGTATTTGTATCAAACACACCCACACGACCTTCTCCAGTTCCAAAAGCCAACAAATTTTCCTTCTGAGGATGCCATGATATCTAAAAGTAATAATATTTGTATAACATTTACTTAAGTTGGAAAATACGTGATTCAAGATATTAGGCCTACTGGGCTTCTGAGGAGGATAGCTCGATTTATGATACATGCGACAAAAATAATTAGTACTTGGAGGAGGGGGGTCGGAACGAATTTTTATCTCTTCAAATATTAATGTAAGATACGGATTTTTCGATGCATCATTTTTTAAATAAAACCAACTACCCAACAAGCGTGATACTTCAAAGGAATTCGGAATACCAAACAATCAAACAGCTTCACGCTTACAACAGTATGGTTTTGTTGTAGGATATTTTATCAAGTGGAATTGTGTCACATCCAGTCCTGTAATTACTATTTACTCACAACTTTGCTAATAATCAATAACACAGGATCTAGAACCAGCTTCCTCAGGATTAAACATCTGGTCACTTAATCTCAGTGTTTACAAATCAATGTAAAATTACTATTTCACAAGACTAAACCACCTGATTAACGATTCACCATAGACGCATGTCTACACCTCCTCTGAACTTCATCCATCACATGCTGTGCTTATTTGCAACAGTCTTTCGCAATTCAGTGTCACAAGTCCGTACATTTATAATAAACAAATAGATAAATGGAAAATTTGAATCAGACAATCAGTTTTTTATCGTTCTTATTCAGTCGCTTCACTAAGCTTGGCTTGGATGAGTTGGATTGAGAAACAATTGAAGCAACTCACAGCCATAACTTTTCCCTTTATTTTTTGCCACAGCATGGTGATATCGAAACTAGTTTCGTGAGGCTCGCACAAATTCCACACTCTCAGCATTGCGTCTCCAACCCCAAACGCAACTCTAGATGTATCTAACGGAGAGGCAGCAATACAGTACGTATAGCCACCTTGCGTTGGAACATTGTATGTTATTTCCGAATTGGCTGCTGTCACTTGGCAGCAAACTATGTGACGATCTTGAGCTATCGTCCATACCATAATGCTGTAATGATTTTATGAATTGTTTTTTATATTAAATTATTCTAATTATTAGTGCAGCATTATTATTGTTGTGGTTGATATTGTCGGTATCGAATAATTGACGTCACGGTAATTAGTTTCAGAGATAGCATAGATATACCTGCTTGTATCTGCCAACCTCCAATTAGTATCGCTTGCTTCCATCCCCCCTTGCACATTAGCAATACAGAAAAGTCCTCTGGCATGATAAGCGTGAATCAACTTGCATCCTTGTCTTGGCTTCGAGTTTATCGACAAATCCCAGGATATCAATTCGCCCCAGCTGGAGCTACTAAGCAATAATTTTGGTGCTGCCCAACAAACCGCTGTCCAGCCACCTGTTGCTGCCCCTAGTTTACTTCTATGCTGATGAGAATCCAAGGGTGTATTTGGCAAGGTTAGCACAATTTGATATCTGCCATCTCCTCCGGCTCTCCAAACATATATAGACCTGATCAAAGAAATTGAAAACTTACCAATGATCACAGAACTTGCAGAAATGCCAAGAGGATGCGGTCATCACATATAATTGTACAATTAGTTTATACATAATCGCGTTTGGTATAGTGAGTCAGGTTGTAATATTTCAATGACATAATTTGAACAGAATCTAATGAGATCACCTGTCTTTACTACCAGAGGCCAGAAGAGAATCCTTGGCTTGGGTACCGCTTATGACGTTCGAATCTACTGGACACCACGACAGGCTCGATATTTCAGTATCATGCCCTCGTAGTTTATAGACGATTTTGCCATTACCATGTACATTGATTACATAGACTAATCCACTTTTCGTACCAGCTGCTACTAAATCAGGATCATGTGGACAGCAGGATAAACAAGTAGCTGTTACTTTCCCTAAGCAAATTTGTTGTGTCACATTATGAGCTACATTCCAGATGACAAGGAATCCGTCGGTGCTGAGGCAACAAACAATGTTTGTATTGGCTCTTGACCAATCGACACCGATAACTTTCTGCTGCGTCTGAAAATTTCAAGGTATCTGGAATGTATAAGTTGCAATATAAAAGACCAGATGACATAATTAAGACATCGTCAAAGTCTATGGATTTATTTTGGGAAGTTTCCAAGACTCGTAATGATGCTGATTGTAACTTAAGCTATAAACTTACGTCTATGAAAGAGTGAGCCATCACCGCGTTCATTGAATCCATATTCCAAATTCTAACAACATTTTCATCACCCCCGGAGACTAGTAAGTTATGATTCGCCTCTCCGAACTTCGGCGAAAAGGCCAGGGATGTTACTCTGTCTACATGAGCATCGCTGATAATAGAATATTTGTAAATTTTTTTATCTCCTTGGAATGTTACAACAACAATGGAGTTTCTTGCACCCCAAGCTACGGTTCCATCTTTGGCACAGGCCAAAATATTAGCAAGATACCAATTTGGTGACGGTGGTAACGTTGCTTCGTTCATAGTGACTCTTTCACTCTGAGAATTTGAACGAAAGGTTTAAACGTAATTATTGCTGTCCGACCCGGTGTCATGCGGCGACTTTCAAAATGTGCAGGTTACTGCAGACATAAATAAACTATCACGTGCATACTATAAAGACGCCGGTATGGCAGCATGCCGTGAACATCAAGACGTAGCAAAATGTTTATTGGGAAAATAGCGGTTAGACTAATCGTATATTTGCATGTTACATGTATACATCGAACTCACGTGCGTAAACTGTACGTCGACAACGCTGCGATTAAATCCAATAAACCTAGATACAATTCTGAACGATACTCTTGCATATGTACGTAGCTACGCTGAATGTACGCACATGGACATGGATATGGACACGGGTATAAACCGTTATAAACCTGTTATGTTAGGTTGTATTAGGTTAGGTTTGAAAACGTGAGGTATGGTCGGATGCCGCGTACACGCCGGCTGGCGCTGTCAGAGCTGTCAAAGATTATCTTATCAGAGATAGCCAAAAACGTCTGCTCTGAAAGACCGAAGAGAGCACGTGCATCTTTGGAAAATGATTGAATTTTTCGCCTAACATAGTGCAGGATAATACGAAGGATATTTAGAGTGGCGAATCGCTATTGTGTAGTAGTGATAATAAACTAATTACAAACATTAGCAAATTCTTATATTTTTAAGTTTACGTACTTCCGTATCTTCGCCAAATTTGTAATATTCATTCATTCTCACTTACTCACTGTACTAAATACGTCTAAATACCGCATTATCGACTCCTCTCATGGCAATGGTAAACACGGATTCGGTTACCTGTGTCTATGCGCTTATCATTGAAATTTAGTTCCATTTAGTTCCAAAAATCTGTTTCGTTTGAGAAGGCGCTATAGTACTTGGGTAACATAAAAAACTCGGGCATCGGCTCTTTGATTCTTTTCCCTTGCATTGACGTTCGTTTCAACGACGGCGCGCAGATCGTTTTTAAATACCAAATATACGTTGAAAAACAGGGATCAAGTTAATGATTGTTCGTAAAGACCAATCTTACAGAACGGAGCAGGCGAAGACGCGGCGTTTCATCATTTACAAGTGTAAGTTTCAACTTGAGTTATAACCTATCATCAATATATACAAATCGTAGGCACATAAATTTCCAAGTATCCATGCGGTTTTTACCGGCAATTCTAATACCATTTTTCCAATCATATGCACTCGGTTCAGTATCATTAAATATGTGCAAGATAGATCGATGAGTCCGTTATGCGATCGGTGATACTTTTCCTCCTACGTGTTAAAAGATCTCTACGCATTATAATGTATATTTACCGTACATATTTGTTTACCTGTACGTACGCGGTACGTATTAGGGGGAGAGAGAGAGAAAGAGAGAGAGCATTTATCAATTGTGTCCTAGAGAGTTGTGAGGGGCCGGAGGGGGAGAGAAAGAGAGCCGAGAACAACTTCGTGGCGGGTCACTGCGGAAACGTTTGATAAGTGCGAATTAAAGGAATTGGAATGAAATGTGCGAGGTAAACGATGACGGCCAAGGTGGGCAGGCCCCAACACAAGAAGATGGTACGATTCGTCCAATTACAATACATACCTATAATACACGCTTACAATTAATGTAACAATGCGAGTTTTGTGAAAGTCGTTACTTCGCACTTTTGGAAATGTCTGGAATTTAGTAAAACGTGATAAATATAATATATTAATATTTTGCAAAACCGACTCTTCGAAAGTCATTCAAAACTGCGCAATAATGATATTTTTCCCCGATGGTTCGTTACGTTAACGTTACTAACTTCAGCCTTCATGTCAAAGACAAGATGGGAAAACGAATCTGTAAGTTGATAACGTAAAAAAATTAACCGCATTGCGTCACCCGACACAATTACATTGAGAACTATAATTTCAATCGACGGATTTAATCTTTTAGGTCGAGGTCGAAGTCGCAGATACGTGAGATTTAATGGAAAAAATGTCGAAAAAAAAACAATTTTCGAAACTGAAATCTTAATAACAAAAAACGAAAAATTGCGTAGGTGGATTTAATTAAATTTATGTTTTGCCAGTGTAATTATGTCAGGCGTACCAATGCAGCAGTTTTCTTTTGCAATCTGGTACATGCAAACCCTCCAATTTTTCTATTCGCAATAAAATTCGCCAACGACGATGAACAACAATGAATATATGTGGAGAAGCTGGGGCTTCTCAATTTCAGAAAAATGTAGAACTGTGCGGGAAAGAAACTTACATTAAAAAGAAATGGGGGAAAAAACTGTTGAAATTTTTGAAACATTTACCGGACGTATGTCACCAATGTAGTATAAATATGCACGTACATAGATATGCGGCTAATCGGTATAATTATTCGCCGAAATTAAGCATGATTCGTTCCCAGATGCGTTAGAAAAAATCTTTTCGGAATGCGACGGATCGTCAACCGGCAAAGTCTTAGTTGCAAAGCTCATGGACTACATGTTCAATCAAATGTCTGCGCACGGAAGGTGAGTGTCCATGTAATGGGTTTTAAATCCTTCATCGCTTTTTCTCATTCCTTCCGACGTATATGGATTTATTTCACCTTTTGGAGGGGGTTACCACTCGGCCGGTCTAAAATCATACCTATTTTTAGGAGATTTTTTGTTTAACAGAAAATGAAAACATTTAGAGCAATTTGTTGTTGAAACTATAAATAATAAAGCGTTCAAACTCACAGTGCTGTAAATGTTTTTATTTTCTTTACAAAAAAAAAAAAAAAAAAACAAACTCCTAAAAATAGTTAAATAAATTATAGTTCCGGTTGAACTTTCGTACCAAAGTAAAAATCTTTGATTGTTTGTGAGACATGCATGTTTTGCTGGTATTTGTCGCATTGTGAATTAATTTATGTTCTATCGCAGCCCGGAAATTCTGAATGATCTTCGTAAATCGATGTGCGCTGTATCTTACAATGGCGAAGTAACACGACAGCAATATTATGACGTTTCACGATCATGGCTGGCGAAAATACGCAAAGGTCAACATCATCACGAAAATCACCAAGATGGTAACAATAATCTCCGCATCGATGAAAGCAGGTATGATGAAAATTACTTTTGCTGCAACTGATTTCGTAGCGACAGATATTTCTTTCGCAATAGGTGTTGTATACACGTTCTACAATTTTCTTCCAAATATTATTATATATACTTTGTATATAATAAATTTAAACACTTTATATATATTGCACAAAAAATGATGACAAAGGTTAATAAAAAATTTTCAATCCGAGATTTATGAGAGCATCAGGGGTACAAGGTACTTGAAGGTACTCCAACTTTTCATCACGTAGCACCAGATACGTCGGTACAGATACTTTTATTAATGTTTGTAAAGTTAAGACATTTCGCTGAGAAAATTGAAAGAAATGTTTTTTTTTTTTTTGTGTAACAAACTACGAGTTTTCAGATGAAATTTTTTTTTTGTAGAAGAAAACGTGTTTTCGTATAATTCCTGGGAGTCTAGGGTGAAACAGGTTCCATAATTCGAAATATCAGACTTTTTTTATACCGCAAATACTTCGGAAGATATTTTGTTTTTTGCGATAAAGCTACGGTAAAAATTCGAATGTGAGAACATCGGCGTGTTCACCGTAAAAAAGTTGACCAACGTATTTCTCTAAAATTGCAAGGACTAGATATATGAAACTTGCAGGATTCAAAATTGCAGGAAATTCGAAATTTTCGCCCCGAATCGTGTGTCGATAATTAGTGGATTTCCCCATATACATATCGCATCATGTTACCTTACAAGTTGCATTGTTCGTAAACCGATTGATTAATTTCCCAACTTCTCAATTAGCCATTTTCAATTCTCATTCCCTGCATCATTATTAACTGTAAATCGTAACGATGGCAGTCGAGCTACGAGTCCACTGACTGGATATGCCGACGATGCAACGGTTTCGTCTGAGCCGGGACCAGACATCGCACCGACCCTCCATGGTAAGCACTACATTCCAAGAGAACCTTATACCACGCTTCTTCAATGAAATTAACGTATGACTATCAACTGATAACATCCTGTATTCCCTATTATATTTCTATTTCAGAATTCCTCGAACTCTCCACGAGCACCATCGTTGATACGAGCAAGAGGTAATCATCACAGTCGATTGAATATCCGGGCATCCTGTAAAACAATGTCTAATGTGAGAATAGGACCGGGGATCCATGGTCATAGTCTAGTAAAATTCACTTTCCAGCTTATTTGATAATCTGCGCGAAACCGTGCAGAAATAAAAAATTGAACAAAACGTACCAGTTTCAAGTACAAATCTCTTCATCATATAGATACAATAAAAAACGTTCAATTTACTGTAATCTTATGAAGATCAGTTCCACCGAAGATGCAAAGTTGGTATTTTTACACCGAGTGTAAATTTGCAATGTGATCCGTAGGCGATCGCGTGCGACAAAGTAATTTATGTAACACCAGTATGATTTACGTATTTTTACGTATTAGTATTCGTTTTGGAAGAGTTGAAAAAAAAAAAAATGAGCATCCTAGTATGTAAAAGAGCACGTTCCTGTACAGTTTTACGTCCTGGTACTTAAAAGTTTTCATTATAGATCCGTTTTAACAACGCATCTTTCTTATATGTTTGAAAATGGACAGAAGCAAGAACGAGGACAGTTTCTTCGGGGATTTATCTTCCGTCAGCGGTAATTACTACTTAACAACGGACGATCCCATTTTCGAGACAACACGGGATCTACAGCTGCGGATGCAGAGGTGCACAGTAGAGAATGACCACCTCAAAGAGGAACTGCAACGCTCCGAAGATACGATAGCATTATTGGAAAGGCAGCTGGGCACGACCCGCAGGAAATTGTGCGTATTTGTAATTACATTTTGCGACATGTCGTTTCTAGAAAAAGTGCATACTATTTTTATCTTCCTCAAATCGACAAATTCAACGTTGCACAGTCTTTAGAATCGACTGTGCTCGGATATATTTTGTACCTCTGGGTAAAATGAAACTAATACATAATGATGATTTCTACTAATTTGCATGCTATCTTATGATATTTCAGGGAAATGGCAAACGAAAAGTGCGTTAGGCTGCAAACGGAAGACGAAGAACATCACGCCGAACTCTCAAAGACCGAGAGGGACCGTCAAGCTCTACGAGCAAGAAATCAACATCTTGAGAGGAAAAATTTTCTGATGAGGAGGGAACTCGATGATGCTGTTACGGAGGTTCGTATTTTGGCTAAATGACCGTCGCTTGATCGGCTTGATCAATTTTCTTTTTTTTTTTGTTTAATTATGTGGAACAGATCTGGGGGGGAGGGGGGAGGGCAATGAAAATTTTTCCTACCCCCGAATAAGTAGCACCCTAATGTACATACACGAGGTAAGGTTTTTAAAATAATCATGATATATTTTTTCATTTCTGTTAGAATGATAGCTACAAAAGTGGTATGCAATTAAATTTTTACTTTTTTTGATGTACCCATACATCAAACGTTTGCATATCATCGTGACACAGCACTGACCCTCACCCATTAGTTACGCGTTGCAAATCTTTCCTCACATTTCGCGTCACTGCTCAGCCCCTGTGATACTTATCGTTAAAGCAAATAGCCTATAAACATTCGAAGTAATCAAGCTGTCAATAGAAAAAAACCTCATGCGAAACGGTTCAGGGGATTTTAATTAAGTTTTAAGTGAACGTACGATCCTCAGTTTATACAGACTCTTTGTTATGTACCGAGTTGTTTCCGTGGTGGGATCCTTAGGGACCCCTAATTACAAGTTAACTAACCCCTGATCAACGTGACCCGCCTTACAACTCTTGCACGTGCCGCGGCCGTTCAGATCCTTATAGACGCGATGTGGATTTGAAGTCAATATTTTCTAGGTGTATTTTATACATATAGGGCATTCCATATCAACTCAACCAGCAATTTTCCTTTACTATTTTTGATTTGCTTCAGGATTTTTCGTACGGTTGTCCGATTACAAAAAAGAACTTCTTATGTTTTCAGATTTTTTCCTACGACCGTTAATTTTTTATGATCATTCAAACCTATCTAAAAATTGGCAGAATTATCGGGATAAGAAATAAAACGTTGAAATTTTTGAAAAATGGTGAGGGAAAATCATTGATCGATTTGACATGGAATGTCCCATATACTATCGCACATAGACTATAATCATATAATACTACAATATACACAATCATCGATCGTCATGCATAATTACGATGATTCTTCGTTCGCCTGTCCGTCATTTAATCATTCCATTGTATGTTTATAATCTCTTGCGTCTTGATTAAGAAAATAGTGGTGCATTTTTTTGGAATTTTTGCAGACAGAACGGTTGAGGTTTGAACTGGATAAGTTAAACGACCAGAAAGAAGCGCGTGGTAAGCTGCTTAGTCACTATAGGGAGGAATTGCAACAGGTACAGAAATTGTACGAGGGAGCGAAAGAGCATATTTCACAGATGGACTTAGCTAACTGTCAACTTAAAGATGAAAACCAAGTTTCTGCGAGGACTATCGAGGTAATTAATTTAACTCCTTGATTGCACACCTATGTCGGAAATAGTTGAAAAGTAATTTATCATATTATGCTTCATGGTGTTTAGGTTTAATTTTTTTGTTTTTATCGTTCAACAAAGTCTACACAACTGTTTCAGCAACTGAAAACTATCGTGAAAGAGTTGGAGACCCGAGTTTCCGAGCTGCAAACACACCGAGATGATATGTCCCATAGCGAACCGGTGAGTATCAATTTCTTAAAGGAAGATCAGATACTTCATTGATTTTTTGCCAAAAATGTTTTTTTCATCCAAGATACAAGTTTATACCTGATAAATTTGTTTTCAATAAAGTAGGACTTGTCATATTGAGGCGCTTTTCCCAGGTACATTTTAATTTAATATATTGGTATAAAGGTACGATGATTTCTGCACAGTTGAAAAAATAAGAAATACCGAAAATGTAAACGACATGCCTTTCATACCGATGTTTTTTCATTTCAAATCACTTCAAATCGTCTCGGATGGTTTTCAATCGTACCACGCGCACGCTGGATCAACTGAAGGTCAATGACGACTTGTTTAATTAACGTTGCGGGTGACCCGTCCGCAGTTGATTATCGCGATAGTTTTTCCGAAAATAGATTACGGCTCACAATCAGCCGTTTACCCTGACCTGTCTGGGGACTTGCTATTAATTTGAATTAGTTTGTATGGGGTAGCTATGTAGTAACTGAAATTTTACGTTTTGTAAAAATTAAATTTTTGTAAATGACCTAAACACAGAGACGCCAAAAATAATTGACCACATTTGGTACTGTAGTTGAGCGTAGTCTACGTGATTTTATTCAATCGTTTCAGAAAGAATTTTTTTTTCTTGAATAATTCATACATCTTGGATCTGGTAGGTCTGATAAAAAAAGTGTTTAATTGAGAAATGAGTTGTTTTTCACTGAAGTTTGTAACACAATAAATCGTATATTTTTATTTCCATTGGAAAGGCTGTTTTGAATCCAAAAAATAAGATTCACACAAATTTTTCCCTTATTATTTTTGGTCTTATAAGAACCTAGTGTTTCTTCGCTTTATACTTAAATAGGTATACGTACAAAAAATGTATTTCTTCAACATAAAGGCCCAATTGGTGATCCATACGGAGAAAAATTTTCATGTTTATTGGGGTGTTAACATCCATTCTTTTCAGTCATCCGCAAGACCAGTCTTTAAAAATGAGCTAAGCTTCGACTTGGATACGTCACACTATTCGGGAAAAATAATCCCGCGGTCTCTGTGCGATGAAATGAAAGCTTCGGTAAGTGACAGCTGTGATCTGATAATTCGCTATAACTGTAATATACACGTCTATACGTACTATGCTCAATATACATAGATATACAGTGTTACGTGGGATTCACGTTCGGCAACTCTACACAGGATCGTTTATTGAATAATGGCCGCTAGTGCGTCAGTCGCAGCAGCTAGCCGATTTCACCTGATTGCGAAGCATGCGTAAGCTGCTCTCTTGCATTCAAGGATCGGGCATCCAGTATATTTAATAAATGACCCTGTATACATGCATTTTAAATGTAGATAATTCATAGTCCCTGCATAAGGTCCGCAAATACACGTTTAGTGTTATTTGTCATTATACATATTATCAATTTACAGATGTATATGCACGTAGCTATCAACAACGCCACGTAACCGCTTCCATGAACTATATAGGTAATATTACTACCTCGATCTTGTTACAGGGACTCGAAGGTCCGGACATCAGTCTGACGAATAAAATCGAAACACTGGACGAAAAAATGGAAGACCAGTGCATCACCGAATACTACAGCGTTATACGCGAAGCTGTGAAACAGCTGGAAAGGTGAAAAATATACGTATTTAAAAGGAAATCAAATTGTCAGAAAACTTGACATGGTATAATCCAAGAATTGATGTTCCGTCTAATCACGAATTGAATCAGTGTTTATTTATTAATCCATAGAGTTCTGGCCAGAGTTCAAGTGGCGTGTAACAAGGTGAAAGCAAAAACGGTACCTGCTCGGAACCCTTCGTTTGTGTTTGGAGAAATAGATGCAGATGGAAACAAGGAGTGTCGTTCTAGCGTCGAGGAGCTGTTGCGAATGTTAGAATCCGAAATACGTCGTACGCTGTCAATATTTTCTATTGTGGTTAGTACGGTTTTGTTTGAGGCATGCAGATAACCTCAGTAGATTTCTAGTAGTATACGGGTTATCGGCGTGCGAACTCGGCTTCGGTGGGGAGGGCGAACAAAGTAGATGGGGTCATATAGGTAGGAATTCACGGTATAAAAAACAAGGTGACGCCACGGCCTATTTAGCTGAGTACTCTTTGAGCAACGAAACTGTGATTACCGTTCTGCCTCGGAAAAGTTCTCACAGTTTGTTAAACCGGCTTGGAATCTGGTTTATAGGTAGTTGAGCCTGCCTTGGATTGCCGAAAAATTCGCGCTTGACACTTGACAAATTTTTTTGTATCAGTTCAATCGGTTTCGACCTAATGCGCATATACCTTCCAAACAGTGTACCTACTCATTACCGCTATAGTCAAATCGTGAAAGAAATTTGATAAATCATTTGGGCTTAAAACCATGTGGATCTCACTATTTTTCGTCTTACAATCAGCAAAAGAATGGCCGTTGAAGGGGGGGGGGGGCTTTGAGTATGCTCTCAAGTGAAATTTTCATGACAAATGGGCGACCTTTTCTGTGCACCGTATTTATCTCATCTGCGCAGCCAAGTTACATTGCGTCGCTCCTTATCCGTGGATACAAGTGAAAATGTATTCTCGAATCTATATACCATACGCCTATTCTTCCGTTTGAATCGTCGCAGTCTCTTGTATACATCTTTGGTAGATAGTACTCACAATCATGACGGCATTTATCCGAGGTATATTGTTTCCAGGTCTCGCACAAGGTCGTCAGTACCAACGCCAGTACGACAGATCCCGCGACTCGAGTTGATGTACTCGAACCTGACTCGACGCCAGTTTGCGATATTCTTCGAGGCATTAACACGGGCTTCATTAACCACGACCTCTCTACAAAGTGAGTCTATTACAGACGTATATATCGCACCATACGCGGCATCTGAATCTGCGATGTAGGAGTGCTATAGTATAAACTGCATACTACGTGTGATGCGAAGGTTGCAAAAAACAGTGCACTGTAATGTAGTGAATCTTGCGTTCATTTCCTACGTACATACCTGCCTGAACGATCAGTCGCGTGTAGCTCACTCCAATTGCTTCCGTTCATTTCCACCTATTCAGTCTCAACGTATGGCTGTCATCTAACAAGTGAAACCTCGTACGAAATTGTGCCTAATAATTCCTTACCGATCCCAACTCCGAAAGTCTGGGGACGCGTCCTTAGTCCAGAAAGCTGCAAGAGATTTTCCAATCCTAAACCTGTTTATTATCTCTATCAATTATCCAGTTGTAAGTCATATCTTTACCAACTGCAAAGTAATCCAGCAGCGTGTTGGCTCCTACAAGTATTGTCATCGCAGCTTGTGTGACTGTGAGGAGCCATACGCACATGTACATACATAATGTACATACATATACCGGGTGTACAATACAGATACGTCCAGACACGTTTGTAAGAGCTTTGCAAAAAAAAATGCCGACACATGTTCTTACTTGCAAGAGGGAAAGGAGATGCTCTCCGTATAAAATCCCCATGGTCCCGTCGGAAATCGAGATTCGTCCAGCGTTGCTGAGACGTAACCTCGGTGAACGCCTACGGCTCACCACTCGCAATCAGCTGGTCGTTAGAAGCGATATAGATCAAGGTCGAGAACTTTTTGGACCCCTGAAAGTATAACCACATGTCTCTTCTACACTTGATCATCTTACGGACATAGATTCGGCACGATGGCATTCACTTTTCACGCTCCCTGCAGCTTCGCTCGGCTAAATATACATATGTATATGCGTTCGCGGTACATGGCATGCGAGCTTTGCAGTTTACTTATGATCCTATGTATTATGTCATAGCGTATGCGGGCACGTATCATACGACAACTATTCAGTAACTGAGAGAGGGGTACATCAGTATTATGTGGACGTGGATCAGTGGTTTTCCTACTGTAAATTTATATAGAATCCTGTACCAATATCACCGAGTGGGGAACGTATCGCGACACCGTATGAATTTGCAGTTGGCTTGGCTTTGATTGCAACGGTTTGCAGCGTATTGTGCATTTGTTATATTGTAAATAATCATTACTGATCTTGATATTCACCTCGTATTTTGTACCACTAGTAAACGTAATGTAGCTGGTTTTGAGCCATTGTATACTCGCATATCTTTCCTCAATGTGGTACTCAAAAACGCTGTTCAGTTATATTTTCGTTTTTTGACTATTTCACTCATTCGGAAAATTGTTCATTTAATTTTCAAACCGAACTCAAAGTATTCCCTCATACATCGTATATCCTAAGTGGATAGATGTATACTTTTTAGTGGCGAGATTACAACGTTTTTTTTTTTAAATCCACTTTTCCAACCGGGATATACCTGTTAACTTGAATTATAAATGATAACGATAATTTTCCAAATGAGAGGAATACTTGAAAAATGAAAATAGTATAACTGATAGTCATTTTAAGTACACAGATATGGTACGCGTGCATACTGTAGGTACACGGTTTCGGAAAGAAAAACAAAGAAAACTGTTGGAAGTATCAAAACGCACGCTGCGTTTATTATTTATAATACGCTATTCGCGATTTCTTCATAATTTACTGCTATGTACACGACGAGTTTGCAAAAACTGGAATCGATTGATATTAGAAGTTTTGAACGACAGTTTACCTCTCGAATTGTTATGCAATTACGTTTTTGAACTTTCTAAATCTTGTGTTTTGCGAGAATCGGATTTTGTTGCTCAATTTGAAAATTTTCCCAGCATGATCTCGTTGCCGCATGTTTCAGAACGCTGTCTGGATCAGTTATACAGACCACAGTTAGGTATGGAGAATTCGCAGTATTCGCAGTAATGAAACGCGCCATTAATCCTCACCATTAAGGCTGGCCCTCGGCCATCGTGCGTTTCAGGGCTCGTGATGAACTAATGAATACCCAGTAAAACCATGAACGTAAACATCTGCACAATAGATCGGTCTCATAATAAATTAATTCTCTACGTATTTATCGGCTAATTGCAATGTTCGTTTACTGCAAGTATACGGGAGGGATAGAGATGTGCGTGATTACAGGTATATGATATCCGTCGTAGGCAGACCGATACGCGGTGTAAAAGTACCAGCACAAAACGCATTAGCAGAATTGATTTCGATATTTATTCTGGAAAGATTTCACCCAAATTCAATTCGATCGGTATATTTTTATTTCTCGCGTAATCCGGTGATCCACTCGTGAGTCGTGCCTTATATACACCAGTGCTAAGAATTCCCGACGGCTTGGAAATAAACTGTATTATAAAGTGCGAGTGGATTTGTTTATTTTTCTGCCAAAATACTGCCGTCGAGTAATAATATCTTTTCAGATTCATCTGCAACGCCTTGACTCGACATTAAATTGGGATTGAAATCGCGACACCGCGCAAGCGCACGAGTCATAAGATGTTCTATCATCGTGTTAAAAAATTGCATTTCTAGTCATCGGCAACTTCAAATGTCGATCACTGAATGCAGCTGATTTTTTTCAAAGCAAATTTGTAACATTTTTCGAGTCATATGGTGGGAACCCCATATGAATGTATAATTATCTAGTGTATTCTCATATTTTATAATCAGGAGAATTTTGCAAAGACTTAGACTTGTAAAATTTTCCGCTTAGACGTGAAAACTCGCTGGGAAACGATTGAGTTTTATCTGTCATTCTATAATTTTTTATCCCGATAAATGCATATCGAAAATCGTCGTAAAATATTATGATAACGACTATAATTATGATCAGTAAAAAGTGGGCTTGGAAAATACCGGAAAAAGAATTTGCTTCAAATCTAGCACGCGTTATACGTTTACTTATTTTATCACGCCGTGCAAAGAAAACTGTGCATGTTTGTTCGATCTTTTACATGCCCACGAAAATAGAGGGCAGCGGCCTTCAGCCTTGCGGTGGTCCGTGACATTCATTTTTATTACCGTGATATTTCACAAGTTTCCGGTAACGTAATTGTCAAATACCGGTGACGTGCGTTCGGCATGATATAGTATTTGCAATTTACGAATAACGTCAATCGAAAAATTACAGTAAAGCTTAAACGCCCGTCGTGGAGGTAAAAGCCCAGCTCTAACAATTGCGTCATTGCGATAATGTGCCGTTTAATTATTACCATATGTGAAATGACAGCCTTCCACTGCGTAGTTATAATGATTACCATGCGCACACAGTATATGTGCATTATCGATGTGTAATCATTTCATTTTACCCAAGAATTAAGGTCACTTATCCCTTGTACGCGGATTGTAGAATATATAACACGTATGTCTGTGCTCCTAAAAATAGCATACATACATGTCCCTCGCACTTTAGTTGGGGAACGGAAAAAAATCCGCACAAGGAAAAGGAAAAAAGGGTCGCATCGCTGGCCGAGGTAAAATCTGGAGATGCGTCTGCAGCGGCCACCAGCACTCCTCGTTC
The DNA here is from genome assembly GCF_021901495.1 of Neodiprion virginianus. Taxonomy (NCBI): domain Eukaryota; kingdom Metazoa; phylum Arthropoda; class Insecta; order Hymenoptera; family Diprionidae; genus Neodiprion; species Neodiprion virginianus. Next base: position 3,153,113 of record NC_060882.1, read on the forward strand.
TTCACCGCTGCCGTGCAGCTCGAGGCGGTCCTCCAGCCTGGAAGTTTGCGAAGAGGCGATAATCGACCCCATCGTCGCTGCCTTAGATGAGATCATTCAAAGTTCCGGCTGCGCCAACGGAGATCCCGATCTAGCACACAGCCCTAGAAAATCCCTGCGGGAGCATAAATCCAGGTGATTAACAATATTATCAATTTTTCAGAACAACGCAAGATCTGTATAAACAAGTATAAACAACTCATCGAAGCTCAACGAGTTCTCGGCTAGAGTTATTTACGCTTATCCTTCTGTCCGTACGTATTACACACATGCATATATACCGAAACATTGATAAAAATTGAATGAAATAATTATACAGGGAATCTCTGGTGAAAAGTTAGACTTAGGCATGTGTTTGCACTGGCGGGTGATCGCGTGGCTCGGAGTCTATCCTTTCATCGGAGATTCTCTGTATACACTGAAACACTGAACTCGGGAAAGCCGTATGCAGTAAGTACGTACATTCGTCGATGACACGTCTGAGAAATTTTCATGCATTCAATGTTAAGGTAAAGAAAAACAAAGCTAAGGGTTGAGTGGGAAAAAGAAAGTTGCTATTCGATTTGACCAACAAATTGTGTGCTAGGAAACTATATTGTTTACTCGGTGCAGGTACGTTCAAACTCCACCATCGCGTCGAGAGTTTGAATGTGATTGCTCGTCAGACTCCTGTGACGTTGAATCTCCCCCGTCGCTGATAACCGCTGATGCTGAGTCAAGACTATCGAATGCAACTGTCACGGGCTGGTCTGAATCGGGATCCGAGCTGAACCGCAGTTTTTTGGAAACCTGCGCCTGGAGATGCCAGGGGACAGAAATTATGGACGATTCTTCCGACGATAAGGAGAGCAGTTTGAGATACAGCCTGGATAAAGCACTTGTGACGGTGACGCGGGTGGATCCAACTTTACATACGACGGACAGTAGAGACTCGTCACCGTTAACGATAACTAGGACGGACCCGACTCCCGGAACGTATCGTACAGAGCCTGCCTTGGCCCCGATCCAACATTCAGTGGCCGGTTCTGGGACTTCGAGTTGCGAGGATAACGGCTGCGACGTTGTGGAAGATTTAAATGTTGACTTGGAGAAACTGACTCTGAGAACAACATCGAGCATTGAACGACACCCCGTGGAGAAGAAATCGGCTGGAAATTTTCAGCCGTATGACAACGTACCGAAACGAAAATCATCGGTATACCACCAGTTCTTCGATCCCTGTAAACTTGATGGAGGTCGAGATACCTCGGTGAGAAGATCCACGAATTCTTTAAGGGTGCGAAAATACACACGTTCGAATCAAGGCACGAAATGCAATAAATTACTGTCAAGACCGTCAAGGAAACTTGCTGAGCCGTTGATCAGCGACTCTGAGACATTCAATAATAACTTCTGCAGGGCAGAATCGGAAGATTACCTTGCGAGCCTGTCAGCTGGGTCGGGGCAACTCGACATGGATAACGTACGACCTTTTTCTCCCACCCCGATTGGTCATCAGGTTTCTACAGAAAAAAACGATGAAATTTCGACCATTTATAGCAGTGATGACGGTGGTCGGGTGAAGAGTGCACCAGCAGTGATGGCACAAACCGAAACAACATGCAACGTTTCTCCGACGATACCGCAACGTGGTAGTTTCATGTTCGACTCTGCACAGTGTAACGGGACTGATGATTCACACGCGAGGATCGATTTCATCTCAGGAACGACAGAATCTTCGGTTGAATTATTGTCCTTAAATATTTGCGAAACGACCGTAGTGTCGGAGATTGAGGATGTTAATCCGGTGGAGTCGAGAGCGACCCATCGTACGGTAACGCGGTACACAGAGCCAGACGAAACGGTCAAACCACCGCACGATGAGGACCTAACTGAACCTTCCGGACCGTCCTACGTTTCCATCGCAGGTGTGGATATTCCGATGGCAGAAAGTGATCGAGTTCCGTGGATAATCGAACGTCAACAGTCACACAGGGTACTTGGTTAGTATTGAAGTGTTGCACGGCAAAGCATTGCGAAACTGACATCAAATTTGAATTCTTACGTTTTCGTATTCGCCGAGTGTACTGTGACCTACGTCATGAGAAAAATGGTGCGCTTTTTCTTGGTTACACTTGGAACGATGAATTTCCGTATGTTTTTCTTTCTAGAATTCAGCTGCCTATCCAAAGACAGCCAATTGAATTTTTTTTTCCGTCATATCGTATACATGTGCCTTACAGGAAAAACACCTGTTTTTCTTTTTTCCAATTTCCATATTTTTTTAATTCTTGATTGACTTATACCTGGTTTCAAACATGCTTGCAGAATCGATGTTGCCAGGGAAGCCTAGCAAGTCGGAAGCAAGCCTTGAAAGCTGCCGGACCACGTACGCAATTATGGGCGCTCGTAGCTTCCAGCTGCAGACACCAACATTTTGCCCCTCCAACCACGAGATACTCGGTGACGTTGCTTTAGCCAACGTCGAGCGAGGGCGTAGCAACGATTGCGAAATATCGTCCCGATCCAGGTCAGTTGAGCGCGCGATGTCCAGCGAGGAAGATAGTTCCGATTCAGAGTGCGCCCGTGACCAGATTGACTGCGAGGATAACGTACAGGTGGTCGTACCACCACGACCATCACCACCATCAAGATCGACATCACCGCCACCTTTGCTATCGCCAATTCGACCGCACCAACCGCCACAGACGGATGCAGCGTCCTCGCACCCTTGCAATCAAAATGTCATTTCCGCATTTGCTTTCCAAGAGCCACCACCGCCACCATACAGGGATAGAACAGAGAATAGAGTTGCCGAAGAATCGGTGGAAAATCGTAAACATCGACTTAAGGTTCGTAACGATGAGTACAAGTTTCATAGATCTGATATACGTGATAAAATAATATGTACGTAATATTTTTCATCACAACACCGTCATTCTGTACATGGGCGGAAAATAACACTTTCATTGCTTGTGCTTAGCATTTCAGTGCAAGTGTATGACCTTCGAAATTGGATAAAATTATCTGCTGACATCTGACGCGCACGAGATCTTTCGGCAACCCTTTTTAAGTTATCAAACCGTTGAGGAACCGCTGCTTATAATTAAAAGTCACGCACACATGTCTTGGCTGTTACAAGTGAGGAGAATCAATGCATAGTTTCATTAGATGTTATTTTCGCTCCACACGGCGGCAAACATGAATTAGTGATAAGATTTTAAGATTTTTTTTGCTGGATTGTTTTTCAAATTAGTTATATTCAAATTACTTCACATTATTTCCAATGCAAAGTTTCCGCAACATTATCATGATGAAATCATTACTTTGCTAATATTGAAGCTATAGCTCGGAGTGTTTTTTCACTTCTTTGCGCGGGAAATCCAAAAAAATGCCGCGAAAAAAAACTTGTACCGAAAAAAAATTGAGTAAAATTCTTATGATTGACAATAAAAATCTGCACGACTGTAATAATTTCGAAAAGTGATTATATATATATATATATATATATATATATATATATGTTGGAAAGGAAAGACGAAAAATAGGTGTTCAAAACATTTCATTTCCATGGATTTATGATTACGGCGCCCGTGCCTGCGTTGATTCGAGGCATCGTTCCTGATACGCAAAGAAAAGGAGGTCTTATTGTTAGCAATGTAAAACAAAATTCATGTGAATATATCTGGTTTTCAGCGTCCTTGCAATATTACGGATAAATTTGATATGTTCGAGGCTGGGTTAAGTTACGTCAGATATGCATATAATTCGCGGATATTTTGTATACCTGTTTTCCGTGTGCTTGTACTGCTTACGTGGTGTGTAATAATATTTACTTTAGATTTGTTTCTACCATAATTTTTCTCAGAATAATTTTCCAACGAAATTCCTTAAGATTCTTTCCGGCATTCCATTTTATATTGAACTAAAACGAGGAATTAATAATAACGCAGATTCGGAATGCGAATTTCCCGATGGCTCGACAAACGTCTACGCTATGTGTAAATATTTTACACTCATGTCCGTTTTATGTATAAGGTATATAGTATATACACACGTATGGTAGAATGTGGGGTCTATGAGAACACACAGGAACACTAGCTTAACTTTGTATTCGCGGTACCCTGAACTTGATTGTTCGTTGCACCTTGGAGCACTTTGAAATTTCTCGTATTTCTGCTCTGCTCAACCTCAGGCTTGCTCGTTTTATTTTTTGCTGTGGTACTGCCTTTCAAAAATCATAACAAATCCACCTATTGCGAGCCTGAAGTACCCTCCTGTACATATATCTACATCTATATTTAGATAGCACTCGTTCAAGGCTCGAGCTATACGCGAACGCGTTTAGATAACCTTCGTGCTTGCCTTTATTGCAGTAGAATTTCACTATTTCGAATGCTTCGGAATTGTATGAGATTCGGGTTTTGTTACCGTCGATATTTTTTCAAAGACTAAAAAAAGACGTGACTCGCGAACGAATGATTATAAAAAATTCTGTGGTCAAGATCATTAGCCGTGCCTGAAACAAAGGGTACAGTTATACAGAGAGGATTCCTTGAGGGTTAACGATGCAAAAAACGTTTCACCCCTTAGAAAAAAATTTCGTTAGCCGCAGATAGAAATTATACCGTAAACCGTATATAAAACAGATAGAGAATCAATTTTCTGTCTGTTTCTTTACCGTTTTTGGTATATTTTCTGTTCGTTTCTATCCACGTCTAAGGAAATCTTTACTACGGCCATGTACTCATATGAAAAGCTGCGGAGTTGTCAGCATTCTTGCGATTTGGGCCTGCATGGAGTAACTGATCGAATCTAGTTTTTTTCTATGCATTGCTTATGATACAAATTTGTGATTTTCAGAAAACTGAACGACTGCGTCGTTCGCTATCCGAGGGTGACAATAGCGCTTGCCGAGAGAGCTTCCGATGCCGATGCAGCTGCGGCTGTAGTGCGGCTCAGAGTAGAATACTTGATGTCCCTGGTGGAACTGGGGACACTCTTGAAGCCTGTGAACACCAACTGAATCTGGGGGCATTTCCTAATTTACCGGATGCGCGTCTGATCGAGCTTGGACTATCGGATCCTCCCTATGGCCATGAACTTTGGTACTGATTGTCATCTATAACATATATACATGTATATGTCCAAAGATAGCAAAGCATACAGAGCTTATCGTGATGTGGGAGAGTATTCTTTGAATGGTTACATACATTCAGTATAGCTGTGTAATTTCGGTGAGCTTATATGTACCCCACCAGCCACGCCGCCCAACCTTGTCCATTTTATTATAATACTTAAATCGGTAAGAGCTTATATGATAAATCATCTTTTGTATTATGTATTATGTTTTTGGCATTCTTAATTCAACATGCAGCATCGCATCGGTACAACATAACTGTTCCATTATCCGAACTTTGTCTGACTACTGATTTCAAACAACACTTGAATTTCAAAAATAGAGTTTTATGAAATATCAGGAAAGATAAATTTAACGTACGTCAAAAATCGAAAATGAAAAAAATGCAATTAAACATGTCTTCTGTTTCTGTTACAGCGACCGCATAAGCGAGGATGAACTCGAGGTAATGAACGCCGTTATAGTACTTTGGTTATTCTATTTTAAGTCTCCCGCTATGATGCCACGTTAAAAAACAGTTTTTTATATTGTTAAATTCAAATTTTTCTTCATTATCGATCCCACACCGAACCAACCAGCTCCAATTACATGTACTTCGAATTTTTCAAAATTTCATCTGTTTTGACCCCACCGCTGGTGTGCGAGATCAGAGAGCCTGCTTAAGCCCGCTTAAATAGATAGTGTCTAAGTATTTTGGTGCACGTCCCATGAATGTAACAAATTTTTACACTCCATCCGGAACCAGCGAAAATATACGGCGCTTTCGATTGGATTGGGGACGGACAGAGCAACGCTGCCGCGGAGGTTGGCACTCAGTTTACGACAAAGAGACCAGGCTGAGCGCAATCTCGCTACGGAAGTCGGAAGGATGCAACGTGACATTCAGGTGAGGTTGAATCATATACGTACATGACGGTATTCCTATTTACAATAAAGTAACTGGCGTGCATGTGGGCTCGAGTGCGTCTCTTTCACGTATCGTGATTAAAGTGCAACAATGTCATTCGAATACGCGACACGTGTATACCAATATAGGTAAGTGTGTGCAAGCCGTGTAGAGGTTTACGCGTGCCATCAACGCCGGCTAATGCATGCAGCAAATGATCCTCTGATTGATTATATTGCCGTTGATCGTCAGGCCCTCGCCCCGCTGTGCGTGGATCGAGAATCCGTAGAGCGAGTCGAGCGAGTCAGACACCAGTTGGAGATGATTTCGCGATGTGCCCTAAGAGTATCTTGCACGGCTGAGCTCCTCGGCGCTACGCATCAGGAGCGTCGAGTTTCCAGGGCAACTCTTCTTGCCGATAGGTACCTACAGGCTTTACGGGCCAGGTGTGACAAACTTGCCGCCGAGCTCGCAGAGACAAAGTGAGAAGAACTTCCCTCATGACTCGTTTAATTTCATTTTCAATTCTGCTCTACGTTGTTCGGCTTCCATTCGCGGTTATATATGTAGACTAACGACGAGCTCTACCTGCGTATAGTGAAGTATAATATAGTACTTAGAGATTGGTGCCTTAAACCTCAAATCATGCTATTAGCCTTTAATGAGTAGCGAACAATTTTTCGGAAAAGTTATCGACACGTGCTACAGGCTTTATAAGACAATGTTATTTTGCAGTAGCCAAGGAATATTATACCTAGAATGATTGTACATTGACTCGGCTCGCATACATACACTATATTTCAAATCTAAGGGCAGAACACAGGGATAAAAAAAAATTCATGGCTTCAACAATGAGGTCCGTAGTGAAATAGTCCTATCACCTTCAAATTACCTATGCCGCATGTCAATGATAACCGATTGACGATTACTTCAGATCATGCCGTTATATTTCATTTAACAAAAACCGTATTACGTGTGTTCTGATCATTCGCAGTTAACGTCTATGCTACTGTATATGTATACCTATACTCAAAGTGCAAGATATTTAATGAATTAAAAATCTGTTAACTTCTTTCAATAATATCTCCTCTTTTTCACGATTGTTTTTTACCAATTTCTTAAAATTTGTTAAATATTCAATAACGTGAGAACTGACAAGTTGAAACTATAAATTCTTATACATTTTTTAGCGTTTTTAAATGAAAACCCATTTTGCCCATCGAGTGGCACATTCAGCCACAACGATTCTATTAATAACATTTTCTTTAAATTATATTCTTAATTACCCTGAATTACGCTTGTGTATACTGGGAATATATGCGGTGAAAGTGACCACTGATACTCAAGGAGGAGGTCATTCTTATACAGAGGCAATGCAAGACACGAAATTAACTCGACTCTAGATTCGAGCATTATAGCCGCCTTCCGCAAATACTCCTCGTATACGTATGAAACAATTGTTGGAATTCGGAACCCATCGCAGGGATACGAAGGGGTCTTTTAACACCACACAATTATTGTATTAATGTGAGGTGTAGTTTATATCCCGCCGAACAACGAAGTAGCCGAACAATCATGAATACAAATTGGTCTCCAGTAATAGTTCGTTTCTCCGTGCGTGGGTACTCGAAATATGTACGTGTCGATAACGTTACAGGCGCATCCTGATTGACAACAACATTGTTGTTGAGGAGAATCCGAGTGAACTCGTCGACGACGGTGTCCCCCGGGTCCGGTATCGCGGGATACCGCCTGCCAGCCGTACGGCAACGGTGCGAAGAACATTTGTTTTGATCACATAACATGCAGCCCGCTTATATTCACTTCATTCCTTTCACATTCCAAACGTATACCTACGACTTTTCCATCATCCTTCGATCGATACTTCGTCGATTCCGAATTTCAAATTTTCCGGTTATTCCAAAATAGCATTTTGTGTACCAAGGGAAAAAGCCCGCGGACTTCGGCCTTTGCAGTACGATTCGGGGACGAGTAATGGCCCTTCGCTCGTTGTGCGCACCGTATTTTTTTAAATCTATGGATTTTGCGTTTTTGTTTCCAAATCGGAGGCCATTCGATCTGACAATGAAACATTTTCGTGTAAGATTAATTGTTTCCTCTATAGTTGAAGGAATCACTGAAAATCGGCCGTCCTTCATACGTGTAATATATGTATAATGTATATACTTGTACGAAACTTTCACGACTTCATATTTTTTTTTTTTGTTCAGTTCGGCATATGAACAAATTTCTCGCTTCTTTCCGTAATACGTTTCAGAGGAAATTCTAATTTAATTCCGGAAATTTACCGATTTTCTCTGTCATTATCCAAAAATCGTCGTTTATTTTAATATCATTATATGAATCATAATTTCCACCATATTTCCCATTAATCGTTTCATGTTTTCCGAGTGATCCTCGCTTCCTGGCAATTGATTGAAAAGATGGTGAATTAATATATCTTCTTTTTGTGTATTTAAAAAATTTTAATTCGATTTCAAATTTCATAGGTGTCTAGGAGAAGGGCCAGCATCGCAACGATATCTCGACCCGCAACGGTCAATTCCCTGCAAGAGGCATTAACAAAGGCAACGCCTCATCATATAGCGGCGAATCCGACTCGTTGCACTCGGTGCCTACCGATCGTTAGTGCGATTTCCCTAAATTTTATCCGACAAAAATACCGATAAGCTATAGAGAAATCGCATCGAGAAGGTACGCCCCAGTGCAGTGAGTCGAATTTGTTATATTTATAAATTTCATGAATTTACGTTGCTGCCTTGCGTAGATCCGCGAATCGTATAGACGCATACATATACTCATGTACGATATTGTACATGTATACTACTTTGGTATGTATGTATACCCGAATAAATTCGATTCTGACCCCCATCCTCCCTAATTTTAGCGGGTCAGAAGTAAGGCCGGCAGCACCAGCATCTAACTTATAGCGCCTATTGAATAACACACGTCGAAATCTTGCGGTCCCGATTTTATGCCCTTTTCGAGACCCGTCAACCTTTGTCCGGAACCTTATTTTTCTTATCCTGCTTATGAATTTTTAAGGATAATTTTAATGGACAAAGTCCAATAAGACACTCTGCACGTGGCACAAAACCAAATTATCTAAGACACTTTTTGTGGCGTCTATAATAATTCATAATGATTGCCAATCATACAGGATAATGCGAGACAGCAGCGTGTCTCTATATCCGGTAGAATGACCTTGAGACGGCCTTCGCTCAGTTACGATACGCAGAGGTGGGACGAGAAATTGGATAGGACAGAGTTAGTATAAAAATATGAATATTATACGAATTTCATATCTTTGCACGTGCTGCGGCTTATGGTCGAACGAAAGGCGCTAGCGAACGCGTTCGATTTTGTAGATATACGAAGATAATACAAACAATTATTATTATATATGAATATTTTCAACGGTTCCAGCAGCAGTTCAAGCAGCGTCGGAGAGCTAAGAGAAATATTCGAGCAGGCCGAGTCAAGGCGCGGATCGAAGGAAGAAAATAACAATTTGATTCGCCGCCAGTTGAACAACTTCAGCGTGGCTGGTTGCGAAAGCGGTGATTCGGATACGTTTATAAGTACCAGAGGGGATTCAACCATTTTTCAAACTCAAGTCAGAGATGAGGAATTACTAACTGAAAACACATCACCGCGGTAATTTCTGATTCATTATTGCTGTTGTAGTATTAACATTATTCTCATCCAGTTTTCAATATCCCCAATTAAAGTGATGCAGCCGCTCGCGTTACGATCACACCTGCATTGTATAACTTACAGGTATATATAGCTAGGAATTTTTATCAAAACATAATGAATTACCCACCTGTCATAAGTGCAATATACTTATTTGTACAAACACGTGTAGTAAATTATCCATTGCAGTTAGAAGCCTATAATTTACTTGCTCCTGCGTTATGATGGGTTACTTCATACTTCTAAAAATTACAAAGCATCTTAATTGAAGAAATCCCCCATAACCATTCATGAGTTTAGCCATAATACGGAGTACGAATAATTAAATTAACCCCTAGCGGGTCCTTTTATAATTTTGAAAGATTTACGCACATGCAATTCCGACTTTTATTCGAAAACTTGTATATTTTGTAATGTTGCTTGCCCTACTTTGTCACACATATTCACGTTGTGCATCATACACACATAACATATGCTACACTTCCAAACCTGAATAAACGTATCCCTTTTTGTTACAGCCGAAGAGTGCCTCCAGTCTATGGAATGTTGAGGGATCAAGTTTCTCGGCTGCCTGTATTTTGGTACATTTTGTTTGTTGCAGTATTTTTTTTCGGTTTCTACAGTAACCGGTACGTAACCACGAGATACATGGCGCCTTTGAAGTGGTGGTCGATCGAAGAAATATTCCAAAGATACGGCTACTTTCGGCGCAATCCGCCACCTCCTGTCTGATCCTACTTTTTTTATTGTATTTGTATAATACCGACAATATGGTTCAGTTTAATCCGGTTGATAGACTGGATTGCAACGTGTCCATGACGTGCGTTCTTACACACAGAATTACCGCAAGTGATTCGAGTTATGCGGCTTAGCATATACTTCTATATTATCTATAATATTATTTCGTGCAGTAACATTTATATAAATTACACTAGATTCGTCAGCAATAAAGTATTCTGTCTACAGTATAAAAACCTTTGAGCATTTAGTACCTTCGCTATCTCTTCTCATAAATAGAAGTTAAATTTTGGAATCTCAAATCGCGAATAACTCGAGAACGGTGATAGATACGGCAAAACTAACGAAATTTGGCAATTACGAATATTAATGTTATGGAGTAGATCGAGCGCGTGTCGAAAAGAATCCCATTTCGAAATGAATAATGGTTCTAATTTCTTATTATAAACGTATTATTGTAGATAATCTAGTTTGTCTCCTGGAAAATTATAAAATTTATAGTATGCATCACGTGTGGATCACATATATTAGTATCGTACATGGACCGCATATACATATATACTTTTTGGTCTGCATCATTATAACATCACATCTATCATTATTTATCATCCATGTATACATACTTTTCCCGGGTACCTATACTTTAATTAAATCAGGTTTTTGCTACGAATTTTGAAAGAAATTGATTCTTATTTTTAATTTCTTGAATCGCTGACGATTCGGTAACGTTATAAGTCGGCAAGTACGCACAAGCTATATATTGACTCGGGCTTACCGTTACGAAGACTGTGTTACTCGGAAGGTTATTGCAACCGACATCGTGTCGTGAACGGTAACCCTCTGATGCTCTGCAATGAGTTCCAAACTCTGCCGCTGGAACACCACAGAGGATGCAAGCACGCGATGAATTTCGGTTGTCACACCAAAGCCCGTAAGGGTAACTTGCCTTTACAGTCTTCAGTCAACGCCTTATATTCTTCAGTCAACGTGAAGTAGCTTCGGCGTTCGGAGACGCGTCGGTTGCGTTTTGGCGTTTGAAATTGGCGCTGAGAAGCAACCCCCGCGAATATATCGCAATCTCGCGGGGCGTGAGCGGCAGTTGGGGTCGACGTTGTCGACGATGGAGAGGGTCGGAAAAAAGGCTGAGAGAATGCGGAAGGAATAAAAACGACCAAGGAAGAAGAAACACAGATGGCAACTCGATGGGGGTGGTAGTCGTGGCCGTGGTTAACGATAAGTTTCAGTCAGAAGGTAATTAACCCAGTTATTCTCAATACATCACCTTCAAGAGCCGTTCCTCGTAAATTCACTGTCGACGAAACCAGGCGGGCGTAATAAAATCCGGGGGGATTCTAATTCATGAATATACACGAACTATTACGGCGTCTCGCGTATAGTGAAACTTCTTCGAATCATTGTTTCAACTCAAAAACTCTGCAGTATCTCGGCATTGCGCATTCCTGTGATCAACATAGTCCTATAAGTATATATATGTACGTGCATTGCTTCGGTTACGTACGTATGTATGATATATGTATGCACAGATGCCTCGTGAGCTAGTTATTAAACGTAGGGTTGGACGATCGTCGATGTAAATTGGATAACATATCCGTAGAATAAAATTGGTGTTAAATCCATCGACCACGTTGTAATTACTGTACGTAATATCTTCACTGCAGGTATCTCAATTTGAACTCAGATTTGAATCCATGACCTTTGACCCTACCGTTTCTATTCGTTGGATTATAGCCACTGGCTATATAAACAGAGGAATGGAAAAATTAAGATGTTCAAAGAAAAGGAATTTACAGAATAGTCTATAATTCAATTTGAATTTGATTGAAAAATTATCATTATTTCTATTCTTTTTACAGATAACATTCGGAGGGATGAGACTATCATGCATGCACCTGTCAAGATTACTTTTGCCAACTGTGATAAATAATAAATAATACTAGACAAAAATTGAATATACCAAAAATCGTGATCAGATAACGTGATTACTCAGAGTCAGTCATGTATTACTACGTTATTTATTTCACTAACAAATATTTTATCATTTAAAGAAGAGAACGGAGAATACTGACCAAAGTATACGTTTTCAACGTTTTCATTGAAAACGCTTTGTTGAAATAGGAGAATATATAGACACAGATTGAAATCATTAATAAATGTTGCGTAAGAAAACTTGATAATGGAGCTCAACAATGTTGGGAGCAACAAAAGCTCCGTTTATTTGGCGGTACGATTCAGAAAATTATGCTTGGCTACCGTGTCGCTACCTCTGATTGCTCTACTGGTCTGTTTCATAACAGCATACATATTTCAGCAGGACGATATTCATGAAACGCATTGCAGAGTAAGTGGACAATTGTATTCATATTTTTTCACTGATTTAACAAGAAATATGAACAGCTCAAATTGAATGGCCTGTGCATTCTTGTTTGTATCTGCTGAAGAATGCATGATCGATTTACAAAATTAATTCTCTAATTCGCGCTATTACAGGAAAAACAAATTAATTGACTGTGAGAATAATTGTTTACCGTTGTTTTTTTTGATTTTTTATGTTATAGGTGTATAACATAATACCATCAATTTCGGCAATAACAGGTGTATCGCCTCAAAGATATTTATGGCGGATAAGCATCGCTCTGCACATAGGTCCCAGAATAGTTATCGCTAGCGTCTATCGTTCCTATTACCATAGAATTCTTAAGGCCGTCAATGATCTACCTAGAAAGATTTTGGGATTCAGGCTTCTGAATCTTTGCTACTGGCTAAACCTTGCTGAGGTAGCAGCTCTATGCGGAGTTACTTACATTTCGAACAGAGAAAATTATCGTGAGTATATATATATATATATGAAAAATTATACCAGCAATAGTCTGAATATGTAAACCTTGGCTATACCGAATTTTAATATCCTTCCAAATCCATCAAAGTCTGACACTATTCCTGCCTATAATCATAACAAATTTCATTTCTTTTCACTCACGCTGTGCTAGGCGACGTGTTATGTATATTTTATCATTCTTTATTTGGAAGATATTGATTGATGGATATGTATATTTAAACCCAGGCCTAGCATCAGCACAAACACCACAAAGGAAAACACATTTTACTTTCCTTTTCTCGTATGAGGGTGCGAGCACAAACAAGGCCAGAGCCTTGCCAAAACATACGAAAATATATTTAAGAATGTTTATATATATATATTCTACTTTGAACTTGTACTTGAACAACCATATTTTTGTATATGCATATTTTATTTCACATCACTGAATTTGGATTCTACGTCATGAAAGTATAAACTGATGTACTCAATGTTTTAGCCGTTCACGAGAAGATCTTCATAGTCTTCATGTTCAGCTCACTAGCGTACATGTTGGCAGCTGTTAGATTAGGGCGCCTTGTAACGCCGAATGCACCAAGCCTCCAATACAAACAGGCCCTTTTCGTAATCAGCATCCTTAGCACGGTGGGTCTTGTGATTTTCTTCCTGAAACATCGCCTCTTGTGTCACGATATGGGTGCGTACAGTCTGAAAAGTTTTACGGTGCGTGTTGAAATTTTTATTTTATTTCTTTTGTCCGAGATACTGAATATGAATTATATACTGTATTTGTGAGTATAGAGGTGTGGATAATCCATTTCGCGTATAACTAATTGCAGCATTCAGCTGGTTTTCCCTGTGCGAGTACGTAATAGCATCGGCAAACATGGGATTTCACGTTACGGTCATCCTGGATTTCCCCAAAGAACATCTTGTCGTTGGACACGGCCTACCCCCTTTGAAGGTGGATTAACCCCTCTGGATTGCATAAGTCCATCGATATTGTCCCAAAGTGCCTACTGCTTCTACCTGTTAACGCTACGAGTCTGCCTTTGTTAAGTAACATCACGTTCACGTGCGACCTTCTTCAAAGGTAAACAATGCACAAGTTCCGATTATAGACTAGAATCCATCGTAATATCGCTATATATTGTTGTTAGAACGATCGATATACATTGTAAAAAAAGCTCCATCTTTAAATGTCTGCATATTAGTGAAATTTTAAACATTCGGATATAACGATGACGATTGTAGTTGATATTATTCTATTCTAATTCATATAGATATACGAGTGCGCTCTGTTGTTACTTGGCCAATTTTTATTTCTCTTAGCGCAAGATACACCGCTATACACATTTGTTTTATCTACATATTTTCGTTTCGTTTGTGATCTTGATAGTTGGACGTTTATATACCTACTTAGTCACAAACTTTAGATTCATTGAATCTTACAACTTGAAAGTGAAAAGTAAAATATTTCCTTTCGCGTCACGTTAGCGAAGTAGACCAAATGTATTAAATGCCATTCGCCATTTCTGTGGCAAGACAGAATTAAGTTATAGACTCATAGCGATCACAGCAGCCACTTAACTTGCGTACATAAACTATGTTGCCAATAAGAGAGTAAATAAAGTTTGAAAAATACAATGAATGATAATATTGCAATTAACAATACAAATTATTTGACTAAATTAGAATCTAGCGCTTCCAAAGAGTGGCGATGAGCAATGGGCACTTGGCTGGGCAGTTAAAAATACATATAATGGCCTTCCGTTACTTAAACACTACAAAAATAATATACCAATAAATAGTAATAATAATAACAAATTAATAATGTTAGAAGAAAACACTGAAATGCAATGAGAAAAAATGCATTTAGCATTTAAGAAGGAAAACGTATCACGAATACTATACTTACCCCGTTCAATTCGTACGAACAATGAGTTTCTGAAAAGTATTATCGATATAAACGACAGATCGTTACTCGTTAGAGTTAAAATATTATTTATTAATTTATTATTGTAGATAATTGTAGTCAACTGCGCAATATTTTGAACAATTTTTGCAAGTGTGTTGCATACTAGTCAATTTACTAATAATGTTCTAGTCAAGGTGTTTGGTTTTATTCCCTCAGAATGAAATATCCATTTAAACTTCGAGTAACGTTCAAAACGCATCTTGCACCGTTTTTAGTATTATCTATTTACTCACTTCATTTATTGATGATTTTATACTCATAACGGATTCAGTATTGTAGCAATAATTGGCATAAAGTAAAATTGGACACGGCTGGTTCGTCAAAACGTCACATTATCGTGAAACTAGATATTAAGTAACCAATTCGGCACACGTTTAACTAATATTCGTACAATCAAGACCAAAATATAACGTCCAAAAATATTTTCTTTCATCAACGGTATGAACTGTTGATAAGAAATAAAGAATACGGAATTGTATTCTTTTTGTTTATCGAAGCTGCAAAAAAATTTGTATGTTTTTTCTCCCTATTGGGAAAGATCATTCGTTATGCACCTAATTTACAATTATGCCAATAAAATTTGTAGTAAGGATTTATTATTGTCTACCGTAAAATTATTCGCCTTGTTGTTATGCGATGTTTATTAATTACTTTTACAAAATTGTCAATAATTTTTCCCGTCTACTCGGTAACGATGACATTAAGTATTGTGTATTGTTATTTCATTAAACTTTCGGAGGCGATACGTATAATTGTTCACAATCGGGCATTGTAATTCGGATTGCAATTTGAATATTAAGGTAAACCGATTTTGAACAGTTTCGGAGCTACGGATCTTCGCAGCGCAGTTACTCCTTCAGTTCTGCTAGTTTGTACATTATAACAATTTGAGCGAGAATTTTTCTTCTAGAACTTAGTTTACATGATATTTCTAGTCCAAACGTAACTGTATACGTAGAAAGCACCGGCAATTTGACCCTTTAGCCAATGAAAGAAAGAAAAAGTTTTCTAGCATCTATAGATAGGTACGTACGTTAACGTTGACGTATGTACCTGTGCCTAAGTTATACTGATATACATACATGAATTTTGAAAGCGTAAAATTGCAAGTATCACGTTGCAGCCATATTCTGCAGAGCCTGCCTTTGCTCGTACTTATTATTCATAAGAGCGTATCTAGTTGCTAAAGGGTTTACGATACATCCGTTTTGCACATTTTTACTAAAGAGTGTTATAAGATAGCATGTTTTTATAAAACGTGATTTTCTTCTTCACTCGCCTGACCTCAAAATAGAGACATCTGTACGTAGCCATGTATGTATACGTATACACATTACATAAAAATATAGTAGGGTGTTACAAAGTAAAAAAAAAAAAAACGTAAAAAGTAAAACGATAATGGAACTCGTTTCATCTAAGATCGAACTGTCAATGGCTAGGCCTCGGCAAAGAATACAAATACGATAAATGACATCTCTATCAAAAAATTATTCGGAAAACATACCGATTTTCATTTTTATAACACCTTAGGTATAAGACTTTTAGTTTGACGGTATACGTCGGCTTTCGTTAATTAGCACTGTTGTATGTATAGCCTGAACTTTGTAGTTCGATTAAGGAAAAAAAAAAAAGTTGCATACTTCACTTCTCGCGGCTTCTTTGGGAGGATAAAGTACGAGGTATAATCGTAGTTTGAATTGGATGAGTATTCAATTTCAATAAGAATTAATAAATACTGAACCTAGTTGAAGTTAAAGAAAAGAAATAAATAATAATTTGGATGTCATTTTCATTCTGTAACTACGTACTCACACAGTTGAGGTGATAATAAGTTTATATGTAATGATTAGGTTGCGGCTTATAATATTCTCCTATTGAAGGAATGTTGAAAAGAAAAAAAAAATGCACAATTAAAGTCTCTACTTACCAATTTTCTAATGCAATAATGAATCCTCTATTATGCATAATACGTAGTCAAAAGATCATGTGATGGTAACGCTCTTATGATATCATGTCAATTAATATTATTAACGTACATCTTGATTGTTTGGTAATCACGTCAAGTGATCACATGCTAAAAATATTATACACTTGTCTCTCTACTCTTTGTACACGTCTGTATTATAAAAAAAAAATCCCATTTTCTCACAGGTATTAGCTAACCATTTGTTTCATTTATTTATTTTTTTTTTTTTTGCTAAATTGCTGCAGACATTCGTGACTACAAAGAAAATTTTACAAGATCGAAAATTATTCGAATGCATTGGAGTAACTACAACAACAGACGTGTTGTGATTTTCTGTTTTTTTTTTTTTTTTTTTTCACATATTTCAAAATTGTTGACATTTTTTCTACTGATCTTTTTTTTCTAATATTTGTTCCCAAGAAATCTTTTACGATCTGTGATCTCAGATCGGTATTACCCAATTTGATTGTAAATTCTGTCTCAGTCAGACTGGATAATTATACCTTGTCGGGATTTTATTGATAAACGAAGTGCATATCATATAATTAATATTTAGACAAAGTATATTCAGTGCACGTTGTAGAATTGTTGACAATTATTAATTGAAATGAAAAATAGTAAATAAAAATGAGAATAAAATGAAATAAAATTAAAAGAAAATAAAATAAAAAATAAAGCAAAATGCACTATTACACTATTCATAGATACTTCGTATAATGTATTTGAATTTTCAAAAGCCTTCATCCAGCGAGTCATTTTCTTTTCTCTTATACATGCTAAGAATTACCTTGTGTATATGCACAATCAGCTCCATTATTTATATTCATTACCATATTTCATTTTTCCCTTGCTCTGTATACTGATCTAATTATATCGTGAAATCATTTCATGTTCAATTATTATACGTACCTTTACGTAATTATTGCTTCCACAAGAGAAACGCAGGAAATTAGTTTCGAACGAAAGTAAACTCGTTATATTATGTATATGGGGCACCTACCGCTACTCACTATTCTCTCTGCGTTTGTTAATTTAATATAATGCAATAAAAATTTCCTACAATTGGCACATCTCAAATGATTCATATGTCAGCAGAAATTCGACACTGTTTATTCATACGATTTATAAATTGTAACGAAATGTAGCGCGGAAATTGACTACCCTGTGAGAAACAAAGATTTTATTTATCATTCGAGAAACTTTTAACACGTACGGTAAAAACCCGGAAACATCGCTTGATTCTCATTCCACGTAACACGTACGTACAATGTACATATTAACTAATGTGTACTGTTCTCGGAATGCTATCGCAAGTTGTTAATACCTGACGTGATTTTTAGTTGTGTCACGGATCAGTTCGAACTCGACTAGTTTCTTGATTTCCCAGTCTGACAATATCGTCCAGTATTGTTATCATAATCGTAGCTGTTATACTCATTGTTCTTGCTATTTTTTACATCGGGGAATACTTATTGCGTAATCACGAGAAACAACTTATTAAATTATTAAATTGCATTAAAATTATTCATCATGCTTACAAATATAGCAAACACGTACTCGTAGTTACTGATCACACGTTTTAAAATTGTTAGTGTAGAATTTAACAAAGAATTTGACTTTAAATACGTATTTTAGAAAAATCTGACTAGACGTAAAAGCTTTCCGAATCGTTCTTCTTTGACGTGTGTTTATTGTAAAATTAAAACGGATGAGTAAATTTGCCAAGAACCAATTCGTTTCTATATATGACGGACAAACGAGCGTTTGCTGAAAAGAACTGAAAATAGAAAAGACCAAAGTCACGTCAACACAATGCTAATCATTATATAAAAGCGAATAACACATATCTGTCATAAAATTCGTTTTTACCAATATAAATTTATGATTCGAATGAAAATTAAAAAAAAAAAGAAAAAGAAAAGTATTTTAACAGGTACAATCAATTCATTCCGGTTCATTAAATGTGTGTAAATTGATTTGAAAACTCAAGAAACAAACAAGATCATTGTTACAATTTTGTGAAAATAAATTTTGCACACCTGTGTCGGATCGATTGATTTTGCGTGGGGAAATTATGAAATTATTCGGATTAACCGATATGCTAATCAACCGTTGTAAGCAATGATATTCGCGAACATATTCGAACTTAAAGAAATGATTTTTATTATTAATTTAAAAATTCGTGATCTATTATAAAAGACGCTGTGCAAATTATTGCATTAGATCAAATAGAAAAAAACATGTGCCGTCTTATATTTTTTATACATCAACTGGAATGAAAAAGAAAACAGAAAAATCATCCGGCAGCGTTGTCCCGCGAATACATGTACATTAGTGGTGTACGATTTTCAGTTTTACACACGGTGCGGTTTAATCTGAAACATCTCTTTCACGCTCTGCGTTGTACCTAATTTTATCAATTAATATTATCACAGTTCATTAATTAAGGAAACTGCAATAATTATTTTTCTAAGCGCTACAAAACTATTTTTAAACGTGATGCGTGTAAACTAAATTTTTTTGTTTGAATATTAATAAATAAATTGGAGGAATCAATATAATAATACTTTAGGTAATGGTAATATAGGTATATAACGAGTTTATTACATCCAAACGAAAGTTGTGACAAAAATGAAACCTGTTTTGTTTATTATCGAATGTTTACCCTAGGCGTCGAAGACTCGGGGCTGTAAGTTTACTTGAAAAAATTTAGCAGGTGTATATGATTTAATAAAAATTACGTTCGCCCGAAGCGTGAATATTTTTTTTCTTCCGTTTCTTCTACTTTCTCTCTTTCTCTCTCTGGAATATAACATTAAAGACCGAGACGGTAGGAACGATGAATCGCAATATAATGTAAATTCTTTGTAACTCGTTGATTAGTATCTTATATATACCTATAATACAATTAAATTAATACAATGGCAATTGTGAAGGGCCCATGATGGAAATTGTAGAACACGTGAGAATTTTGTCAGATATTGACTTTCGCTTGTATATCACTTGATTAAACGATACGGATCAATGATATACCGAAGCTGCGGACATTGCTGTGTCATAACACCTATACATAATAGTTATAAACATAAACTGCAAACATTACTCATTCAATTCTTCGATCTCTGTCTCAATCTACCCACAATCATCCTTAAATGTACAGTTTACTAATACTTATTTTCAACTTCGTTTCAACTTCAATTCATTCTAACGCTGGTTCAGCTAAATTTACGACACGTTCTCAACAACGCTCGTATAAAATTCAACCGCATGTAAACCCTTTCACTTTCGTTAACCTCGATTGTATTTATACCACCGTTGCGTGCACATATATATATATATATATGTACCGTTGTATCATGTTATGTGCAAATATTTATGACGTTGAAAAGTTCAACTCACAACTACGAAGCAAAGCGTGGACCATTGATACGTTTATAAGTATAGAAATTTCTAAGAGAAATATGTCGATAGTGTTTCAAGCCCGGTTAAAAAAAAAATTAATAATTATATTCGTCTCTTCTGCACATAAATATCGCATGCAAATTGAATTAGTGTAAATTTCACTTGGGTGTTACGCGCGTCATTGTTAACTTGGAACCGACTCTTTTGCGAAGTTGGAGTCCGGATGAGAAAGCCGAAGAGACCGTTGGGGGTTGGCCACTTTTTAAAGATCCTTCCTTGGCAGTGAACGATTGCTCCGATGATTCTGTAAAATGTTTTTTTTCACACTTCGTTAACTCTCGTTTATACGGAATTCGATTAGTTATCTGTACGCGGTAGAGCAAAACTTTTATACCTTCGTTTTCATTTTATCGCTAAATCAACATTTTCGCGGTATAAGATTGAACCGAGGTACTTGGGATAGTGAGATTTGTTGTGATATATCGTACTTGTTTGTTTCTTTGCCGATAGCCTACCGGTGCTTGGTGTATTTCGCAATGGAAATTGATCTGTAAGCGAAAGAAATAAAAAAAAGGTTGAAACCATTTGTCGGTTTATGCATACAAGTATACGAGAGGCTGCAGATCGCTAGATCTTGAATTACACGGTATAATATCGTGCACACGTACGGTGCATAAGAAGCAACAAGGATAGTGAGAAGTAAAAAAAAATTAAACGAATAATACAGCATTCAAATTTCAACGCTCGGTATCGCGCGTTAATTACGAATTTAAAATCCCTCGGGCACTCCGGGAATATACGGTTGCACAAAACGGGACGTAAAAACATTGAAATTTATCGAGTCGTAATTTGTCGATTTACGATTTAAATTTTGGTTTAAAAAAGGAGAAAAATTTTTCCAATAAAAGATACACAGCAGCGGTTCCAACCAGAAATCGAATCCTCCTGACCGTCAAGCCGTGTTTTTGTTCGCCTGAAGTAATTGACCTGTTCGTCAAAACGAGTATCGACCCTCTCCTCATCGACTTGAAATTTCTTATCTTCAAGCCCTGCAGCGACGATGATCGCCGTGGCCTCCGAAAGCTCGACGCACTTGGCGCAATGCCACACCAACCGCGGGTCATAAATGTCAAGGTCAAGGACTGGCGGCTGATGGCAAAGAGGATGGTAGACATCCTGGCATTCTTGGCACTCCAGGAGAATCAAAGGACCCAGTCTCGCCCCGTTGCAGATCTTTAAACGAACGACAAACTTGTCACTGAGTCGATAATGCCCAAAAATCACGAGAGGCGTGATCAAGTGCATGGATACTCAATTACTTCGTAAGCCCGTCAATATCCTTAATCGAATTTTCAAAGTACTTCCCAATCCAAAACCGTTGGTAAACTGAACTGTTTTCAAAATTTTAACACCAACTAATCGATTTCACAGGTTTTTGGAACCCAATCACCGTCACTCTTCGTCTGAACTCATCGCCGTTCCACACAGCGTAACACAATGTAAAGAAAATTTAAATAAAATAAACAAACAAAATGGAAAACTTTACGAAGAACGGAACCTTGCAGAGAGCATCGTCACCGGCACTGGAGCCTTCGTCGGGTATCGAAATCGTCGGTATGTCCATCTTGTCGACGGCGACGAGAACGTTCGTCATGCTAGAGCCAATCTTTGCCGTTACAACTTCCACACTCGGGCTGGAAGCACGCGTTTTAACGTTCCTCCGAAAAGCATGACCCTTCCCGTTCGATCCGTCTATGTTGATATCCCGTTCGTTGGTATTCTTACACGTCTCTTCCGAAAACAGAGATAACGAATCCCGCCGCATCCTGACTGCCAGGCTCTTGTCCAGACCGTGTTTTTTCACTATCGAGGCGTCCAGCATCTGGCGCAATTTGTCCGCCGAATCCTCATCTGTCGAATGGAGAAGAGCAAGCGCTGTGAAGAAGTCTTCCTCAGCTTCCGCTGCGTTCTCCAGGTCAAAGTACATCGCCTGTGATTTTTAAAAAGGTAATTTTACTTCCGATCTGATAAATTCACACGCTTCGTTTTACTTATTTTCACGTTCACAGGTTGTACCGGTCAATACGTTCAATTTGCGCAATACGTATAATGTACGTGTAATCATTCTTACGTATGTAATACAGTCGGATACGACACCGCGGTGTCACCGCGACCATGCCATGCGTCATGTTCGTTACTCTTATCCATTGCGGTTGTCAGACCAGCGGTTAGAATTGCTTATCGTTAATTTTTACCCATTGTCAATGCACCGTGGATTCAGTGAAAAATGCAATGCAAGAACCTGTGTAGCTATTTCTATCCTCCTCGGCGATTGCGCGGTTTAACTTCTTCGGCGGTCTGAGACCACTGCAGTCCTGAACTTCCTCGACGTCGAGTGAAAGCAAAGGTTCCTGGACCAGACAGACTTCTATCACAAACTGATGGACTGGGTACCCTAGCCGGATAGTCGAATCCACGCGACGCGCCGAGATACGTTACTCCATTGTCCGATTCAACTATTTGTTTGTTTATATTACATCCCTTCAGTCTGGTGGAAAAGTTACGTTAGAGTAATTCCAGCGGGGTAAATTAGCACGAGTGGTGAAATATATCGCGACTCTTCGTATAAGCCTTTGTCTCTTGAGCTGAGGAAATTCGGGAAATCCGTAAAGCTCTGCGTCAGGGATTCAACCGAGACAGACTTGACGAATGGGTATTATAACCCATACGTTTCGAATTTTGAAATGCAGAGTCTGCCTTGTTCGGAGGGTCGCAGACTCCCTTCGGTTCAGGGGTCGGTGGAGGTTGGTAAGTGTATTATCCAGCTCGCGTCGTCGCGTCGTGGATATAATATCCAAATAATAATATCTCAAGCAATCCTGGCATACCTTGCCGGGAAGGAATTCGATGAAAATGTGTCGCGATCCTGGGAATTTCAGGTGAGGTCCTTCTCGACCTCGCGTCCTCTCGATGCTTCGGGCTGTCTCCTTATATCTATATCGAATTTGAATATCCCTCATCCTCCTCGGAGCTTGCAGGCGTGATATTTTAATATCTGGGACGTGAGTAAATCTCTGCGCGTGAACGGGGAGATGCCTGTAATGCCTCCTGCGATATTTCTCCAGTTTATACATATACATCTGCGGAATGTTTGACAAGTTTATCTCAACGCGTACAGCACTGCAGATGTGAAAACGTGTACCGAGGACAAGTGTATAGGTATAATCGTTCATCTTTTCTGCACCGTCGTGCCAGATTCTCGACATTCGTAATAAGCCGTCGTTGATCAAAGCTCGAACATGCGATTTTTGACGCTTTGACAAAATCGCGACCCGTCGAGGCTCAAAATACATCCGAATAAAATGACGGAGAACCCCTTATAACTCTCATCGGCCAAACGGAGGTAAAAAAATCGTCGACACTGTACGGCGAACGCGGCACGGAAGCCGATACATGATACATACATGTACACATTACACGGCCCATTTAACTCAGGATTCTACGGGATTGATCCCGCAAATTCTAGGGGAAAACTTCCTGGAAAATTCCGAGTCAAGAGGTTTGCTGACGAGCCCGATGAGCTGCGGTAAATGCAATATCCAGCTTCGCGTGCGACGCACCATTGCCATACCCATAAGCCCCCATTGTCAACGTGTCACGGATTCGCCATCGCCACTCAGGTTTCACGAATTGCCCTGCGTGCATTTGGGGGTCGATTGAATGGGGTGACTTCTCCCCATGGGGTACCGCGTATCTGTACCGTGTATAATGCCGCCTGGAATATTATTTTTTTTTTTTTCATATATAAATGGATCGCCATGGATTCCGTTTCCACGTTACGTTGTCCGGGTCTGCTGAATTTAATTAATACAGTTCGGAGATCCGTTTCTTGTGCAATCAGCCAAGACTTGTACCCTGGATTAATCTCATTTTCTTAACGCGTATAAACCGGATCGTAAGTAATGATAGTTCGAGAAGAACTTTTTGGTGGAAATTATTTTACAGGATTTCGCGACCACGATTTTAGTTTATTTGTAATATTTCAAACGTACGTGATAAAGATACGTATGTGCCTGCGGGTCATGTAGCCGTTATTACATTTATATTTGACTACATGTATATGTACCTATTAATATATTTGTCTTTCCTAACATTATTTACTTTATTATATTTTTAATCAATTTTTTACTGCGAGTCTAAATACTGCTTGAATTTAATCGCGACGTTCTTTGAATACTCAATGACTCTGAATTTTCATATCGATTTGAGTTATAACTTTACACTCTAGTGAAAACCGCGATCCTTGACAGATCTCTTAACTATAAGGATTTAGAAGTTAAATTCTTTTTATACACCGAAATTTGCAATCTATTTCAAACGATGATAATTGTGTGTTAACGAAAGCCGAGCGGCGCGGTGTGATCGGCAAAGATTTCTTTATTCCGCAATTCGTAGACTGCGACGAAACTGCTGGGATTTGGCGTAATGATGCCTTTCGAAACCACCGCGTTGTGTCAGGAAAAAATCAAACCGAATTCTCCCTTTCTCCCCGACATGGTATAATTATTTGTATCAGGATTTTTGGGTCAAATTAATAGACAAAAATGTAAGCTTACTGAATTTTACATCGATTCAAACACACGCGTGTTCAATCGTCACAGCGTGATAAAAGAAAGAAGAAGAATGACGAACGAACGTTGATTTCTGCAACGTGAAATATCAGCGACGAACTTTAAAACATAGCTACGTGCCGCAGCAGCGCGAGTTGTAAAAATGCGATACGAATTGCAGGTGATTTAACACTTTCACAATAAAACGGTCTTTTGTTCTATAAGTGCAGCGATAGGAAATAAAATACCCGGAAATACGGTCAGCCTTTCAATTGTTGGCTGGGTGACATTGTGTACATTAAAATTAAAGCGCGTCGAGGTCAATATTCAATAGTCTTAGGATATAATAGAAGACAACTCGACGTCAGCGAATATATTATACATTTGTACAGTACGGAGATACACACACGGTTGGTATACCTGCATGCATCGTAACGGGCAATGTGCAATTTAGCACTTTTCGTCTCACATTCGTAGCAGGTGTCCCGGGAGGTGAATAAGTCTCGGGTGTCGATGAACCTGAAAATTCTCAGTACCAACTCGCTGAAGCGAATATTTCTGCACGTTAGTCGTTACTGTCGGCAATAAACTCGATGATCCCGGCTCGTCGAGCACAGAGTCAGGTTGCAGTCGATTTAAAAAGTTGGCAAAAATAAGGGCCCGAGATTTATACCTAAACGTAAACTTTTTACTCTCCATCCGCATCCGACCGGAAACTAGACTCGAACCATATCTCGCTTCGGTTGATTCGATACGAATTTTTTACACCGCGGCAACGATCCAGCCAGTCCTCGTGACGAGAGGAACTTCAAGAATCGGACAAGATTTACGGAGGTAAACCGAGGACGGTAATATTTACAAATGTTTACTGTAAACAAAGGGGGTCGTTTGACGGTTAATCGAATGCAGAGAGGCTCAGGGGGATCGGTAACGTAAATACGCTCGACAAACACGACGACTTACGGATTATAGACCGGGCGAATTAGGCGTCGCAGAATCAGTAGTTTCACACCGTTCGCGGACGAAGCAACGATCGAGTACAACACCCGTGTCGTTTACTAACTCGCCGGTTTTCTTTCGTTCCGCGACGCGTTGCAACGCATCCAAATAACATGAGACAGGTATTTTTGCTCGCGTTAATTTTATTTACCCTGTTCGAGGGTGAGAAACGAATCCTTACGATTCCTCGGCGACGTGGTTGAGGCTTCGGACGAAACCGATCGCACGATATTGCCTGTCAACGGACGATAATAAATTTCTTGGGACGGGTTCTTCCTTCAACCCTTGTTCAGCGATTCTTCGTTTTATCAACAACGCGTGACGGAAGGAAGAAAATCGGCGAGGCACACCTCCGAGGGCACTTTTCGTGTAAGAAACGCATCCGGCGGCGCGGCGATGAGTCGAGGAGGAGTTTCTAGTGGGAGGGGCAGGAACTCCAGCTACGTCGGAAAACAAAAGCAAGTGCATTAACACCAGTGCAGTTGATATCGGTGGTGGTGGTGGTGGTGGTGGTGGTGTGGTGGTGGTGGTTACCGGCGTGGAGGAGGAGGAGGAGGAGGTGCGGTCGCGTTGCGCGCGTAAAAACTCGGCGTGCCGGCGTGTGCGTAGAGAGCGGACAGCGAGGTATCTACGTTATATGTACATATATTATATATGCATATATATGCATATATATATATATATATGTACATACGTGTGTCGCGAAGGGATAATTTCGGCGAAGGCAGAGGTACAGAGGTGTACGAAATATTGCAATCGCGGGGGTTTCGTCGATCGTTGACGAACGGCGAAGCATCGTGCCGGTTGAGAAGAAGAGCGGGAATAACGAGGAGAGTAGGGAGAAAAGGCGCGTAGGGTTGTTTGAAAGATGTAAAATCTTTTTGTCGGAAAATCAACAAGTGCCTTGTTTGAATCGGACGCGAGGCCGCCCGCCCCCCTCGTAAGGTGCGTGCTTTCTCGGCTGAGCGGGTTCGGGAAAGTTCGGCAAAACTCGGGATGCGCGCGGCGGCGGGAGGAAAGCTCGGTGCGGATCGTTTTCTGGTTTCTCCTATGAGCGCTTGGTGTCAGCGTATGCGCAGACTGGCTGCGCACTAGGCGTGTGCGTTGTCTGGATTCTTTGTGCCATTCTTGGCATACCAAAAACAGAGTAACTCTTCATATTTACGGACGAAATACCGTCCTAATTTCTAGAAAAGTGCCCGCGGCGAGCGTCAACCGGCCCCCTGGTAAGTACCCTTTGACCTAGAGCCGATAAACGTGATGTTATAACGTTTATTTCAGTAAAAATCACCGCCAGAATGCCAGTAATGTGATCACGATTCCTCCAATACTTTACATACTTGTCATGTTTGCCACCACCGACTTCCGGCGACTCTGACTGGCTTACGGTTTAGCCCGTCGTCGTGCCTCCGAGAGAGAGAGTGTGTTGCGAACCGCTGCGAACCGCGAGAGCTAACCAAGCACACGAAACCTGCCTTTAATCCTTTATCAGACAACAACAACAACAACAACAACAACAAATACCGCGTCGACCGACGATCTTCGTTATCGACTCGGTACCAAACAATACACCATCGACGACTGAATAATAACGAGGATAAAGCCCTACAAACGAAAACAAATGTACGAGAAAAACACCATACACGTAAACCGTACACACAGGTGACAAAAACAACGACAAGAAAATTCGATACAGTTTAATACAGCCTAAATATACGTTGCTTCGCAATCCTTTTCGATTACCCTGCATAAAATCTTGTATACCGCGTAAAAAGGAAACAAAACAAAAAAAAAAAAAAAAATAAAAAATAAAAATTGCAAAAAATACGATGAAAATTTAAAACGTGAATTGTGATGGTGAATTATTGATCCGCAGTGTTGTCACCGAGAAACGGCGTGTGTTTGAAAATACTGTGTAACTGCCAGCTGCGACGGATTACCCGCGGGAAAACAGTGCGAATATCATGTCCCTCTGCTACATAAGAGGCAAGTGCATACAATAATTGAAATTCAAGTTTTTTTTTCTTTCGTTTATAGAGGATTCGTTTCTTTCGTTCCCTGTAATTTTTATTCGTCAATCACACGCTGAAAAACAAAAGAAAAACAACAACAGAGACGACAGAAACAAAACATCAACATTGCACCTTGACATGCGAAAATCTGACGTGCCTCTGCTGTCGATAATGTTATTACTGCTGTTATTTGTGCACGCGGGAAAAGTACGCCAGTGATTTTTTCGTTATTTATTTATTTATTCATTTTTTCTTTCTTTCTTTTCACTTCCGTTCACCGTCTTCCAATGTGTCCGCTTGTTTATCCGTTGGATCGGTTGCTTTCGTTTGGACGATTACTGCGACTTATAGTGACGTTGTGAGAGTGTTACACTTGTTAATTAAACTATAAATAATAACGACAACAACGGCAACAGCAACAATAATAATAATAATAACAATACATTTTGGATCATGTTCCCACGCGTTATAAATTTGCGGTAAATAATTGAAACGAGAAAACCAAAGGGAATATTCATTGCCATTTGTGTAGAATCAAGGAATTTGTTGTTGCTCTTCTTCTTCCTCTTCTTCTGCTTCTTCTTCCACTCAAGCCGTTGGATGGACGCTGTGCATTATTTTTGGAGTGAGTTGATCATACTATTTTTTTCTTCCAACCTTCGTTTGACAGAATATATGTAATATGCAGAGCAAATCAGACGGGTATCGAACGACGAATGTGTTCTCGTCGCTTCTGTAACGTGAAATGTGACAAATAGAGTTGAGAAAAACACACGCAATAACGTTATTTGAGAAAAATAAAATTTCAACGGAAATAATTAGGCTCGCAAGATTGGCTTGTCGATGGATATAATGTAGTGAGAGTAACCGACGGAACGTTTTTTCGTGCTCCATGTGCCGATATTGGGAATATTTGAAACGGTAAATAGTCGGATTTGAAAGCGAGTTTGATCGTTTGTCAAACTGACGTTTGAGGATAGCTAAGATCCGTCGCGATTAGCTAACGAGATATATACGATTTAGATAAGCCGCGACTCGCGGGGAAAAACGATCGCGATAAATTTGCAATTCCGTGTAGTAACAGCGACGGCAAGATAAGATGGGAAAAGTAGTTTAAACTCGCGAGAGAGGGAAGGAGGACGGGGGTGAAATTGACAAAAGGATCGTCCGCGAGTTTTGATTCATCTATGAACGTGACGTTTTATTTCTCGGTCTTCTAAATTTAAGCACACCTTTCGTTTCTATTTTCTGGCCAATTTCCAGCGACGATATACATACTTACAACAACGACGACGAACGAGACGCAAATTTTACGTAACTTGCGCGATGTACGTATAAGAAAACGCTACTATATCTCTGTGATTGCGGTGTGGCGTATGCGGTGTATAATTCAGTCGAAAATTGAAATTTTTAAATAATTACGTGACACTGATTATCCGAGGTAATAATCTTGACGCGGAACCGTGTAAACCGGTGACAAATCCGACAACGTGACGTCTGGCGTCGCGACGCCGGCCGTCGGCGGGCAACCATGTCGAGGATATCGACGATATAAACGGCAACGAGAATCGTCGTAAGGTTCTCATCGACGGCGGATGTAATTAACAAACCAGAGTGTCCAGCTGTCGGGGAAATGTGGAAAACCGGGAATTTTCAGGGAACTTTTATGCGTCTGGAATAACCGAGAAATGCCAGAGAATTCGGGGAGATGTGTCTTGGAAGTTTTCTATTTTATTTTTCACTAGTGTACGGTTCTTTAAAATGTTGTAAATTACTATCCGTGAGGTAATTTGGGGGGGTTAGTGTGAAAAGGGTATAAGTGACGAAAAATATTTATTTTTGGCGGAATTTTGAGAGTTTATAAATTGATTTTGAGCACCGTGTAAAATTTGTGAAAAATATCAACGAGTACTAAAAACAGTTGATACTCTCAGATTGATGTTTCTTTCTACTTTCGCGTTGAGAAAGAACGGTTAATCGTAATCATCCCTTAGTTTGTTAAAATCGGAGTGATTATTGATATACATTTGGTAATCGAGTTTGAGCAAAATTGCACCGACAGAAAAAAATCGTGCTATTTTAACTTTAACGACGGCGACATCTGATGTCTAATTTTCCCTAATTAGCTTGAAGAAAGTGAGTTTATAGTGAAGTTAGGTTGAAACGAGCCCTAAAAAAAGTGTCCATCTTCGTATGCAAAAAGGGAATTTCACGTCTCATTGACCAAAAGTCATTCGGAAATCTCTCATTCGGTAGTCTGCCGTTCTCATCTTTTTTCATAACGCCCCTCTCCTTGAATTTTCGAACAGTACAACTCGTCGTGCAACGTCCGTCAGTTTTTCTTCCCACTTGCTACCTGCGAGGGCAAAATTGAAAGCGTTACCCGGACAAAACGGGTCACGTTTCTCTCAACGAAACTCATCGATAACCCGACGACGCACACGCGGCTCATTAACGCACTGCTAATTACAGTACTTGCCCGATTCCCGATTCTTGAACCCCGCGTTACTCGATGCACAACTTAGGACCTGTTGTCTTTAAGTATAGGATATTACATACATGCGTGCGAGTGTAATTAGAGAGGCGACGAAAAGTCCGGCGGGTTTTGCGATGACTCGCGTCTTCCGAACGAAAACGTTATGTTCTTGGGTACCTTCGTTAACCCGGTATTACATTGGCGCCTGTGAAGATAACGCGCGATGATATTTGCACGGCTTATCGCTCTCCTTTTAGCCTCGTCCGCGTAACTTTCTTCTTTCTCTTCACATTTCGCGATAATCATCGACCGAAATTTCTACATTGTTATGTATAGCTTTACCTTATACATACACGCAACATAGTTTGCAACATTAGTTGCAAAGTGTGTAACACAAGCGAGTGCAGAAAATTTTCATCAAACAGTTACCGACGCGTTTATACCCAATAATTGACCCTTTTATTATCCAAAATTATAAATCATCGGTACGAATTTAGAATATCTCGATGATTAAGAACAATTGCCAGAGAGTTAGACACTAGCAATTAGTTTTTGGCAATCTTAGAACCAAGAATGAAACGGATAGAACGAAAAAAAGGTCAATAACTGGTACACTTATCGTTAGCTCGCATTGACCGATATATGCCTAAAGTTATATTACATTTATTAGCCTCGGTGCATCTTTCATTCCGTCTATGCATGCATGAGTGCAGCGTTGTAAGAAGGTGTTGGAGTGAATCGGGCGAATCGAGTTCTCTAGCTGCTTTCGTCGCCGTCGTTTCTGTTGCAGCCGCGGCACAGCAGCACAAAGATGTATATTTGTAGCTCGGTCGTGTTTCCTAGTCGTGTTCCCCCCGTCCCACCCTTAGTTTCTTTTTTTCTTAGATTCAGTTACCCTTTTTTTTTTTTCTTCGACTCTTCTTTGCTTTTATTTTATTTTATCATGTTTTCCTCTTCCTCTTTGCTTTCCTTTTACTCTTGTTCTTTGTCCGCTCGCTCTCTTCACCACCACCTTTGCCTCGTCTTCTTCTTCATCGTCATCGTCATCATCATCTTCTTCTTGTTCCTGTTCTTCTTGTTATTCTTTTTTTCACTTTGCCGCAGACGGTGCCAAATCGTCGTGCAAACTAAAATTACCGCCCTTTTTTTCTTTTTTTTTTTTTACTACACTCCGCTCGTCGTTATCGTCGAAGTATAGACCTGCACACGCTTCTACCGTCTCTCTCGAATGTTGAATCATAGCTACACACGCACACTAGATATAAACGTGTAGGTGTATTCTTACATGTACTTCTTGAAACGTACGCGTAGCGGTTTTCCCCGCTACGGTTTGCCAAAGTCGTTTTCAGGATCGCCCGCCTGCTTCTGATTCCGCTGCTTGCACGGTCGCATTTCTATATCTCTCTCTCTCTTTCCTCCCTCTCTCCCTCTCCGTCTATTTCTCTCTCTCTCTCTCTCTCTCTCTCTGTCTCTCTGTGTGACACGACTGTTGTAAAGTTTCGCCGTCATTTGTCATTCCTCGCGAATTGTACGTATTATAATAATAATCGTTGTGATATAACGCGATAACAAACAGAATATTGTTGACTATATAACGAGACAACGGCTTCTTGTCGCTTCACATCATCGTGACAATAATGTTGCCGGCTTCTCACGCGTACACATATAAAGTATAACGCGTAACGCAATGAAAACATCGTTGCATCATTGCATACATACCGTGCATTATAATGCAACCTTTTATCACTATCAAAACTGTATTACTTATCCAACAATAACTTGGACTGAATTTATTTTAAATCTTCCGTAAATATCTACATACTTTCCATACCTCTAGATTTTCGGCAATATACATATATATATAAGTGCTGCAGAGTTTCCTTAAGAATAAATATATTCTACGCTTCGTATCGACATGCATTCATCGTCGACATCTTCGGCTGCTGATTTCTTCCCTCGTCTTATTACCCTTATTTTCTTTTCTTTTTCTCTTTCTTTTTTTCTTTTTTTTCTTACCTTTGATTAAGAAAAAAAGTAAGAAACGTGCGGATGATTTTCAACGATCCGTACATTCATCGAGCTGCTACGGTAATCGTATGCGATTGTGACGCAATTATAGATACGACGCATCGTGGACCCGTTATTATACAATACGTGTAATACGCGTTATACGCAAACGTAGCGTCGTGTATTATTTTAGTTCAATCGGGGAATTACTGCAGTTGGTTTGTAAAAGGCGGCGTCGGGGCCTTCGGGGCTCTCCGCGGGGCTGCTAAACACACACGTAATAGGCGGTGTTGCTGCCGTTGAGAAAGATCGCGTGACGGTAAAACGTGGCTGGTATGCAGACAGACGCGGGGGCATGGCGGCCCATGCACGAGGCTCGAGGGGTTGTTCATCGTCAGCCAGGTGCTCGTGGTCCCCTAATCTCGACGAGACTCCCCCTTTCCTTGACGGACCAACCCCCCCCCCCCCCCCAAAATAAAATAAAAAAAACTCGCAACCGCACACGACCCTCTCCTATGGCCATAGTTTTAGAAAAGTCTCGGCAGTCTGCAGTAGCAGATAGGCACATAAATACGCGTTAGATATACCTAAGCACACACAGACACGCTGCGTGAAGTCGGCGCGAAGGGAGGGGAGGCTTACCTTACGATTGGTATTGTTGTTGTTGTTATTATTATTATCGCCATTGTTGTTTAGGGGTTTTTTGTAGGGCTGGAATTCGATTTTTAGACATTGCGTTAAAGTGTTTAGATTTAACGTTGTGTTATGTTAACGCACGTCGTGTTACATGTAAAAAAATTCAACATTCTTTGATATTTCGTTTCTGTAAGAGAAATTTTTAATATTCGACGATGTCCCGAAGGTATATTTTTGACATCGCATTCCGACGGTAAATTTATTCATTTCTTCATTTCTCATTTTTCGTGTGTGGTTTTAACGTAGATCGTTCCTCATCCTCCTCCACCGTAGGCAACGAGGTTGAAGTTAGTAGTTTTATCGTAAGGAAATATTTGAGAGAAAAGAATACTGTTTTCGTAATTTTTTCAATGACTTTTAAGGTACTAAGATTTCGAAACGTGAATACTAAATTTCGGAGTAACGGTTTTTCCTCGGAATGGAACGTTGCGATAACGTGACTAACTTCAATACTGTACTAGTTAATCGATTCTTCGCTGTGTATAATAGATATGTAAATATATTTCCGTTTCACTGCAATTCTTAAAGGAATACAGAAATATGTACACAAATTGAGGGAATTTCTTCTTTTCCTTTTTTTTTTTTTTTGTGTTTCTTAATTTTTGCAAGTTTGGATCGTTACGAATCGTGAAAACTCTCGAGTCGATGCCGCAGTGACGATTAAATATCTGTTTCCGTTTTTATAAGACTTGAACGGTCCATTGATTGTAGACCAATTATTGCGCTGGTTAAAATTCGCACATTCACGGTATTTCTCACTTTTCTTTTTCTCACTGCTTTCTTGATGGTTTTTTGTTTTTTGTTTCTTTGTTCGATTGCTTGCAAAACGACGTTTCAATTAGTCGTGGAGTATAGTTTGAAATCATTTACAAGGCTAGGGTTGTAATTGCGATTAAGCTATTGCACAAAACGAACTATTATTATGCACTCGAAGAGCGCTTTCAAATTTTGTTAGTTCAAGGTACAGGTTCGTAACAACTATGTGCACGTTGGTTGTAGCAAGGAAACTCGATTCAGATTTTCGTAAAGTCGAACGAAATATTATTTAAAAGAAAGAGTCGAACAACAGTAGCGATAATTAACTAAACAAAATCATGATTTGTTTCAATCAGCGGGACGTTTCGAATAAATTGTATGTACGTAGCTGCGGCAGATGGGTGAAAACGCTGAGTTTGAGGGTAAAACAAACCCGATAAGAGACATCGACGGTTGCGTACGCAGAAGCTATCTCGATCGCGACATGAATCCGCTAGTGGATTCGGTATCCGTTGGATCGGCGAGAGAGAAATCCTCCGATCGGCGTTCGAATCGCGGAACCGCGGAGAGCGCGTCTCGGCTTCGCTGCGGCGAATCCTTTTCGAGGGCACGGAATTCGGGGAGGATCGAAATCGCGGATGGAAATCCGAGGAGAATTCGCCGAGGCGGATCGATCATCGACGAGTCGATTACCGCCGCCGACGTCGACGGTAGAAAAGGCGACTCGTGCTTCCGAAAGCCGCCAATCGTCGGCCGCTTTCCCGAGGATCCGGGATCGTCGTTCCAACCTCGTCGTCTTCCTCGCGCCTCCTCAGCCCGATTCCTCCTTCGGGATCCCCGAATCGTCCCAGCAAAACTCCCGAGCAAAGCTCACGCGAAGGAACGAGAGTCGCTTTTCTCCGATCACGTATCACCGAGATGCCTGGGCTTGTCGATATTTATCGTCGATGTCTCTTGTATCGAGCTTCGTCGTGATACAATGAATAATTTGTCTTCGTGCTCAGTTGTTGCTGGTAATCGTACGCGGTGTAATAAGCTGCGAATAACGATTTTGCTTCATTGTACAATCAGGATGGGATATTTTGATCTGCGATGTTAAAACCAGTGTACATATTTCGTTCATCGAACGTACATTGCCATGCAATTTCCCGATCTTTCTATACGTCGCGTTTTATTTTCTCACCAATACCGAGATTGGTTTTCTCTTTTTGGTACATTTGATCGAATCCTTTCAACAATCTCACGTATCTTCTCACGAGTTCAAGGTCTGCTACAACTCCGTATATATTGTATATCTACGTTGAAGGAGGAATTGAAGGCAGAATACGAGAGGAAAATAAATAAATATAAATATATGTATATATATATACACATATAATCGTGGTGCGCGATCGTGAAAAACACGCGGCGTTGTAATTACCGCATCCCGCAGCATCGATATCCGCGATATCGGATTGCGATAACTGTCGATAAGCCAGCGGATCAACGTCGGTCACGAGACGAGCTTCCCGTTTCGATTTTCTCTTCAACCGAACAACCCGCAGATATTTACGTCACTTTGCAGGCCTGGTACAGGCGGAAATCGGTAACTTGGCACCCAAGATCGACGATCGCCCCCCTCACCCCTTGTTTTACTGCCCTGGTGGTGGTGCTGCTTCCGATTCTGTAACGATCGAATTAAAATAAATTGGCTTGAACTGATTTTTTTTTACACAACATTCTTTTGCGATTCGGATTGAATTTGGACCGAATATAGAGTTGACAAGCTGAACTATTTAAGTTCTGGTAACTTACTAGAACTGGGAAAATGTTCGGGAAAATTAGGAAATGGGTTCCGGAAAATCTGGGAATTGCGATGGAATTTTTTTTAAAAAATTTGTGGCCAATATGGTTGAACGAAATTTAGTTAGGAGAAAGTATTTTCATTGTCGAGTCAATCTGTATTTAGTTTGTTAACATCACGATCGATGTATTACATATTCGAAAAGGATGCGATTATCCAATCATAAATATTGATTGAAAGAAATTCGTAGTAAAATGAAAATAAAAGCTAGCACTTGTAAAAAGTATCGTACAGTCCATGTAAAATTTAATTTGGCGAACACCGTGTTATAACACGTTACATGACATCACATGCGGTATGTTTATTTGCGAGGATTTTGTTATACCTGGTGGTGTCCAAATCTCTCTGGAGAGAAAAGCCCTCTATTTTCAGTAGTCCATTAATTTCACGAGCAAGAAATGAAAAATGAAAGAAAACGTGACAAGCACTCGCTCTTTCCCCGTCTCTCTTTCTCCTTATCTATATTCCGTATTTGTATACATACATACAATATTACAGTGATTTTGCGAGGTATGCAAATTTTTACATCGCCTCCTCATTTTTTGGTAAAAATTTTGCCAGACATTTTTCCATTTTTCTCCTAAATCTTTCTCACTTATATCTACAGATATCGGATTGAAGAATAGTAGAAATTACGTTTTCAATTTCAAAAGGAAAATCTCGGCGAGCAGCTATAAAGAGCAGCAGTCAAATACACGCGGCGATGATGGTGCGAGTTGAAAATCGGAGTAGGGTTCCTCCTATTCGTCCTTTATCCTTTATCCGTAGGGACGGACAGGGCGCGGATCTTTTCTTACAAAATTTAATGCGATATTACCTTACACACACTCACACACGCACGCATATATATTACACATATCATATATATTTTATGTATTCGAAAGAAGAAAGCGAGGGGAATAAAAGCGGAGCAAAGAAGATGAAATAAAATGAATAAAAGAAGCGTAAAAACACATTCGGACACAGCGTCATGTATACATATATATATATGTGTGATGTTATTTGAATACATGGGATAACGGCCTAAATATTTATACGTCACCCGCGAAACGGCAAAAGCTTTGCCCCCTATTTCACTCGACAAGCGAATAATCGACGTTTTGATTTGTCGCGCTGCCGGATGGATTTTAGGACATACGTATATCGGTTTAGCTGGATATGGGAGAGAAGTTGTGGAAAGATTGGAAAATGGAAGAGTCACAGGGTCGAATTGTCAGAAAACTCGGAAGTCTGTATTTTTTATTTTTTTTTTTATACACTTTCCCTTCCACCCTCGTCAATGTATAGAAAGTTGGAACATAAAAAAGGCGATATTCTCAGGATTTTTTTAAAATAAACTTTGACTTTTCCGCATCTCGATTTTTCGATACTCCGAAGTTTAATTTTGAAAATCCGCTGCGTATTCTCACCCTTCTCTGTAAATTCTCTTGCATAAATGTATTAAAAATATATGAAAACCGCGTCGAGCAGAACGGATTCCGCGACATTTGAACGCTGCGGCAGTTCGCATACATATCGGGCGTTCCGTGCCAAATCGATCTCGGTCTGACCCTCGACCTTTCCGATTTGCCTATCGATTTGTAATACGATTGTTTCGACTCGCCGGGTCACAGATTTTTTCAAAACTCTTCCCATTGGCTATAACTTTTTAGAAAACGACCATATCAATCGGCACAATTTAAAAATCTGAAATGATTGTAAAAAATCACGATTCCACAACGTCGAAAGCTACTGATCCTTGAGCCGGAATGAACTGACATTCTTCTTATCGAAGACGATGAAAAAAAAAAATAAAAATCGGTATACTTTTATCAACCCTCCGTCGATTATTATTGATAATTTTGATACTGCGACACCTAATTTTTCAGATTTTCCAATCCCGTCGATAAACATGATAATTTTGAAAAACCTTGGCTAATTCAAATCGATTCGAAAAGTATCGAAGTCAAATCGTAGCAGGTCAAGGGTCGATTTGGCACGACATGCCCCATTTACTCACACATGTCCGTGCATAACGCACGCCGCTGGCACCGACTGCATGAAATAAAACCACACCTTCACCTCGCAACGATATAACTGTAAACCCGTTTCTTCTCCTCCTCCTCCTCCTCCTCCACCTTCCTCTTCTTCTTTCTCCTCTTCTTATTTTTCTCCTTCGCTCCTACTGCCGCAGGGGGAGCCTCGATTAGACGCAGAACTTGCCTCCGGCTAATCAGGTGGTTGTTACTCATTACCCGCCTCGGGGTCTCGAGACTCGACGCGCACTAGGTATATACTTACTTACTTACTCCTGAACTCACGATCAGCTATACATATACATATACGCATACGTGTCTAATGCCCCGCAGTTCGCCTCCCTCAGAAATATTATCAATATTATTTACTCACCTCGTTCTCTATCGATATTTTAGACCAGATGTATTCATGCTTGGATAATTTGCTCCCCCGCCACCCTCCCTTTCGCCTTCGGCGGGGGATAGTTTCTTTCTCAATCTTGCAGTACCCGGTTTAACCGTCGGTGTCGATTATTTTTTTTTTTTCATTCCGTTTTTTAATTTTTTTTTTTTTTTTTCCGGTCTACTCTCATCGTATTTTTTCACCGCACTTGCACGCAATTTTGCAATCAAGTTGCAGTTTCTGCCGAGATGGAAAGAAGGAAAAGGAAATTTGTTAAAACGGTGTGAAAAAGTCGCTTCCTCTACATTTGCCTCGCATGTACGTTTATTATACATCCCATGGAGAAAGAGAGGAATATTCGTCTCCGTTCGTTTCTCCCTCTCCACTTTTGGACAACGGGATTTGTCGTCGTCGTCGTCGTCGTCTTCGTTACAGTCGTTTGCCGGGGATGGAAACGGGTAAGCGGACACCGCCACACGCAATAAAGTGTCTCTTCTCTCCTCTCCTCTCCTCTCCTCTCCTCTCTCCTCATCTCCGGCGTGTTTGCCTCTCGGGTAGCCAGGGTGATATACTGATATCAGAGACCTGCCCTTCGCCGACCAGATTAGATTAACCGCGGTCATTATCGTCTCTCCTTGCGGTTGGGCTAGTGCGGAAGAAGAAGAAGAAGAAGAGGAAGAAGAAGAAGAAGAGCTAAGTCGAAGCCGCGCCAAGTTTCGTTCCATTTTTTTTCCTCCTTTTTTTTTTTTTTGCTTTATAATATTTTCATTTTTTATTTTTTCTACCCTTCATTTCCCTTTGCGTTACACGCATACATGCGTATACGTTCACTCTTCGGTCGGCTCAAGCGAACGCAATTAACGATGCTCGAAAACTCTCCTCGTCTTTCGAGTCGCCGACCCGACGCGCGACGCGACGCGACGTTGACGAAAATAGTATTTGCGGCAAAAGTAAAAGTTTCTCTCCCTCCTCACCTTGAGCTGCACAGCAAATGTGCAGAAGCGTTCCGGCTACTACCCTTATTCTTCTTCTTCTTCTTCGTCTTCTTCGTCTTTGTCACCTTCTGAAAATTGGAGGGGGGGGGGGGGGGGGGGGGGATGGAAATATAATGAAAGTAAATTAATACAGGAGAG
Source organism: Neodiprion virginianus (assembly GCF_021901495.1). Taxonomy (NCBI): domain Eukaryota; kingdom Metazoa; phylum Arthropoda; class Insecta; order Hymenoptera; family Diprionidae; genus Neodiprion; species Neodiprion virginianus. Next base: position 3,192,723 of record NC_060882.1, read on the forward strand.
AAAAGAAGGAACGAGACATGAAAATGAAAATAAAAATGAAAAACACCACTAGGCTCCCCGACTGTTTCATTATTTAATATTTTTTATCATTCTTATCGCACGTACGTGTGTATTACACGTGTAGTTACGGTTAGGTACGCACACCGTTTCACACGTTTGTTTTATACATATATATGTATATATATTATATAACAGACGTGTAGAATATAATTGACTTGCAATTCGTAGACGCGCACGTTGTTACAATTTTGGGTAATTAAAATCATCGTCGTCACAATCGTCATTTACATTCATCATTTGTATACCTAAATAATACCTCCGGTAATACCGCGAAAACGCGCGTGACTGATCGTACCGAATTAGTCGCGTGATCGATACCCGAGATCGACCGGCAGGATCTGTCTCAACTGACCTCGGTATATTATTATAAATTATAACTAATCGTAGTGTGGTACGTATAACAAAGTCGAAGCAGCATCGGCAGCTCCGAGCTTTAGGTATCTTGTAAATAGATACGTAGATATCCAAGAAGCCGACTCTGCACGACGAATAGAGCCGATCGTGAATCCTGAACCGAGATGCTGCGAGTTGCGAGTGTTGCTTGACGCTCCTTCTGCCAGCTCGAGATTTGCTTCGCGTCGACGACGGAGGGCCACCTTGTCTAAGTATATCCGCGTTATTTCTGGTTGGAGCTGACGCACCGCTTCTTCTTCTTATTCGAGGCCCCCGCTTCCGCCACTTCGCCCCTTGACAACGGGGAGAGGGGGGGGGAGGGGGGGGGGAGATCTTTTCATCTCGTCTCGTCTCATCTCATCTCATCTTCCGTCCCTCTTCGGAGGCGCGAAAGAATCTCGACGAATCCCGACGAGCGAGGCGTGCTTGCAGTGATTGCAGTCGCTTAAAACGCACGTGTGGTTTTATTAGACATTCGTAATGACCGAATCAAAGTTGACAACGATTTCGAATTTTTATTATACGATTTTGTAGGAATTTTGTGGTTTTTCTTTTTCAATTGATCTTCTTTTTCTTTTTTTCGTCGTTGATACTTTTTTATCCGCAGATGTAATCGCTTGCGCGAGCTTGAAGCTTGTACGTAGAGATGAAAATTATGTCGCACCATGCGATACACCTGTGTATAGGTATAATGTTACGGAATTAGCAAAGAAAGAGAAACATAGAATCCAATTTCGTGATGTTTAATCGACTGACCAGATAGTCCGAAAAAGACAACTAGATGACTGTGATTTTGTTAATTAACATGCACTGATCTTCGATCAAAGTAGCGATCAGATAAAGCTGTAAGATCGCGATTCGCTCCGTCGATTAACGCAAAAGTTTTCGATGATAAGAACGGTTGTGCGGTGGGGGGTTTTCTGAAGGTACCGCGACAAGCTCGACAAGAAACGTCGACGGTTACGTACGCAGAAGCTATCTCGATCGCGACATGAATCCGCCAGTGGAATCGGTATCCGTTGGATCGGCGAGAGAGAAATCCTCCGATCGGCGTTCGAATCGAGGAACCGCGGAGAGCGCGTCTCGGCTTCGCTGCGGCGAATCCTTTTCGAGGGCACGGAATTCGGGGAGGATCGAAATCGCGGATGGAAATCCGAGGAGAATTCGCCGAGGCGGATCGATCATCGACGAGTCGATTACCGCCGCCGACGTCGACGGTAGAAAAGGCGACTCGTGCTTCCGAAAGCCGCCAATCGTCGGCCGCTTTCCCGAGGATCCGGGATCGTCGTTCCAACCTCGTCGTCTTCCTCGCGCCTCCTCAGCCCGATTCCTCCTTCGGGATCCCCGAATCGTCCCAGCAAAACTCCCGAGCGAAGCTCACGCGAGGGAACGTGAGTCGTTTTTCTCCGGTCACGTATCACCGAGATGCCTGGGCTTGTCGATATTTATCGTCGATGTCTCTTGTATCGAGCTTCGTTGTGTCGATGAACACGTTTTCACCTAAACCCAACCCGAACTTTGCTCATCGCGTGTCACTTGATTTAAACTTTAATTGTACTATAATAATAGTACGTGCTTTATTCCGACTTTCATAACGTGATATCGTTTACAATAATTTGTACAATATCGTTCACCTGTCGTTGTCGATCCGTTTCAACGGGTATCGAAATCGAGCTTTGCCTCACAAGATCTCCGGATCGTCTTAATATTAGCAAAACTGCAGACGATGAGAAACGAAACAAAACCATCAAACTATCCGGTACAAGCCGTGATGCGCGAGATAATGAAACGGTCGATCGTACGACGCGTACGTGATACTTACACGTACGGACACGTGCATACTTGCTGCAATAATAACCTTTGAAGGTAATCGACGGATGTAATTTCTCTCGGTAATCGCACGAGGCGATCGTTAAAAGTACGCCGAGTGTAAGTCGATGCATGGATACGTGGTTGCGTACCCGCCAATGTAAATTACACCTACAACCGAACTCCGCGGTATATAATACGCGTGTAATTTCGCCACCGTCCTCCTCGTGCACGGATGAGTCAACTCCGGCGGCATTAATATAGCGGTAATAAATTGGATTCCGAAAATACCTGGCTCTGTAATCTCTGCGCCGGTTTTGCACACAGTGTTGCATCGCCTTATTTTACACCCGAGGCGTGTCTACGTATGTAGAATAATATATCGCGTGCGAAACGCGGCGTCTTCATTCGTTCGAGTAAAGTCGAAAACACCGCTAGCTGCGGGTGGATGTAATATGGATTGGCCTACGTGTGTGATATAGTCGGTATTAAATCGCAATAAAGGTTATCCTCGGCTGTTGGATGTTGCAAAAATTCTACGCGGTTGGTAAATTGAAGTTGAAATTTTATCGCGTACTTCGCGTTTTGCGTTTGAGAGCGTGTCGATTTTAGAGTTGGTGGAAATTGGTGAAAAGGAAGGGATGCAAATCTTAATCGTTTGACTCGTTTGGAACTTACCAAATGACAAATGAAACGGATGAAATTATTGTAACGGTAGACTTCGAAGATCTCGTCAAAAATACAACAATTGAAAATACTGATATCGAATGAGTAAAAATTTTATCGATACTTTGTATCGAATTATATCACAATTGTCAAAAATCTTGCATAAATTATCATTCGTCTTCGCTCTTTGACGGATCATTTTTATTCGAAAGATCATCTCTTACTAACGTAAGATACCGAGTAACAGATTTTTTTTTCTTTCTATTTTTCAACGGTGGTTAATTCAATATTGCCATTTGTTGATCGTAAAATCAATATCGGTGCAGTTTTGTAAATTTAAATATTCAACGATGGAAACGAGATAAAAAGAAAAGTACGTCGAAAACTTGAGTCTTCCGAATAATAAAACGAGCCGTCGCGGAATGAAGTCGAACGAGTTTAACAGAGTTTTAACAATTTTCAAGTGATTTCGAACGAAGCTGACGTACCCGAGCCTTTTGTTTATACAATTCCAGTATTTTTATGAGATCCTCGTAGACTACGAATATAATAAGCTAACTATTTGTCGAATAGTCAACGTCGACTGTCTCCCGATAATATCATTAAAAAAGAAGCATCAATTTTTGGCCAACCAACATCCTCAATTCTCTCAGGCAAATTCAAACTCTCCGGATGTCACAAACGCGTCAACTTCTTCAGCATTCGATTCCTCTCGCTTCAAGGCCCCGTCCGTAAGTCCCAAGGGAGTTAAACACGTGCTTCGGTTACCTGCGCGTCGGCAAAAAAAAAAAATCCTCCGAAATATCATCGAACCTGAACCGATTCTCGAATACTTGTAATTTCCCGGTTTGTTTCTTTTTCTTACAAATTTTCCAGAGTTCGCTACACTTTGTTACCCGTTACAGGTGTTCTCGCGTAATTTCGTTGCAATTGCGATTCGACTAACCGAAGCGAATCGAAAGAGAAAGAAAGCTCGATACGAGCTACGTTTTCTCGTTCTTTTTCCTCGAACGTTGAAATGGCAATTTTTGCAGCAGACGACAGACACGTGGGGCGTGGTTGCCGCGTCTCGCTCGGCGATCCTAAGAGGGCTCCCAACAGTTTGTACTCGTATGAATAATTCATCGTCGAGTCGTTTCTTCCTTCGGCAGTCGAAACAGGCAAACCAAGAGCCGGCAGCCCTGCCGCACGCCTGTACTTTGCTTGGCATAAGTATCACGCGTGTGTTAAGGCTGCATGTGTTACCCATACACGTCCGTTGCGGTCATACTCGCGTACATCTATTATAAAGTCTGTCAAGACACTTCGGTTTAGGAAGAGGAGAGCACCGTTTTGTCCCTATTCATATACAGTACGGTACGGTGTAGTTTAGTACCGCCTACGCTGAGAAAAATTTCATTTGTCACGGTAGCTGGAAAAATTAAGTAAAACAGGTATCGTTGAAAAAGACTGTTCGAATATTGTTGGAATTAGGGAAAACCAGGTACGCCTAACCATTTTGCGTTATCGTCGATCCTTTTTTGGTTGTCGCAACGCTGAATCAGTTTCTGAGGTTCGCTATACTTTTTTAGTTAAACAAGGATTTAACGTCGATTTATCGCCGCGCGAGCGTTAAATTTTCGCAACGGTTGCAAGAAAATATAGCGGTTTAAACCCTTTGAGTCACGCGTCAAAATTTATAACAAGATACTATCGCTGATTACGAATCTGAAATCAGATTTTGAAAATTTAAGATGATGGATCCGATATGGCGGATAAAAATTTCAAATTCGATCGAATCCGGGGAAAAACACTCTGCCAAAAAAAGGTTTTTGGGGTCGCTGATCGGATTCGCCATACTGAATTTTCAGAGTCGTAATCAGCGACCGCATAAACTTACAATCTATGTAAAATATGTGTGTGTGTGGAGGGGAGTAAATTTCTCGAAAGTGAATTGTTTTTTTCAATTCTCATTATTTTTTGCAAACAATTTGTTTCTAACGACCGTATTGTTCAGGATTATTTGTATTCTATTTATTGTTTCATAATACAGGGCAAATGGTTTAGGAAAAAGAGATGCTGTTTGATTTCATCTTTTTTTCTCACATCGATGTTTCAATTACGACGCTAATATATACTTCATGCAAGCATGCATCGGAAATAGACAAAGAAGAAGAAGAAGAAGAAGAAGAAGAACGAGAACGTAAACAGGAAGAGAATGAGAAATTCTTATGTACATAAGTTTCTTGCAGTGAGAAATTAACCGAGAAATACTTATATACAATACACATACACAGATGATTTGTATATACATGTATTAACAATATTTATTTTACCGTGTGTTAATCTAAATTCCGTACGGAATCGGAAGCGAATAATCTCACATCGTGATTTGGGATTGCTCAACTTCTCGCAGTTCTGCCTCTTCTTCTTCTTCTTCTTCCGTTTTAGTTTCTGGGTTAATCACTATTTTCGTTGAGAGGGCGAACACGGAAAATAAACAAAAACCGAAGAGAGAAACCAAAAAATAACAAAAAAAAAAAAAACATAAAAAAAACCGGTCGACGAACTCGGGTCGATTATCCCGACTCTGGTTGGTAGTTGTATACGTGGTACCTTTGCTCTCGACAGTTCGTTAAAACTCGGGCCGCATCTTCGCTGACAGATGCGGTGGAGCTATGCGTGTGTCCGTTTTCTTTCACTTTTCTTATTCCGTTCGTCTTTCTCGTTTTTTCTTTTCTTTTCTTTTTTTTTTTTTTTAATTCACTCTATTTACTTCACGCGATACAGTCTGCGGGGGTGAACGAACCGATTTGTCGGGGGAGAAGGGATGTAAGGCGAATGAAAATAAAAAACTACAAAGTTTTCACGTGTTGATGTGATAAATTGTTATAAAAATTGATTTTTTTTTTTCATTTCATCCTTGTCGACCGTTGTACCGACGCTTGGTTGTATTTATACGTGAAAAGTATCATGAATGATCGAGATCGCAGACGATCTACATCGACGAACGGTGATCAACGGCTGGCCATCGGCCAGTCCGACTTACCTAATTAAGTTTCTTCATCGGCTGCCAATACCGACCGCTTCCCTGGTGCTGCCAATACTTGCAATACTTGACCAAACTGATCCAATTATAAACAACCGCGTGTCGCGCGTGTGTAACAACTTGTTTCGTGTTTGTGGTAATTTTTTTTTTTTTTTTGTTTGTCTTTGTATGTGAACATTTAAATCCTGTCGTACAATAGTTAACTAACTGGAAATCATTTGTTTTTTTTTTTTTTTTTTTATTATTATTATTTCTTCTTGTAAGAAATATGCACGAAATAGAGTAGCTTAAACTTTTACGCCTCCTGGATTTAATATAATCGATGATGTACGTTATAATTCTTGAAGAATCTTCGAGTATTATAGATAAGTTTCGTGATGCGTATATATATATATATATATATATATACATCCACGAATAAATAAATTTTAAGGGAAATTTCGTATCGGTAATAATATCACGGATATCGAGGCGACGACGTCGAATCGCGCGCGTCTCGCGAGGAATTATCAACGAGAGAGACACGAGCAGGAATAAGAAGGGATGTACGTACAGGTATAATAACAGTATCGAAGAAGTATAGAAGAATTGTGCGTGTGTGTGTGTGAGAGAGCAAAAAGAAATAGAAAAAGAAAGTAAATAAATTGAAAAAAAAAACAAAAAAAAAAAAAAACAAAATTACAAAAAAAAAAGCAGAACGGCGTACACACGCACGCGTGCATTCAAGATTGTGCGTACCTGCAACCGAGATCAGAAGAAGAGCTGGGGGTCCGAGGAACGCGAGGACGAATACGGCGTAAGGGTTGGGTGTAGGCATACCTGCGGGTATAGATGTACAGGCGAGACGGAGAGGATGAGGAGAGGAGGAGGAGAGGAGGAGAGTTGCCGCTGCCGCTGCCTGCTATCCCCGGCATTCAATTTGGTATTTTTCTTTGTGTATCTTGAATAGTTCGGATTGTTCTGAAAGCAGGGCATTGATATATCGCTCCGCGGAACCTTTGAGAGGAGAACTTGACTCCAAATTATCGTCCTCTATACCCAGTCACGATGCCAACGAGCAGTCAATTTACCCTCCTGCACCACCGCCGGTATTTTTATCACGGCCAAAATCTTCTTCGGACCCTCGAGAGAAGCTTCTCCCGATCCCGGCACCGAGTCTCCTTTTTTTCTTCTTCCTCTTTTTCTTTTTCTTTGTTTTTTTTGAAATTTTTTGTTCAAAACCTCTCTTTCTCCCTTCCCCCTTCCCATTCCTCCTCCCCTTTACCATTTCACTCTATTTTTCGCCAAACACTTTTTCTCGATCGTTTTCTTTCGCGATTCCGTGAATCAATGCTCGTTACACCGATTGGAGTGGAGTGAAAACTTGGATAATTGAGCAAAGTAAGCGCGAAGAGACCGTTTCTTGGACATCTTCGTTTAAACAACAACAACTTCGGAGGCCTAATTGGTCGAACAGCGATCGATCCAGTTTTCGAGCATACGTGTCTGGGAAAAATTATACTCCGGCTACGGTCTATGATTATATAATAATATAATTTTCGATCGTTCGTTCGATAAGAATTGTTGTCGATTTTTCACACTTCGGTACGTACACGATTTTTTTTATCTAATTGCGTATCGGTGATTCGTTTTGTGCACTCGTACGTTACGAGTTCAAAGTTTCTAGAGACGGTTGTAAGAAAGCGAGAATTGAGCGCAGGAGGAAATCCAAAGAGTCGTTGGTCGGCTGTATGTAATGTATATTTATATCATATTCTTGGGAGTATAAAAAGGCAAACGAGTGAAGAAACTTGAAAGGTTGAGACTTTGAGGATACTTCCGGACCAGCCGAGGATGATCGGGATGAGTTAAGGAACGTGGGAACAAAGGATGCGACAACCTGACATCCTCTCCCCTTCTCATTGTCAGTCTCACCCTGCGCTACGTTACGTTTCGTTTGCGTACAAACGTGTCCAGCACTCGAAACGATTGCGAAAAACTCGCGTTTCCAACAATCGTCACGACAAGCGATAAGCACATTGAGAAAGATTTCATTTGTTACGGTAGCTAGAAAAATTGAGTAAAACGGTTAAAATCTGTGCGGTACTCGTTGATCGGTCGTTTGGTTTACTTCTACGTGTAAATCACTGGGACGTGTTATAGCGGGAGGAGCGGGAGAGAGAGAAAGAGAGTCGTGTCGTGTTTGTGGGTGGTTCAAGAGTCCTCCGTGCAACTGTCGATGGAATAATGACCAGAGGCACGTGTCGCACTCACACAGAGATGCTGCTTTAAAGCTCGCTGCACGGTTGCAGATGAGAAACGTGGAACTGCGACATACGCATGTATGTGGAACCACACCCTCTGCAGGCTGTAAGAAGAACTCGGTGTGCGTGTAAAGACCGAGCCGTTGACACCTTGGCGTGTTACAGCCAGTATAATGTGGAACGTTTATTTTATCGTTACAGAGATTGAAAATTTTTGCGCGATTGTTGCGAAGCTCAATTTTGCTGCCGGAGTTGACGGTAGAAAAACGTGTTGAACTTATTGGAAATAGAATAATGCGATTCAATTTCATCATCGCGATTCTAAGTGTGAAAGTACGGAGAGGTATCAAAGTATTTCACATAAACTTTCGTTTTCAGACTTCATTATTTGTTTCATTATTTTGATTTGTGTTTATTGCGTGAAAACGGTGCAAAATTTGAAGCATACAAACGCGTATAAAACCGACGCGGATCGTACGAGATGCACGCTTTACGTACAAAGGCACGCGTGTGTAAAACGGATGTAACGAGATGTAGATGTGCGGAAATATCGGTGGTACGATACTATTATATTATACGCCAACGCCGCTGTGACGCAGCCACACCTGCATGACGTCACCTGGCAACGGTAATAATTACAATATTTCATAAGAACGCTGCACGGTCGGTCTCAGTATCCGAGACGCGGTTTTAACGCCAGCGGAGAACCGAGATTTATTTATTCGTGTAATTTATACGCACGGACTCGGAGGCGAACGGAGAACGTTGCGTTGTTTGAACGCGGAGAAGAAAAACTTTGTCTTTTTCCTTTTCTTTTCTTTACTTTACTTTTTGTTTCTTTTTTTTTTTTTTTTTCAAAACTGTGTCAAATATTCCTACACATGTTGTATAATCGAGCGAAAAAACTGCAAACCACCGTAGGTTTAACGATTATGATTGTAATTTTTAACGCTTCTGCTACAGTTGGTCTGAAAGAGTGGTTTCAGTGTAGGCGGGAAAATTTCCTCGCACAATAATACTTGTACGTATTTATTTTCCTTTTCTCGATCCCTCGATCTCCTCGATCGAGAGAAACGCTCGCTTCGATCGCGCGTTCATGCGAACAAAGCGATTCTTGAAAGGGTCGCTGCTTCTTCTTCTTCTTCTTCTTCTTTTCTTAGCTCTTTCGTTTTCTTCTTTTCCTTGCCTTACCTTCCCTCCCTTCATCCTTCATCTTTTTCTCTCTTCCTCGTTTCTCGGATCTCATTCGACATTATTCAACTATGGCAAAGATCGCGAGCTTACAGACCCCGAATGATATCGCTGATAAGAAGATCATCGTCGTCATCGTCATCATCATCCTCTATTCGACCGCTCGACCGCATCACGCTGCTGGTGCAGGCGTAAATCGGCCGATTTGTCGTTTCACTTCACAGAATCGAACAGCGGCTCGGAGTGATAGAAATCTCTCCGGCTATCCAATTTTCTCCATTCGCTCCTTGTCGCGCGAATGCAACGTCGATGCGTGTGCACGTCGTGCGTATCGCAACTTTGCGTTGCAACAAATTAAATGGATTCTCCGATAACAAATAAAAAATGCAACCCCCTCACCATGTAGATTTAAACAAACGAATATTACAAATAGATGAATTACTTGGTTTTTGCGTCAATCGTTATTATTGTAAAAACGGTCTGTCTCTGGACGTTTACTTGACAGCAACCATTTTTTCTTCAACATACGATTTTGCCCTCACGTATTTTCTGTGTTTCGATGCACTTGCTTCATTATCGGAGAGCCCGTTTATTTTAATGTAACCCAAAATTACAATTGTATGTATGTATGTATGTATGTGGAAGTGCGTGTCTTGAATGATTTATTAATCGCGATCCATACGGTTTAACGATGTATCACGTATACATTTAGACGAATACTTGTGCACGATGGATAGATATGTTTTAACTAATTGCTCCTAGACTCGTTTCATATTTATCATCGCGTCGGATACGTTGTACAGTCCTCTTCTCTCTGTCTTTTTTTTTTTTTTTTTTATTTTACTTCTAGTCCTCAATCTTCTCTGAAATCCGCTTCGAGTAAGGCTCTATCACATAATACATGTTACGTACGCCATGTATAATATGCTTATCGAAATAACGGCAAGACACTCGGAAGTTTATTTTTGCTCGATCATCTGTAGAATGCGCTCGTCTTTAATGCTTCGTTTGAAAATAAAAAAAAAACAACAATGTTTGGGAAACGAAGATTAAATGGTGATATTTTGTATTTTTGTGCAGCGATAAAATTGAACCGGAATTGTCTTATTATCCTATTTCTTTTTGTTTTTATTTATTTATTTATTTTTTTTTATCGTACGGAGATATGGTTTGGACAATAAAAAGTACCAACAGGAGTGAATGTGCTATTTGTAATACTAAAACCGTGCAGCCGCAACGTTCGCGTATATTTCGTGCTCGGTCATCAAGCTGACGAAAAAATGTAATTAAAAAGAGCAGAAGAGAAAAAGAGAAGAGAGAGACAGAGAGAGAGAGAGAGAGGTTCGTTCGGAACAGGAGATGATCGATGAATCGTAGTTTCGGTAAATTGTGACTGCTTCTTTTCATGTAATTATTCATTTTGTTCGTACAACTTTTTCTTCCATCCCTCTTTCTCTCTCGGTTTCTGTGTTTCAGCCAAATATGTGTAATTAGGTTAAACGATCGTTAACCGAAATCGTGTCCAAGTCGCGATTTTCGCTCCGCACTGATGCAGAAGGTCACAGTTTTTATACGCCGCGGCAAATCGTTCCGGGTGAATCCGTCACTTTTCTTTGTAAAACTATTATTGTTATTAAGTAACGGGTATTCTTTTCGTTGATAGGTAATTACGTGTATATATATATATATATAATTGAGGTTTCGATTTTTGCACCAACGACGTTTTAACCCTTACGTGACACACCGGGGTCTAAATGACCCCGCACGAAAATCATGAAAAATAGTTGATCGATTCGGTTATTATGCTCGAAGACTTGAACTGCTAGTGTCTGAAAACTTGGAAGAACGTGAACGCCTCGCGTCAAACGAGCAGCAGCGATATTCTAACTCAACTTCGGCCAAGATACGTACAAGCATTTTTACGTTAATTATTTCCGAGGGTTGTAAGTCATTCGTCTCGGTTCCTTCCTCCTCAGCTGTTCCGCAGCGGGACTTTTCTCGCACTCCGAAACCCGCCCATAATCGGCGGCGCAACACGTGCGTCGAAAGATTTTTGGCTCGAGATTGAAAGTTGGTACAGTTTGGTCTGTCAACGACTGCGTCGTTTCCGGAATAGATTGACAAAGAATCAACGTCTCGATTGCGATTGTAGCAAAAATTGGAATTGTTATTCCTAAAAATAATAATTCTTTCCTCTCATCCTCAAATATTGTTTATTGTCCAAATTTTCACCAACTTTTTCGCATTTCAATTTAAATAATAATCAATAATAACAATAACAAAGTAATATCTCTAGCGAGGTTTTCACTCTTGCCAAAAATTTTTCGCACTATCGTCGTTCTCTCGACGCCGCCCGTGTTCCGACACTCGCAAAACTCATTCATACCCGCAGACGCTCGGCGTTATGTATATATAATTAGGTATATTTATACATATGTATAAAGATATGTACATGTAGACACCTACGTATACATTTTCGCTGGCTAATATGTATTATAAATAGAGGCACCTGGTTCGTTGATTACGAAATCTTGTCGTTCTTCCGTTTCTTTTACTCCCTCTTCGATCCATTCGCGTTAGTCGCCTGTCGTTTTTTCGATGAATTTTTACGCTCCGTTTTGAAACTCGTGATTTTTTTTTTTTTTTTTTTTTTTTTTTTCCCTCTCTCTCTTAACTCTCGCGCGTGTTTGTGCGTGCGTAGCTGGATGGACTTTTTGAGAGAGTCGAGGCAGGCTGTAAGGAACGAACACTCAACTATTTTAACCGTGAAATAACTCAGCCGCTGTCAGGGTGTGAGGCCTTCTACTTCATGGGAGGATGGGAGGGAAAATGGGTGCATATAGTGCCAGACGAAGAAAGCGAAGGAACAGGGAAAAGGAGGAGGAGGAGGAGGTTACCGCTCCTCCATGATATGCGAGGGCCTAAAGATAGAGCATCCGAAACTGTGCCGTAAACCCTTAACTCTTACTTTTTCCAACCTTCTTTCTTTATTTGCTTATTTTTTACCCACTTTACCTTTACTCAACCTCTTTACTCGTATACGATAGCTTTTTTCAATCCCAGTCTAAAAGCCAGCGAGTGATAATTTTTACGAACGATCAAACAATTTGTTCCACTGTCGGGTTTTTCCTTGTCACTGACTCGTTGTTATCCACGCAACGCAATACTTGTATATCCGTATTTTTCGTCGATGCGGCTTAAATCGGACAATCTCTTCGCAATTTCTCACGTAGGATTAAAAAGGAAAAATCATGCGTCGTGTAATGCACGCATGTACGTGTACGCGTATGTATGAATATTAATATGTTACAACACAGGGACGATCTCGAGAGGATCGTAATTCGCGATATTGCAAAATCGCCCGCCCGTTTTGCTTCCCGTAGGTATCGGGGATATATTTTGTTACGTACTCGGTTTGTACCCTGTTATCTATAAGCATAGCCGTGTCTGTACGCGTACAACGCAACGTGGCAGAGTTCACGAGGTGGGCGTTGAAGGGTCACGCCGAGTGAAGAACGCGCGACTCGGTTTTAGCGCCCACGCACCAACGACGACGCCTACGATTTTACACTCGCGCAAAGATGAACCGACCCAATTATACGGGCGGCAACGAGCCGAAAAGAACCAAGATGTCGAATATACTGTGTAACACGGCGACGAGGAGAATTAATTAAATATATACTCCGCGGACGTTGGATGAACGAATTATTCGCCGTTGTTGGTAACGTTGGCGTAACGAAGCATTGGTGAAAGAATCATCGTTGCCTAGTTTCGGTGTATGGCTGCGGGAGAAAAAAAAAAAAAGAAAGAAAAAAACGAGGAAATTGAGGGAGACGGAAAGAAAGAAAATGGAAATTCACAGCGAACAAAATACAGTGATATGTTTTGTCAATTGTATGTACGAAGACGATCGGCTCGAACTTGATAATTTTTTCATGCCCTGGGTACAAATAATCTCACGAATTTTAAGGTACTTGTATCTAAAAAAAGTCAGGTCAAATCATGGCGCCATCTTGAATTTTGATATTTTTTTTTTATATCACCAGTATAGTTTGATGAAGTAACCTTTTGAGAACTTGGAAAAATAATTTTGTTTAATTAATCGAGTTGAAATATTTAATAGCTGATTTTCTAGGAACGATATTTGTCACTTGGGTGCAAAACGACCCGACTGTGTCAAACAAAGTTATCGCGCTATTTTTTTTGTTTTTTTTTGTCATTTTTTCATACGATGCCTGTTACATAAACTCATTTTTCCGCAATTTGTGGGAAACTTACACAGACACGGCTATTATTCTACACCAGAGTAAAATACCTGTAATATAAGTTTTTTGCAAAACGAGCATAATAACATTTTCATGGCAATACCGTTATCGGTTATAAAGATTATCGCGTTAACAGCTCACATTGTACGGTGTGTAAAGATCTATGGGTAGAATAACGTTCTATTTTATGCACCTACGATGCGCTGCGTCGTGAAATAAAATTCGATATTCTTTACGTATTTCTAATTTTTTTTTTTTGTCATTCTGACGGTAAATTCCGACCAAGTATCTCCGAGAGAAAAAGAATCGATATACAAGCAAAGCAGAAATTCGTGAAACCGTAATTACGATTGTAATGACGATGTATTGTGGAATATCTAATTTAAAAATTTGTGAAAAACAATAAAAAAAAAAAAAAAACGGGGAAAATCCAGGAACATCATCGATATCCGCGCGGTGTGCAAGAAGAAGTAGAAAAGTGTCGGATCCAGAATAATTGATATCAGAAATCAGAATGACGTACGATTAAACTCATCGGAACTTATTTACCGTCCGCATTGTCGGTAATTAATAATTAATTACAGCAGCTCACGCGTGTAATTGAAATTATATCCAGGTATTATGGTGCAGGTACAATACTAGGCGCACGATATTGTGGCTGGTGGGGATGAATGAGAAAAGCGCAGAGAGGACGAGGTTTCAATGGCGCGTAGTTGTATGCACGAACCTAGCTAATTGCATTTTGGTTAGGGCAATAAAGAGCGAAAATTGTTACATTGCACGCGTCGGTAAACCAACCGCGCTTCTAGCTGCACGCCGCGTATTATGCTGAGAAAATCAAAGCGTTTGTACACACATATACAAGGTATGCACGCGTGGCTATGATATGACGATAAGCAGAAATTTAGCGCACTGCTCTCATCGTGTTTATATTATACATATTATTTATAATATATATATATATGTATGTATGTATAGAAGCATTTTATTAGTCATTTAAAATCCAATTTGTCGATTCCTGTTATAATATTATTATATTTTCGTACTCGCGATCTTCTCTCTTATCTGTAATATTATTCTGCGACAGATGTAACAGCTGATACAAACATTCTTTATCTGTAAGTTACGCTTGTACGTTGTCAATGCATCCGATCATTCCGTGCCGTGCAACGCGTGATTATTATATACACGTATGTATAAAATAAAGATGTTTCCACGGCGTAACTTTTATCTATAATTACACTATTCACATATATAAGTATAGAATAATCGATGATAAATTTTTGAAAATTGTTTTTCCTCCCTGATTCTTTACTGTACATATTATTAATTAACCGATCGTCAATTATGCGAGTATGCATGCAGCGGTTGGTTAATTGTCGTTAACAATTCTCTTCTGAACAGCGAGTGACCGGCAAAAATGTCCCATAACGAGCCGTTGCCATTGTTACTTCGACGAACGGACGGACGGACGGAATGGATGAGAAAGGACGAAGGTACATATATATATATTTATATATATGCAGGTGTATAGGTATGTACAAACTATGCTTACAGTATAAGGTGCGTTATATCTCTGGGAAAAATCTGTAGTACGAAACCTTTCGAACCCCGGCTGCAGAGAGTGACGTATGGGATATTCTTGATATCCTTGGATCTGATCCATGATGCCGGAGCTTAAGTTCCTTTTTGTGCATACATTGTACGAAACCTCGTTTCTACGCACAGATATGTGCGCACAAAGTGTTACACGCAGACAGATTTGTTATACAAAAGGACGATCTATCAAAGTACGGTTGACTTCTTAAGGAGAAGGAGAAGAAGGAGAAGCAGAAGCAGCGAACTCTCATCCTCCTCCCACGACTCGGTGACGCTGTTTCGTTTCGTTTAGTTTCGTTTCAAAGAACGGTGTACGAGCACCGAGCAGCATAAGAGGAGGAGGATTGATGAGTTTCCTTTACAACTGTTTTAAACATTCGGCTACGTCATTCTTGAAGAGCTGAAAGAGCGAGAGAGAGACGAAGAGGGGGGAGGGGGAGGGAGAAAATGGAGGGCGGGAATGGTTGTTTATCATCTGTAAATACCGCGCCCCGTCTCTTCACTCGTTGTTAGAAACACTCGAATAAGTCTTTCAGGGGGTGCCGTGATAGATTTCGTCGTTGACGCATGAAAACGGAAAAGGGGTTCAACAGGCCAATTCCACGTGCAATTCTGAATAAAAAGACTTTAATACATTTTGCATTTTACCCCGAAGCAAAGAAATGGCATAATATGTAGAATTGCGATTTTGTAGAATCTGTGCCACTTCTCGATTTCTCTGCGAAATGAGAGTTTATCGGAGTGCTTTCGTTTAGAATTGCGCGTGGAATGGGACTGTTGGGCCCTTTTTCTCGTTGGATTTTCGCGGACCTCGAAATCGACCAGGGAACCCCCTGAATTATACCGTATAACGAAGTACTTTGATAATCGTCTTTAGGTATAAACGCGTGTATTTCTGCTTTCGATGCAACATTTCTTGAAATTCATTGTCGGATATGCAATTTAGCAAATTGACCCCGTGCGGTTCTAGCACCGTTTTCACGTTCAATCCTTGAAAACATTTTTACAACAAAGCGATGGTCGAAACGAATGTAAAAGCAAGCACGTAACAAGGAAAGGACGATTGTCGATATCATCGCTGTGTATATTATATGTATTAGGTACACACTGATCGCGAATTTAGATGGGAAAAAATTCAACAATTAAACGTACAAGGTATGCTTATCATCGTAACGTGTCTTAAAACTATTAATTCGCTGTATTATACTCAATCGGTAAAAAAGATCTCTCTCTTTTTTTCTCTCTTTTTTTTTTTTTTTTGTACATACGTATGGTTAACAGTTGGGAATATTTCGTCGGATATTTATGTTAATATTATTTTGAGATATAAATTTGATAGATACGAGGTTGGATTTCAACTCTGGCGCAGCGGGCGAAATTATTGTAATAAGCGAGAGCCGAGGTCTTGCATCGCGATACTCACCAAGAATAGCTTGTGTTTTGTCTTCGAAGTCGTCACCCTGACCAGGCGTTGCTTCGGGCCGATGGCGTCGGTTGAATCTCGCCTTCATGCTCGCCCGAGTTACTCGTATATAATAAGTCGGTATGGTACAAGGTGTAATGTTTCATGTTTTTTTTTTTTTTAATAACGTTGTGAAAATATAATAAGGGAAGGAACGAGGAGAAATAGCAGAACAAGAGATAAGAAAAACGTACAACAGAAATGTGTTATAGGAAAACAGCGATAAGAATAAAGAAAATTATCTGATGTCGGATAATTTCTGTGACGTTTGAAAGTAATAACGGAGAGAAATTTAATTCTACGCGCGTACCTACCTATATGTATACGACATAGCTGTTCCCGCGATCGAAAAGTATGTAAAATTGTACGAAATGAGAGACAATTAGTCGCCCACGATGTAGAACATTTATTACCGTTGTGAAAAATTTATTAGAAAAAAAAATGAATAAATAAATTGTCTCGAAGTGATTGAAAATAATTTTCATTCACAGTTAGATGAAAATAAAATTAATATTAAACAGTCGTTTCATTGATAATTTAACGAAATTTATTTACACATTCCAGTATACAGCTTATTACACGTATGCATATAGATATTTTAATATGTGTTACATATTCATCCAACCAATGTTGCGAAAAGTCTTGAAAAAAATTAATAATCTTAACCTATGGCGGTCATTTCGCAGACTGCAGTATGCTTATGCATCCAATGCGTAGACGTGTATAGATACAGGCGTAGGAAATGTTGCCGCAAAAGTTATCGAGAAAACTAACAACAATATGCATTGTTCGTCGTGGTATGCCGAGGGAAGAATTTACCGAGGTACAAACATACATATACACATACGTACGTATTACTGAAAACGCGTTTACGTCGTTTCGTTTCGTTGCTCATCCCTCTCCTCTTATTTCTGCATAAAAAGCCATACAGAGACTGATAAATTCGTATTTAGACGCGTATTGAAAAACCGGATTTGCTATACGGTCTAAATCCGGATATTTGACGATCTTTGAGGCTGTGAAGTTTGCCGTTTAAAATATACACGTTTTTACGATGCAGGAACAATTTTTTCCAGAAATAAAATAAATCTATTGCTCGGAGAAGTTAGTGAGCATTAATTCTAGTATTTAATAAAAATATCAGCATCGTCTGTAGAGCATCTTATGTCAGCTGCAACCAATTAGAATTTTACCATTTTCTGAGTTTTTTGTTATCAATGAACAATTTACGTAAAATCCTGCATCGACGATGCTGATATTCTCTGTCAAATAGTAGCATCAATGCGGTTTGATTTCTTAAAGTTGTAGATTTTTTTGATTTTTTTTTTTTTTTTTGCAAACTCGCAAGATCAAATATTCGTACAATGAAAATCTGGTAAAACTGTTTACCTGTATTCAAAATAGCAAACCCATGCTTTTAAGGAGATTTCTATAACTTATCTTTCGGTCAAATTTCAAAAAAGTCCAAATTTATGATCACCCTAGTATTCGTGTTATACGCGACGGAATGAATACAATGACGATAATATCAAGATTCCCGTTTCCTCAACCGTAGGTACGTCATCTAACATACGCCGTTGTCTCGACCTCTCTTCTTACTTTTTTCCCTTTGCTCGTGCAATTTACTTGGAAAATGGTACGTTGCGGCGTGCACTTGGAGGATATAAGGAACTCGATGTACAAGGTGCCTAATCGGCAATATCATTGCCGTCCTCGCTGCAGTGCGGACAGTCGGACGGTTCTTTAACCGTAACACGGATTTTTAGCTATTAACTGTGCAATAAATGTCAAGAATGCAGCTCGCCTCACAAT